>NC_045429.1:187545853-188228710 GCF_902635505.1 Sarcophilus harrisii
CATTGGTGGATTGGTGAGAGAATTTTCTCACCAGGAGCTCTATGAATCCATGAAAACACAAATCAAAACCAAAACAACCTATCTCTTAGCTGATTCCTTGTGTTCCTTGCTGGCATTTTATTTTACTTTTATCCCTGACTTCCATATTCTATTATCTCTGAATTATCATGTCTTTTTTTTTTTTTTTTTTTACTTCTTTTCTGTGTCACCTCCTGCATTGATCAACTCATTTTAGTTTCCACTGTCTGGTATAGGTTATCACTATCACTAAAAACGATTATTTCAATAGCTATCTTCCCATCTCCACTGTCTATTCACTTGCCATATGAGGGATTTTTATTTTTCCTTAGAGGATACTTATTTTAAATGTTGAGACAATTTTACAATTCAAGGAAATACTTAAGTATGTCTCTATTGATGTAAGAATAACCTATAGATTAAACCAGTAATATTAATGTTATTGTTTTTTGATATCATATTTATCATTATTATTTTCTACTATGACTCTAAATGCAACCACTATTTGGGGAGACTCCTTTCCTAAAGAGAAAATAATTTTATATTGTTTAATTATTTTGTAATTCATTTTTGTAATTCATGTTGATAGGCTTTAATAAAGTATCCAATAAGTTTATGAGGATTTTTTCTCTCCAAATTTTGGATTCTCCAAATCCAAAAGATTTTTTTCTTCAATTTTGTGTAACTTCTGTAAAAGTTTTCACTTTCACTCCTTCTGCCTAACCTACACAACAAGACAATAGTGAATTTTACCAAGTTCCTTCCCAGAATATTTATTGGTATCAGAACTGAGGTATTCCTAACCAGCTGCTGCCTTCAAATATGAATGATTGTTTATTATCTTTAGGTTATTTTTATAAGCTAACATATTATAGGTCCAAATTTTCCTTTCTTAATCTTGTCCTCAGCTTTTCACTCCTTCACATCCAGCAGATACTTATATCTGAGACCCATGAAGTTTTAAAATGTCTACTAAGGTTTAACTGTGGTACCCCACTGAATTTTCTTCAGGGAAAAAAAACTTTCCAAGATCTCAAGCCGAAAAAACCTTGTCAATAAATGTGACTAAATTTTTAGTAACTCCAAAAGCTTGAGAGCTTTACTGTTAAATATTGACAGCAGGTCGTTCTTTGTACAAACAGAAGTAATCCAACATCAAACCAAATTACTGCTAAATAATTGTCTTACAAAATACACACTCATGTGTATTGTAAGTGCTGTGAGTTTTTAGATTGTATTTACTATAATATGTTCATATTTGATCAACCCTTTATCATTTGTGAAGGGAAATTTTGTTTTGAAAATAGAATTAATTGGCAAGACAAATAAGTAGTTGCTTTTTCTAAACTACAACTATACAAAAGTCATAAAAATATAGAAAAATTATAGCTAATTTACAAATATAAAGCTATTTACTAATATAAGCTGAAAATTTCATGAAATAGCATCAACAATTTTAAAGATATAATCTTTAATTAGAGCTCCTAATCACCATTCCCACTGCAACTTATTCTACATAAGACTAAAATGAGTCCAAAACTACAAGCGTGTAACACTGGTTCTCAGTATAGAGTCATGTTTATGACCTGTCCTGAACGATTTTGAGTCCCCAAGACTTAGCAAATATTGATTCTTGTTGGCCACAGAACTGTTAGAAGGGTGTGTGTGTGTACGTCTGTGTGTATGGGGGTGTGGGGAGCATGACAGCTCATACTTATTGACAAGAAGGTACAAGTGTTGGTATGAGAGGGAAAAAAATCGAAACACAATGGGACTTAGATTTCTCTCAATACACTCAAGGAGTGTATTCAGAGTAGGGCGATGTTCTGGCTAAATCTCAGATGGTCCAACTACTGGAATATAAGAGGCTATCAGTCCCACCTCAAGTGTCTGTGAAGCTTTGAAAGAAGGAATACCAAAAATGTGATGAAAGAATAAAAGACATGGAAAAATAGAATAGGAAGGTTAAAAAACTCCAACATGTTTAAGAGAAAAAAACCTAAAGAAAAATGCACCTGATCAATAGATAAACTTGCAGAAAAAATAATAGAAAGTGAGGGGGAAAATGAATAAAATATCAAAGATATCAAAGCATAGTATAACGGAGCACAAAATAAATTACATGATAAAAGAAAGAAAAGTCTTGGGAGTAGAACCAAGGTGGCAGAGGGTAGACACATCTCTATCTGACCTTCTCCAACCTTCTTTCAAACCAATAACAGATAGTGACAGAACCCACAACTATTTGGATAACAACACATTTCCAGAAGATACTTTGGAAGAACTTCAGAACAAGTCTGTTTCAATCAGACAGGGAGACAGTCTGCAGAGCCCAGACCACAGCACAGGGATCATGGGGCAAGAAACTGGGGTGGGGCACCATAGCATTGCAACATCCACACATCAGAGAATTTATTGTGAGGCTTTTAGGCTACTCTGTCCTGATTGCAAGCAGGTGGTTTATCAGATTTGCTGTAAAACACCCACAAGCAAATACTGTGGCCAATATTAATGGCTAATTGTTAGCCATTGAGCGCCAGAAAAACAGGAGACCAGGGAGGGGTTTCACAGCACCAGAAGTCAATCAGCAGAAGAACTGCCTCATGGCAAATTAAATCAGCTGTCACCATTTTGCCTTAAGAGCAGACTTCAACCCTTAAAAATGAGCAAAAAAGTTAAAAAAAAAACTCTGACCATAGAAAGCTTTTATGGAGAGAGAGAACAACAGACCTTAAACCCTGAGGTTCACAAAGGCAAATCAAATCTAGATGAAGCTCTAAATGATGAAATGAGTTGTTTTCCATTTCAAAAGACTTGGAAAATTTCTAAAAGCATCTTTAAAAAGAACTAGAAAAAATGGGGAAAGGAAATGAGATCTTTGGAAGAAAGTATAAACAAGGAAAACCAAAAAATTATCTGAAGAAAACTCCTTAAAAATAGATATGATAAAATGTGAAAAGCATATAACTACCTACAAAATAGACTTGATGAAATGGGAAAAAACTTATACCTCCTTACAAAATAGATGTGAAAAAGAAACCAATTCATTGAAAAAGAGAATTTGTGAAATGGAAAAAAAATTCAATGAACAAAACAACTAATTTAAAAATTCAATTGGCCAAATACAAAAGGAGTTAAAAAGGTAACTGAAGAAAATAATACACTAAAAATTATAATTGAACAAATGGAAGAAATTACTCAATGTGACCAAAAATAAGTCAAACAAAAGCAAAAAAAAAGAAAAAAGAAAAAAAAAGAAAATGTGAAATAACCCATTGGTAAAATAACTGATCTGGAAAAGTGATCTAGGAGAGACAATTTAAGGATTATTGAACTTTCTGAAAACAATGATGAAAAAAAAAAGCCTCAACATCATTTTTCAGGAAACCATCAAGAAAAACTGCTCTCATGTCCTAGAACCAGAAGGTAAAGTAGCCATTAAATGAATTCACTTATCTCCTCCTGAAGAGACCCCAAAATGAAAACTTCAAAGAATATCTTAGCAAAATTTCAGGATTATCAGATCAGGAAAAAATATTGCAAGCAGTCAGAAATACCAAAGAGCCATAATCAGGATTACCCAGGAGCTAGCAGCTTCCACCTTAAAGAATTGAAAGCCCTGAAATCTGATATTCCGAAAGGCAAAGGAACTTGGAAGAGTAAACCATGTAATTAAATTTATCATTATCTTTCAGGGAAGAAGATGGACACAGGTGAATTTCATTTATTAATGATGAAAAGACCAAAGCTAAAGAAAAAATTTGATCTTCAAATACAGAACTCAAGAGAAGCATAAAAAAAGTAAAAAGGAAAGAACTCTTGAGAATTATATCTCTGTTATGGGTATACTTAGAGAGTACAGATATAATTTGATTTTATTGTGATAATATGAAAAAGAAACTAGAGGTGGAGAGAGTATTGTACTGGAAAATGAAGAAAATGGAGGAAAAATTACATCTCATGAAGAGGCAAAGAAGACCTATTATAATTGAGAGAAATAAAGGAGGGGAATGAATATTGTGAGAAGCTTACTCTCATCAGATTTGGCTCAAAGAGAGAATATGACTATCAGATATATTTTGTTTCACAGAGAAACATCTCACTTTATAGGGAAGTGGGAGGGAAAAGGGGGAAAACAAAGGGAGAGGTTAATAGAAGTGAAAACAGATGAAGTAGGGGAAAGGTGCAAGAAAGCAGGAGGTGCTGTAAAGGGGGAGGACTATTTGAGGGAGGTCAGAAGCAAAATATTGGGGAGGAGGAAAGGGAGAAAGGAAAGAGAAAAGCATAACTTGGGGGTAAATAAGATGGCAGGAAATGCAGAATTAGTTATTTTAACTGTAAATGTGAATGGGATGAACTCTCCCATAAAATGGAAGTGGATAGCAGACCCTGAATTAAAAGCCAGAATCCTACAATATGTTGTTTAAAGAAATACATTTAAAGCAGAGTGATATATACTGAGTAAAGGTAAAAGGCTGGAGCAGAATCAATTATGCTTCAGGTAAAGTGAAACAAAAAAAAAAGCAAGCATAGAGATTCTGATCTCAGATCAAGCAAAAACAAAAGTAGATCTACTTAAAAGAGATAAAGAAGGAAACTATCTCTTGCTAAAGGGTAACAGAAAAGGAAGCAATATCAATACAAAACATATATGCACCAAGTGGTATAGCATCCAAGTTCCTAGAGAAGTTAAAAGAGCTGCAAGAAGAAATAGACAGCAAAACTGTACTGGTGGGGGATCTCAACCATGCTCTCACTGAACTAGGTAAATCGAACCACAAAATAAATTACAAAGAAATTAAGTACATAAATAGAATTTTAGAAAAGTTAGATTTGATAGATGTTTGGAGAAAATTGAATGGATTTTCTTGGCAGTTCATGGAACTTATACAAAATTGACCTTGCATTAGGGCATAAAAAATCTCAAAATCAAATGTAGAAAGGCAGAAATAGTAAATGCATTTTTTTTTCAATAAAATGCTAAGGGAAAATAGACCAAAAATTAAATGAAAACTAAATAATCTAATGCTAAAAAATGGGTGAAATAACAACTCATAGACACAATCAATAACTTCATCCAAGAAAATGACAATAATAAGAAATATACCAAAATTTGTAGGATATTAGGAGAAATGTTATATCTCTAAATGCTCACTTGCATAAAACAGAGAAAGAGAAGATCAATGAATTGGTCTTACAACTTAAAAAGCTAGAAAAAGGACGATTTTTAAAATCCTCAATTGAATACCCAATTTGAAATTCTGAAAATAAAAGGGGAGATTAATAAAAAAAGTAAGAAATCTATTGAATTAATAAATAGAACTAAGAATTGTTTTTATGAAAAAACACAACAAAATAGATAAACATTTAGTTAATTTGATTAGAAAAAGGAAAGAAGAAATCAAATTGCTAGTCTCAAAAATGAAAAGGGAGAACTTTCTACCAAATGAAAAGGAAATTGGAACGATAATTAGTAGTTATTTTATCTAACTATATGCCAATAAATTTGATAATCCTAGTGAAATGGAGAATAACTACAAAACTGTAGCATGCCCAGGTAAACAGAAGAGAAAATATATTAAATAGTCTCATTTTAGAAAAGACATAAAACAAGCTATTAATCAACTCCTTAAGAAAAAATCTCCAGGGCCAGATGGATTTACATGTGAATTCTACCAAGCATTTAAAGAAAAAACAATTCCAATATATAATATTTTATATTATATATATAATTTGAAACAATTTGAAAAAATAGAGAAAGAAGGAGTTCTATCAAATTCCTTTTTTGATACAGATATGGTGCTGATAATTAAACCAGGTAGGGCAAAAACAGAAAAAGAAATTTGTAGACCAATTGCCCTAATGGATACCGATGCAAAATTCTTTTTTTTTTTTTTTTTAAATAACTTTTTATTGCCAGAACTCATGCCAGGGTAATTTTTTACAACATTATCCCTTGCACTCACTTCTGTTCCGATTTTTCCTTTCTCTCCCTCCACCCCCTCCCCCAGATGGCAAGCAGTCCTATACATGTTAAAGAGATTACAGTGTATCTTAGATATAATATACGTGTGAAGAACCGAACAGTTGTCTTGTTGCTCAGGGAGAATTGGATTCAGAAAGTATAAATAACCCAGGAGGAAAAACAAAAATGCAGGCAGTTACCATTCATTTCCTAGTGTTCTTTCTTTGGGTGTAGCTGCTTCTGTCCATCATTGATCAACAGAAACTGAGTTAGATCTTCTCTTTGTCGAAGAAATCCACTTCTGTGAGAAAACATTCTCATACAGTATCGTTGTTGAGGCATATAATGATCTCCTGGTTCTGCTCATTTCACTCAGCATCAGTTCATGTAAGTCTCGCCAATCCTCTCTGTATTCATCCTGCTCGTCATTTCTTACAGAACAATAATATTCCATAACATTCATATACCACAATTTACTCAATCATTCTCCAATTGATGGGCATCCACTCAGTTTCCAGCTTCTAGCCACTACCAACAGGGCTGCCACAAACATTTTGGCACATACAGGTCCCTTTCCCTTCTTTAGTATCTCTTTGGGGTATAAGCCCAGTAGAAACACTGCTGGATCAAAGGGTATGCACAGTTTGATAACTTTTTGAGCATAGTTCCAAATTGCTCTCCAGAATAGCTGGATGTGTTCATAATTCCACCAATAATGTATCAGTGTCCCTGTTTTCCCACATCCCCTCCAACATTCTGTGTTATCTTTCCCTGTCATCCTAGCCAATCTGACAGGTGTGTAGTGGTATCTCTGAGTTGTTGTAATGAGCTGAGGTTGAGTTGATGCACTGAGGTCCCAAGTACATGAGGCTAAATAGTAATTGGGCTATACTCTATTAATATACATGATTGGATAAAGAATGGTCGCTGCCCACTCTCTGAGCAAGTCCTGATGTGTTGTAGAGGAAATGACGATTTTGGTGGGTGGGGGCAGAGAGAGGAACAGGAAGAGAAGCTGGGAGAGATTGGGCCTGGATTCCATTCTCCTAGCTGCTGGTCGTGTGGCTGCGGGTCTAGCTATCTTCTTGACTCAGCTGCACACATTGCTATCACCGATTCTCTTCCGCCTCCGATCCTTCTTCACTGAGAATAAAGACTGACGATTTTCCCCTAACCTGAACTCTGGACTCCTGCTGATTTTAAAACTACACGGTCTTCACAAGTTGTCTTAATTTGCATTTCTCTAATTAATAAAGATTTGGAGCATATTTTCATATGGCTAGAAATAGTTTCAGTTTCATCATCTGAAAATTGTCTGTTCATATCCTTTGACCATTTATCAATTGGAGAATGGCATGATTTCTGATAAATTAGAGTCAATTCTCTATATATTTTGGAAATGACTCCTTTATCAGAACCTTTGATTGTAAAAATGTTTTCTCAGTTTATTGTTCCCTTTCTAATCTTGCCTGCATTAGTTTTGTTTGTACAAAAACTTTTCAATTTGATATAATCAAAATTTTCTATTTTGTAGTCAATAGAGATCTCTAGTTCTTCTTTGGTCACAAATTCCTTTCTCTTCCACAGGTCTGAGAGGTAAACTATCCTATGCTCTTCCAATTTATTTATAATCTCATTCTTTATGCCTAGATCATGAGCCCATTTTGACCTTCTCTTGGTGTACAGAGTTAAGTGTGGGTCAATGCCTAGTTTCTGCCATATTAATTTCCAATTTTCCCAGCAATTTTTGTCAAATAATGCATTCTTATCCCAAAAACTGGGGTCTTTGGGTTTGTCAAACACTAGATAATTAAAGTTATTGGCTGTTTTGTCCTTTGAAGCTAACCTATTCCATTGATCAACTAGTCTATTTCTTAGCCAATACCAGATGGTTTTAGTAACCGCTGCTTTATAATATAATTTTAGATCTGGTACAGCTAGGCCACCTTCATTTGATTTTTTTTTTTCATTAATTCCCTTGAAATTCTTGATCTTTTGTTTTTCCATATGAACTTTGTTGTTATTTTTTCTAGGTCATCAAAATAGTTTTTCTGATGCAAAATTCTTAAAGACAATATTAGCAAAGAAATTACAGTAAATCATCCCCAGGATAATTCGCTATGACCAAATAGGATTTATGCTGGGAGTATAAGACTGGTTCAATGTTAGGAAAACCATTAGCATAATTCACCATATCAATAACCAAACTAACAAAAATCATGTGATTATCTCAATAAATGCATAAAAAGTATTTCTAAAACCTATTCCTATTAAAAACATTAGAGAATAAATGGAGTTTTCCTTAAGATTGTCAGTAGCATCTATATTCTTAGGTCTATAAAATGGCAGGGGCAATTGTTAAACCATTGAGAAAGATATTTTACAGATTTTGGCAAGCTGGGGAAAAGATATTTCATCATTAAGATGAACATATGTCCCAATTTTTCAGAAAGAGGATGATAGAGTCTGTTAACCAAATGCAAATGAACTTGACTTTGATTCTTTGAAAAATTCCTTGAACAATTTATTAAAGAATTGTTGGTAAACATCTAGAAAGGGAAGTGGTTATTACATGCCTTTTTATTTTTATTATTTTTCATTAAAGCTTTTTTAATGTTCAAAATATATGAATGGATAATTTTTCAACATTAACCCTTGCAAAAGCATTTGTTCTGATTTCTTCCTCTTTTCCCCACCCCGTCCCCTAGATAGCAAGTAATCCAATATATATTAAACATGGTAATATATATGTTAAGTGCAATATATATGTACATATTAATATAATTATCTTGCTGCACAAGTAAAATCAAATCAAAAAGGAAAAAACAATTAAAATGCAAGCAAACAACAACAAAAAGAGTGAAAATGCTATGTTGTGATCCACACTCAGTTCCCACAGTCCTCTCTCTGGGTATAGATAGTTCTCTTTATCACAAGGTCATTGGAACTATCCTTAATCATCTCATTGTTGAGACATGCCATGTCCATCAGAAATAATCTTGCTGTTGCTGTGAACCATGATCTCTTGGTTCTGCTCATTTCACTTAGCCTCAGTTCATGTAAGTTTCTTCAGGCTTCTCTGAAATCATTTTGCTGCTTATTCCTTATAGAACATAATATTCCATAACATTCATATACCATAACTTATTCTGTAGATGGCTGGAACTCTGGAAAGGTATACTTAAATCAAAGACAGCAGGATGCCTATAGTTAAGCACCTAATCAGTGTGATTGATGGGATAATGGTTCTCTAGTTAAACATATACTTAGTGAAATTTGGTGATGTAATTTTCTACACTTGGCACAAGCTCAGTGTGTTGTAGTGATGTAATCATACTGAGGTATTTAAGGGCTAAGAGGACTGAGAACTCAAGAGTCTCAGACACAGACACAAGAGAAAACTCCATTCTCTAGACTCCAGACTCCGGACTCCATTTTGACCATCCTCATGGTGGTTCTCCTGCCTTTATCATTTCTCCAACTAAAGACCAAGGCCCGTCTAGAGATCTTCCAGAAAGCTAGCCCATACATTACATTTTGACGCCCTAAATTCTGGGCACTGAAAAGGCAAATCTTTTCATATCTTTCTTATCCAGAGGGATAGAATAGAAACACAATCTTTAATGTCTATAACCCAAAAAAGCCATTCTCTAGGCAAGTGAGTAGGAGATGGAAATCTAGGCTGAAGAGTTCCCATAGTTTCTATCTGTTCATTTATTTTTCTCAAATCAGTCAACATCCTCCATTTTCTGAACACTAAGCAGTTCAACTGACATGATTGATGAGTTCAGTGGATAAGTTCCTGTGATCTGGAAATAGGGTGAGTATAAAAATAGGAAAGTGGGAAGATTTGGTAAGGGCTAAATTAGTCACTTTTGATTTTCAGCTGAAATGGGGCAAATACTAAGAAAAGAGCCTCCCCTACCCCAAGGGAAGTATGTAGCATGCATAGTTAGGTTAATAGAAAAGCAAGATTTGTTGGTAACTCAGAGGCAGATCACTGGACTCTTTAATATAGTAAAGCACATGTCTCCTTGGATCGCTAAGAAAGAAAAATTAGAGCCAGAGAAGTGGGAAATAGTGGGAGAGCAACTAACTGAATATTACAAAGCTATAGATCCTGCCATATTTAGAATCTGGACAAAACTTGTGGCTTTCTAAGTATAGTGATCTCTGTAGAATACAAGCCCGATGAAATAGGGAACCTGGATTTAATATACCAGTCACCTTTGATCAATTAATAGGTTTTGGTCCTTATGCAGACACTTTAGTGCAGATTAATTACCCTTTGACAGCATATGAGCAAATTGCTGCTGCTTTTATCAAAGCATGGTGTACCTGCCCAGGAAAACAAGATAGAGGGGAAACCTTCACAAAAATAGTGCAAGGTCCAAGTGACTTTGGTGATTTCATGAGATGTCTGTAGACAGCTGTCATATAAACTATTGGTAAAAATGCAGCAACAGAAATTATGATAAAACAACTTGCTAAGGAAAATGCTAATGAGGTTTGTAGAAGAATTATAATAGAACTACACAAGGATGCTCCTTTAGAGAAGATCATAAGACACTGTGCCACAGTAGGAACAAATACTTTTTATACCCAAGCTATGATGCAGACTTTTCAAGATTTGAACATGGGGAAGACAAGATCCCTTTTGGCAAGGGACTTCCAGAGAAACTTGTCAATACTTTCAATGTGGTAAAGTAGGGCATTTGAAAGCTCAATATTGGCATAAAAATAGAGTGAGAAAACAGCGTGGGAGAACAAGATCCAAAACCCCATGTCCAAAATGCAACAGTTTTCTATTGGGCATTAGAATGTAGATTGACTCAGGGAAACTGGATGGGCCCCAGGGCCCAAAAAAAAAAATACTTGGGACATGATGGAAGCTGATGTTACACCCAGAGAGTATTTAGAAGTTCAGTACTCCAACATGATCAATCAGCCGAGAAGCAACCTGATGGACAAAAGGGGTTGCAATTAGGGAGAATAGAGTTATATGCAGCTGAGACTACTGAGATATTCCCTGGAGAGGTGAAATCTGTCCCTGTCCAGCCTATAGATCCTTTGCCTCCAGGCACAGTAGGCTTGATCATTTCACCTTCTGAGAGTGCTTACAAAACTGTGTCCATCCATACACTGATTTGGGAAACTGTGGAATGTGTAGCTAATATCTCAATCACTAATACAGGTAGACAATGTATGACAACACCTAGGAGAAGTAGTAGCATCAGTTTTACTGATACACACTTATGATAGGCAATCTGGTGATATTTATCCAGATTTTGATTCCCGGCAACAGAATCCAGAAATGCAGCCATTATAGCTGACTGTCCTATGCTCACTATGTATGTAAATGGCAACCCTTTGAAAGGGTTGGTAGATGTGGGTGCAGATTGTGCAGTTATTAGAGGTACCAGCTGGCCCAGTCATTGGCCAAAGATTAAGGCAGACACTCATATGTTTGGCATAGGAGGATCAATAGCAGCTGAAGTTAGTGCTACTTACTTTAATAGGAATATTTGAAGATGAAACAGGAGTTTTTACTCCTTTTGTAGTTGAAAAAATCCCCATCAATCTGTGGGGAAGAGACATCTTACAACAGTTAGGATAACAATTGAGTACTTCAGCTTTTTAGGCAGAGCTGCTGTTGAAGGCCTGCCTGCACTCTCACCTATTCCCATTAAATGGAAAATAATACACCAGTGTGGGTAGAACAGTGGCCCTTAGCTAGTGATAAAAGTCAGGCCTTATTATATATAGTACAAGAGGAACTTGACCAAGGACATTTACAACCTTCTCTAAGTTCTTGGAATTCCCTTGTATTTATTATAAAAAAGAAATCTGGAAAATGGAGGATGTTGACTGATTTGAGAAAAGTAGATGAACAGATGCAAACAAAATATGGGAATTCTTAAGCCTGGACTTCCATCTCCTACTCAATTGCCTAGAGAATGGCTTTTTTGTGTTTCTATTCCATCTCTCTGGATAAAGAGGATATGAAAAGATTTGCCTTTTCAGTGCCCAGCATTTAGGGTGCCAAAATGTAATGTCTGGGCTAGCTTTCTGGAGGATCTTTGGATGGGCCTTAGTCTTTAGTTGCAGAAATGATAAAGTTAGGAGAGCCACCACAAAGTTCGTCAAAAATGTAGCTAGCTGCCTGTAAGTTAAAGAATGACTGAATAATGTAGAGGGCCAGAACTCTGGAAAGGTATACTTGAATCAAGCATAGTTAAGCACTTACTAAGTATGATTCATAGGATAAGGGTTCTCTAGTTAGACATATACTTAATGTGATGTAATGATGTAATCACTCTAATTGGCATATACTTAGTGTGATGTGGTGATATAATGTTCTACAGTTAGCACATGATCAGTGTGTTATAGTGATGTAATTATACTGAGGTATTTAAGGGCTGAAAGGACTGGGAACTCCGGAGTTTCAGACACAGACACATGACAAGATTACAGACTCCAGACTCCAAACTCTGGACTCCATCTTTGACCAGCCCAAAGGGCTATCAAACTGTGAATACCTTTTTTTCCCAGAAATACTATTACTAAGTCTGCATCCCAAAGAGATCATAAAAAGGGGGAAAGGACCCACATGTACAAAAATATTTATAGCAGCTCATTTGGGGCTGGCAAAGACTTGGAAGTTAAGGGTATATCCATCTACTGGGGAATAGCTGAAAAAATTGTGCTGTATTAATGTAATGGAATAGTATTGTAATAAATGGTTAGCAAGTGGATTTCATAAAAACCTGGGAAGGCTTACATGAACTGATGTTGAATGAAGTGAGCAAAACTAGGAAAACAAGCATAATAATGGCTACATTATGTGATGATCATCTATGATGGGACTTACTTCCTCTCAGTAATACAATGATCTAAGAAAATTCCAAAGAATTCATGATGGAAAATGCTATCCACATCCAGAGAAAGAACTATGGAGACTATTGAAGATTGAAGAATACTATTTTCACTTTTTTTCTTATTCATAGTTTTTCCCTTTTGTTTTGAATCTTTCACAATATGACTAAAGTATAAATATATTTAACATGATTGCACATATATAACACATCAGAGTGCTTGCTTTTTGGGGGAGAAAATGAGAAGGATGGAGGGAAAAATTGGAACTCAAAATCTTATAAAAATGAATGTTGAAAACCTTCTTTACATGTACATAGAAAAATAAAATAATATTTACAACAAAAATAAATGCAAAAAACCCCCCAAAATCATGGATTACTAAACAGAGCAAGGGAATACTGTGAATGTACTTTGGATTTTAGCAAATCTTTTAATAAATTATCTCATTATTTTTGTGGAGATTTTAGAAAAGTATGAATTAAATGATAATACAACCAGATGGAATCACTACAGATTTGATGGTTTGTTTGGAAGTTTAGTTATTAATGGTGCAATATGAAGGTTGCAAGAATTAGTCCAATGGAGTACTGCAAGATGTTGTTGGTCCTGTGCTGTTTTTTAACACTTTTATGTGGCTTAATAAAAATATAGATTGTAGTCTCATCAAATATGACACAAAACTGAGAAGAATAGATCACACATTTGCTAATAGAATCAGGTTCCAAAAGAATCTTGATAGACTGGAGTTTGGGGTTAAATACAATAAGAGGAGATTGAATAGGAAGTAATATAAAGTCTTTTACTTAAGCATAAAAATATCAGTCTCATGAATATAAGATTGATAAAATTGTCTTGAAGAAATTCTTAGGTGCTTTGAATTTAGTATGAGATACCAGTGTGATGGTGGCAGCAAAACTAATTCAATCTTGGGTTGTATGAATAGGGTCAAAATTTTCAATAACTGGAAGATAGTGATCCCCTGGACTCTATCTGTGTCATAGCTTATAAGGAAAATGTGTTCAATTAATAGTTCCATAGACTGAGGGTCACTGATAAACTAGAAAGACCCCAGAATTGGGTAACAAAGATGGTGATGGATTATGAGTTCATGTCGTATGAAGATTAGTTGAAGAAACTGTACCTTGTTAGTATGGAGAAGAGATGAATCCTCAAACTCATCTTCAAGTGTTTGAAGGTCTATCATGTGAAAATGTGATTAAATTTATTTTCCAGATGGTAGTTCCAGATGGTAAAACTAGCAATAATGCATGGAAATTGCGAAGAAGTAAATTTAGGCCTAAAAGGCAAGAAAATTTACTAAAAATTTTAGCTTTATCAAGGTTGAGCATTCTGCCCTGAGAACTACTGGCAATTAATGAAACAATAAAGCAAGTCCTAATTTGTAGCATTTGTTGATTTTTGAGATATGTATACTCCCATTGAAAATTTAACAATCACCTCTTGGGAGTTAATACTATCTAGCTCCAGCACACTCTTGGTGGCAATTCTCCTTCAATAGTCATTTTCCAGATGCTTTTATTGATGACTGTGTCCAAATGTTTCTTCTTCCTGAAATGTGACCTAAAGAAGATGAAAGCATAATTGAGAGATACAAATAAAAATGCACTCATACAATAAAATACAGATAATGTTGTAAGTCAAAATATGCCCAAAGGTTTCATAATTTATGCTTGTAGAGTCCTTTTTCTGTTTGGGTTTAAAAACACTATCATATAAGTTCCCAAACTTTTCTTGTCACAATGGCTTTAGTGTCTCAATAATGTTTTCATCATGACAATATGTAAAATAATAATAATATTTAACAGTTTTATATATTAAATGGATATAAATAATTTTAAAACTATCTCTTAGCAACTTAGAAGCTGTTTCAAAAAATAGCCCATATAAATGGGAAAATATTTTTATTTTATTCTTAAATAACTGTGTTTACTTACTATTGTGATATATATGCCTATTGGGCATTGCATCACTTGTCAATCCTTGGAATCTGATAGGCTGCAGGGCAACTTCTTTCTCATTACATATTGACTTTGTGTTTAAAACAACCTCTGAAAGTCCATGTTTGAAAAGGTGTAACACCACCTAAGAGAAAGTTTGAAAAGATGCTGCCATTTACAGAAATAAGTAAACAAAAGCATATCTTAAACATGTGAAAATGTCATTAAAAGGAATTTAGTTGAAATAATTTCAAAGTGAGCCACCTCTAGCTAGTAGTTTCCCCTGAATTCAAGACGTGTTGAATGTTAGTGTATTTCTCTTGGAATTTTAAAATGTTCTGTAGCATCCCATGAGTTTAAACCCCCTCTCCATGTCTTTCTTCTTCCCTTCCTCTAAGAGAGATATACTATAAAACATTTTTTAAAAGGAAAGGGAAAAAAAAAAAGTCAACAAAGCTAATCAACATATTGAAGAATTCTGATGTTTATCAGATGGACCCCTCATCATCTGATCAGGAAAAAGGGAAAGAATCATCTTATATCTCTTCTTTGAAGCCAAGAATACCCTTTATGACATCATAGCATTTGATTTTGATTGTACTATGGTGATTCTTTCTATTAACATTGTTGTCATCACCTCATTTTCTTTTACCAACTACATGGCGTTCAAGTCAATTTCTGACCTATCACACTAGGCAAGTGTTGAAGTCCTAAGAAAAATGTCTGGTAGTAAAGCCACCATTATATATATATAATTTCCTGAGGGGTGAGAACATGTCCAAAGGAAGGTATATTCCTCTTTAGTCTCTACCATCTGATGCTTGGCAGGAAGGCTGGTGTAACTAAGAGCTATGATGTCAACTTTTTGTTGTCCAGTTCACATGTCACTCTTTTGTTCATAATGTTCTATTATGTACTGGTTATAATTTAGATTTAAATGGTTTTGTTTAATCATCATCCTTCCTTCTTCCCCTGCGAAATTCCTAATAACTGTGATATCAACTTCCTCTTTGATTTCAACAGCTGAACCTATTAAATAATACCAAGATAACAGCAGAGAAATCATAGCAGCTCTGGAATATAGCCAGAATCCATCAAGGCCCATAGCCTTACCATGTGAAAAAAAGTGCCAACTTTTTTTCTAAATTAATGGTGATGACCATTACGACAGCTTTCTTGATTAGATTGTGTTGCTGCAAACAAGGAGAAATGGAAAAATGAAGAAATTACCTATTAATTTGTAGAATACTTCATGACTAACAAAGCATATAAATTTGTGTTACCATATAGTATAGAAAAATGTTTGCTATAATACATATATATACAAATTTGTACATATACAAATATTATATATGTAGATAAATAGATGTTAGATCATCTATATGTCTATATGTACTGATTGACTCTGAACACACTGTTCTAGAAGAAAGGCTGTCTCTCTCCCTAATGGTTCTAGGGTACTATTGATGGGTCAGGAGTAAATCTCTAATTCTTTTGGCTTGGGCCTCAATTTTGGCCTCGCTGTTAACCATCAGTGATTATTATCTCAGTTCCATTTGACCAAATATCAATTAAACTTTTCAAAGAGGTATTTGTTCCATATATACAAGAAGAAATATAAACATTTCCCCTCTAAACCCTGGAGATACATTTTTTCCTATACCATTTTTGTTTCTGTGGAGCTTGGACTCAGACCGAACAATTTCTACATAGTTTCTCCTCCTGGTTGACTTCCAAACATGGTATAAATGAGCCTACAACTCTGCTGTTGTGTACTGATCCAGAAAGGTATGCTCAGATTATTACATTTTATACTTTAGCTTTCATACAAGTCCTAGAATACTTTCACATTTCTGGTGTCTCATTTTCCTAATCTTTCAAGACTCACAAGGTCACATCCATCCTTAGTCTATTTAACTTAAAATAGGAAAGAACAAATACAAAGAGGCAAAGAACAGAGAATTTTATTCACAGTTTATATGACCCAAAGCCTCTTTCTTTATAATTTTTCTCATATCAGAATACAACTAAGCAGGAAAAAGGAAAACTAAGAAGTAGACTCTAGCACCTTTTGAATGCATCCCGGTTTAGGCTCTAAAACCATTTAATAAGCTATGTCTTCATCTGTATTTAGTAAATCAGATGCAGTTTTAGAATGATAATACTAAATAACAATAGCTAGAATTTATATTGAGGTGTGCAAAACACTTTACAGGTTTTGGGCAGCTGGGTGATAATAGATAGCATATTCTGTATGCTATAGTCAAGAAGTTCTAAGTTCAAATCTGGCCTCAGATATTATTAACTGTGTTACCTTGGGCAAATTGCTTAACTCTATTTGCCTCAGTTTCCTCATCTGTAAAAGAAGCTGGAGAAGAAAATAGGAAGCCACTCCCATATCTTTGCCATGAAAATACCAAATGGGTTCACAAAGAACTGGACACAACTGAAAAAATGACTGAACAATAACTTCTTGACTCCAAATATAGTGCTCTATTGATTAAGCCACCTAGCTTTCTCATGCATATCTACACATGTTCCAAATGAGGAAGTTGAGCACTTCCAGTGCATATTTATAATACCTTTCCAGAAACAGATTCCCCAGGCTCTTCCATATTGTGTTGTACTTTAGCTCCAGCCCCCATTACATATACATATATGTATATGTGGGTATGTATATGTATAAATATTATATACATCAATGTTTTAATATGGTCATCACAACTCCCTAAAATATGTAGAACAGATACTGTCTTAATTTTATAGCTAAGAAAAGTAAGATATCCAGATGTAGAGTAATTTTCTAAAACTGGTGTTAGATTGCAAAACCCAGGCCAATTCTTTAGATTGTAAATTCAGTGCTCCTTCTACTGTCCACTACCAACCTGTCCAACAATTGAAGCTTTCAGTTGGTTGATGTCTCTGGGTAAATGAAGCAAGAATTACTTTGAGCAGTCCTCAATTACTCAGATAATCATCTTAAATTTTTATTTGTTGAAATATGTATAAAGGTGCTATTTATATGTGAAAATAGAATCTGTCAGGTTAGAGAATAGAGTTCTTGTTCTACATACAGGGATCTGGGGCATCTTGGGAATATATGTAGTATGTATTTATGAGGCATATAGAGAGCCAGGAGAGATGTTATGAGTAAGGCAGAAACAGAAAGAGAGCCAGAGATTGTCAGGGACAAAGATTGACAGTTACAAAAAAAGAGTGGCAAAGACTGAGAAGTTCATAATTTCATATGATCACTACTTTTCTATATTTCTTAAATGCCATACTTTAAGGCAAAAGTTCAATCCAAGTGGTATTTGGAGTTACACTAGTGGTAACAGAAATGCATCTATAGAGACCCAACTGAGTGAGTGGGTTTTACTTGGTCTCTCATATATAATCAAAGCTGGGCTCTTTTTGGATGACCACAATCAACTGCCTTCATCCCCGATTACAAGCTTCCTAAGTTGGAAAGTGCCAGAAATTACACTTTGAACTTCCAAACAGTGTAAAACTGAACAGAAGTGTATTTTTGGATCCCAAATGTGCTCTCATATCCTTCCAATTCTGCAAAAATCAAACAAGCAGAATCTCATTATCTGTGCCTCCAGCCATCATCTCTTACAACTGGTCCTGTCTTCTTTTTCCTGTGAGGCTGTTCCACTGTGTGGGACAGAGATATAACTGTTTCCCAACCTACTGTCCCTCTTCTCTCCTCGGCTCCCACCCTACCTACACCACCCCAAGTCTCCCCCTCCCACCGCTCCAAGCAGTGAAATGCATCAACAGAGAGAACCCAAAGAATATGCCTTTGCTCATTCGAACTAAGATGAATTGTGTCAGAGTTCAGAGCACTGTTGTTACTTTGGCTTTGAATCTCTGCACTTGGTCTCTGCCAAGGCTGGTGTCAGCTGGTGAATTATAACATTGGCAGACAGGACAGAGATAAGCAAAAAATACAATGACAGCTGCTACACAGAACTATTCTTTCTGGCCTAGTGAATACAAAAATACATTGTGTAAATAAAGACAGACAGCTTCATTATGCAATTGTCTGCTACTGTGTCACTACGAAAGAACGTGTATTGATTCAGGAAACTAGATCCAGACTCTTCAGGCTAATATGTTCTTGCTTCTGGGATGCATGGTGCATTAAGAAATGCAATAATAATCTGGCTCTTAATGTTAGAGCTGGAGTGGTAGGTAAAATCAATGTAACACTTCATTTACCTTCAGGCATTTTGGGGCTTGGCAGATCTAAATTTCCACTAAAAATTGTAGTAGCATCCTGATACTTTGGGTGAGAAACACCAAGAAAAATAAAATAAAATAAAAGGAACACTGAAACAAACATAAAGCAGCTCACCCACATTAGGTCTCATTTTAGGATTTTGTTGTTTTTAGTGGAGAAGGAGTTACTCTTTGAGCTACTGCCCATATTTAGATGAATTAATAATTTTTATGAATGAAGATTTGTCAATTTTTTATCCTTGTATAATGGCATAGTCTTGAGGAACAGATAGGGGGGTAGAAGGGAATAGAGGCTGGACTTGGAAGTCAGAGGGAAATGAATTCAAATTTCACCTCAGATATTAGTATTTAATGTTTCTGGCAGACAGTGATAAGCTTTTAATAAGTGCTTATCAAGTGTCAGGGTGTACTAAACTCTAAATTAGAGTTTGAAGAGCAAAAAGACAGTATCCACTCTCAAGGAGTAATAAAAAGGGTAGTGTTTTCTGCATAGGGGCGTAGTTTAAAGTTAGGAAAATCAGAAGCAGAGGCAGGAGGGCAATGAAAGATGGACACTCTATGGTCCTTCCCAAAATGAAGGACCTGCGAGGAATTCATCAGTGGACAGACATTGTGGGAGGGATGTTTCAGGATAAAAAGACATCAGCAGCTGAGGAATGGTATAGAGTTGGAGGGGGAATGTATGGGTCATAGACCATATAAAGCTCACAAAATCATTTGCTGAGGCAACTGCAGGTGATGATGAGCTGAAATCTGGGTACAACAACCTTCTACTGCTTGAATGCTATAAGTTGCTAATTTTGTATGGCCTATGAATAATGTAATAATTATCCAAATGCCCTTGGCAGGAAAAAAAAAGTTCCTCATTTCTAGAGTAACAAGGAAGCCAAAACATATTGTTGAGAATCTGTTTCAGAATACTGAAAAATTAGAGAGTTGGACTTAATGACCTTAATTTCACTTCTAACTCTAAAGCGTGTTTTATGGTATTTTTATTCTCAAAGGACTTTGAGATCTCACATTACTAACTTATTCTTGGTCCAATTCTTCTTTCCTTTTTTAACAAAATAAATGACATCCTTTTACTTAGACAAAAAATCCTTTCTCATTGTGTTTTATTTTTGGAGGACGCTGCTTTGGGATATGGAGGCATTTCTCATACTCCAACGGAATTGTGATATAATACAGAAGTCAGCAAACTATCATCCCTAGATCAAATCCATCCCATTTGCACATCCATGGTCTAGAAATGACCTTTGTGTCTGTGTATAAAAGCACATACATAAATATAATATTTTTGGATAAGCATGTATTTATCTATCAAAAGCACAGATATATTATTTATTTTTAATTTTTTTCTTTTTAAATTTTGAATTCAAATTCTTCTCTCCCTGTCCCAATTGAGAAGTCAGGGCAAAAATATCAATTACATATGTGAAATTCTGTAAAACTTATTTCCATATCTATAAAATATAACTCAGTGTAAAAATATCTCTCTGGATTTATATAGAATTTTTTCATCATGAATCCTTTGGAATTGTCTTAGATTATTCTATTGCTGAAAATAGCCAAGTCATTCATAGTTAGTTGATCATCATTACAGAACTGTTGTTACTGGGCACAAGAATCTTCCACTTTTCCCTTCACTTTGCGTTGGTTTATTGGTTCCTTTGTTATTTCTGAAATCATCCCCCTCATTATTTTTTACAGGAAAATTATAGTAGAACATCAAAATCATATGCCACAACTTGTTTAGCCATTTCACAAATGAAGAACATCTCATTTTTCATTTTTCTTGCTACTATAAATTTCTTTCACCTATAGATCCTTTTTTCTTTTTCCTCTGCTCTTTTTGGGGTACAGACCTAATAGTGGTATTGATGGATTCCAGGGTATGCACAGTTTTATAACCCTTTGTGCATGGTTCCAAATTATTCTCCAGAATATTTTAAATAGTTCACAATTCCATCAATAGTTGTTTAGGGTAAGTATTTTCCTTTGTTCCCTCCAACATTTGGCATTTCTGATAAGTATGAGGTGGTACCTCAGAGTTATTTCAATTTGCATTTCACTACTCAATGGTGATTTACAATATCTTTTTCAATGTAACTAAAGATAATTTTCATTTCTTCACCTGAAAACTGCCTGTTCAAATCTTTTGTCTATTTGTTAATTGAGAAATGGTTCCTATTTTTATAAATTTGACTTTTTTGTTTTTATATTTGATAAATGAAGCCTTTATTTAAGAAATTTGATGTAAAAAATGTAAATTATTGCTTCATCGCCCAGCTTCTTAAACTGTGGTTTGTGACCCCATATGAGGTCTAATGTGTAATGAATTATTTCAATTTCTATTTTGCTTTCTAGAACTAAGATAGTTTTCTTTGAAAATTTTTTTTTAAATGTAGTATCCAGGCTTTTTCTTGAATCAATGCTTTCAGATAGTGCAAAAATTAATGTATTTCCCTGGTCAGTTGTTTTTCCAGTGAGATATTTGACATTCTTCCATTTTGTCATTCTTTTGAGTTTCTTTTATTATTTCTTCATATCTCATTGAACCATTAGGTTTCACTTACTCAATTCTAATTTTTAAGGAATTATTTTCTTCAGTGGATTTTTGGCCTTTTTATCATTTGATCAATTCTGGGGTTTTTAGGTATTATTTTTTCCAGGATTTTTGTGCCTTTTATTTCCAAACTATTAATTCTCTTTTTCATAATTTTTTTTGCAGTTTTCTCATTTATTTTCCCAATTTTTATCTCTCACTTGTGTCTTTTTTAGATTTCTACCAGAAATTCTTGTTTGACATATTTAAATGACATTTTTTGAGGCTTTGTTTTCATTCACATTTTTATTTTCCTCTATGTCTTGACCTTACCTCCCATGAGAGTAGCCTTTTTTAGTTTTTTTTTAATTATGTGTTGTTATTTATTCATTTTTCAAATCTATGTTTTTATTTTGAATTTAATCCTAATATTGGACTTTACTCACCTGGTGATGGCAAGACACTATCCAGAGATTCAGGCTTTTTCATTCTGCTGTTTTCAGAATTAGGTTTAGGTATCTGCAATTTTTTTGTACTTCTCAGTGGGTGTGATTTGGAGAGAGCTTCAATCACTGCTCTCCTGGTCTTCACTCTTGTCTCTATCTAGGAAAGATATCTTGTTCCCCTGTAGCCAAATAATAGTTTTCTTTTTCATCTTATTTTAAGTTCATCCAAAAATTCACCACTCTTTGATGTATTAGGATTCCTTCCTCATTTTCTGTTAATATTTTTAAGATCTCCTTCCCAATTTTTATTTTTGTTCATAATTTTTGAAAAAACTTTCTTAACATTGTTTCTTCTATTCAATTATTTGTTTTTAAGAGAAATATCAAAGTATAAGATTTGATAGTTGACTTTTCCCCCTAATGAATCAATAATTTTATTTTTTAAATTTTTTCTTTGTCTTTCTCCCTTCCTCCTCCATTGAGAAGGCAAGCAATTTGATATAGGCTATATATGCGTAATCAACCAAAATATTTTCATTTTAGTGATGTTGTGAAAGAAAACAGAGGAAAAAAAAAACAATCCCTCAAGAAAAATAAAGTAAAAAAAATGTCCTCCAATCTGTATTCAGACACCATCAGTTTTTTCTCTGAGTCTGAAAAGTAATTTTCATCATAAGTCCTTTCAGAGTTTTTTTGGATCATTGTATTTATGAGAATAGTTAAATCATTCAGAGCCATCATCTTACAATATTGCTGTTAGTTTGTACACAGTACATTTCACTTTGCATCAGCTCATGAGAGTCCTTTCAATTTTTTTTTTTGAGATTACACTCTTCCTCATTCTTATAGTACAATAGAATTTCATCAAATTTGCATACCACAATTTGTTCAGCCATTCAATTTCCCATTCTTTGCCCCCAGAAAAGAGCTGCTATAAATATTTTGGTATAAAAAGTCCCTTTCTTTTTTTTTTAATATCTTTTTGGGATACAAACCTAGTTGTAGTTTTGCAAAATCAAAGGATATGTATGGTTTTATAACCCCTGGTCATAGTATCAAATAACTCTACAGAATGGTTGAATCTCCAATAGTATATTGTCTTATTTTTCCCATATCTCCTCCATCATTAGTCATATTCCTTTTCTGCCCTATGTGTGTATGATCTAGTACTTCATAATTATATGTATAGTACCTGGAAATTGTTTTACTATGCCTTTCTCCAATCAATAATTAATCAGAGCATTATAAAAATGTGGCGACAGATAATTTTGATTTTGTCTAAAAACAGTTCCCATTTATCTCTTAGGGAATGGAACTTATTTTATAAATTTGACTGTGTTCTCTACATGTTTGAAAAATGAGGCCTTTATCGGATAAACTTGCTTCAAAATTATTTTTGCAGTTACTATTGCTAATTATACATTCCTCTATACTGCTCTTCTTATTCTATTTTCACTTTCCTTTTGATTTTGTCTAGCCCTTGCCCCAAACTGCTCTCCCTTCTACTACTACCACCTCTTTCTTATTTCCTTCTTCTCCTATATTGGTAAGTTAAGTTGGTAATTTCTATTTCTATATGAGGGTGGATATTATTCCCTCTGACACAATTCTGATGATAATAAGGTTGACTTATTCTTCCTTAGGTCCCACCCATCTTCCCCTCTACAGTAAAGACTTTTTCTTGTCACTTCTATTGAGATAAATAAATTACTGCTTTCTTTCTTTCCTTTTCCTTTTCTCCCAGAACATCTCTCTTTTACTCCTTAAATTTGTTTTTGTTCTTTTAGATAGTATCTATTCCTATTCAACTCACACATTTATCCTCTGTAAATATATACTTCTTCTAACTGGCCTACTAATGAGAAAATTTTTATAATTTAGAAATATCATCTTAAGGAGTTTAAATGTTTTAAGTCCCTTGATTTCTCTTTGCTGTTTTTAGGAAAAGAATTGAGAGTGGTGTTAAAGAACTACAAAAAAAGGTAATAAGGAGAAGAATGTCTTAAAAAGGAAAACTGGCCAAATGAGAGAAGAGGTAAAAAAGTTCACTGAGGAAAATAATTCCATAAATATTAAAATAGTGCAAATTGGGCATGCAACTAAAAAAGCCAGAAAAAGAACAAATTTAAAACTTCAAAAATACCAAATTAGGAATTCTGAAACTCAAAAGAGAAATGAATAAAACTGAAAATAAGAAAACTATTGAAATAATAAACAAAAATAAGGGTTTGTTTTTTTGGATAAAAACAACAAAATAGATAAATCTTTGATTAATTTAGTGGAAAAAGGAAAGAAGAAAACTAAATTACCAGTATCAAAAATTAAAAGAGTGAACTTCCACCCATGAAGAGGAAATTAGAGCAATAATTAGGAGTTATTGTATTATATGCCGATAAGTCTGATAATTTAAGTAAAATGGGTGAATTCTTACAAAAATATAGATTTCCCAGATTAACAGAGGGGGAAATAAATTACTTAAATAGTTCCATTTTATGCAAATTAAGTCAACTCTGAGATACCACTACACACAGTCAGATTGACTAAGATGACAGGAAAAAATAGTGACAAATGTTGGAGGGGATGTGGGAAAACTGGGACACTGATGCATTGTTGGTGGAGTTGTGAATGAATCCAACCATTCTGGAGAACAATCTGGAATTATGCCCCAAAAGTTATCAAACTGTGCATACCCCTTGATCCAGCAGTGCTGTTACTGGACTTATATCTCAAAAAAGTACTAAAGAAGGGAAAGGGATCTGTATGTGCAAAAATGTTTGTGGCAGCCCTTTTTGTAGTGGCTAGAAACTGGAAAATGAATGGAAGCCCATCAACTGGAGAATGGTTGGGTAAATTGTGGTATATGAATGTTATGGAATATTATTGTTCTGTAAAAAATGACCAGCAAGATGAATACAGAGAGGTTTGGAGAGACTTACATGAACTGATGCTAAGTGAAATGAGCAGAACCAGGAGATCATTATATACTTCAACAATGATACTGTATGAGGATGTATTCTGATGGAAGTGAATTTCTTTAACAAAGAGAAGATCTAACTAAATTTCAATTGATCAATGATGGACAGAAGCAACTGTTTGTGTTTTTGTTTTCCTTCCAGGACTATTTTTACCTTCTGAATCCAATTCTTCCTGTGCAACAAGAGAACTGTTCAGTTCTGCACACATATATTGTATCTAGAGATACTGTGACATATTTAACATGTATAGGACTGCTTGCCATCAGGGGGAGGGGGTGAAAGGAGGGAGGGGAAAAATTGGAACAGAAGTGAGTGCAAGGGATAATGTTGTAAAAAATTACCCAGGCATGGGTTCTGTCAATAAAAAGTTATAATTATTAAAAAAAAAGAGAGAGAGAATGAGACAGGAAAACATTAGTTCCATTTTAGAAAAAGGAATTGAACAATCTATTAAGAAAAAATTTCCGGGGCCAGGTGGATCTATAAGTGAATTCTGACAAACATTTAAAGAATAATTCATTCCAATACTATACAACTATTTGGAAAAAATAGGGAAGAAGGAGTCCTACAAATTCATTTTATGATACAGATATGGTGTTGATACGTAAACTAGGAAGGACCAAAACAGAGAAAGAAAATTATAGATCAATTTCCCTAAACAGTATTGACAAAAATCTTAAATAAAATATTAACAAAAAGATTATAGCATGTTATCAGCTGGATGATACACCATGACCAAGAAGGATTTATGCCAGGAATATAGGACTAGTTCAATATTAGGAAAAGTATTAGCATATTTAACTATACCAATAACCAAAACTAATAGAAAACATATGATTATATCAATAGATGCAGAAAAAGAATTTGGAAAAAATACAACTCTCCTTCCTTTTAAAAACAGTAGAGAATTTAGCAATAAATGGAGTTTTTCTTAAAATTATAAGTAGCACCTCTCTAAAATTGTTAACAAACATTATATGTAATGGAGATAAACATTCCCAGTAAGATCAAGGATGAAACAAAATTGCCCCTATCACCATTACTATTCAATTCTTTCAAATTCTATTTTATCTTTTGGTTCCAAGATATCAGGACATTTTTTCTTGACAATTTTTTGAAAGATGATGTCTAGGCTCTTTTTTTAAATCATGATTTGGTGATCCAATTAACTTTAAACTATCTCTTCAGCATTTATTTTTAAATTGTTTTGTCAATATTTTGCATTGTATTTTTTCATTCTTTTGTTTTTATTTTATTTTTTATTTCTTATTTAGCCATTAGCTTCCATTTGCTCAATTCTATTTTTAAAGAATTATTTTTTTTTACTTTTCCACCTCCTTTCCTAATTTTTCCTAATTTTTGTATCTTTCTATTTGGTTAATTCTGCTTGGCTCTTTGCACCTCCTTTACCATTTGGCATAGTCTATTTTTAAGGTATTATTTCCTTCAGTATTTTTTGTATGTTTTTTTACCATACTGTTGCCACATTTTCCCATGATTTCTTGCATGACTCTGATTTCTTCTTCTAATTTTTCTTTTACCTGCCTTACTTAATATTCAAAATTGTTTTTTGAGCCCTTCCATGATCTGAGGCCAATTCATATTTTACTTGGAGAAATTAGTTGTAGGAACTTTAATTTTTTAAACTTCTGAGTGGTATTTGGATCTTTCTTGTCACTATAGTAATGTTCTATGGTCAGATTTTTAAAATTGTTTCCATATTTCCACAGACTATTTTTTTTCTTTTATGTGTACACAAGAAAAAGCATATCAAAAAGGAAAGAAAATAAGTAAGGAAACAAAATCCAAGTGAACAACATCAAAAAGAGTGAGAATGTTATGTTGTGATACATATTCAGTTGCCACAATCTTCTCTCTAGGTACAGATAGCTGTCTTCACCACATGATCATTGGAACTGGCATTATTCATCTCATTGTTGAAAAGAGCCACTGGGTTCATCAGAATTGATCATCATATAATATTGATGTTGCCATGTACAATGATCTCCTGGTTCTGCTCATTTCACTTTGCATCAATTCATGTAAGTCTCCCCAGTGCTCTCTAAAATGATCCTGCTGATAATTTCTTATAGAACAATAATAGTCCATAACATTCATATACTATAACTTATTTACCCATTCTTCAAATGATGGGCATCCATTCAATTTCCAGTTTCTAGCTACTATAAAAAGGGCTGCCACAAACATTTTGGCATATAAAGGTCCCTTTACCTTCTTTAATATCTTTTTGGGATATAAGCCCAGTAGTAACACTGCTGGATCAAAGGGTATGCACAGTTTGATAACTTTTTGAGCACAGTTCCAAATTGCTCTCCAGAGTGGCTGGATCCATTCACAGTTCCACCAGCAATATATTAATGTCCTGGTTTTCCTACATCCCCTCCAACATTCCTCATTATCGTTTCCTGTCATCTTAGCCAATCTCAGTGGTTTCTCAGAGTTGTCTTAATTTGTATTTTTCTGATCAATAATGATTTAGAGCTTTTCATATGATTAGAAATGGTTTTAATTTTTTCATTTGAAAATTGTCTGTTCATATCCTTCGACCATTTATCAATTGGAGAATGGCTTGAATTCTTATAAATTTGAGTCAATTCTCTATATATTTTAGAAATGAGGCCTTTATCAGCATCGTTAGGTGTAAAAATGTTTTCCTAATTTATTGCTTCCCTTCTAATCTTGACTACATTAGTTTTGTTTGTATGCAAACTTTTTAACTTCATATAATCAAAATTATCTATTTGGTGTTCAATTAAAAGTTCCAGTTCTTCTTTGGACACAAATTCCTTCCTCATCCACAGATCTGAGAGATAAACTGTTGGAATCTTTACAAACTGTTAAGCCATTAGAGTTGATAGAAACAATAATTATCTAATTTAGCATGATTCAATATGATTGATTTGATCTTAGAAGGAGATATTTTGGGCCAGAACTTGAAAAAGGTACTAAATACAACTCATGGAAACAATGCTTGTGTTCACACCTTTAGAGAGCTCATAGAAGCAACAAATATTTAAGTACTCATTGGAGTTCACATGTTTGAGAGATTTCAGGGTTTAGAAAGAGATATCTGAATTCACACCTCCCATTGAAGCTCTTAGAGCCAGAGAGCATGCTGGGAGATATCCCACAATCCCACTCTCAGAGAAGTAGCATAAATACAGCTCCAGTGAGCCACTTGAAAGAGTTTTCTTGGGAACATAGACTGGGGTTGGAGAGGAACACTCTGGGAGGAAGCCCACAAGCCCTATCTTCGAGACAAGAGAGATTCCTTGTATCTTCTACCTTGGTGCTGGCTGGAGTCGGAAGGATAAACCTTTAGATTTGGAGACATTTTGGAGGAGCTCTTAGAACCAAGCAGAGAGATAGGCCTGAGCTAACCGGGCTATATTGAAGGACACAATAAAAGATCTGAACTTTTATCACCTGGCTGTGTTTTGAAAAAGAACACCAACAATAAACTATCCTATGTTCTTCTAATTTGCTTATAATATCACTCTTTATGCCTAAATCATGGACCCATTTTGATTTTATCTTGTTGTACATTGTTAAGTGTGGATCCATGCCTAGTTTCTTCCTAGTTTCCAATTTTCCCAGCAATTTTTGTCAAACAGTGAGTTCTTATCCCAAAAGCTGGGGTCTTTGGGTTTGTCAAACACTAGGTTACAGTAGTAATTGACTATTTTGTCCACTGATCAGCTACTTTATTTCTTAGTCAGTACCAAGTGGTTTTGATGTCCATTGCTTTATAATATGGTTTTAGGTCTGGCACAGTGAGGGTATTTTCATAGGCATTTTTTTTTCATTAATTATCCTCAAATTCTTGACCTTTTGTTCTTCCAGATGAACTTTGTTGTTATTTTTTCTAGGTCTGAAAATAATTTCTTGGGAGTTTGGCACTAAATAAGTAGATTAATTTAGGTAGTATTGTCATTTTTATTATATTTGCTGGGCCTATTTCTGAGCATATTTTTCCAAGTGATTAGATCTGACTTTATTTGTGTAGAAAGTGTTTTGTAGCTGTGTTCATATAATTCTTGACTTTCCTTTGGCAGATAGATTCCCAAATATTTTATACTATTTACAGTTATTTTGAATGGAATTTCTTTTTGTATCCCTTGCTGTTGGACTTTGATGGTAATATGTAATGTTCTGGCAAGCTTTCTGGAAGTCCTCTGAACTGGGACCAAGGCCAAAAACTAATGACCAATCTATGTAAAACTCATCCTCTTCTAAAAATTATTAATCACTCATTCATCGACCTCCCTGTACCATCTAACATTTCTCCCTGATGAAACTTTGGTTCTCTATTAGGAATATGCCTAATCATCCAAATCTTTACAGGCCTATTTCTATCAATATACTACACCTCAGACAACCTAACTCTCAGCAGAATAATCACCATGAGAATAGTCAGGAATAAAGTCCAAAGTCTTGTCTCCTTCAGTCTCCCAGTCTGCACCAACAGCCTTAGTCAGTCAGTTAATCTGCCGTGTCTCATCTCTTCCAGTCAGTCAATCATCCAGTCAGCAGTCTGCACATCTCAGTCTCTGTCTTGGTTCTGAGTCTGCCTCTTAAATACTCTATTACAATTCCATCAATTCCTCATACTGAGTATAAGCCAGTCATTATGTCGCTAGGGAACCATTATCTCATCAATGCCACTAAGTTAATATCTTGTTGTAAGATTACATCAATCATATTGAGTCTTAAGTATAACTTTTCAGAGTGCCCGCTCTCTACAGTAATATATAAAAATGCTGATGATTTATGTGGATTTATTTTGTGTCCTGCTTTGCTAAAGTTTTGAATTGCTTCTAGTAGTTTTTTAGTTGATTCTCTAGGGTTCTCTAGGATTCTCTAGGGTTATACCATCTTATTCTCTGCAGAATGATAATTTTGATTCCTCATTACGACTACTCTAATTCCTTTAATCTCCTTTTCTTCTCTTATTGCCAAAGCTAACATTTTAAAAACAATATTGAATAGTAATGGTGATAGTGGGCAACCTTGTTTTACCCCTGATCTTATTGGGAATGGTTGTCCCTGTTTCATATGATGCTTACTGATGATTTTAAATAGATACTACTAATCAATTTTTTAAAAGTCCATTTATTCCTATACTCTCTAGTGTTTTTTAATAAGAATGGGTGTTGGATTTTATCAAATGTTTTTCCTGCATCTATCAAGATAATCATATGATTTTTGTTAGCTTGGTTATTGATATAGTCAATAATGCTATTGAATCAATTATGCTGGCATAAATTCTACTTGGTCATAGTGTATTATCCTGGGGATGACTTTCTGTAATCTTGTTGCTAATATTTATTTAATATTTTTACATCAATATTCATTAGGGATATTGGTCTATATTTTTCTTTCTCTCTTTTCACCCTACCTGGTTTAGCAATCAGAACCATATCAGCACAGAATTTCTTGATTTTTATCTCTTTGCTAAAGACAGGCTTTCTTTCCATGTGAAGTGTATATTGTCCCTGGCTTCCAGATTTTGTGTAGCTGTTTTAAGAGATTCTTCTAGGGATCTGTAAGTTTTCAGTTCTTCCAAGATGGTATGATCTAAGGTGAGATGTATTTATTACTCACTTGGTCTATGCTCTGGCCTATAACTGATCACAAGCACTCTTTTCTGTCCTTAAACTCTGACAAAGTTCAATGCTCTACTATGGTCACAAGCTCTGGTATAGTAATGTTTTTCCTTATCTTGGAATTGCCACTTAGAACTAGGACCCAGTTCCAATATTTGGCAAAACAACAGAATCCGACCTCAATGCTAGCAAGTAGAGTTCTATAATCTCTTTCTGAGCAGTCCTTTATCCTTCTTACAATTTATGGGCTAAGAGCTCTGAAAACTACTGCTGCCATTGCTTGTTTCTAAGGCCTGCTTTTGGTTTGTTGAAGCTGGGTGTGTTGTGGCAAGGCCTGTGCTGGACAATGCTCCACTCTTACCAAGTTGGGACAGGTTTTTGTTTTTTTTTTTTTTGTTAACCAAGTTCTCTTTGTTTTGAAAATTATTTTAATCCATCCTTTTGTTGGTTCAGCTAGCTCAGGAATTGTTCTATACCGTTAATTAAAAAATGTTGAGAGAGGTTTGGGGAAGAGCTCAGGGAGTCATTTACTTTTCTCCACCATCTTGGCTTTGCCCCACAAAAGTTCCTTTTTTAAAGGTATTGAAGCAGGTGAATTTTTCTTGTTGTTATCAACTCATTTTCATCTTGCATTAGGGATGTATTTTCCAGGAGCATAAAATCCATAGGACCTCAATGATTTCCCCATGAAATTACACAAACTTTGTAGGCAGGATCTGTTTACATGATACAAAGCCAAAAAGTCAAATCAGCCCATAAATCAAGGAAGAGGAAGAAAAAAATTCAACTGGGCTGTTCATTTGCTCTCTTGGAGCAAAGCAATTAGTTGAAGAATTGAAATTTTCCTCTCTTTGGCCAGCAGTTATATTGTACAGACAAAGCCTAAAAGCACAGACTGGGAGAATTTCAAAGGCAGCATTGTATTTATAGCTTTCTGTCCAATCCAATAAGCCTTTACTTGAATGGGTGATCTCTCTGATTTACTGTCAATGTAGATGATCTAAAGTGAAAATTTATTGGAAACAGAAAGGAATACACTTTCTTCTCAGTAGTTCGTGGAACCTATACAAATATATATTGGGGCCATATTTTAGGACATAAAGACCACAAAATCAAACTAATACAGATAAGATTAGAAGGGAAACAATAAACTGGGAAAACATTTTTACAATCAAAGGTTCTGATAAAGGCCTCATTTCTAAAATATATAATTTATAAGAAATCAAACCATTCTCCAATTGATAAATGGTCAAAGGATATGAATAGACAATTTTTAGATGAAGAAATTGAAACTATTTTTAGTAACATGAAAAGGTGCTCCAAATCACTATTGATTTGGATTGATCAGAGAAATGCAAATCAAGATGACTCTGAGATACCACTACACACCTGTCGAATTGGCTAAGATTCCATGAAAAGATAATGATGAAGGTTGGAGGGGATTTGAGAAAACTTGGACACTGATACATTGTTGGTAGAACTGTGAACAGATCCAACCATTCTGGAGAGTAATTTGGAACTATACTCAAAAAGTTATCAAACTGCATACCCTTTGATCCAGAAATGTTTTGACTGGGCTTATATTGCAAAGCGATCTTAAAGGAGGGAAAGGGACCCACATGTGCAAAAATGTTTGTAACAGCCCTTTTTGTAGTGGCAAGAAACTGAAAACTGAGTGGATGCCCATCAGTTGAACAATGGCTAAATAAATTATGTTATATGAATTCTATGGAATACTATTGTTCTAAAAGAAATGACAAGCAGGATGATTTCAGAGAGGCTTGGAAAGGCCTACATGAACTGATGCTAAGTGAAATGAGCAGAACCAGGATATCATTATACACGTCAACAAGATTATATGGCAATCAGTTCTGATGGACATGGCTCTCTCTTCAACAATTCAAACCAGTTCCACTTATTCAGTGTCAAAGAGAGTCATCTACACCCAGAGAGGATTGTGGGAAAGTTTAATTAATTAGAAGTCTTCTTCACAGAAGAAGAAAAAAAGAAACAATAATTTAATTTATTTAGATTTTTTTTACGAGACATATCAGATTGATTTTTAAATTAATTACAAGAAATGGGGAAAAATGCAAATGAAAGTGACATAGATGCACCAGACCTAAAACTATGTTGTAAAGCAGTGGTCATAAAAACCATGTACTACTGTCTAAGAAATAGAGTAGTTGATCAATGGAATAGGGTAGGTTTACAAGTTAAATACTCTGAATTAATAAAAGCAGACTATCTACATAGATGGATATAATTTTTACAGGATCAAAATCAGAAGCTCCTTGCCCTTTTCTTGCCATTCCCTAAGATTCCTTTTTTTCAGTCTAATGTTTCACATGGAAGGACACTTTCTTTTTGGCATTAAAGGATAATGGATGCTTGTCCCTACATTTAGCAATTATCCATAATCATTTTCACTGTTCTCTATATGCTGTATATGTCATAAGTGTTCCTCTTCTCACTCCATTTTCTTTGGGTAGTAATCTCTTTTCATTTAGAATTTAAATTTTAAAAAATCCAAATTGTTCTCCTTTCACTGAGTGAATTGCAGACTCACAAGGAAACCTGAGATGTCCCACTCCAGAGATTTAAAATAAGAAAAAATAATAATTTTAAATGACCATTATGCTTAAGCTTTATCAAGGGGCACATTTTCAGTCCTTTCTCTGAGTTTTAATTTATAGAAATTAAATGAAAGTAAATGAAGCAATGAACTAAGAGCCAGATGGTCTAGTTCCTACCTTAGGCTCCATTATTTTAGATTTGTGACTTTGGGTAAATTATTTAAACCTCTCTGAGTAATAGTCTATCATAAAATGGAAATGACAATAACTGCTCTTCTGCCTCCCTTATCGAGTCCTTGTGAGGTTCACATGAGTGAACTGTTGTGAAAGACTCTTGCAAACTGATAGTACTGTCCAAATGCAGGAAATGATTGATAGAGAGTGGATCTGGCTCATACATATTATCAGGTTAAATTTTGCTTAACCAGTCTGGGATATGCAGAAGATGGGAAATGATGACAGTTTATATTTGTAGGTGCTTAAAGGTTGGTCAAACACTATGTCATTTGAGATACAGTATAATATAGTGGATGAAGAGTTGAACAAGAAGGCTTGAGTTCCAGTCCTGTCTCTGATCCCAAATGGCTAAGTGATCCTGAGCAGGTCATTAAAATTTTCAGTCTCATTAGTAACTTGCTCAGACATTATGTTGCAGATGAAGTATCTTTCCAAACTGGTAGAGAGAACTTTCTCAGTCAAGAGTTCATTCTAGGGATGAAATCATTCATTCAATCTTTATTCCTATTTAATTTATCTTTACCAAATTAAGTATCAAAATTTAGATGCAATCCTATATCTTTACTTCCAGTTCAGTGCTTTACTAGATATGCCATACTCTTAAGTAGTGTAGTATCATGTGGTAAAGATTGCTTTATTGACTTAATTTTTTGCTGTGTTGGTGTCATATAGCAAGCTTTGGGATTTAATAAGTTAATTGCCATGAGAATGGTCCCACAGTTATGTTTGTTAGTGAGGTTTTCAGCTGACTTGACATAATTTGCTTACTCTGATTACGGTAGTCTTCACAAAACTTCCAGGTGGATCTGAGAGAAAAATACCTCAACCAAAGATTCTGCTTAATTCCAGGCATGAGTGAAGCATCCAAAATTTACCATAGCCTTGAATTCCATAGCAACATTTATCTTTCAAGTAAACAAATTGGTGTTTCTTTTGGAAACACTACTCCTGTTTCATTGACACAGAAAATGAAAAAAATTCTAAAGTAGATTGTGTCTTCTTCATTAAAATGGAAATATTCAGATAAATATTAAACTTGCCAAACTTCTAGTGTCCTTTTGCCAAATTCGGTGGAGAGCCAGATTTTGCAGTCCATCAGAGGATTTTTTTCAACTTTAAAATTTTACTAATATCTTTTGTTATATTTCAGGTATTTCTGCAAGAAGCTCTCCCCTGCTCTGACTTCTTTTCTTTGTGAGTGGCTTCTTTGAAATTAAAATTATTTTTTCATCTTCTCCTCCCCCCCCCCCCCGCTTTAGTCTGTGTCTGTCTGTCTGTCTGTCTGTCTCTCTCTCTCCATATATATATATAGATATAGATATAGATATATATATGTGTGTGTGTGTGTATGTGTGCACATACACATATACATATATTATCTCAATTTACCTATATATATATATTTATATAAAATATATTTAAATATTTATTGGTGTATCACTCATTAGAACATGAGCTCCTTGAGATCAGAGACTATTTTTTCCTTCTTTTTGTATTCCCAGGACTTAACATGGTGCCTGGTACATATTAAGGGATTAATAAATGCTCATTGCCTGATTGACTGGTTGCTTATTAACTAGACAATAAACCTTGTTTTGTACCAAAGAAAAACAATTAAGCAAAACAAGTTGACTGATAGTTTCCATTTAATTATATCGTCAATATCCCAGGCCAGTCTGTCATGTCTTCAATAAAAGAAAGGAGCACCATATTTTTTTAAAATGATACTTGTACAGAACCTAGTACATGAAGATGTTTGACAAACATTGTTTGATGATGATACCAGGAAATGAAAAACAGGATGTGAACTGTCTGTCTCTATTTCTATTTCTCTGACAGGAGCATGATTTTGTAATTTCCTTCCCTTTATGATGCTAGTGTGGCTATTTCATCTTTAAGGTATCCTGAAAATAGATGAAGTTCTAAGTTCACTTCTGTCCCTAATTTTCTTTCTTTCTTTATTTTTTTTTACTAGATTCTGCTGAAAATATATTAGCTAAGATAGTGAAATGTTCATCTATCTATCTAGATATAGATATACAAGTTTATTTTTGGTCATTTATGGTCAAATTGATTCATTATGGCAAAGTGGATAGATAGCTGAGTCCATAATCGGGAAGACCTGGTTTCATATCCTACCTTCAGTACACACTGGCTACATGACCCTCTTAACCTCTCCACATTCTAGAAATCACTCTAAGTGGAGTAGGTAAGTAGGAGTAGATACCTAAATCTGCCTTTGTGAAATATTCATACTATTATTAAAATGAAAAGATAAAGGACCTTTCAAAATATGGGTTTAACATAATCAAAGATAATCATTGTGAAAATACTGATACCTTAAAAATAAGATACAAGAAGTTCTAAAAGGTCCAATTGTGAGGAAGCTAAGTAATCATGTCTTTATAATAGTTATTTACTTAGAAATGTTTAGATGTCAGGCTTAGTGTAACAAATCTATATTCCTAGCACCAGGGAGACATAAGTTGAAGTTAGTAGAAATCATGAGATTTGAGAGTTCAAAACTTCATTGGGTTAAGCCAACTGGGTTTCTAATAGTCCATTTAGGATTAATAAGGTGAGCACAATGGTACCTGATGTGGAGGTCAGGTCAGAAATAGAGCTGATAAAAAGCCTTGCATTTATAACTAGTGCAATCAACTTCTTGAACTGCCTGTGAAATAGGCAGATGCTCTCTTAAAAAAATATAAAAGTCTAAATATGAACTTACTCAAGAAAATGAAATGAAGATTCCTTTAATTCTGTGAAAGATGCTTTGAACATATATTATCATGAAATAAAAAGCAAAGGAAAAATCAGTTATGAGAAAATAGCAGGAAATTAAGAGAGAAATGAAGTATAGCTTTACATAAGTTAACATAATTGGGGTATGCCATATTTTTAAATATAAACTTACAAGGAAATTCTAATTTTATCAGTGTGAGCTTCACAGGAGATAAAGAAAAGGTGAAAATAAGTTTTTTGGAGGGAGAAAGCCACAGTTATACAATTTTTGTTAAATAGCCTTAGCAGCAAGCTTATGTGAATGTACTGAAATGGTAGAAAATAAACAAATTTTAACAGTGATGACAAAATTGTGATTGAGTGATTTATTAAATGGTTCTAATCAGTTTTAAAAAGCAAAGTAATATGTAAAATGGAGTTAAAATTTGATTTGAAAAACATAATACCTATTTTCATTAAATAGTATTTAGCACATTGACTTTTATTTCATGATCACAAATGTGTGTATCTATATATGTGTATATGCCTACGTGTATGTATTTTCAGCACATATTTTGATTCACCTCTGAGATAGACAAGTACTATTATGAAAAATTCCTTCATTGATTCACATCATAAATTCTTCTGCAATTTACAATGTTAAAAAGTTAGTCTGGGACACTAAGAAATTAAATAATTTATTTTTGGTTTACAAGGTTTACAAGTTAAAGATAGAAACTGAACTCAGCTCTTTCTGATGCAATGACTAATTCTCTATCTACTTTGTCTAATAAACATTTTTGGAGGCAGTATGGCCTCCAAAAATATAGTGTAAAAAGAAAAGTGGCCTTAATCTCAAAGAAGCTGGACTAGACCTTCCTAATGGTAAGATGACAGATTTAGGCTAAATGATTTTTAAGGTCACTTCCAAACCTATAATTATAGTTTTATCAATTGAATTGAACCATCAACTTGCTTATTTTTTTTCTGCTTTCATTATTTTTCCAGTCCTTCCATCTTTCTTCTATATGTTTTTCCTAGAATATCAGCAACAACTAAAATTAGTCTAATATTAACCTTTATTCTTTTAAATGATCACCATGTGCTATTTTTTATTTCAGGCTATTTTTCAAAATTAAATACCAGAGAAAAATCAATTAAAGCATATTATCAATGAAACAATAGGCACTGATAGCTTAGGAATAGTCATTGAAATAAAATTAACACTCTCTCAAGGACTTGGGGAAAGTCCTCTCAGAGGCCTACTCTAGCTTTCCCACCATACATACTTTGTTCTTCCCTGTCATTGATGATAGAATCACTACCTGCTTTTCCATTAAATGTGGTCAAAACAAAATGAATAATGAGCAGGTTGTGCTCATTAGGCAGATGTTACTCACAAAACCCACAATAAGGTGTTTTCTTTCTCCCTCATATTAGTGCTTTATGAAACAAAAGACATTCATAATATTCACAGTATTTAGTTTTAGCTTCTGATCAGTGACTTCTGGATGGTCCAACAGTATCCAAAGGTGCTGAGGAAAATGAATGATCCCCAAATCTAATAAGAGGCTGTTCTTTCACTTAAATATAAATAATCGCTATACATATGGAATACTAGACCTAGAAGTCACACTGAATATAATCCAGTTTAATCCTTTTATTTTGCTAACAAGGAAAATGTGGCCCAAATAGAAAAAAAAAAATGAGTTGCTAAAAGTAACAAAGTGAATAAGTGGCAAAATCAGAACTCAAACTTTCAGCAATTGATTTTTAATCTACTATTCTTTCCATTATGTCATGCTTCCTTTTTCTGTGAAAAAAGTTACTATTTACAATTATATTTTAGTAAATTAAAATAATTTTATATTATATTTCAAAGAAGGCTTATTTCTACAGAATAGAGATATTGAGAAAATTAAAAAAAAAAAACATGTTTAGCTGAACCATCAGATAAATCTCTTATTTGTTAGATTATGACAACTCCCATGGAGCTAGGAATGTTTTCTAGCTCTTTTTCGAAGAATATTTAATTTTAGGAGATGCTGCAGGAAACACCTTGTTGGTTCTCAATGAAGGAAGAGAAGAAGGAAGGAAGAATAAAAGGAAAGGGAAGAAAGAAATGGAGTAAAGAAGCATAAGTTAAGTACCTTCTATTTGACAGACATTGTACTAAGGTAAAGGTTTTATTAATATTATTTCATTTGATCCCTATGACAACCATGAGAAGTAAGTGTTTTATTATTCCCATTTTTATAATTGATGAAAATGAGGCAAACTGAGGTTAAAGGACTTTCCCAGCAACATATATCTAGTAAGCATCTGAGCTTGTATTTGAATTTAAGTCTTTCAGACTTCAGGCTGAATGTCCTCTCCACAATAACCCCTAGTTATCTGTGGTGATGGTTTGTCAAAGTTGATTGATGGCAGAAGAATATGGGAAATAGGTTCTTGTGATAAAGTCTCTTCCCTCTGCAGTATTTAAAAGCTGGAAAAAAGAAAAACAATTCTCTCCATTTCATTTAGATCTCTTTCTTTTCATTCAGGCTTTCTCTCTCTTGGACTTCCATCAAGTAGAAGAGAGATAATAATATATGCTTGCCTCAGCACATTTGAGACTGGACTTCAAATGCCCAACTGCCTTTTTAATAAGACTTTCAATCTCATTCTTGGAATATAGTTCAATGACTTGTAATTCTGGTAAACAGACAGTTCTAACCTAGATGGCTTGAAGAACTTGGGGCTTTAAGAATTCCTTAGTTCCTGAGTTGGGTAAACATTTGTGTAAGAAGAGTACTTAACAATGCTTCTCAGAGAAGATTACACCTATCAACATTATCTTATTGATTGTAGTTGACACACACACACACACACACACACACACACACACACACATACACACACTCACACATAGCCTGCCCTTGTTCATCTGGACATCTAGAATTGGTAATCAGGAAATAGAGGTACAAGATAAATTTCCTTTTCCTTATGGAAGAAGGATAAGTGAAATAATTTAAATGTTTTATAGTTATAGAATGTGTGTGTGCTTATGTATATGTGTATCTTATTTAGTTGTTTCTTCCTAGCAAAAAGGTACAAATGGTTTCCACACCTCTAAATTTCTCAAAATCATACTTGTTGGACTTCTTTTAGTTGGTTTTTTTGTTTACAAAATATCGTTTTAGAATCTAAGAGAGAAAGACAAAGTTTGGACTGTGATGATCGCATATTTTAAAATCAGCTGGAATCAGGAATTCAGGTTAAGGAAAAATCTTCAATCTTTATTCTCAGTAGAGGTGAAGACGGATCAGAGGTGAAGGGGGATCGGAGGTGAAGAGGGGATCACGATCCCAATGTTTACAGCTGCAACAGGAAACCAGCCAGCAGTCTCTCCCCGCCTCTCTTCCTGCCCCTCTGCCTCCACCCACCAAAATCGTCACTTCCTATACAACACATCAGGACTTGCACAAAGAGCGGGCAGGGGCCATTCTTTCTCCAAGCATATATATTAATAGAGTATGGTCCAAATACTATTTAGCCTCATGAGCTTGGGACCTCAGTGCATCAACTCGAGCTTCAGCCCATTAGATTGGACAATATTTCAAACCTCATGGAGTATAAAGTCTAGACACAAATAGCTACTGCTCTGAATGGCGCAGGGGTTTATACATTTTGTGTTAGTATCAAATCCTCACAATCCTTTTACCCCCTTACACTAAAAATGACTTTTGAATTTTTTAATTAAAAAAAAGTTTAAAAAAATTAACTTCTGGATCTTATGTAAAAAAGATTTGTACCTTTATAAATTTCTAGAATAATGTATGAAAACTGCATCAGAGCAATTCAAGTCATATTTAAAACAAAACAAAACAAAACAACAAAATAGCATGTAATGTGGCATGAGAATGATACAACTAAGGTACTAAAGGAAAAAAACCAAGATCACTTCAGCTTTTGGGTGATCATTGAAATAGACTATTAAACTTGTTCATCTAATTCTAGTCCCCTCAATGAAAGGAAAAGCAACTGCTGAAAAGAAACTTTATGGAACTGTTAAACAAATGTTTCATATTTATCTTGAGCTTATATATCATGAAAAATGATATGGACTGGATTTTGAAGAATAAACAATAAAAATATGATGCATAACTGCTTTGGAAAACTGAGCTTGAGAAAATCTAATTAATCATAGATGTGTAAGAATCATATATTTTGAAGACATCATTTAATTTGTAGGAATAAATGGTACAGCCAAGACAGAAAAATTAGAGGTCAGATGTGGTGATAACACAGCTAAAATCCCTGCTACTGATAGAACTAATACTGGCGCTTCACTTGAGTAAGGAAGTTTTGAACTACAGTAGGACTAAAGCTTATTTGTGTCCATACTAAGTCTGATAATTATGATATCCCCATGTATCATATGTGAGACCCTGGGAGTGTGGGATCATTGGATGCTTAAGAAAAGGCAAATTTAAGAAAAAGAGAGAATAGGTCAAAGCTATCACACCAATCAAGAATGGGATCAATACCACTAATCAACACTGCACTTGGGGGTGCGGTAGGAGTAGGATATAGAGACACAGAGAGAGCTATAAAAACAGAGAGAAATTGAGAGAGATAGGGGAAAATTGAAAAGGAGAGGAAAGGACCCAAAATATGGAGAAAAGAAAAGAAATGAGGTATTAAAGACATTTTAAAAAAAGATTTATTTTAAAGAAATAGACAGTTGGAGGATTCTGGAAAGATGGAGAAGTAGGTCAGAAAATTCCAAGCTCTCTAGATTTTCTCCACAAACAAAACAAAATTGTGCCTCAGAGTGAACATAGACAAGTGAAATACAATTAAAACTTGGAGCAGAACTGGGGTCTACCTAGTACAACCTCAGAAGACTCAAAGAAAAACCTAGCACAGAGATTTACCTGGTATAAAATGTAAATACCTCCAGGCTAGCTCTGACCAGAGGGGAACTCTTGGGGCCAGCTGAACTCAGAGTAAGATTTAGCTCCAACCAGAGTAATTTTCACTTCCCCAACCACTTGGGGAGTGAGTGGATGGTCTGAGTCCAGATATATTGTGGGAACCTCTGCTGATAAGAAATACCAAGTCTAGCTCTGCTAATGAGATATGGCCCTTGCTGAGAAGAAATAAGCACCCCCTGTGAGTGCAGAAACCATGGGGTTAGGTAGCTATTGGCTGGTAGCACTTACAGGAGAATGGAGTTCTTAGTTTGTAGTTCCAGGCCTGAAAAAAGACTTGAAGTGAAGCCAAAGGCACCATTCCCTCAACTTCAGGACTAGAGATGAGTTGGCATAAAGGAAAGAACCCAACCAGAGAAGCTCATTATTGGAATAGGAGAGACTGGGGTTCATATTTAGAGGAGGACATTGAAGTAAAAATAGTCTTCTCTACCCTCTACCCCAAAGAATAATGTTAAATGGTTATCTGCTCAAAAACAAATATTGAAGAACTTGAAAAAGACTTTAAAAATCAAATGAGAGAGATTAAGGGGAAAAAAATAAGAACCATCCAAGCAAAACAAGATTATGAAAAAAAACCCAGCCAATTAGAAAAAGAGATACAGACTCTTAAAGATAAAAAATAATCCTTTGAAAACTAGAATTGGGCAAGGAGGAGCAAGCTATAAGAGACCAAGAAATAACAAAAGAAAATATAAAGGATGAAAAATAGAATAGAATATCAAACATATCATAATAAAAACAACAGATCTGGACAACAGATCAAGAAGAAAAAACAACAAAAATTGAAATACCTGAAAGCTACGACCAAAAAAGGAATCTTGACATGATAATATAAAAGATAATCAAAGAAACTTGTCCTGAAGTGATAGAATAAAAGGGAAAGGTAGAAATAGAAGAAAAAAATATCAATGATCACCACCTCAAAGAGATCCTGCAAGAAAAAGAAATAGGGGCATTACTGTTAATTCAAAATCCACAGATCAAAGAGAAAAATTTCGAAAAAACAAAGGAACAAAAATACCCCAACTGAAATATGCTGGAGCTACAATGAGAATTTTGTGGGATTTATCAGCACTATAATAAAAGATTTCGGATTCTTGAATATTATATATATATATATTGACAATTAAAAGAATTAGGTTTGCAACCAAAAATATCATAAACAACAAAATTAAGTGTATACTGAATAAAATCTTTAAAGGATATTCATTGAACTCTCAGATTTTATTGATAGAACTTAATAGAAAATTATATGAGCCAACATCAAAGACTAATTTTAAGAGGCTCAATAAAGACAAACTAATTATGTTTTATACATGAAAGTATAAAACATATGTCTAAGAATGACAGTCACAATATTGGGCAATCCAAGAGAAACATTGGAGTATAGCTCAATATGATGCAATTCTAAAAAGCAAAACTATTTAGGAAAAATAAAAATATTAATTATATTATATGAATAAAGTGCAAGAGTGAAAACAGGAACTAAACAAAAAGTTTAATCTCAAAATATAGGACTGAAGAGAAACATAAAAAGGTAAAAAGAAATCTTGGGAATTATATTTCTGTTATAAAGTTACATAAAGAACACATGTATAATTTGTTTTAGAAACTAGAGGTGGAAAGGAAATTGTACCAGAAAAAGGGTAAAATGGGGGTACTACATCTCACGAAGAGGCAAAGGAAACCTTTTACTTCTGAGGGAAAGAAGGAAGAGGGGTGAACATAGTGTATATCTTATTCTCATCAGAATTGGTTTAAAGAGAAAAAAATATTAGACATATTCAATTTAGGAAGAAACTTCCCCCACCTCATTGAAAAGTGGGAGGGGAAAAGTGAAAAGGGAAAGAGTAAGCTAAGCAGAAGCAAATAAAGAAATTGGTTTGTCAGATACTAGATTGTTATACTTATTGACTATTTTGTCCTGTGACCCCCACCCTATTCCATTGATCAACTAGTTTATTTCTTAGCCAATACCAAATGGTTTTGGTGACTGCTACTTTATAATATAGTTTTAGATCAGATACAGCTAGGGTGCCTTCATTTGATTTTTTTTTTCCATTAGTTCCCTTGAAATTCTTGACCTTTTGTTCTTCCATATGAATTTTGTTGCTATTTTTTCTAGGTCATTAAAGTAGATTCTTGGGAGTCTGCTTGGTATAGCATTAAGTAAATAGATTAGTCTAGGTAATATTGTCATATTTATTATATTTGCTCGGCCTATCCAAAAGCACTTAATATTTTTCCAATTATTTAAATCTGACTTTATTTGTGTAGAAAGTGGTTTTTAATTTTGCTCATCTAATTACTGACTTTCCCTTGGTAGATAGATTCCCAAATATTTTATGCTATCAACAGTTATTTTAAATGGAATTTCTCTTTGTATCTCTTCCTGTTGGATTTTGTTGGTGATGTATAAAAATGTTGATGAGTTATGTGTATTTATTTTGTATCCTGCAACCTTTCTAAAGTTGTGAATTATTTCTAATAGCTTTTTAGTATCTAAGAGCTCTCTGGGGTTCTCTAAATATACCATCATATCATCTGCAAAGAGTGGTAATTTGGTTTCCTCATTACCTACTCTAATTCCTTTAATCTCTTTTTCAACTCTTATTGCCAAAGCTAGCATTTCTAAAACAATATTGAATAATAATGGTGATTGTGGGCAACCTTGTTTCACTCCTGATCTTATGGGGAATGATTCCAGTTTATGCCCATTACATATGATGCTTACTGACGGTTTTAATAGGAGTTACTGACTATTTTAAGGAAAAGTCCATTTATTCTTATACTCTCAAGTGTTTTTTATTAGGAATGGATGTTGGATTTTATCAAGTGCTTTTTCTGCATCTATTGAGATGATCATATGGTTTTTGTTAATTTGGTTATTGATATAATCAATTATTCTAATAATTTTCCTAATATTGAACCAGCCCTGCACTCCTGATATAAATCCTACTTGGTCATAGTGTATTACCCTGAAGATGATTTTCTGTAATCTCTTTGCTAATATTTTATTTAAGATTTTTGGATTAATATTCATTAGGGAGATTGGGCTATGATTTTCTTTCTCTGTTTTCAGCCTACCTGGTTTAGGTATCAGTACCATTTCTGTGTCATAAAAGGAATTTGGTAGGACTCCTTCATTCTCTATTTTTTCAAATAGTTTATATAGCATTGGAGTTAATTATTCTTTAAATGTTTGGTAGAATTCATGTGTAAATCCATCTGATCCTGGGGATTTTTTCTCAGGGAGTTGATTAATAACTTGTGCTGTTTCTTTTTCTAAAATGGGATTGTTTAGCCAATTTACTTCTTCCTCTGTTAATCTGGGCAAGCTATATTTTTGAAGGTATTCATCCATTTCATTTAAATTATCAAATTTATTAGCATAAAGTTGGGCAAAGTAACTCCTAATTATTGCTCTAATTTCCTCTTCATTACTGGTGAGTTCTCCCTTTTCATTTTTAAGACTAACAATTTGATTTTCCTCTTTCCTTTTTTAATCAGATTAATAGAAAATTTAACATATAATAACCAACATTAAAGACTAATTTAAAGAGGTTCAATAAAGACAAACTAATTATGTTTTATACATGAAAGTATAAAACATATGTCTAAGAATGACAGTCATAATATTGGGCAATCCAAGAGAAACATTGGAGTATAGCTGAATATGATGTGATTCTAAAAAGCAAAACTATTTAGGAAAAAATAAAAATATTAATTATATTATTTGAATAAAGTGCAAGAGTGAAAACAGGAACTAAAAAAAAGTTTGATCTTTAAATATAGGACTCAAGAGAAACATAAAAAGGTAAAAAGAAATCTTGGGAACTATATTTCTGTTATAAAGTTACATAAAGAACACATGTATAATTTGTTCTAGAAACTAGAGGTAGAAAGGAAATTGTACCAGAAAAAGGGTAAATTGGGGGTATTACATCTCATGAAGAGGCAAAGGAAACCTATCACAATACAATGAAAATTACATTTAATAAAAAGCCAGGGGAAAATAGACCAAAAATAATTAGAAACTAAATAATCTCATCCTAAAGAATTATTGGGTGAAACAGCTAATCATAGACACAATAATTTCACCCAGGAGAATGACAACAATGAGACAACACACCAAAAGTTGGGATAAGAATTCACTATTTGACAAAAACTGCTGAGAAAACTGGAAATTAGTGTGGAAGAAACTAGGCATGGACCCACACTTAACAATATACACCAAGATAAGATCAAAATGGGTCCATGATTTAGCCATAAAAAATGAGATTATAAAGGACCAGTATGTGCCAAAATGTTTGTGGCAGCTCTGTTTGTAGTGGCTACAAGCTGGAAACTGAGTGGATGTCCATCAATTGGAGAAAGGTTGGGTAAATTGCGGTATATGAATGCTATGGAATATTATTGTTCTATAAGAAATGACCAGCAGGATGAATACAGAGAGGGTTGGAAAGACTTACATGAAATGATCCTGAGTGAAATGAGCAGAACCAGAAGATCATTATATACTTCAACAACAATACTGTCTGAGGATGCATTCTGATGGAAGTGGATATTTTCAACAAAGAGAAGATCTAATTTAGTTCCAATTGATCAACGATGGACAGAATCAGCTACACCCAGAGAAGGAACACTGGGAAATGAATGTGGACTACTTGCATTTTTCTTTTTCTTCCCAGGTTATTTTTACCTTCTGAATCCAATTCTTGTTGTGCAACAAGAGAACTGTATGGTTCTTCACACATATATTGTGTCTAGGATATACTATAACATATTTAACGTGTATAAGACTACCTGCCATCTATGGGAGGGGGTAGAGGGAGAGAAAGGAAAAGTCAGAACAGAAGTGAGTGCAAAGGATAATGTAATAAATTACCCATACATATGTTTTGTCAATAAAAAGTTATAATAACAAAAAGAAAGGCAAAAAGAAAGGCAGCTACAAATTCTTTTGTACACACTTGCCTGTAACTTCTAGATACCTGAGACAAGAAATATTGTCATGTACACAGCAGAACATGAGAGGATTAAAAATATAAAGCTATAAATTTCCATCTTAAGAAAGCCTATATAATAAAAAATAAATACTACAAAAAAAGAAATAAGGGGACAAGGAATAGGATAAAGTGAGGTATAGATGAATGTGTATATTAATAGGAGTAGGACAAGGTGTATAGATTAGTGGGAAAAGAATAAAGAGTGAGGGAAAAGATGGCATAAGATACAGTAGGATATAGAATGATGTTTAGATTAATGGGAGTGAATTAATAGGAATGAGAAAACAAAGAAGGGAAGGGGTGTGGGAAGATCATATTAATGGAAACAAGGGCTAGGGATGGGGAGAGAAGGTTAAGTAATAACAAGGCAAGTTAAAGAGTAAATTAAATTAGAAGAATTAGCAGGAATAGGAAACAAGAGGTATACACAAAAGTCATAACAATGATCTGGAGTAGACTTTATTAGAAAAATAATAGGAGTATCAATCTCAGACAAAGTCAATATTAAAGATTCAATCAAGAGAGAAATGTATATTGTATGCCCCCCCCATATTGATATTATTTAGGTGCATGTCTATGTATGTGTAAATGCATATCTATATATATATTTGTGTGCATATGTAGTAAATGTGTGTACATATAGATATATCTTAATGTGTGTGTGCACATACACATAAATATATCTGTGCTTAACTGTAGCTTGCTTGGGGGAAATGATGGGGAGGAAAAGGGAAAATAGAAATAAAGAAAAATTACATAGCAGAGAATAAAAGGAAACCTATAAGGAAAGAAGGAAAAGATGGAAAGTCATGAATATAATGTCTTCTATTGTTATTTATATTTTTTAACGGAAGTTCATTATTATTTTTTAATTTTCCCTTATGTATTTCTGGGCCCATGACAATTTTCTCCCCTTTTCTGTCTTTTCTGGTTTTGTCTTTTTTATTTTGATTTTGTTATAAACAACAACAACAACAAAGATTGCTACCAATTTTTGTCAACTGTTTTAAAAGTTGTCAGAATAATTAGAAATGAGAAAATCCTACTGAATTTCATCATTATATCATTTGTGACTTGTAATAGATCTAGATGTGGTGGAAGGTTGATGTCAGATTCCAAGATGTTATAGCAGGAGTATTAAAGAAATGGATGCATTGGGTATGTACTACTCCAATGAATTTGGTAACAAAAGGAAAGAGTCAGGAGTTAAGATTATAGGTGGAGGATTAACTTTGTAAATGAGGGAAAACATCTTTCATTTTATAATAGCAGAGATGGAGAAAAGGAAGGGGGGAAGAAATACACATTTATGTTGGACTTATTATGTGCAAGGAGCTTTATAAATATTATCTAACCTCAAACATCCTTGGGAAGTAGGTGTTGGTATTGTACCCATATTACTTTTGAGAAAACCGAGAGAAACTAAGATTAAGTGGCTTGCCCAGGTATACACACTTAGTAAATGATAAGCAGTGGTCCTCAAACTATTGTTCTCAATATCTTTATCCTATTAAAAATGATTGAGGATCTGTCCAAAGAGTTTTTGTTTATGTGGTTTATAGTTATAGATATTGATCACATTAAAAATAAAACTAATTATGAATTTGTAGACTCTCTGAAAGGATTTTAGAGATTCCCAGGATTCTCTGGACCAGACTTTGAGAACCACTGATCTAAGGTAATATTTGAACCAGTCATATCTTCCTGATTCTAGCCCCACAATTATATCCACTGTGCCACCTAAGTGAAACAGAGAGGAAGGAGTTATAATTGATATGTATTGAAATGACAGACAAAGAAAGTTGGGAATGATTTCAGTAGTTGACTTGGATGACAGAGTAAAACTGTAAGTGAGAATATCTTCTGAAAACACGAAAAATATAGGATGGAACTAAACAGTAAAGAAAAATGTTTTAGAAAAGTTAGGAGGAATATAATAAAGAATCATTCAGGGTCAATGTAAGCAATTTGTGGTAGTCATAACTTTTCCAAGAATTGCTCAGAAAACAGGAAGAGAAATATGAGAAGACAAAAAGTTTACAAGACCCAATTTTGACTAGCAAAATTAAAATTATGGGATCACAGAATTCCAGTACTTCACACTTTAAGTTTAAGGAAATAAATATGCTTAGCACTTCTGTGGGTAGAGGCAAGAAGGCGGAGTGAAGCAAGGAAGATGCTTGAACTCTCCCAGATTCCCTCAAAAACTACATGAAACCAAGCTTCTGAACAAAGTCTGATGAAATGAAACCACTCACTAGTTCAAGACAGATTGGACAAACTTCAAGAAAGGACAGTCTCACTGGAGTGAAAAAGATGTTCAGCCCAGCTCACACAGATTTTGGGAAACCCCAAATTAACAACAGAGATCCTCAGTCCTGGATCACTAAAAGTACAGATCAGTAGTTCATCTCCAGTCCCAGCTCAGAAACTCAGAAGTATATTTCCTGAAAAGAACAGGCAAAGGTATTCCTGCAAATACAAGGAGTGTTGTGTAAAGAAATTTCACAAAGAAAACCCCCATGAACATTGTTGCAAAACTCCAGAACTACAATCTCAAGGAAAAAATACTGCAAGCTGCTACACAAAAGTAATTTAATTATCAAGGAGTAATAATCAGGATTACCCAGGATCTGGCAGCTTCTACAATAAAGGATGTAATACCATATTCCGTAAGGGAAAGGATATAGAGTTACCACCAGGAATTAAGTACCAGCAAGACCCAGCATTATCTTTCAGGGGAGGCAATGGATCTTCAAAGAAGAGACTTAAAGTCATTTCTATGGGGAAAAAAAAACAGAACTAAACAGAAAATTTAATCTACAAACACAAGACTCAAGAGAAGCATACAAATGTAAACAGCAGGAAAATATATATACATATATATTATTTATATATTTTTTGAATTTTCTTTTATTTAATATTTTCCCCCAGTTACATTCAAAAAACATTTTCCTTTTCCTTTTTAAGATTTTTGAGTTCTAGGTTCTCTCCCTTATGCCTCCTCATAATTAAGAAACTACATGTGAAATTACACAACATTTTCATAAAAGTCAAGTTGTGAAAGAAAACATAGATCTCCCACCCAAATGAAAATAAAAATCATCAAGAAAAATTAAGTTAAAAATAGAGAGATGGAGAAAGAAATAGAGAGTGCTTCGATCTATGTTCAAACTTGATCAGTTTTTTCTCTGGGTAAGGATAAGATTTTTCTTCATAATTCTTCAGACTAGGTGTGGGTGATTGTCTTACTGAGAATAACAAAGTCATTGACAGCTGGTCATTGCAATATATTGCTATTACTTTATATACAGTATATTTCACTTTGTTTATGGAAGACTTTACAGGTTTTTTTTTTCTGAAATCATCATGCTCATAATACTTTATCAGAGAAACCTGCTTCAAAAATTTTTATTTACAATTAATATTGATAATTGTGTTTCCCCCCATTTATTTTCTCTCTCCTTTCATCCTGTCCCTTCTCAAAAGTGTTTTGTTATTGAGCAATACTTCTCCCAGTATGTTCTCTCTTTTATCACCCTCCCTCCCTTCCCATATCTTATTCCCCTCCTATTTTCCTGCATGGTAAAATAGTTTTGTATACCTTTATTTTATATGTGTGTGTATATATTTGTGCATATATATATATATATATATATATATAAATATACATCTTTCATCCCTTAATTTTGTTATTTTTTAAAAAGATACTATTATTTCATATTCAACCCACATCTAGGCCCTCTATCTATGATCCTTCTAACTCCCATAATAATGAGAATGTTCTAATGAGTTACAAATATTATCCTCCCATGTAGAAGTATAAACAGATAGACTTTATTAAGTGCCTTATGATATCATTTTCCTGATTACCTCCTTATTCTTCCCCTGAATCCTGTATTTTAAAATCTAGTTTTCCATTTAGCTCTGGTCTTTTCATCCTGAATGCTTAAAAATCCTCTCATTGGATGACCAACTTTTCTTCCAAAAGATTATATTGTTTGACTGGGTAGGTGGTTCTTGGTTGCAATCCTAGCTCCACTGTTCTCTGTAATACCATATTCCAAGCCCTCCCATCCTTTAATGAAGAAGCTGCTAAATCATGTGTAATCCTGATTATGGCTCCACTATACTTCAATTGTTTCTTTCTGAATGTTTGCAATATTTTCTTCTTGACTTGGGAATTCTGGATTTTGGTTATATTATTCCTGGAAATTTTTATTTTGAGATCTCTTTCAGGAGATGATGGTGGATTATTTCAATTTCTATTTTACCCTCTCTTTCTAGGATATCTGGACAATTTTTCTTGATAACTTCTTGAAAGATGATATCCAGGCTCTTTTTTTTTTAATCATTACTTTCAAGTAGACCAATAATTTTTAAATTCTCTCTCCTGCATTTATTTTACAGGTCAGTTATTTTTCCAATGAAATACATCATATTTTCTTTTTTTTCATTTTTTTTTAGTTTTATTGTATCTTGATTTTTCATAAAAAATTAGTTGAAATCTATTTTTTAAGAAATTATTTTATTCAGTAAGCTTTTGTACCTCCTTTCCCAACTGGTCAGTTTTGCTTTTACAGCATTCTCCTCCTCATTAGTTTTTTGTATTAAATTTTGCATCTCTCTCAATTCTTTTCCCTAATTTTTTTCCCTCTATATCTCTTTTTTTTATTTTATTTTTTTTTATTTAATAGCTTTTTATTTACAGGATATATACATGGGTAACTTTACAGCATTAACAATTGCCAAACCTCTTGTTCCAATTTTTCACCTCTTACCCCCCCCCCCTCCCCTAAATGGCAGGATGACCAGTAGATGTTAAATATATTAAAATATAACTTAGATACACAATAAGTATACCTGACCAAAACGTAATTTTGCTGTACAAAAAGAATCAGACTCTGAAATAGTGTACAATTAGCTTGTGAAGGAAATCAAAAATGCAGGTGTGCATAAATATAGGGTTTGGGAATTCAATGTAATGGTTTTTAGTCATCTCCCAGAGTTCTTTTCTGGGCATAGCTAGTTCAGTTCATTACTGCTCCATTAGAAATGATTTTGGTTGATCTGATTTGGAGGATGGCCTGGTCCATCAGAACTGGTCATCATATAGTATTGTTGTTGAAGTATATAATGATCTCCTGGTCCTGCTCATTTCACTCAGCATCAGTTCGTGTAAGTCTCTTCAGGCCTTTCTAAATTATCCTGTTGGTCATTTCTTACAGAACAGTAATATTCCATAATATTCATATACCACAATTTATTCAGCATTCTCCAACTGATGGACATCCATTCAGTTTCAGTTTTTACCACTACAAAAGGGCTGCCACAAACATTCGTGCACATCGGTCCCTTTCCTTCTTTATAATCTTTTGGGATATAATCCCAGTAGTAACACTGCTGGATCAAAGGGTATGACACAGTTTGATAACTTTTTGAGCATAGTTCAAACTACTCTCCAAAATGGTTGGATTTGTTCACACTCCACCAACAATCATTAATGTCCCAGTTTTCCTGCATCCTCAACAATCATCATTATTTTTCCTGTCATCTTAGCCAATCTGACAGGTGTGTAGTGTATCTTAGAGTTGTCTTAATTTGCATTTCTCTGATTAATAATGACTTGGAGCATCTTTTTCATATGACTGAAATAGTTTCCATTTCTTCATCTGAAAATTGTCTGTTCATATCCTTTGACCATTTTCAATTGGAGGTGCTTGATTTTTTATAAATTAGAGTTAATTCTCTATATATTTTGGAAATGGGCCTTTATCAGAACACTTTGACTGTAAAATATTTTCCAGTTTATTGCTTCCTTCAATCTTGTCTGCATTAGTTTTGTTTGTACAAAACTTTTCAGTTTGGTATAATCAAAATTTTCTGTTTTTGATCAGATGATCTCTAGTTCTTTTGGTCATAAAGACCTTCCCTTCCACAGGTCTGGAGGTAAACTATCCTATGTTCCTCTAATTTATTAATAATTTCATTCTTTATCTAGGTCATGAGACCCATTTTGACCTTATCTTGGTTCTGGGTTAAGTATGGATCAATGCCTAGTTTCTCCCATATTAGTTTCCAATTTTTCCCAGCAATTTTATCAAACAATAAGTTCTTATCCCAAAAGCTGGGATCTTTGGGTTTTTCAAAGACTAGGTTGCTATATTTGTTGACTCTTTTATCCATGAACCTAATCTATTCCACTGATCAACTAATCTATTCCATTAGCCAATACCAAATAGTTTTGGTAACTGCTTGCTCTATAATATAATTTTAGATCTGTGTACAGCTAAGCCACCTTCATTTGATTTTTTTCATTAATTCCTTGAAATTCTTGACCTTTATTTTCCATATAGAACTTTGTTGTTATTTTTCTAGGTCATTAAAATAGTTTTTTGGGACTCTGATTGGTATAGCGCTAAATAAATAGATTAGTTTAGGTAATATTGTCATCTTTATTATTTCTGCTCTTATCCAAGACATTTAATATTTTTCAATTGGTTAGATCAGACTTAATTTGTTGTGAAAAGTGGTCTGTAATTTTGCTCATAAAAGTTTCTTGATTTTCCTTGGAGATAGATTCCTAAATCTATTTTTATATTATCAGTAGTTACTTTAAATGGAATTTCCTTCTTTGTAACTCTGACTGTTGGATTTGTTAGTGATATATAAGAATCTTTGATGACTTATGTGGGTTTATTTTATAACCAACAAACTTTGCTAAAGTTGTGGATTATTTCTAATAACTTTTATAAGAATCTCTGAGGTTCTAAAGTTATACCATCATGTCATCGGCAAAGAGTGATAATTTGGTTTCCTCATTTGCTTTATTCTTATTCCTTTAATCTCTTTCCAGCTCTTATTGCTTAAGACTAGCATTTCTAATACAATATTAAATAGTAATGGTGATAGTGGAGCAACCTTGTTTCACTCCGGATCTTATTAGAATGTGTTGCAGTTTGTCTCCATTACATATGATGCTTACTGATGGTTTTAAATAGATTGCTTGTGACTTATTTTAAGGAAAAGTCCATTTATTCCTATACTCTCAAAGTGTTTTTAATGGAATGGATGTTGGATTTTATCAAATGCTTTTTCTGCATCTATTGAGATGATCATATGTTTTTGTTAATTTGGTTATTAACATGGCCAATTATATTGATAGTTTTCCTAATATTGAGACCAGATCCCTAGATTCTTGGTATAAATCCTACTTGATCATAGTGTATTATCTTGGGATGATTTTCGTAGTCTTTTGCTAATATCTTATTTAAGATTTTAGCATCAATTATTCATAGGGAGATTGGTCTATAATTTTCTTTCTCTGTTTTCATGCCTACCTGGTTTAGGTATCAGTTACCATGTCTGTGTCATAGAAGGAATTTGGTTGGGACTCTTCATTTCCCTATTTTATCAAATTGAATTTTATAGCATTAGGAGCCAATTGTTCTTTAAATGTTTGGTAAAATTCATGTAAATCCATTTGGTCCTGGGGATTTTTTCTTAGGAGAGTTGTTTAATGCTTTCTATTTCTTTTTTCTGAAATGGGACTATTCAAGCAATTTACTTCCTCCTCTGTTAGTCTGGGAAGTCTGTATTTTTGGAGTAGTCATCCATTTCACTTAGGTTATCAAATTTATTGGCATAAAGTTGAGCAAAATAACTCCTTATTATTTCTCTAATTTCCTCTTCATTGGTGGAAAGTTCTCCTTTTCATTTTTTAAGACTACTAATTTCATTTCCTCCTCCTTTTTCTAATCAGATTTACCAAAGGCTTATCTATTTTATTGGCTTTTCATAGAACCAACTTCTTAGTTTTATTAATTAGTTCAATAGTTTTTTTACTTTCAATATTTTAATTTCTCCTTTTAATTTTGGAATTTCCAATTTAGTATTTGATTGGGGGTTTTTAATTTGGTCTTTTTTTAGTTTTTTGTTTCAACCAATTCATTAATCTTTTCTTTCTGTTTTATTCAAGTAAGCCTCTAAGGATATAAAATTCCCTCTTATTACCGCTTTGGCTGCATCCCACAAATTTTGGTATGATTCTCTTCATTGTTTCATTATCTTGAGTGAAATTATTAAAGTTTTTTGTGATTATTGTGTCTATAATTTGCTGCTTCACCAATCATTCTTTAAGATGAAGATTGTTTAGTTTCAATTACTTTTGGTCTATTTCCCTAACTTTTGTTGAATGTAGTTTTTATTGCATCATGATCTGAAAGAAAGCATTTACTATTTTTGCTTTCTTGCATTTAATTTTGAGGTCTTTATGTCCTAATATATGGTCAATTTTTGAATAGGTTCCATGAGCTGCTGAGAAGAAAGTATATTCCTTTCTATCTCCATTCACTTTTCTCCAAAGATCCAACATACCTAATTTTTCTAATATTCTATTTACTTCTTTAATTTCTTTCTTATTTGTTTTGTGGTTTGATTTGTCTAATTCTGAGAGTGCAAGGTTGAGATCTCCTACTATTACAGTTTTGTTGTTATTTCTTCTTGCAACTCTCTTAACTCTCCTTTAGGAAGTTGGATGCCATACCACTTGTGATATATGTTTAATATTGATATTGCTTGTTGTTTATGCTACTCTTTAGCAGGATGTAGTTTCCTTCCTTATCTCTTTTAATTAGATCAATTTTACTTTTGCTTGATCTGAGATAAGGATGGCTACCCTCTTTTTGACTTCACCTGAAGCATAATAGATTTTGCTCCAGCCTTTTACCTTTACTCTGTGTATCTCCCTGCTTTAAATGTGTTTGTTGTAAACAACATATTGTAGGGTTCTGACTTTTAATCCAGTCTGTTATCTGCCTCCTCTTTTGGGGAGTTCATCCCATTCACATTTACGGTTAGAATTACTAAATCTGTATTTCCTGCATCCTAATAACCCCAGATTATGCTTTACTTATTCTTGCCTCCCCAACCCTCTTTCCTCTTTTAAACTTATGTCCCTCTTGTATCACGATACTTATCCTCTTTATAATCTCTCCTCTCCCCTTTGAGTCTTTCCTCCTTCCTTCCCTTATTACTCTTTTCTTTTCCTTTTCCTCTCCCGGTTTTTAAATGTGGTGAGAGAATTTTCTCTAAAACAAATGTCAATTATTTTTTTTTGAGCCAACTCTGATGAGAGTAGATTCACACAATGTTCCTCCCTCTCTAAATTCCTAAGATGATAAGTTTCCTTAAGCCTCTTTGTGGGATGTGGTTTCCCTCTTTTATCCCTCCTTCCCACCTTATTCTGCCATCAGCCCTTTTTCCATATCTACTTCCCTTTTTATGTTATATCAGTACAGTCAAATTATACATGTATTCTTTTTGTATATCCACAACAAATACAATTCTCAAGAGTTATTTTTACCTTTTCTGCATCTCTTGAGTTCTATGCTTGGAGATCAAATTTTTTGTTTAGTTCTGGTTTTTTCTTCAGAAACAAATGGAATTCATTTGTTTCATTAAATGTCCATCTTCTTCCCTAGAAGAAAATGCTCAGCTTAGCTGGGTAGTTTATTCTTGGCTACATCTCAAGTTCTTGTGCCTTTCGGCATATCATATTCCAGGCCCTTCTTTCCTTTAATGTAGAGGCAGCCAGATCTTGGGTGATCCTTATTGTGCAATCTCGGTATTTAAATGTTTTTTTTTTTTTTTTGCTGTTGTAAAATTTTTTCCTTAATCTGATAGTTCGAAATGTTGCCACAATATTCCTTGAGGGTTTTATTTTAGGGTTTCTTTCAGAAGGTGTTTGATGAATTCTTTCAATGCCTATTTTACCTTCTGATTCTATTACATCTGGGCAGTTCTTTTGATGATTTCTTGTAAAATTGTATCTAGGCTCTTTTTTTCATCATAGTTTTGGAGAAGTCAATAATCCTCAGATTATCTCTCCTAGATCTATTTTTCCAAGTCTGATCGTTTTGCAAGTAGATAATTCATGGTTTTTCCAGTTTGTCATTTTTTTGTTTTTGCTTGACTGATTCTTGCTGTCTCAATGAATTTTAGTTTCTATTTGTTCAGTTCTAATTTTTAAAAATTTGTTTTCTTATTAGCTTTTTTTTACTTCTTTCTGTATATGTCAATTGAGTTTTTAAATGTATTGTTTTGGTCTGTGGAATTTTTTTCCATTTCAGTAATTTTTTTTTTTTTAGTGAATTATTTTCTTTTCCAATTCATCAGATCCTACTTTCTTAGAATTCTTTATTTTTTCAATTCACAATTCTTACTTTCCTGAGATTTTTTTACTTTTTCAATTCACAAATTTTGTTTCCTTGACATCCTAGGGAATTTTTAACTTTTCAATTCGTATTTTAGGAGATAGTTTGCTCTCTTGTAAGAGCTTCTCTTTCCTTTCTCCATTTATCTTCTAACTCTCTTTGAGACTTTTAATGGTCTCTTCTATGAGAGCATCATGTAAAGGAGGGACAGTCTGATGCATTTTTGCTGTTTGAGGTCTCTTCAGGTTTTGCTGACCTGCTCTTTTTCTGCATAGAAGCTGTCAATCATTCTTTTCATCTTTTTATTCATGTTTTAAAGCCTTTAGGGTATGTCTCTAGGCAAGGGGTTACAAGCTTCCTCTGCACAGCAGGGAGAGATGTAAACCGATTTCCGACTCCGAGGTTTGGGAGTGCTCTGGTGAGAGTTTTTCCCTTCCCCAACAGGAAGTGGATTCAGCACTGGCCGAGCTATGGAAGTGCCCAGTTGGGCTGTGTGGGTTGCGATGCCCTCGGCTAGAGACTAAGGGTGAAGTGTCACTGCCCCAGGCCGGAGCCTCTTGTGGGACTGTGAGTTAGCATGCTGACTGCAGACTGCAGACTGCAGACCTCTAACTCTGCCCCAGTGTTCTGCCCAATGCAAATCAGCCCTGGAAAAGCTCTATGGCCCAGCCGAGCCCCCACTGCAGATTGGAGGCTAACGGGGCTGCATCCTCCTGCCGTGCAGGATCACACTCCCAAGGAAAAGCCCTGTACTGCGGGGTTGGAGCTGTGAGCTTGTGCTGAGATCTGTGCTTTCACTTGGTTTGAGACTCTCTCAGACCTAATTTCTCTCCCCATCTGTGCTGGATCCCCTGCCGGAACAACCTTTTTAGGTCGGACTGCAGATTTTCTTTGGCTGGTGAGTTGTTCTACTTCTTATCTTTATGAATTGTAGCAGTCAAGACTATTTTTGAGGCTTGATATAATATTGATAAAGAGGGTAAGAGAAGAGCTTAGAAAGTCGCGTGTGTCTTCTCCGCCACCTTGGCTCTGCCCCCTTTCCCATATCTCTTACTTGATTTCCAAAGTCCCTTTTGAGTTCTTTCATGGCCAAAGCACAATTCTTATTTTTCTCTAAGGGTTTGGATATAGGAATGTTGATTTTGTCATCACCTTCTCTGTATATTTTGATTCTCCTTGTCACCATAATAATTTCCTATGGTATGAAACTATTTTTGTATTCTGCTCATTTTTTTAGCCTTTTACTTTGTTTTTAACTGTAAGTTAAAGTAGAGCTCTGTTTCCGGGGTGGAGATTGCATTGTTCCAAACTTCAGGGGTTTTGTCCAGCTGTTTTCAGAAATTTTTCTAGAAATCTGGCCACAGCATTGTCCTGGAACTGTTAGGTATGTCTCCACCCCAATGTAACTGTAAGCTATAATATGCTAGCAGGGGTTGGGGCTTTGCTAACTGGGCTGCATTTGGATTGCACATCAGATTCCCACCTGGTTGCTACAGACTCTTTCCACTGACCTTCTGAGTTCTTCCTGGTATCTCCAGGCTGAGGAATCTGGAAGTCATGAGTTCTGTTGCTGATTCAGAGGTTGGGCCTAGGCCAGGGCTGGGACTGAGTTCAGGGCAGAGTGGGCGTGCCCCGCCCCAAAAATCCCATTTTGGTATCAAGAGACCTTTTCTACTGAGCTTTTAAGTTGCCTTTCACTGGGAAATGTACTACTCTAACTTTTTGGGTGTTGTGATGCTTTAAAATTCTTTAGAGTCATTACTTAAAGGAATTTGAAGCACTTTGGGGAAGAAGTTGGCTGAGTTCCTGCTATTATTCTGTCCACCTGTCTCCAAAATATATATTATTTAAAGGGCAAAGTGTTTACATCCCTAGATAGGAAAAGAATATCTATAATTCTTGAGAACTCTATCTGCCACTGGGGCAGACAGAGTGGGGCATTACATGGACAAAAGGTGTGATTGTCATATGATGATATCAAAGAAAAAAACATTAGGGGATGGAAAAAGGTACTGAAAGAAGAAGAAAGGAAAGGCATAATGAGATGAATTAGATCACATGAAGAGGGACAAAAGACCTATTACAATCAAAGAAAAGAAGGGAGGGATATGGGCACTATCTGAAGCTTGATATCATCAATTTTGGCTCTAAGAGGGAATAATTTAATCAATCAATTGGGTATAGAAATTTATCTAATCCTATAAAGAAGTAGGAGGAAAAAGAGGAAAGAAAAGGGAGGGGCTTGAGAGAAGGGAGGGCAGAAACACTAGCAGAAAAAAAGGTAAGAGTAGAAGGGAGGGGTGATATGTTTATTTCCAATGATGAATTTTAATCAAAAAGGAATATCACTGAAGAAATGTAAGACTAAAAAAGGAGGTCAATCAATAATATATCAAGAATCAAGGATAAGAGAGATAATAGCTCAAATTATTCATTAACACTCTCAAAATGAAACAAGTAAGCAGATAACAACAATTAAAAAAGCTTATAAAAAAGAAAAAAACTGAAGAAAGATGTATAGCATCCTCTGTGGAATAATTCATTAAGAATATGAACAAAAATTACAAAGAATGAGAGATATCATGGACAAGTTGTAAGATGTATTTATGGAACAAGTGATTCATTACTTAATCAGAGATCTTTTGCAATATAACTTGTCCTGGCAGAGGTTATTTTCCCTCACCAATATCCTAGTCTTTCACAAAAGCAAGAAGAGTCATTCTCAAAATTTCTTTTACATGTTATAAATTTATATAACCAGAAACAATACAAAATAATGTAACATTTTATGTTAACATTAATAATTATGTTTATTTTAGACACTATGCAACAGTAAACAAAAGGAAACATTACCCCAAAATTTAAGTGATGTTAGTGACTGGTTAGTGACTAATTAGCCAACTCTGCAAAGCACCAAATATCTAGATGAAGTTTAATTTAAAGACTTATTACTCACCAGAAAATTATTAATATTTTCCTTAACTCCTCCTAATCACCATAATTCTCAGCAAATAGTAGATATTTAATGAATGTTTACTGATTGACTGACTAATTCCTCCACCTTAGAAACTTTTCTCATAATGGATTCCTTAAAAAAAAAAAAAAGACTCCTATATTAACCTACAAATATGACATGTGACATTTAGCGGAACATTTTAAACTTATCTGTACACCAAAGATGGAAAGCACAAATAAAACTATGCGACATCTCAAAGTTCAAGGACATTTTCACTGAATGTCCATTTCAAAATAAAATAAACCCCCCAAATTGCTTTCCTGTAACCAAATGTTTGATTTTGCCTCACTGCACATTTTATTTAATTTTTTTTTTCTGGACTCTGCAGATACTCTTACCCTGTAGGTTTACTCAGGGTTAAAATTTAAAAGTCCCATATATATGCTAAACTACTTTTGGATGGAACTTTGGGGAGGGCTCAGTCAATAATGGCAAAAAGATTAAATTTTACTCCCAAGCGTATCTCTTTCATTTTTCCAATATTTCACAATCTTTTAGACATTTGTTTTTATTGCTAATTAAGTTGTACGTTCAATGTTTAAAGAGAAATATAAAAAAAAGAATGATTATCCAAAATGGGTTTCTCTACAAGAGAATTGTTTCTTTATCTTTTTGTTTTGTAGTTCTTAAGGAAAAAAATAAAAGAAGGAAAATTACATATAGCTTCAAGTCTATTTTGCGGTAGTGTGTGTATGTGTGTGTTTGTGTGTGTGTGTGTGTGTGTGTGTGTGTGTGTGTGATTGTATGTGTGTTCAGCAACAACAATAAGTACAAGCCTGTATTGATTAGAGTTTCAATTCATAATGAAGACTGACACTTTATTCATTGTGAATTAATAGACAAGAATAATGGTGACATGCAAGGTTTGGGGAGGAGGTATAATGACAAATTGTCCATAATTTGCTTTACCTAAAGTATATAAGGAGAACATGATCATGGCCTGAATTTTATTATTGTTGGTCATACATAGACATCCAATGAAGAATATAATACAAATAAAGATTTCCTAGACTTTTTTCCAAATTCATTTAATTATTCATCACTCTGTTTTTGTATGTCATGCAGGCATTTCTAAAAAATTTTATCTAATTCTATTTGCAGTTTAATGAAACTCAAGCTAACTCAAGCCATTTTCCATTTGGGTCTTTTTACCATTTCCCCAGTAACCCATACATACCATAATTGGATTACAATAGCAATTGCTTTTAGCATTGAATAATTGTACTACTTCAAGTAAAACTACGATGTTGGCTTGAATTTCCAGTAGTGACTTAATACAGAAAAATGACTATTCCTGTATCTTAGGACCTACATTTCCATCATACCTCTGGAAATAGCTACCCATAAAACTCTTTGTAATTAACTTAACCTACTTGGGCCTTCATTTTCTCACCTGTAAAAAAAAAAAAAAAAGATGGGTAAACTAAATGACCTTTAAGGTTCTTTACAGTTTTATATACATGCTCCAATTAAAGGCCTCAATTCTTTGCTTTTCTTTTGTATCATAGATATAAACTTATATGATCCTAACAAAGCTGAAAAAGTAATTGTTCTCTGAAGACAGACTAGGATCTGTAGAAGATTCGTTCTCAAGACTGGTAAATTTAATTTTGAGATTTTCATAAGATATTCATGCACTTAGAGAGCTGGCCTAAGACTTAGAGAGACTTTCAATTCAAATCCTGCTCCTGATACATATTGGCTTTGTGATTCTGGATGTCACTTTTTTTTTTTTTTTTTTTTTTTTTTTTTTTTTTAGCATTCCAGGTAATTTGTCAAAACTAGATTCTTGAAAAGATAACTTTGTCCTTTGGTATATTGAGTTTCTTGATTCAAAGTCCCCTATCCTACTGAAAAAGTGAAAGTAAGGATAGAGAAAGAGAAATAAGGGAAAGAAAAGAAAAGAAAGGGAAAAGAAGAGAATGAAAGAGAAGAAAATTCATATATGAGGCAAATCTAGCCTAAATATAAGCTTGCTGTCACCAGAATATGTGTGTAGACATCAAAGGGAATGGTCATAAATATTCAAGAAAAAAGTGATTAATGTAGTAGCAAAGTATATTCAGCAGTGTCCTTATAATAAAAATTTTGAAACAGAAGATTTAAACAAGTCTGCCTTTCTAACTCTGGCAATTTTTTCAAGTCATGAAGGTCAGTATGAGTCCTATGTTCTGATAGCTATTGAGTGAAACAAGCTGCAAGCTAATTGAAGATTTGGTTGGACTAGAGATGAAAATTGCCTGAAGCTAGAATTAATGGTTCATCATTTCATAATAATTAAGCATGTGAAGTTTAGGTTGCTTTTATAGGCTGATAATTAAATGATATATAAGAAAGTAGTGAACAATTAATATACTGAGATGATTTAAGTCATAAGATACATTGCTAGGAAATTATAATGGTTCTTTGATATTACTTTCAATAGATGTCTTTTTTTTGGCATGAAGAAATTGGGGTTAATTGACTTGCTCAGGGTCACACAATGAGCAAGTGTTAAATGTCAAAGATTGGATTTAAATTCAGGTCCCTCTGATTCCAAGGCCAGTGCTATACCCACTGCATCATATAGCTGTTCTTAAAAGATGTCTTTTAAATGTATTTATAGAGCCTAGTTTTCTAGATGGAAGAAATAATGAAATAAAAACTACTTAAGTGGGTTTTCTTTCACTGGATGTTTTCAAGCAAAGATCAGATTCCATTACTTTATAAAGGAAATCTTTGTTCATAGACAGGTTCAATAAAATTACGTAGAAGGTCTTTTTCAATCTTGATATTCTGAGTTATTTTTTTTAAACAAATGAATATTTGGTCTTGATTGAAATACTAGTTGTCCATTTTTTAAAACTTTTTTTTAACTTTCTTTACTATATGCATTATCTTTGCACTACCTCTTCTGATGAAATGTTCCATAGGCTCATAGGTATGGTAAATACCTATGGTATAGTAATTTTGAGCTACAGAGACAGGTTTCTATTTTTGAAGAATTTTCAATTAACCTTTTTTTTTTTAAGTTAATAATAAAAAGACTCAAAAATGAATTAATAGACAAAATATATAATGTAATTAGAAAAGACTAGTAGAGACCTTGAGAAATTATTAACTTTGGAATGTATAAAAAGTGATTCTTAGAGTCAGAAAATTCTAAGTTCAAGTAGTGTCTCTGGAATATACTAATTATGTGACCTTGTAAATACCTGTTAACCCCTCAGTTCACAAAACAAGTCTCTGTTCTCTCAATATCTCAGACAACTATATAAATCTGTGAGTTAAAGATGAGCAAAACTACATTAGTAGAGAAAAGGGGTTTACATGTCTGAAATATAACATATGAGCCCACTCTTCAATACAAAAATAAAGATAGGTCATAGAGTACTGTGATGTCAATAAGTTATTGTTAATTGAGCATAATCAGAAATGCTAATTGATGCATATTAACCAGTACAATTATCCAATTCCTGATTTCTGATAAAGTATATTTGTGTAGCACTCTAAGAAAAGAAGTTCTCTCAGCAATCTAGGGGGTAGGCATCATAATCAACAGGTGTTTAATAAAGTCCTAACATGTAGACCCTTGAAATACAAAAACAATGAATGAATGAAAAATTTTCCTTTAAAGTAACATACTTCTGTTTGATTAGGTAATAAATGTTTTTACCTACATCTATATGTGGTTATTGATGTAGAATTCTATAAGCATTAAATGGTTAAGAGTGTCAAACAGTACCGAGAGGTCAAGGAGACTGAGGATTGAGAAAAGGTCATGGGATTTGGCAACTAAGATTATTAATAAATTTGGAAAGAAGAGTTTTGGTAAATGATATCAGAATCTGGATTATAAGGATTAAGGGAATGGACTGATGGGTTTAGAGAGGAAGTCAAAGCAACTATTGTAGACAGTCTTTTTGAGGAAGTTAACTACAAAATATAGATGGCTATAATTAGTGGGAATAGAAGGAACAAGTATTTTTTTTATTTTTTAATTATTAGAAAATGGACATATATATAGATAGTAGGAGATAGGCCAGTAGACAGAAAAAGATTAAAATAAATGTTATAGAAATGGGGCAATCTGTTGGAGGAAACAGGATTGAATGAACGTACTTGACCAAGTAAAGAAGTTCCTCTTGGTAAGGAATAGAGCTACTTCATTGTGTAGGATAGGGGTGAAGGGGAGAGTGGAAGAAGGCATTTGTGTATGAGAAGGTAAAGAAGGTACAAGAGGGAACTCACAGCAAATGGTTTCATTTTTTCTTGTAAAATATAAAACAAGAATATAATCTGAAAATGAGGGATGGGTAGTCATGGGAAGTTTGAGGAGGGATGAAAAGATAGAGATACAGAATAAATTAAAAAAAAAATACAACATAGTTACACATGAAGCATAGCTTTTTGGAAGCCTTTGGAAAAGATGCATGTAGAAGGTATTTAAGCTACATATTAAACAAAATTGGGAGAAGAACGGAGGAAGATGGTCAATATAAAAATATATCAGGAGAAAAAAAATATTCCTATCTTTTGGTGGAGCAAATCTAGACTTTCAGGTTACAGAGTAAAATAATTGGGATTCTAGTTCCTATCTCCTCACTCCAAGTCTATTATTCTTTCTACTCCAAGTCTAATATTCTTTCTACTATTCTTTAAGTGTCTTTTCAAAAGAAGTGAACTTCACATCTAATCGATGCTACATTTAACCTTGGTTGATAGAAATGATACATGGGAACATCATCTTTACAAGTTTTGTTGTTTCTTTTGTGACCTTCATATCGAGAAAGTGAGGTAAGTTCCTTCTCGAAACCCTGCTTTATCAAGGAGACAAAATGACTTTTTTTACTCATCACAAAATATTTGAAGGCTTGCCATTCCTTTTTTTCCTATTACACTAAATGTCTAACTTTGAGGATAAGTACAAAATTTTTAGCTGTATATGGGTCATAGTAAATTAAGTTTCAAGTTATCCTCTTGCTGCCTGTGACTGTGATTAATCTGCATAACTAAGCATAGTTCAAATTCTTTCAGAGAATTGCATAGCTGTTCAGAATCTGTGGGCTATTTTTTTAAAAACAGTGGAGATGTATGAAAATATGCATAGCCATAACAAGAACAGTCTATGTGAAAACAAGTCATTCATTTAGAATCAAGTAGTGAATCAGAGTACCTCTCAGTTCCCCACAAATCTTCATCTTTTTTGAGGAATAATGTTCCCCTTGACAATATTAGTCATATTTAATAAAGAAGAATGTAAAGTTTTTTGCTGGAGACTTTTTCTTTCCTCTTTTTCTGATTATTCGTTTATCTATTTCATATGTCATTATGGTAAAAGAATTTTATCATCTAGTGACCAGTATTATGGGAGGAACCTTTGGCCATTTATCTAAAACTGGTCCTTGGATAGAAAATATTTGAAATCATACATACTTCTACTTAAATAAAAAATGTTCTTACAACATTGTTGGAGACAAGTCCTAGTCAATTTTTCTCTTAGCCAATTCATTTATCATCCTTCACCTAGAAGTATGCAAGTGATGTTTGTGAGGGCCACCAATGAATGAATCAGTCATTCAGTCAAGAAAATTATTAAGTGCCTTTTATGTTTTTAGAGATATGTGATATATTATTAAACTTATGAAAAATATAGAGCATGGTTTTCTATTTCTACTATTACCATTAGTAATATGAAAATGTGTAGCTTCAGTGTTGGGAGTAATATTTTAATTCTTTATTCCCATTTGAAGTTACTCTATTTTCTTTCATATTTTGTGCTTATGAATGAATGAAAATACATTTATTAAGTGCTTACTACATGCTAAGTAATATGCCAAGTGTTTAGGGATATAAATATAAAATTAAAGATATTGTGTACTTTTAAGAAGCTTCTATTCAAAAAGGAGAAGGTGTTGGCATGCAGGGATTGGCATTTTGGTTTGGAAAATCATAAAAGAAAATTTTCAATGGAAAAAGAACCACTGATATCATTATGCTGTGCTCAAGTTCAAGAACTCATTAAATTTATTTTTGATCCCTAGAAGGCTCTGAGAGAAATATATATATTGGTTATATTAATATATATTATATAGATATGTGTTATATTAAGATTACATATACATGTGTAGATATATGTATGTAGATATATACATACACACAAATATATGTATTAATCATTTTACAAGCTGTGCACAGGAATATCTTACCAGGAACCAGAATGTTTCCACACTTGCTAGAGCATTGTGAGAGAAGCATTTCTCAGAGTAGGACTTCCTATTCACATCCATTCAGATTAAGGTAGAGCCTTTGAAAATATATATAGCTCAAGAAAATGTTAGCTTCATCTGGTATCAAAAAGTCTAAATAAAACCTTATCTGAATTAAGGGGACCCATAGTTTGAATGTTTCAACAGAAGACCCCCAAATATGATAAGGACATTGAGATCAGAACAAAAATCTCTGTGGAGCCAATATGTGACTTTCCTAATCCATGCATATACTCTTTCAGGAATACTATTACTGACTTTATATTTGCTGATGTTTGATTATGTGTCACACTTGTTTACTGATTTGAGATTAAGAGTCTCTGAAAATGGGGAGGTCGAGATACTCAAAGTCAGTAAGGACAATAGCAATACCAATTATAATAGTTAAGATTTATATAGCCTTTACTATTTGTCAGGCATTGTGCTAGCTAAACATGTAATAATCATCTTCACAACAACCCCAGGGAATAGATATAATTGTCATTCACCTTGTATAGATGAGAAAATTGAAGCAGGGTACATGGCATGGTAGAAACAGGAAATAAAGATCACCATCTTGCAACAACTTTAGGTCAGAAATATTCTTAAAGAAACAAATAATAACATGAATGATAATTGAACTTGTTATTAAGTCAAATGAGTAAACATATTTAGTAAGTGCTAAGTACTAGGGATAGGAAAAAAAGGTCAAAACTGTTCTTGCACTCAAGGAGTTCACATTCTAATGGGGAAAACTATGCAAATAACTATGTATTCACAATTCATGTGTAAGGTATCCTTCAGCATTAATTTTAGAGGGAAGGACCAGGAAAGGCTACTTGCAGACAATCTGAAATGGAATCAGAACTGAGACTTGGGGGAAAAAAAACAGGGAAACAAGGAGGTGGAAGTGGGAAGGAACACTATTCAAGGTAGGGGGACACTAAGCGAAAAGGCTCAGGATCAAAATATGTAATGCTTCTTTCAAGGAACAAGAAGAGGACCAGTAGTAATGTATCACAGAACACATGTAGGGGAGTAAAATGTAGGGAAATTGGAAAGATAAGAAAGAAGCATGTTATAAGTGACTTGAAAAATCAAAGAGAAGACACTATTTAATCTTAAAAGTAATAGGGAACCTTTGAAATTTTTTGAAATGGTGACTCAATTTTGCTAGGAAGTTTTTGTGTTTAGAAAATACCCTTCCAGACTTATAGAAAACTAGTACAGCCCCAGCTGTGGAGACAACTAAGGCAATATACTATGGAGTTGGTAATTTATCTGTTTGTAAAATAACCCAGGATGACTGGTGAGAGTCCAACAAAGACAATCCACTACAATCACTATAATTTTGTATTTTCTGATGAGCAAATTGAGACTGATGAATTCATCTCAGCACTTAGTGAAACTACCTGGTGAAACTGCCTGGAATTTGAGTAAATATTGAGTGACCCAGAGAGTGGTCAGAAACATACATTTCAAGTGAAGAAGACTTTGTACATTGCACCCTAGCAAATGTTTCAAGTAATGGGAAAGAACTGAACATAGTTAGCACTTTTTATATCTAGTATTTAAGCCAAAGAGACATCAAGATTATTAATATTGCTTGCTGACCCAGAATTTGTCATGTCTCTACAAGTTCAGATTTAAGATGACAGTACTATAATGCTGAAGATGTTTATTATTATCCTATACCATCAATTGACAAAGCTATAGAGGCACATAAACCAGTCAAGTTGCAAAAGAAAAATAACTATGAGGCCAATGATAAGATTAGCATGTTCCAAGTGAAACTGGTTAAAGGATGTCATAGTTGGTTAGCCAGATTATAATATTAATGTTTACTGATTCAATAAGTACCTTACAAGTAATTAAATAAGTCCATTGATGCAAATTCTAATTACCACATATTTAATATGATCTTGTTTTATTTCTTTTTATTATTTGTTTTATATTAGCATCATACACATATAGCTAAATTAATTTGCTTTCTATGCTTAGTTTTGATATTAGTTCTGTGCCCAAAATATGTTGATGTTGGTAACATCATGTCATGTGTATTTTTGGTATATGGATAATCATATACCACTGAGACACATGCAAGAATTTGTCTTACAAGCAATTTAAACACATGTAATATTCTGCATTGTAATAACTATAGTAACAATAAGGACAATTAGAATGACAACAGCAACAGCAACAACAACTAGCACTTTAAGGCTTTTCAAACCACTTTACAACTATTATTTCACTTTATTCTCACAAAACAAAACAGGGAAATAGGTCCACTTCAAATATTGTCGATATATATTTTTTGTTGAATAGTATTCTAACATGAATAGCTGGGACACTGGATTAATCATGTTTACTTATATAAAGTACTGAGTAGGTGATGAATATAATAAGAGAACTGATTGTTATTCTGAGATTTGATTTTAATTTTTTCCTTAGAGAGATTTCTATTATTACAATATTTAAGAAAAAGGTAGACAGGAGTCATTTTAATAATTTAAAAAAACACACATATGAAAAAAATGTATTAGAGAGGAAGAAACATGGACTTCTTGAGATAAATGTCTATAGGAATGATATTCCTATAGAGACAATGTCCTCAGTTCCATCTGTGCTTTAACTTGCTGAACTGGAGAAAAATAACATTATGGGGTGATGGAAGAAGAAAGGGAAAGAAAGGATCTTATGCTATAATAGAAGACAGAGAAGTGAAGAGAAACTATTGATTCCTAGAAAACATTATGGGACTTGAAGCTATCAGTTGGAAGAGCCTCTTTAAGAACTGAAGAAAGTTCCAAAGGGTCTTCTCCCTTCTAACTTTCTCTCCCTACTCCTGTTCAATAAAAGTATTTGTTGTGTTCACTTTTTTATTTCTTTTATCTGGTTTGTATATTCTGATTTTGCCTCATATAAAAAGAAAGCCAGGATGGATTTAAGTAAGGATTGGTTATATTTTATACTTAGACTGTTCCAAGAAAATAGGAATAAAGGAAGCCAGGATTTAGTTAAAAAATATGAAAATATTTAAATTAAGATAGAAAGTCATGCTTCTCTTTGAATACTAATTACTTTCAAAACAAAGGACTTTTAGCTATTTTGATTTATTCATAACTATTTATCTGAAATAAAAACAATAAAACACAAAGATAAGGGATACAAGGAAACAAATCAGAATCTTCTCCAAATCCTTTCTCTATGACCCTTTTGAGACACAAAGATATTTGTATGTTATTTGTATGATATTTGTATTGTGGGTTATGATAAGATATTTGTTTTCTATTCTCTTAACAGGTAAATAATTCATCTCTATATATTCTTTAAGACAAAAAAAATAGAAAAGTGTTATCATAAAATGCCTATCTATCTTCTGAGTTACATTCATTGAAGAGTTTTATATTTTATACAAATTCTATGGTTTTCCAGAATATTTTTCTTTTTTTTTATTATAGCATTTTATTGACAAAACATATGTATGGATAATTTTTACAACATTGTCCCTTGCAATCACTTCTGTTACAACTTTTCCCTTCCCTCCCTCTACCCCTCCACTAGATGGCAGGAAGTCTCATACATGTTAAACATGTTAAAGTATATCTTAGATGTGCAGATCCATACAGTTCTCTTGTTGCACAAGAAAAATTGGATTCAGAAAAGTAAAAATAACCTGGGAAGAAAAACAAAAATGCAAGTAGTCCACATTCATTTCCCAGTGTTGCTTCTCTGGGTGCAGCTGATTCTGTACATCACTGATAAATTGGAACTGAATTGGATCTTCTCTGTCTCAAAGATACCCACTTCCAGCAGAATATATCCTCAGACAGGGTTGTTGTTGAAGTGTATAATGATCTCCTGGTTCTTCTCATTTTACTCAGCATTAGTATCCATGCAAGTCTCTCCAAGCCTCTCTGTATTCATCCTGTTGGTCAATTCTTATAGAATAATAATATTCCATAACATTCATATACCACAATTTACCCAACCATTCTCCAATTGATGGGCATCCATTCAATTTCCAGTTTCTAGCTACTATAAAAAAGGGCTGCCACAAACATTTTGTCAGCTACAGGTCCCTTTCCCTTCTTTAATATCTTTTTGGGATATAAGCCCAGTAGTAACACTGCTGGATCAAAGGGTATGCAGTTTGATAACTTTTGAGCATAATTCCAAATTGCTCTCCAGAATGGCGGGATCTGTTCACAACTCCACCAACAATGAATCAGTGTCTCAGTTTTCCCACATTCCCTCCAATATTCATCATTATTTTTTCCTGTCATCTTAGCCAACCTGACAAGTGTGTAATGGTATCTCATAGTTGTCTTAATTTGCATTTCTCTGATCAATAGTGATTTGGAAGACTCTTTCATATGAGTAGAAATAGTTTCAATTACATCATCTGAAAATTGTCTCTTCATATCCTTTGACCATTTATCAATTGGAGAATGGCTTGATTTCTTATAAATTATAGAGACAATTCTCTGTATATTTTGCAAATGAAGTCTTTATCAAATCTTTAATTATAAAAATGTTTTCCCAGTTTATTGCTTCCCTTCTAATCTTGTTGGCATTAGTTTTGTTTGTACAAAGGCTTTTTAATTTGATGTAATCAAAATTTTCTATTTTGTGATCAATAATGATCTCTAGTTTTTCTTTGGTCACAAATTCCTTCCTCCTCCACAAATCTGAGAGGTAAACTATCCTATGTTCCTCTAATTTGTTTATAATTTCGTTCTTTATGCCTAAATCATAAAACCATTTTGATCTTTTCTCGGTGTATGTTGTTAAGTGTGGGTCCATGCCTAGTTTTTTGCCATACTAATTTCCAGCAGTTTTTGCCAAATAGTGAATACTTATCCCAACAGTTGGGATTTTTGGCTTTGTCAAACACTAGATTGCTATAGTTATTGACTATTTTGTCCTGTAAACCTAATTTATTCCACTGATCAACTAGTCTATTTCTTAGCTAATACCAAATTGTTTTGATAATCACTAGCTTATAATATAGTTTTAGATCAGGTACAGCTAGGCTACCTTCATTTGATTTTTTTTTCATTAGGTTCCTTTGAAATTCTTGACCTTTTGTTCTTCTATATGAATTTTGTTGTTATTTTTTTCTAGGTCATTAAAATAGTTTCTTGGGAGTCTGATTGGCATAGCACTAAATAAATAGATTAGTTTAGGTAGTAGTGTCATCTTTGTCATCTTTATCATATTTTCTTGACCTATCCAAGAGCACTTAATATTTTTCCAATTGCTTAAATCAGACTTTATTTGTGTGCAAAGTATTCTGTAGTTTTGCTCATATAATTCTTGACTTTCTTTTGACACATAGATTCCCAAATATTTTATGCTATTGAGTTATTTTGAATGGAATTTCTCTTTTTACCTCTTGCTGTTGGATTTTGTTGGTAATGTATAAAAATGCTGATGATTTATGTAGATTTTGTATCCTGCAACTTTGCTAAAGCTGTGTATTATTTCTAATTGCTTTTTAGTAGAATCTCTGGGGTTGTCTAAGTATGCCATTATATCATCTGCAAAGAGTAATAGTTTGGTTTCCTCATTACCTACTTTAATTCCTTTAATCTCTTTCTCAACTTTACTGCCCAAGCTAGCACTTCTAATACAATATTGAGTAGTAATGGTGATTGTGGGCAACCTTGTTTCACTCCTGATCTTCTTGGGAATGGTTCCAGTTTATCCCCATTACATATGATGCTTACTAATAGCTGCTTTTTTTAATAGCTGCTACTGACTAATTTAAGGAAAAGTTCATTTATTCCTATACTCTCAAGTGTTTTTATTAAGAATGGATGTTGGATTTTATCAGATGCTTTTTCTGCATCTATTGCGATTATCTTAGGGTTTTTGTTAATTCGGTTATTGATATAGTCAATTATGCTAATGATTTTCCTTATATTGAAACAGATCTACATGCCTTGTAAAATCCTGCTTGGTCATGGTGTATTATCTCAGGTATGATTTTTTTGTAATCTCTTTGCTAATATTTTATTTAAGATTTTTGCATCTAATTAAGACAACTCTGAGATATCACTACACACCTGTCAGATTGGCTAGAATGACAGGGAAAGAAAATGTGGAATGTTGAAGGGGATATGGGAAAACAGGGACAGTGATACATTGGTGGTGGAACTGTGAACACATCCAGCCACTCTGGAAAGCAATTTGGAACTATGTTCAAAAAGTTATCAAACTGTGCATGCCCTTTGATCCAGCAGTGTTTCTACTGGGTTTATACCCCAAAGAGATACTAAAGAAGGGAAAGGGACCTGTATGTGCCAAAATGTTTGTGACAGCCCTGTTTGTAGTGGCTAGAAGCTGGAAAATGAATGGATGCCCATCAATTGGAGAATGGTTGAGTAAATTGTGGTATATGAATGTTATGGAATATTATTGTTTTGTAAGAAATGACCAGCAGGATAAATACAGAGGGGATTGGCGAGACTTACATGAACTGATGCTGAGTGAAATGAGCAGAACCAGGAGATCATTATATACCTCAACAATGATACTGTATGAGGATGTATTCTGATGGAAGTGGATTTCTTCGAAAAAGAGAAGATCTAGCTCAGTTTCAATTGATTAAGGATGGACAGAAGCAGCTACACCAAAAGAAAGAACACTAGGAAATGAATGTAAACTGCTTGCATTTTTGTTCTTCTTCCCAGTTTATTTATACCTTCTAAAGCCAATTCTCCCTGAGCAACAAGAGAACTGTTCACTTCTGCACACATATATTGTATCTAAGATCTACTGTAACCTATTTAACATGTATAGGATTGTTTGCCATCTGGGGGAGGGGGTGGAGGGAAGGAGGGGAAAAATCGGAACAGAAGTGAGTGCAGGGGATAATATTTTAAAATTATCCTAGCATGGGTTCTGTCAATAAAAAGTTATTAAAAAATAAATTAAAAAAGATTTTTGAATCAATATTCATTAAGGAGATTGATCTATAATTTTCTTTCTCTGTTTTCAAACTACCTGTTTAGGTATCAGTACCATGTCTATGTCATAAAAGGAATTTGGTAGGACTTCTTCAATCCCTATTTTTTTCAAATAGTTAATATAGCATTGGAGTTAATTGTTTTTCAAATGTTTGGTAGAATTCATATATAAATCCATCTGGTCCTGGGGATTTTTTTTCTTAGGGAGTTGATTAATAGCTTGTTCTATTTCTTTTTCTAAAATGGAACTGTTTAACCAATTTATTTATTCCTCTGTTAATCTGAGCAAGCTATATTTTTGAAGGTATTCATCCATTTCATTTAAGTTATCAAATTTATTGGCATAAAATTTGGGAAAAGTAACTCCTAATTATTGCTTTAATTTCCTCCTCATTAGTGGCAAGTTCTCCTTTTTCATTTTTAAGACTAACAATTTTATTTTCCTCTTTCCTTTTTTTAAATCAATTTTACTAAACGTTTATCTATTTTGTTTTTTTTTTTATAAAACCAACTCAGTTTTATTTATTAATTCAATATTTTTTTAACTTCAATTTTATTCATCTCTTTTATTTTTAGAATTTCAAGTTTAGTGTTTAACTGGGGTTTTTTAATTTGTTCCTTTTCTAGCTTTTTTAGTTGCAAGCCCAATTCATTAACCTTCTCTTTCTCTATTTTATGCAAGTAGGCCTCTAGAGATATAAAATTTTCCCTTATTACCACCTTGGCCACATCCCACAAACTTTGGTGTGTTGTCTCATTGTTGTCATTTTCTTGGGTGAAATTATTAATTGTGTCTATGATTAGCTGTTTCACCCAATAATTCTTTAGGATGAGATCATTTAGTTTCTAATTACTTCTTGGTCTATTTACCCCTAGCTTTTTGTTGAATGTAGTTTTTATTGCATCATGATCTGAAAAAGAATTCATTTACTATTTCTGCCTTTCTGCATTTAATTTTGAGATCTTTATGTCTTAATACATGGTCAATTTTTGTATAGGTTCCCTATACTGCTGAGAAGAGAGTGTATTCCTTTCTGTCTCTATTCAGTTTTCTTCAAAGATCTATCATACCTAACTTTTCTAGCGTTCTATTTACCTCTTTAACTTCTTTCTTCTTTTCTCTGAGACTCTTAGAGCATGCTGAATCACTCTGGGTATTTGGTGGGTGTGGTCAGGTCCCGAGAGACCCTAGTGTTTCAGGATTGAAATTTTTATCCCCTGTGTTTATAGCTTCTCTGCTGATCTATTGGCTTGCTGCCAGGGCAAAGAAGTTCACACTGGGTAAAGTTCTCCCTGCAAGTTTTCCCATGGCTGAGGCTATACCCTGCCCCCTCCAGTCTGCTCAATGTGAGCTGCCTTCCATGCTCTTGCTGCCTGCCTACAGTCTGTGACTTATCTAACCCTCCCTGCCCGGGAGCAAAAACAGACTTTTTCTGGCGAATTTCAAGGATATCTTCTGTTGGTAATGTGTCCGTGGGTTTTTACACAGGTGGTGTAGTGGAGCACTAATTCCAAGGCCATATTATGAAAAAAGTATTATGGGGGCAAGGAAGAGCTTAGATAGATGCATGTGTCCTCTCTGCCATCTTGGCCAGAAGTTCCCCAGAATATTTTTCAATTAAGTTTAAAATTTCATCTATATTTTTCTCTCTTGATTCTGATTTCTTTGCTCTTATCATTCAGTATAAGTCTATTCAAGCTTCTTTATATACCTTACATTTACAATTTCTTATTGTACAATTATTCTATTCTATTCATATTCCATAAGATGTTCAGTCATTTTCTTATTGATACATGTTCAGGTTCTTTCTACATTGTTGATAATACATCATTTTCTGCTACTAGTATTTTAGAAATTATATTTGTGCATTGACCTCTTTGGGTATATATTCAGTACCTAACTTATGTACTTTATGGATGAGTTCAGAAATATTATGTATGTTCTACAAGTCTACTGAACAGTAGATTAGAGAGTTATAATTTTGATCCAAGGCCTCTGGCAATAAATCCAATACTCTTTTTACCACAAAGAGTTTTCTAAGCTTTCCCTCACATCCTCTATGCAAAATATATTCATTTCATGCATATAAAATAAAAGCATGATTCTGCTAAACTCAGGATATGGAATGTCAGGCAATAATGAAAAAGATTTTCATATCTGAGATACTTCACCGAGAATTGTTCTATTGTATAGGGCAGATTAAATGATTTCTAAGATATTTTCTCTAAAGCTCTATATCTATAAATTTCTCAGGCCATACAGAACCAATGAGGATTTTAATTGAAATGGGGAATGCATAAATATGTATGCTACTCAAAATTTTTCTCTGTTTTAGAAAATGTGAACTTTTTCTTTCTTGAAAAATATCTCTCACAGGCTTCCAAGTATTAATGACAAAATACCCTGGTGGATTATCTTCTATACTGGGAATACTTTCTTGTAACTGTTTCAAATTTGGTGGTAAAGAGAAATGAATGGAAGAAAGAAATGGGGTAGAGATTCAAATGAAAGGAAATGAGGTCATGCAGGACTACAAAGCTGGTGACATTGACATAAGTGGAGCGGAGAGACAATTTTTTTTTTTAAAGACCAGAAACTGTTCATTTCTTAGCGTCTTAACTTTTTGCATTCTTAAGATCTATTCTTTCTCAATCCAAACACTATTAAGCTAAAATAGGCAATCCTTTCCCACTATTATCCTCATTAGGATAGGCAAAATATAGGGAAGAATTAAAATCCTGATGAAAAGCAATATGCATTTTGAAATCCATTTCTCATCTGCATGCTTTTGCATTGACTGTCCCTCATGCTTAGAATGTATTTGCTATGGATCTATTCATCATCTATCTATCTATCTATCATCTATCTATCTAACTATTTAGTTAGTAGCTCTTTAGTTAGCTAGCTAGCTGGCTATCTAAAACTCTTTTTTTTCAAGCATTATCTTCTACCTTTCTGATCCTTTGTTAAAGAATTCATTTCTTGAAGGATTCTGGAAAGATGAAAGAGTCGGTTGGTAAATTTCAAGCTTTTCTGATTTCCTCCACAAATGGAACAAATTTGTGCCATTGGGCAAATATATAATGGGTGAAAAAATCAAGAAGAATCATGCAGATTTTCAGGATTTTCTATTAACCAAACCAGAAGTTAATAGAAAGTTTAACATATAAGGATCAACATGAAAGGTCAGTTTGAAGGAGTTTAACATGGATAATTGTTTAAACATGGACAAGTTATTTTTTTTACATGGAAATAAAGTTTAAGATTTACTTTTTTTTTTAAATAGCTTTAAGAACATATGCATGGGTAATTTTTTACAACGATATCCCTTGCACTCACTTCTGTTTCGACTTTTCCCTTCCCTCCCTCCACCCCCTCCCCTAGATGGCAGGCAGTCTTGTAATGTTAAACATGTTAAATATATCTCAGATACAATATATGTGTGCAAAGCAGTACAGTTCTCTTGTTGCACAAGAAAATTTGGATTCAGAAAAATAAAAATAATCTGGGAAGAAAAACAAAAATGCAAACAGTTCATACACATTTCCCAGTGTTCCTTCTCTGGGTGTACCTGATTCTGTACATCATTGATCAATTGGAACTGAATCTCTTTCAAAAATATCCACTTCCATCAGAATACATCTTCATACAGTATTGTTGTTGAAGTGTATAATGATCTCCTGGTTCTTCTCATTTCACTCAGCATCAGTTCATGCAAGTCTTTCCTTGGAAAGACTTTTCTGTATTCATCCTGCTGGTCATTTCTTACAGAGCAATAATGTTCCATAACATTCATATACCACAATTTACCCAACCATTCTCCAATTGATGGGCATCCATTCATTTTTCTAGTTCCTAGCCACTACAAAAAGGGCTGCCACAAACATTTTGGCATATACAGGTCCTTTTCCCTTCTTTGGGATATAAGCCCAGTAGTAACACTGCTGGATCAAAGAGTATGCACAGTTTGATAACTTTTTGAACATAGTTCCAAATTGTTCTCCAGAATGGTTGGATCCATTTACAATTCCACCAACAATGCTTCAGTGCCCCAGTTTTCCTGTATCCCCTCCAATATTTGTCATTATCTTTTTCTGTCATCTTAGCCAATCTGACAAGTATGTAATGGTATCTCAGAGTTGTCTTAATTTTCATTTCTCTGATCAATAGTGATTTGGAAGACCCTTTCATATGAGTAGAAATAGTTTCAATTTCATCATCTGAAAATTGTCTCTTCATATCCTTTGACCATTTATTTAATTGGAGAATGGCTTGATTTCTTATAAATTAGAGATAATTTTCTATATCTTTTGGAAATGAGGCCTTTATCAGAACTTTTAATTGTAAAAATGTTTTTCCAGTTTATTGCTTCCCTTCTAATGTTTTTTCCATTAGTTTTGTTTGTACAAAATCTTTTTAACTTGATATAATCAAAATTTTCTATTTTGTGATCAATAATGATCTCTAGTTCTTTGGTCACAAATTCCTTCCTCCTCCAAAAGTCTGAGAGGTAAACTATCCTATGTTCTTCTAATTTATTTATAATCTCGTTCTTTATGCTTAAATCATGAACCCATTTTGATCTTGTCTTGGTGTACAGTGTGGTCCATGCCTAGTTTCTGCCACACTAATTTCCAATTTTCTTAATAGTTTTTGTCTAATAGTGAATTCTTATCCCAACAGTTGGGATCTTTGGGTTTGCCAAACAATAAATTGTTATAGTTTTTGACTATTTTGTCCTGTCAGCCTAACCTATTCTGAAGACCGCTTATTTTAAAATCAGCTGGAGTCAGGAATTCAGGTTAGGTGAAAATTGTCAATCTTTATTCTCAGTGAAGAAAGATTGGAGGTGGAAGAGAATGGGTGATAGCAATGTGTGCAGCTGAGTCAAGAAGCTAGCTAGATCAGCAGCCACACGACCAGCAGCTATGAGCATAGATCCCAGGCTCAATCTCTCCCAGCTTCTCTTCCTGTCTCTCTGCCTCCACCCACCAAAATTGTCATTTCCTGTACAACACATCAGGACTTGCACAGAGAGTGGGCAGGGGCAATTCTTTATCCAAGCATGTATATTAATAGAGTATAGTACAATTACTATTTACCCTCATGTGCTTGGGACCTCAGTGCATCAACTCAAGCCTCAGCCCATTTCCACTGATCAACTAGTCTATTTTAAGATTCACTTTAACAATAGGGCAGCTCAAAAGAAAGATTGGCAGATTTTAAGTAAATTTAGTAATCAGGTCATACAAATATGTTGCAGAGGAAGAATAGACACAGAGGCATTAGAGCAGCGAGGAGAGCTCATACTTCTGAAAATTTACTCATATCAGGAGTGGATTCAATAGACAACTCTACATATATACTATCAAGAGTGTAGCACCCTCCAAAATGTATAAAGAAATAAGGGGAAGCAATGGGAAGATGGGGAAGCAAAGTGTAAGGGAAGAAGTAAAGGGAGGGATCTTTGTGTGGGGGAGGTTAAGTAACAGCAAAGAAAGTAATGGAGCAGAATTTAATTAAAGAGGCAGGAGGAACAGGAAAGACCATGTGTATATGTGTGTGGAGTGCGAGTGTATGTATCTATGTATATATCTGCATACGTATACATAAATATATATTTTCTTAATGGTAGCTTGCTTAGATAAGAGTGGTGGGGCAATGAAAAGGGAAAAAAAAGAATAACATAAATAAGGTGTACAGCAGAGAATTGAAGAATGATTTATAAGGAAGTAAAGAAAAATGGACATTACTGAATATAACTTCTTCTACTAATATATATATACATATATATATATATATACTTTTTTGTTCTAGTAATTTGTTGTTATATATTTTTAATCCTCCTTGATGTTCTGCTGTGAACATGACAGTGTTTTTTTTTTTTTGCTTTATTTTGTTTTGTGTTTCTTTTCTGCTTTTTTTTTTTTTTACTGTTTTTCAAATAAATATAATTTTTAAAAAGGAATAAAAAAGAAAATTCATTTCTTAAATTGTATTATATTTGAATTAAAATTTTATTCTATATATACTTGTCATATATGCAGTCATCCTGGCAAGGTTTGGTCTGATTGCCTTGCTACGGACCCTAAATTGCCATGAGCTCTTGGGAGTGGATAAGAAAAGAAGCTATTATAGAATCAAAATTAGAGGGTGGAGTTTTTCACTGTAGTAGCACTTTTTATATCTCTTCTAAGAAGTAGATGGTGAAAGACCCACAGACACACACACACACACACACACACACATATATATATAAAGAGACAGAGACAGAGACATACAGAGACGGAAGATAGAAAGAGTTGAGCTAAAGATCAATGGCAAGAGAAATAGCAGTAGATATGGAATGCTTTTTAGGAGACTGACTCATGGATGATGGAATCTTCCTTTCACTCTGGTTTGTTAATGGAGTCAGGATGAATTTGCTCTACTCATTGTTTTTTCCTTCTGTTTTATTGTTTGATGAAATGGGCAGCATGGCTCATTACTAAATTTTTCACTACTATGTCAAATGGTGTTTACTGATCTGAATTTCTTAAACAATAATTTGCTAGATAAAGATAAATTAATTTTGTTTTGCATCCTGAATTGATACTATTATTGTAGATTAAAATGTTGTGGTGGTCCTGGTAAAGAGCATGTAGAAAATTGCACCAAATCCAAATTTCTGGATCTGGGAGATCACTCTCCCAGTTTCACAATGAATACATTGCCTGGAGGTTTCTGTGATTTTTATGAATTTTATTTGCAGTCTGTATTGTTTAGTCATTTTGCCTCACATAAAAAGGAAACCAAATGGAACTGAGACTTTTGCTCTTTGCTAGGAACCAATCTCATTATTATCTCTGTAGATGTCACATTGTATTAGGGACTTTAAGAATTTAATTCCTCTCTGTGCTGAGAAGATTGAAGAGGAGTAGAAACTTCAATAGAATCTCGTGATTTTGTGAATAGAGAGAATATGATCAGTTTTAATCACTGTCCCAAAGAATTTGTTTGTAATCCAAAATGTCCTACATGGGAATTCTGCTGGGAATCAATAATGTATATGTGTTGTCTATCCATTTCTTTCCCCAAATCTACCACACCAAAAAGAATATAAGTATAGAGACTACTTAGCTTTTATATTTATATTACCAGTTTCTAGTTCAGTGTATATCACACAGTAGGCACTTAATAATTGTTTATTGATTGATTGGAAAATTGATTGATTTGATTATGAACAAAGCATCAGTTTATGGTGTGGACAACTACTTAATAAATGCCATGCACTGTCTCAGAAAATGATCTCTAAAACTAACTTGGAGGAAATATCTTATTAAAAATCATAATCTGAAAGAAATAAGATTACAAAGCATAGTCTTTAGAGTTCTTTGGTGTTGGGTTCAGTGTCATTCTGGCAGTTGATTATATTACATAAAAGAATGTCTGAATATGATAATAAAAAACAATAACCAGAAAAAAATTGTTTTAGGAAATGAGTACTTTTAGCAGAGGAATCTAAATCTGTCTTTGTGCTCTGCTGTTTTTCTTCAGAATGAGCTAAATAGCTGAAGCAGCATCCTGATATCTTTGTCCATGAGGTCACCAAACATCTGTGCAGTCCCCTACACACCCTTGCTGACATATTTTTCTATGCCAATAATCCAGCCCTTGCACAGATCCCAAGATGACTAAATAACCACTTCTTGAAATGACCCCAAAACTCTTTTAAATGGCAACAACAAAAATAAGGAACTTTATGCCTGTAGCCATTTTAATGGTTCCCCACTTTTCTTATAACTACTCTGTTAAATAGGAAGTATTATTAATTCTATTTCATGGATGAAAAATCATGGGCTAGCAAATACTGTAGTTAAGATTTATATCCAAGTATGTCAACTCTCAATCCAGTTCTGTTTCTGTTATACTGTGGATGTCCAAGCCAGCCATCTCTTCATTTCTCTATAGGTTTCACTTTGTTGAGTTTTCCACACTGTCCCAGTAATTTCTTAAATTAGATTTCGCTTAAATCTATGCCCATCCACTGAAGGCATGGCATGAGAGAAACACCTATTAACAAAATAATATCAGTACCCCTGAAAAAGAGAGGCATTTCTGTGTAAGACAAAAGTGAGTGCTTCAGAAAGCAAACAAATGATGTTCATGCCCTTTACCCACTTATTATATCAACAAAAAGAAAATGTCCTTTGACAATGATTATGTTGGTGATTTCACAGAATTTGAGTTTGAAGTAATTATTTGATCCAATTAGTACATTAAGAAGAATCCCTTATACAGCATACATCATCTTGAATGAAGGGGAACCCACTATCTCCCATGGCTTTATATTCTGCTTCAGAACAGCTTACATTATCAACAAGTGTTTACTTTCCATAAACCTGAAGACAACAATCTTTTTAGTTTCAGTTCTGTCCATTGTTCTTGGCTCTGTCCTTAAGAGCCAAGTCAAAAATGATCTTCTATATGTTTTACATGATTGGTCTTCTAATATTTGAGGATCCTATATCCCATATGTTTTCTTTTGAAGGCTAGACTTAGGAGTTTATTTGATCAGGAAAATGTTGGATTTGAAGTCATATGATCCCTATTCAAATGCTAGCCTTGCCACTTGCTAGCTATTGATCTTTGGCAATTTACTTAATCTACCTGGCTTTCAGTTTCCTTCATTATAAATTAAGGGATTGGACTAAATTATCTCAAAGGAGCTTTCAGATTATAAATTAGTGGGTTTTCACATGACACATATTCCTTCTCTGCACAAAGGAGAAAAAAGGGAACACAATGACATTTCAAGAGAACACATGAGTTTTTGTTCTTTTAAAACTTATCATTTGAGAAGTAGAGTATTTTCTTTGATATTTATTTATATTAAACAGATATATCTTCCTCCTGAGCCCTGACTCCCTTCTTCTACTTGCAAAAGTCAACATATCATCTGCAGTTTTGTATTGATATTCATACTGATTCAATTCTTCTAACAGACAGTAATGAACTTATTCAAGCTAAGTCAGATTGTCATGAAGATGAAGTAAGTGGAGAAACATTTATTGAGCCATTGAATATCCCTAATTATATATACCTCTAGGCATTTCTGTAAGGTGTGTTACAGAATATACAACAAACTAGTTAGGCACTCAATTTACTGAGGAAAATAGGGTAATAAATGCTGGGAATTGGTTTTTTAGACACAAAGAAATCTTTTTTTTTTTTTTTTTTTTTTTTTTTTAAACATACCCTAACCTATTGGAAAAAGAGTAGGTTCTTGATTTTGAAATCTCTCCTAAAATCAAGTCTTCTAGGGTAGTATGGACACTGGCTTTCTGATGTAACCTGTTTTCTCCAGGCATTAAAGACTTGAGGTTACACTAAGTATTTCTAACCCTTATTCCTTTCACTTTCTTACATCAAAATAAGAAGCACTTCTTTTGATGGGATCCTGCTTCAGTAAACTGATAGCAAAGTTTTAATCTTTAAAATAAAAGGCTAAAAACACTGCTCATAATGGTAGACTCTGCATGACCTTGGGGAAAGTTTGCCAGTTGGCAGGCAGCCCCTTAATATAATGATGCTGTTGACCTCAGTTAATACCTTTCCAAGAATGCAAATGGTCACAGAGCCCATAAATGTGAAAGAGACTATTCAGTTAAAACATTGTTTTCAATTACCTCACACCTGTTCTGGGCCTAGCAAGGAGGATTAAAAACATAGTGAGATACAGTGGGAGAGATCTTAGGTCAGGGCTAGGGAAACAAGCTTTGTTTGTTTATTTTGCAATGACAAAAAAAAAAAAAAAAAGAAAAGAAAAAAAGACCATTTCCTCCCTTGAAGGCCGGTGATAAGCACTCTTCAGGGCATTTGTTTTGTTCCAGTTGAAATTAATCTTTTTTTTTCCTATTTGACAGAGAATGCATATAGTTTTCATAGGTAATAAAAAAAATCACCCTTCCCTCATCAAAAAAAAAAAAAGAAGAATAGAAAAATATGGATATTTTAAAATGATTGATACCATGGAAGATGCAAATGGAATGAAAATAAGAAGTGGACACATATTGAAAAGCCAACAGAGAAAGAAAACAAGGAAATACTCAGTGGCTTAATCTCCCATCTCTTCAAATCAACAGTATCTATTTAATTTTGCCTCCTCTAAGAACTCACTGAATCATAGAATTATAGAATTTGATATTTAGAAGGGCCTCTAGTGACTATGTAGTAGAGCTCATTCCTGAAACCTAGTCTCCTTTACAACATAACTCAGGTAGGTATCTCATTTCCATTTAGATGACAGGAACTCATTACCCAAATTCTACTTAGCACCAATTATTAGAGCAACATTCCTTAAGTGATACCTAACTTTTTTTTTCTTTTCCTTTGTACCTTTCAACCCTTGTTCTTTTTGTCTACAATAGGGACTAAGCAAATTATTTAATCTTCTTTTATGTGACAACCCTTCAAGAATTTGAAAATAGTCACATCCTCCCGTCCATATACCTTATTCGTAGGCTTGTCTTCATCCTTAATTCTTTCAGCCAGACTTGTCATGGCTAGCCAAGGACAGCTTTAAGGAACTGAACAGTTTTGGCGTTGGATAAAATAAATTTGCCTGCTCATAGCACTTGGTGAACATGAAATTGTTTATGTTTAAAAATACTTGGAGTATTTGATAGTTTTATGTATAAATAATTGTGTCTTTTTACTCTTTTTAACCCCCCCCCCAATTTTCTGTTACCACCTTTGTCTTGGGAGTATTCTAAACCCCCAAATTTTTTCTTAATTTTTTTTTTTTGATTTGTTCTGTCAGTGTATTTTGAGCTCTAAAATATTCCGTGACCAAAACAGTGTGGAAAACACTGGTTTAGTCTGTGGCTATGATAAACCACAGATATCCATTAAGATGATGACTGACAATAACAGAGGAGTCAAAATTTAGATATGGGTGTTTAACATTTGGAAAGGGAAGAAATTCAGATTCATTTCACCAGTAATCACATGGAGTAATGTAATCTTGGAGTTTCTATAAAAGAATGTCTCTTTTAAAGTGGGTGAGGAAAGAGATAGCAAACAGTATCTTGAATAAATAAAAATTTGGTTTTGAAAAAGCCATGACTCCACCTTTCTTATAATTAACAGGAAAACCAAGTTAGCCTCTTTCTCTGAAAAAGAGGCTGAGTACCACTGAAATGCTGCTTCTTCAAAAAACAAATTGGCTCTTCTTTAAGACAACACCAGGGCAGAATGGGACTGCTAACTACTTAAGATGAAAAAAAGATTGTATTTCTTCTTCCTTCAATTCAAGCAATGCTAGGTATATAATAGAGAGAGTTCTTACTTAAAAAAAGATGAACTAGCAGCCTTCTGAGAGAACTTCTGTCTCTGGTATTTTGTGATTTCTGTGGTTCTATCCCCAATTCTTTCAAAAAAGAGTTTGAAAAAAAGAGTAAACCAAAAAAGAGCAGTTATGGGACCCTCACCAAGTACTAGGAACAGGCAAATTAACTTTATCCAACTGCCAAAACCCTGTTCAATTCCTAGAAGGTGTCCTTGCTAAGCATTTTTGATTGGGCTAAAAAAGTCAGTATCTGTTATTTTCTGATAGATAATTAAAGCAACACAAATATTGTTGTTGAGTACATCTGTCCTTCTAAAAGCAGAAGGGAGACAATTTCATGGTATTATAATTCATGGTTGTCACCATTTTCCCAGGAACTTTAGCTGATCCTCTTTAGAAAAAATTACATTCATGGAGATAACATTGTTAGTACCTGATTTTATCTAATGAATACTTATAAAGCTTAGCACTTTGGTGAGGAAATACTTCATTTTATTTTCTCACATCTTTTGACATACTATACTTATTTGTGGGAATATGTATGTGTATTTGTTTCAGATTGATGGCATTTATAGAAAATGCTTAAAATACTTTAAAAAATGTTCAAACTTGGTTAATTACCCTGTATTATTCATATCCTAAAAAGTAGTGAACAGTTATGCCAGTGAATTCCTTTTATTCTTGGTAGAATTTATAATGTATTATCAATTGCTTTGCAATTTTTTTTCATATTCTTGGACCTTAAGCCCATGGTGAATGTGTGTGTGTGTGTGTGTGTGTGTGTGTGTGTGTGTGTGTTTTATATATATTTGACAAGAATAAGGTCAACTAACTTTGTTGAACTTTATTCAAAAAGAGCTAGCCAGTCCTGAATGCTATAAACCAAGATTGGTTTTCTGCCATCTCATGTTACCAAACAGTCTATTATGGTGCCATTATGTTTTAATTGGCCATCTTGTGAACATTTGTTTCTCTAGATCTACCTACTCAGGACAGTTGGGCAGTATAGTATTTATATTGGTGGCCCTGTAGCCAGTTAGGCTTATCTTTGTAGATTCAAATCTGGCTTCAGATACTAGCTATGTGACTCTGGGCAAGTCACTTTATTTTATTTACCTCAGTTTTCTCATCTCTAAAATGAGCTGGAGAAAAAAAAAAGGGAAACCACTCTAGCATCTTTGTTAAGGAAACTCCAAAGAGGGTCATGAAAAGTCTGAAACAATTGAACAACAATAACAAAAACAAGTTTATGGTTAGATGATCACTACTAAATATACGGTATACAAAGGAATGTAGTCAAATATGGGGTCAGTGACTCAGTTGATGAACCAAATAGTCCTGAAAATTCATAAAATTCTTTTCTAATGCACTTTGTAAAGTGTATATTCTTTCTCTTTTTTTCCCCCTCTGTCCTCAAGGAATTTATATTCTGTTTTAGGAAAATAAAGTATTCACAGTCAAGCACATATACATACACACATGTATATACACATTTATGTATGTATATATTCTTTCCTTGTTTTAGTTTTATTCTATGTGGCAAGTCAGGTCCCTAGAGCAAGACTATATATTCCCCATCAGTGATCTAGGAGTACTCTTTTGAAATTGGAACTGTTCTTAATGCTATCAGGTTGAGTTCCTTTTCCAGTGAGTTCTTCCCAATATCAGTCACCAGTTAACTCCTCAATATTATTTCACCAGTACCAATCAATCATTCTTACCTTTAATGCCACCCCACTATCATTTAAAAATTAACATAATTAGCTTTTAAAAAGATATTTATAGACAAGATGTATCAAAAATTCAAGTATGAAATAAATCACTTCTGACCCAGACACACACTCTTCCATTACCTTAGGTTTAGGAAGAGTAAACTTCATATTAAGGCAGTTTTTACTAAGTTTTCACTCACCAAATTCATATGAAGTAGATTCTTAAAGGTTATCATTGGCTCTGTCACATAGAAAGGTCTCAGCTATGATCCTGAAAACAAACTATGTGTGGTTTCTGAGAAGTAGCCTATCTAAATATAAAGAAGCACATGGGCCAATTGGTGTTGAATTTTTCGATCTTATAAACCTATAAAATGGGTTTTAATCTTGTGTGAATGCTTTCTGCTTCTACAATGACAGTGGGAATTTGTATGGGTAGACTTCAAGGGTATAAGAACCATATGTACTTCAGGCAACTTATAATATTAATTTAGTTGCTTTTACTCTACATGTAAAATGCTTATTTAGTAAGTGAGGAGAAATGCTATGAAAGGAGATAAATTACATCAAACCCAACATTCTCTTCTATAAGTAAGTCAAGAAGAACAAAGAAAGCCACAAATAAATAAAATTTCATTTCTAGTTTTTCCTTCAAAACATAGGCAAAGGAGTTGGTAAAGTGCAATTTATTGTTTATTCAAAGGTGAAAAGAATAATTTTGTGGAACACTTCATCATCTCATATATTAGAGCTCATAATAAGTATTTGCAAAAAAATCATAAAATACAATTGCCAACAATTGTATAGGATATGGGCTGAGGATTGGGATATTTTCTTAAAGGGCTTTAAGATCCTATCAGGGTCCCCTTAAATAAAGGATTCTATAAATTAAAATTTTGTACTTGGAAATTTCAATGCAAAAGTGAAAATAAGAGAAAATTACAAGTGATATATTGGAAGACGTAATTAAAAAGTAAGGAAACAAAGAGAGACCAATGGTTCGCACACTATATGGGAGCATCACATTTAAACTCACCATGGATACTTTCTTTAGGAACAACATTTTAAGACACTTGATATATTGAGCAAAACAAAAACACTATAGAAACATTGTGATTTTATGATAATAAACAGAAAATGGCTGGTTTACAATATGAGATTATTTCTTGATCAGCTTGTTAAAAACAAAGATCAAAATTTACATCACACTAAAAGAGAGAATTAAAATAAGGAAGATATGAAAAGCAATAAAACCAACCTAATCTCTTTAGACAAATTGGTGATGTCAAAAAAATGAAAAATAGAGGTAAAAACAAATTATAAGTATAGGCTGTCACTGTTTCCTAGTCAAAGCCAACCAATGTAAACCAATCATCTGTAGGAAAAGTTAGAAACTTCAAATGTTAGCAAATGCTAGATATCTTTACCCAGAAAAGAGATGTGTCTACCAAATGCAGTAACAGTTTAAAATATAGAAATATTTGTAAAATCTTAATGAGAAGTGTAAGGAAAGATTATGAATAGTATGACCTTTCAAAAGCAGTGGGAATCAATGGAGAAAAAAACCACATTTACAGAATACTGGGCAATACACTTAATTAGCCAGGTCATCCTAAAGTTTTCTAAGGATAGCATAGTATACTTTCAGTAAAAGGGTCAGTACACAGTTTCTACAGGCTCCTAAGAATCAATAAGATGGGGGTTGAAGGGCTCCTTCTGATGCATTCCTGTTTGATCCTGGGCATGTTCTAAAGTTAATGGTTAACTGTTTAAGAACCTATGTAGAAGAAGAATTTCTAATCTGCATTGGTAGAAAAAAATTCATTATTGAAAGTTTCCCACATTAATCAGAGGTCAAAAAACAAAACAAAACAAAACAAGATGCCTTCCAATGATGGTCTAAAGGTATAAATATCATAATCTTTATGGAATTAAAAGTTAGAATCAGCCAGACATAGCCAGGACATCAGAGAAAATAGAATGATGGACACAAGTAGGCTACAATAAATTGCCATTACATTACACTGTCCTAATTCAAGCATGGTAAAGAATGATTCATACTTTTGATTTTATATGTGTGAATGTGTGCACATGATCATGTTTATGCATACAAATAGTAGACATCAGACAAATATTTATAGAATTCTCAAGAATTCTTGGTTCAATTATTAAATAAGATGATGGGTAGTAGAGAAGTAATTATTGTGTAGGGAATGTAATGCTAATATTGAAGGAATAAGATCATTTAATTAAATTATCATTAAAAGAGAAAACCCATTAAAGGAATGCGCCTTAGTCTTGTCTCTGCCATTAGCTTATTGATCAGTTCCTTTCTTAAAAAGCAGAGAAATATATCAATAACAATCATTTGTTGAGACACTTTTTTTTGTAAGATAATCATAATTTATTTATTTATTTAATAGCCTTTTATTTACAGGTTATATGTATGGGTAACTTTACAGCATTAACAATTGCCAAACCTCTTGTTCACCTCTTACCCCCCACCCCCTCCCCCAGATGGCATGATGACCAGTAGATGTTAAATATATTAAAATATAAATTTGATACACAATAAGTATACATGACCAAACCGTTATTTTGCTGTACAAAAAGAATCAGACTCTGAAACATTGTACAATTAACTTGTGAAGGAAATCAAAAATGCAGGTGGGCATAAATATAGGGATTGGGAATTCAATGCAATGGTTTTTAGTCATCACCCAGAGTTCTTTCTCTGGGTGTAGCTGGTTCAGTTCATTACTGCTCCATTGGAAATGATTTGGTTGATTTCATTGCTGAGGATGGCCAGGTCCATCAGAACTGGCCATCATATAGTATTGTTGTTGAAGTACATAATGATTTCCTGGTCCTGCTCATTTCACTCAGCATCAGTTCGTGTAAGTCTCTCCAGGCCTTTCTGAAATCATCCTGTTGGTCATTTCTTACAGAACAATAATATTCCATAATATTCATATACCACAATTTATTCAGCCATTCTCCAACTGATGGGCATCTACTCAGTTTCCAGTTTCTAGCCACTACAAAGAGGGCTGCCACAAACATTCGTGCACATACAGGTCCCTTTCCCTTCTTTATGATCTCTTTGGGATATAAGCCCAGTAGTAACACTGCTGGATCAAAGGGTATGCACAGTTTGATAACTTTTTGAGCATAGTTCCAAACTACTTTCCAGAATGGTTGGATTCGTTCACAACTCCACCAACAATGCATCAATGTCCCAGTTTTCCCGCATCCGAGACTTCTAATATATTTAGCATACAAGTACATGCTATTAGAGATATAGAAAAATACTGGATTTGGAATCAGGAAGGTCTGAGTTAGAATTCTACATCACGCAATTATTAACTATATAATCTGGGGGAAATAATATGTACTCTTTTAGCTTTACTTTAGAATAGCACTTACTTTGAAGCATTATTAGGAGGCTAATAAGCAACAGTATTAATAAAGACATTTTCAAACTGTAAATGTTAGCTACAATGGGCAGACGTGTGGTATAGTGGACAGAGTGCCAGGCTTGAAGTCAGGAAGACAGCTTTCAGAGCTCAAATCTAAACTCAGACACTTACTAGTTTTGTGATCTTGGACAAGAAGTCACTTAATCCTGTTTGCTTTGGTTTCCTCATCTGTAAAATGAATTGGAGAAGAAAATAGGAAACATCAGTAACTTTGCCAAGAAAACCCCAAATGACATTCTGAAGAGTTGGACACAACTGAAAAACTATAACAAAAGATTATCCTTATCATTATCTTCAATGACTACAAACAATCTCATTGGGGGGAAAAAAGATGACACAAACTACAAAAAATTATGTGATTTTCTGATTGCAAAGAATTTAATTATATTATCTCTTCACTCATTTTCTCCATTATGTAATCTTCCTTTTATATATATTCTGGACTATGAATATTTGATCCATGGTTCTTATACTTAACATGGTATGTGGGAGATATTTTTGTTCTCATTTGTGGAGTGTTAGATATGAGATGAGGAAACTGGGGTACGCTGGATTAAGTGATTGGTTTAGAGTCAAGTGTCTGAAATCAAATTTGAACTCAGGTCTTTCTGATTCCATATCTGCCATCATCCACTGCACTCCCTAGATATCTCCCTTTTTGTAAAATGAATTGAAGAAGGAAATGGAAAATAACTTTAGTATCTGCCAAGAAAACCTAAAATGAGATGACAAATGAAATGAATGAACAATAACAAAGACATGAACTATATTCAGAGATTCCTAGTAAATTTCTGGCAATAGAACAACTACAAGGCAGGGCAATAAATGAAAAGAAATAATTAACTTGTAGGGTATGGCCATAATTTTGAACAGGGGCAGTATGAGCTCAGTCCTTAAGATCCATTGCTGGTTCATACATTTCTTCAGTATGTCATCTTCAATTTAGAATTTTATTTTTATTTATTTATTTATTTTGGCCTTAGTATCCTTGGAATCTAGCATGGAACTTTGTAGCATTATCACTTTGATGCTTTACTACTGGTTTAGATATCATATTTCTCCATTTCAACATGTCTAAGAATCTTGGTATCTCCAGTGTTAATATTTCTTCTAATCTCTGTCCTTCAGTGTTTTATTAAGTATTTAAAGATTGCAATGTGTGCATACATATATATTATATATGTGTATATGTACTCGTTTCTTTCTCTGTCTCTGTCTCTCTGTCTCTCTCTGTTGGTCTATTTCTTTCTTTCTATATTTCTCTGTCCCTGTCTGTCTATCTATCTGTCTGTCTCCCTTGAAACGGAGACAGAGGAAAAGGGATAGAGATTTGACAACTATAATGATACTTTAAGTAGCAATATTAAAAAAAGAGCAGCTTCTGATCTTATAAATCATATTTAGTGCTTCAAAAAAAATGAATAGGGGGCAGAGCTAGGTGGTTCAGTGCATAAAGCACCAGCCTTGAAGTCAGGAAGACCTGAGTTCAAATATGGTCTCAGACTTAACACTTAGCTGTGTGACCCTGGGCAAGTCACTTAACTCCAATTGCCTCAAACAAACAAACAAACAAACAAAACAAAACAAAAAAACAAACAATGAATAGAAGCCAGCTAATTTAAGTCCATCCTTAGTCTCTGGGCGGATGTTAGATCCATAAAGAATTGCTAAACTGGGGATTTTTCAATAGATTCTCTGGAATGGTTAATATACTTTTCTTCAGTCTAGGAAATTTATCTTCTGCCATAATAGCATAGACTCAAAATTACAATAGTGAGAATGAAAAAAGAGATATTGGAAAGCAAGGAAAAGAATTTCTTTGGTTGGACACCTTTCATCTCCATGTCTGACCTTTTCCCCTTGTCCTTTTAAAGATTTCTATTATGAAATTTTTGGAAATAGAAATTCAACACAAAAGAATTTCACCTGTAGGTGGGTGAGCATTAGACCCCATTTCTTCTTCTCCTGTGCAGACATAAATGGATATTGGTCTTTCAGACTTCCCTCATGTGACCTTGTGCATTCCTTCACCAAAAGGCCAATGGGGCTCATTATATTTTGAGCCAAACTCTGTATTACTAAAGGGCATGTTTTAATGGTCAGTGTTATATAAAGTTCCCACACTGAAAACATACAATGCTATTATCCATTCATGTAAAAATTTCATACCAATTAAATAAATGAGCAAATTGGTCTCTAGTTAGATTTACCTGGAAGATTGGCAACACATTATGCCATGGAATTGAAAAGTAATGCTAACTCATTTAGAATCAAAGACTTATGAATAATTGAGAAAATTTCTTCAAATAACATATAAACATATACAGGGAAATATGTAAATTAAGAACTGATTCTATCTTTATCAATTATAGTTTTCAGGTTGTATGTATTTAACTTCTGTAGTCATTGCATTGTAAACTTTATCATACCTGTCCTTGATGATGAGATTTCCCTATACATTTATAGAATCCTTTTGTTCAGAAATTAATTCAGGCAATGAGTGAGGCAATGATTGCTGTTGAATACAATGCAATGCCCCCAGTGAAGTACTATTGCTATCCACAGGTTTATTATAGTGTTATAACTAACCTAGGTGAAGGGGATTGGAAGAAGAGGGAATAGAAATGTTGAATGATTAGAGTTCCAGAAATTAATATGGGAAGAAAAAGCTATTTAAAAAAATTGTCCAAATCAATAATAATTATGGCGTGAAATTTCTTTTTTTTTGTCACAGTTATAAAACATAGTGAATTAAAGTCTTTGGTGATTTCCATTATTCACAGCCAACAAGTCATCTTTCAGAAAAATCAGAGGCAAAGGAGGTCCCCAAAGTAGAGGCTTCACAAGTGTATTGTTAATGATTATAATTGCATCCTTTGATGTTACCTTCAGCATAGCTTCTGGATGGCTGTAGAATTCCCTATGGGCTGTTTGCAATTAAGCATTTCTTCATTTGTTTATAAGCTATGTTGTATCAGAAACAAATTGAAGAATTAGGTTTTCAGCTTGCATTTGTGAATTTGATTTCTATGTTGATAGTTCATGAATATTAGTCATTGACTGACAGATTTTGTTGTATATGTTTGTATTCATTGCACTCTAGGGTGGTTGTTACAATTTGAATATGCCAGCTGTCTCTTGGGACCACTTCACAAAAAGAAAAACATTTTTCACAGAGTATTTTCCCACTGATAAAATGGAAGTTTAATTCTATTTTCCTCATTATTTATGAAAATAAACCTTTTGGGAAAAAAAAAACACTTTTAACATGATTTCTTTCACACATTATTCTTAGGACAGATATTTTCATTCTCTAAGAACACAGTGGCTAATTGTACAAATACATGATTTAGGATAGCTGAAATATTTCCAAGTATTTTTAAATATAGTATTATAGGAAATCTTCTCTAAGGCTAATAATTAACAATTAAATTCAATTAAAAACATTGATTAAAATTACTGTTATACTAGATACTAGGGATAAAATTCTAAAACTAAAATAATAGCTGTCTTCAAGAAGCATCCATTTGATTTGGAATATTACAAACAAATACACACATAACATATATATGCATATATATGTATATTAGATATTTTCATTTTTAGTTTGGACCAATGATTATTTGGTGCAGGGAACTACTAATGTGGAATATCTCTAACAAAATAGGCTAGCAGTTCTTCTGAAGCTTGTTCTTAGAGATTTACCTGAGGTACTAACAAGTTAAATGATTTCTCCAAGGTGCTATGGTTGACATGTAAATATGTGATTTGAACCTGGATCTTATCCATTATGCCACTTTTCCTATCTGAACTTGCAATTACACAAAGTAAATACAATATAATTTAGGAGAAATAACATGACTAGAAGGCCCCTGGCAGAGATCAGGTAAGACCTCTTATTAAAAGTAGACATTAAGTTGAGTTTTGAAAGGAGTCACGAATTTCAAGATATAGTGATAAGGAAGGGGAGTGTTTCTGACTTGTGGGATCAAGATAGTTTATGAAAAGGTGCAGAGGCAAGAAATTGAATGGATACAAGACAAAGTACTTTTTTTTCTGTGATTAGCTAGTTCTAGACAAACTTTTCATGGTCATATTTGACTTTCACCCTTGTAGATGGTAATGGAGCAATATGTTCAAAGCATTGTTCTGAATGAGAAATATAATATGTTCTGAGGAAAGATGTGTGCGTTCTTTAATTTTAATATTGAATTTCATATCAGCAATTCCAAAAATAGCTTAGGAATCTTAGATAATCAAAAGAAGGTAGAAATAGCTACAATAATTTTTGTCAAAGTAAGAAATCCTTTCTTTGATAGGGTGTCTCACTCAAAATTCCAGTAGGTAAAAAGATTAAATAAGCTAGATTTCCATTTGACTGCTGATAATTCATCATTATCTCTTTGAAGAAGATAATAGCTAGCTCTGTTCTAACAGATTAGGGAGAAGCACATCAGTGTTAAATTCATCTGGTTTATGTTTAAAGGCTTAAATGTTCGACAGCATATAACCAAGGCTGAATGATGGCAATGGTTAAAACTAGAAAGTAAAAGTTTAATTCTTTGGAGCCAAAGGAGGACCTAGCACTAATTTAGACTATAAAGCAAAGTGAACCAGTATCTATGTGATTAATAGCAAAGCAGAAAAGGGATCTCTTTAGCCATGTAATACAATGCTGAAGAAGCATCATTGCACTCAGCAAACTATTGCCAAGGTAAGTATGAGTGAATGAAAAAGAAACATTTACTAAGGTTGTTGTTTATTTTTTTTTTAATGTGCCAGACACTGTATATTGATTGTTATTTTTTCCTCCAAAAGGAGACTTAACAAACATTATTTAAACTGAATCTTATGTACTCTCCTGATATCTCATCCTGGTACAGTTGTATCATTGAATTCTCAGCGGCTATGCTAGTATAGTACAAATGGTGAAAAATCCTATCAAATTGATATAGAATATGGATTTTTCCAAAGGACCAGATTAAGTTGATCCTTTTTTTTTTCATAGAGATCAGCTCAGAAGAGCCATTTCTGGTTTAGTGGAGAGCTCAAAAATATGGCAGTGAAGGAAATTTTGAAGCCCTGAAGAATTGTTGGGGCATCAAGGTGGCAGAGTAGATAGAGCACTGGACTTGAAATCAGGGAGACTCATATTCCTGATTTCAAATCTGGGCTCAGACATTTACTAGCTGGGTGACTCTGGATAAGCACTTAACCCCACTTGCCTCAGTTCTTCATCTGCAAAATAGGAAGGGAAATGACAAACTACTCTGATATATTTGTCAAGAAAAAAAGTCAAAAATGGGGTCACAGGGAGTCAGATGAAACTGAAATTACTGAACAACTTAAAGTATTGCAACTTGAAATGTTTGAAATTAAAAGTAAGAATAGATATATGTTTTGCCACAACTATGAGTAAGTTGTCTCCAAAGGGAAAAAGAAAGATAACTTTCTGGAACTTAATTATTTTATTTCTATGCTGGACAGTCACTTGCTTGATGCCTGCACCATAGTATCTTTTGGAGATACCGGGAGAGTAGCTCAATCAATTTCATTTTTACTGTGTAAACTAAAGTATTTTGCAGGCTAGAGAAGGCCGAGGATTATTGGATTTAAAACTACTTTAGGACTATTAGTTTTTTTCAAAATATTTTGTAACACTAGTTCAAATTAAACTCACTGTCAAATTGTCATATTACTATTTTTCCTTTTCAATTATTTGAATTTCAGAGACAGCTAGTTGGCATAGATAGTTAGGGTTGAGCTTAAGAAGCCTTGAATTCAAAAAAAGGGTCAGTATTTTACAAGCTGAATAACTCTGGACAACTCACTTAATTTTTATTTGACTCAGTATCCTCAGTGGTAAAAGGGGGATAATAATAAGACCTACTTCAAAGGAATGTTGTGAGAATCAAATGAAATATTTGTAACGTACCTCTACCTGAATAGTAGTAGGTATTTAATAAATGTTTGATTCCCTTCCTCACAAAATAGAAAATTTTGATATATCAAACTGAAAAGTTTTTGTACAAACAAAACCACTGCAGACAAGATTAGATGGGAAGCAATAAACTGGAAAAATATTTTTACACTCAAAGGCTCTGATAAAGGTCTCATTTCCAAAATATATAGAGAATTGACTCTAATTTATAAGAAATCAACCCATTCTCCAATTGATAAATGGTCAAAGGATATGAACAGACAATTCTCAGATGAAGAAATTGAAACTATTTCTAGCCATATGAAAAGATGCTCCAAGTCATTATTAATCAGAGTAATGCAAATTAAGACAACTCTGAGATACTACTATACACCTGTCAGACTGGCTAGAATGACAGGGAAAGATAATGCGGAATGTTGGAGGGAATGTGGGAAAACAGGGACACTAATACATTGTTGGTGGAACTGTGAATACATGCAAACATTCTGGAGAGCAATTTGGAACTATGCTCAAAAAGTTATCAAACTGTGCATACCCTTTGATTCAGCAGTGCTACTACTGGGCTTATATCCCAAAGAGATCATAAAGAAGGGAAAGGGACCTGTATGTGCACGAATGTTTGTGGCAGCCCTCTTAGTAGTGGCCAGAAACTGGAAACTGAGTGGATGCCCATCAATTGGAGAATGGCTGAATAAATTGTGGTAAATGACTATTATGGTATTATTGTTCAGTAAGAAATGACCAACAGGATGTTTTCAGAAAGGCTTGGAGAGACTTACACGAACTGATGCTGAGTGAAATGAGCAGGACCAGGAGATCATTATATACTTCTAAAACAATACTACATGATGATCAATTCCCTGATGGACCTGGCCATCTTCAGCAATGAGATGAACCAAATCAGTTCTTCTTTTTTTATTTTTTTATTTTAATAGTCTTTTATTTACAGGTTATATGTATGGGTAACTTTACAGCTTTGACAATTGCCAAATCTCTTGTTCCAATTTTTCCCCTCCTTCCCCTCATCCCCTCCCCCAGATGGCAGGATGACCAGTAGATATTAAATATATTAAAATATAAATTAGATACACAAAAAGTATACATGACCAAACCATTATTTTGCTGTACAAAAAGAATCGGACTCTGAAATATTGTACAATTAGCCTGTAAAGGAAATCAAAAATGCAAGGAAAAAATACAGGAATTTGGAATTCAATGTAATGGTTTTTAGTCATCTCCCAGAGTTCTTTCGCTGGGTGTAGCTGGTTCAGTTCATTACTGCTCCATTGGAACTGATTTGATTCATCTCATTGCTGAGGATGGCCAGGTCCATCAGAATTGGTCATCATATAGTATTGTTGTTGAAGTATATAATAATCTCCTGGTCCTGCTCATTTCAGTCAGCATCAGTTCGTGTAAGTCTCTCCAGGCCTTTTTGAAATCATCCTGTTGGTCATTTCTTACCAAACAATAATATTCCATAATATTCATATACCACATTTTATTCGGCCATTCTCCAATTAATGGGCATCCACTCAGTTTCCAGTTTCTGGCAACTACAAAGAGGGCTACCACAAACATTCGTGTACATACAGATCCCTTTCCCTTCTTTATGATCTCTTTGGGATATAAGCCCAGGAGTAACACTGCTGGATCAAAGGTATGCACAGTTTGGAAACGTTTTGAGCATAGTTCCAAACTGCTCTCCAGAATGAACCAAATCAGTTCTAATGGAGCAGCAATGAATTGAACCAGCTACTCCCAGCAAAAGAACTCTGGGAGATGACTAAGAGCCATTACATTGAATTCTCAATCCCTATATTTTTGCCTGCCTGAATTTTTTGATTTCCTTTACAGGCTAATTGTACAGTATTTCAGAGTCCGATTCTTTTTGTACAGCAAAATAACGGTTTGGACATGTATACTTATTTTATATTCAATTTATACTTTAATATATTTAACATGTATTGGTCATCCTGTCATCTAGGGGAGGGGGTAGGAGGAAGGAGGGGAAAAATTGGAACAAAAGGTTGGCAGTTGTCAATGCTGTAAAATTACTTATGCATATAACTTGTAAATAAAAAGCTATTAAAATTAAAAAAAAAAGAAATGATCAGCAGGATGATTTCAGAAAGACTTGGAGAGACTTACATGAACTGATACTAAGTGAAATGAGCAGGGCCAGGAGACCATTGTATCAACACCAAGATTATATGATGATCAATTCTGATGGATGAGGGTCTTTTCAACAATGAGATGATTCACACAAGTTCCAATGATCTTGTGATGAAGAGAGCCATCTACACCTAGAGAGAGTACTGTGGGAACTGAGTGTGGATCACAACATAGAATTTTCACTTTTTTGGTTGTTGTTTGCTTGCATTTTATTTTCTTTCTCATTTTTTCCTTTTTTATTTGATTTTTCTTGTGCAGCAAAATAATTGCATAAATATGTATGCATATATAGATTTAACATATAATTTTATCATATTTAACATATATTGAATTACTTGCTATCTAGGGGAAGGAGTAGGGAAAACTGGAGGAAATTGAAGCACAAGGTTTTGTAAGGGTTAATGGTGAAAAATTATCCATGCATATCTTTTAAAAATTAAAAAGCTTCAATAAAAAAAAGTGAATAAACTGTCTTTTGGACTAGAGAGTGGGGTTTCATTATAATACGATCTAGTGTATAGGAATCTCCTAGATGCCTTGTCTCCCCTATTGGAATATAAACTTTTTGAGCAGGGCCTAATTTATTTTTCTGTTTATATTTCCAACACATTTTCTTTATCTGTAAAATGAGGGGTATTCTATGATACAATGAAACTGAAGGGGCAATTGTCAGAGATTGTGTCTAATTCTGGTGATGACTTTGGAAAAAAATATTATTTGTCATTTCTTGGTTAATTAATTTACAAAGTAAAAATAATAGTATTTGAATGACCTACCTCACCTAACTGTCAGCAACACTACTTTGTCAACCTTAAAGCTGATAGAAATCAGAAATATTTAATGAGTTCTTTAAGAAGCCACATAAGTCCATTTAGACTTTTTCTCTTTTGTCTCCTTATCAAAATCAATTAGAATCACCTCACCAAAATTTTATTGCTTGTATGTTTGTCAAGGCAATTGAATTGGTTTTCCTTTTCAGAATTCCAAGTCAGGGATCCAACCTATTTTATGTATAAATATTTCAAATCTGTTCTTATGGATTATGGAGCTCTCTGGAATTTTTATAGGTATTAATATAGTTTCAAGCAAGAATATTTTTAGAATTAATAGTTAGACTTTCAAGATTAAGAGGCTACATGACCTAGTAATTAGAGATCTTGTCTTGAAATCAAGAAGAGCTGGGTTCAAGTCTTGATACTGACTTAATGATCTGTGAAAACTTTTTTTCAGTGCTCCAGGACTATCAGACTACTAGTTGCAGAGAAAATACTTTTTTGCTTTGCTTATGAGGGTATATCTATATCATAAATGTATAAACTTGTTCTCTCTCTTTTCTCTGTCTCTCTCTCCCTCTTTTTCTGAAATTGGAACCTTTCCTCCCCCAATAAAGAAAATTAAAATCATCAAATTAGAAGTAAATAGAAACTTGGAGTTCATCTATTCTAGGGACACTATTTGGATTGAACCTACAGTCCCCTCTTAAAACAAAAACATAACACATAAAAATATGCAACAAAAATTATCTTTAGAAGATAATTTAGAAGTCTTCTTTCTCATTAGCAATGCTAGAAAGTACTAGAACACATTTTTGAATAGAATGCTGGAGGATTCATTCTTATTACCTACTGAGTGTACTTGCTATTATCATATGCTTAAGTACAGAAATGATTGATCTTAAATGGATTACAAGTTTATGATATGATGTCTGGAAAAAGGCAATAATAAAACTTAAGCCCTCTGTGTGTATGTGTGTGTGTGTGTGTGTGTGTGTATGTGTATGTTTCCCTGAAGACTTTTTTTTTTCTTGAACTGGAGTGTCCTGTTGTTTGAAATCTCATGGACAATTTGCTTCTCTCTTGACATTTATTGTTAGAAATTACACCCTGTGTTTCAGTATGGCTTGAAAAGTGCTGTGTTGGCAGCTGGTATGGCAGGACTGCAGACTATGTCTTCCTCTGGAATTGGAAACAGATTGAAAGAGGAAAGGAACATTTCTTCCTGTGGAACCATGCTGCCCCCCACTCCCCATTAGGAAGCTTTCTGCAGCTGTAGTTCTGGCCACCTGTGACAAGCTTGCTCAATAGCTGGATATCCTGTTCTGACTTTCTGCCTCTGCGCTGTCCATGATGATCACTTGGGAAGTGAATTGTGACTTTCCAGGGTTTTAAGTATGCCAAGATTAGCTAGAAAAACATGGTGTGGGACTATACAAATCCCAGATCTTTTGGAATTCTTGTTGCTTGAAACAGAAGAAGAGGGAGGGAATGTAGGAACTTGTGTATACATGTTGGAAAGAAGAATTAGAATGACTTTTATTGGAGTTATATGTAAAATGAAAGAAAATTGTATAAAGGAGCCAAAAGACTTTTGAAATGAAAGAATAAGTCCAGGAAATACTTCTAAAGGCACTATATAGTGCCTTTAGAAGGCACTAAAGGCACCATATAACATGTGGATATTGTTGCTATAAGTAAATTGACAACACTTTATTTTTTCAATCCAGCTCAGTAAAGATGTTAAAAAATATCTTCAAAGATATGTTTATTTGTCAATGAAATTGGTAGAAGGGCAGAGGAAAGTTCCTTAATATTTCCATCTTCCTTTGTTTGAAAAACTTAAAACTACAAAATACAATTTAAAAACTAAGTTACAAGCTGTCTCAAAGAGCTACTTTATAATTCATAATAAAAGATGATTTGTGATGGTAAAAAAAATTTTCTATTAAGTAATCCTGACACAGTTTCTATTAGATTACCATAGATTTCCACAGAATGTAGCTAGTTGCAAAATGAAAATAAAAATTGGCTTAGTTCATCTCAGTAACTATGCCATATCAAGAAATCCATGTCAATGTGGTCTGAAAGAAAACAAATGTATTGCTAAACTTTTTCTAAGGGTTTAATCTTACTGGAGAAAATATCCATTCCAGGCTCACACATAATGTTGGATTGGTTTAGTGTTACCTGATAGACTATAAACTGATGGGCCAAAAAATATTTTCGATTCACCTTGTTCATATTTCTTCCTTCTCCTCCTCCTCTTCTTCCTCTTCTTCCTCTTCTTCCTCTTCTTCCTCCTCTTCCTCCTCTTCTTCTTCTTCTTCTTCTTCTTCTTCTTCTTCTTCTTCTTCTTCTTCTTCTTCTTCTTCTTCTTCTTCTTCTTCTTCTTCTTCTTCTTCTTCTTCTTCTTCTTCTTCTTCTTCTTTCTCCTTTTGCCTCTTCCTCTTTTCTCTTTCTCATTCTCCTCCAGGAGGCTATTCATTGAATAATTATAGATTTTCTGAAACTGTACAATTTTACTTCTAAGAAAAAAGATCAGGCAGAAGGTTCTTTTCAAAGGTAAAGTTTGAACAGCTCTGGCAGATGAGGTCAGTTCCTTTTCTAATGTATCTGAGTAAAACTCAGTGCCATTTTGAATACTGGAGGGGATCTGATTCTAATTAAATGTGTGAAGATACTGGGTCTCACATTATGTTGTATCACTTCACCAGAGAGTATTTCTAGATGCCAGTCCTATTAGTAGGCCGACTTTATCTCTAAAATTGGTTTTTGCATTGAACTGACCATTTTTAAAATTCATGTGATACTGGGCAAGTCACATAACCCTATTTGTCTCAGTTTCCTAATCTGTAAAATGAGCTGAAAAAAGAAATGTCAAACCATTCCAGTATTTTTGCCAACAAAAATACAAATGAGGTCACAAAAAGTTGAACACAACTGAAAATGACTGAATAATAAATAACACTCAGTATATTAATGATTGGAGATGGTGTTTCCTGACTTTTATGAGTTTTCCACTACACTTCATCACATAAATTATAATTTTCTAGAATATTGTACTAAAGTTAAAAAGGGGTGATTTAATAGAGATAACAGTAAAATTCAAATATCAGGTTGAGTTCAAATATCAACTTTGCATATTATAAGAAGGGGGTGTTGCTTAGTTGGAAGTTCATATGAAAAAAATTATGGGAAGTTTGAGTATATTAGCAAATTTTATAATAGGAAGTAGTATGATATGGTAATGGAACAAGCTAATATGGCTTTAGTTTATATTCCCCCAAAGAGCCATAATGTCCAAATATAAGAATGTGATTGAATTCAAGATGAGAAAATGTAAACAGGAATTTTTTTTCATTTTTTCTTTATGTCTGGAACTTAGATCATAGCACAATGCCTGTGCCATGGAAATTTATAAAGGGAATTTTCTTTTCTTTTTTTTAATTATAGTTTTAATTTAAAAGATATATGCATGGGTAATTTTTCAGCATTGACACTTGCAATATCTTCTGTTCCAACTTTTCCCCTCCTTCCCCTCACCCCTTCCCCAGATGGCTGATAGACCAATACATGTTAAATATGTTAAAGTATATGTTAAATACAATATATGTATACATATTCATACAGTTATTTTGCTGCACAATAAGAATTGGACTTTGAAATAATGTAAAATTAACCTGAGAAGAAAATCAAAGATGCAAGTGGACAAAAATAGAAGAATTGGAAATGCTATGTAGTGATTCACACTTATTTCCCAGAGTCCTTTCGCTGGGTGTAGCTGCTTCTATTCATTATTGAACAAATGGAACTGATGTGTTTCATCTTATTGTTGAAGAGAGCCACATCCATCAGAATTTATCTTCATATAGTAGTATTGTTGAAGTATATAATACTCTCCCAGTCCTGCTGATTTCACTCAGCATTATTTCATGTAAGTCTCTCCAGGCCTTTCTGAAATCCTGCTGGTCATTTCTTACAGAACAATAATATTCCATAACATTCATATACCACAATTTGTTCAGCCATTCTCCAATTGATGGGCATCCACTAAATTTCCAGTTTCTAGCCACTACAAAGAGGGCTGTAACAAACATTTTTGCACATACAGGTCCCTTTCCCTTCCTTAAGATGAACTAGTCTATTTCTCAGCCAATACCAAATGGCTTTGGTAATTGCTTCTTTATAATATAATTTTAGATCTGGCACAGCTAGGCCACCTTCATTTGATTTTTTTTTTCATTACTTTCCTTGAAAGTCTTGACCTTTTGTTCCTCCAAGTAAATTTTGTTGTTATTTTTTTCTAGGCCATTAAAATAATTTTTTGGGATTCTGATTGGTATAGCATTAAATAAATAGATTAGTTTAGGTAGTATTGTCATCTTTATTATATTTGCTCGACCTATCCAAGAGCATGTAATATTTTTCCAATTGGTTATATCTGACTTGATTTGTGTGGAAAGTGTTTTGTAGTTTTGCTCATATAGTTCCTGACTTTCCCTTGGCAGATAGATTCCCAAATATTTTAGACTATGGGCAGTTACTTTAAATGGAATTTCTCCTATGTAGCTCTAACTGTTGCATTTTGTTAGTGATATTTAAGAATGCTGATGATTTATGTGGCTTTATTTTGTATCCTACAACTTTGCTAAAGTTGTGGATTATTTCTAATAGCTTTTTAGTAGAATCTCTGGGGTTCTCTAAGTATACCATCATATCATCTTCAAAGAGTGATAATTTGGTTTCCTCATTACCTACTCTAATTCCTTTAATCTCTTTCTCAACTCTTATTGTCAAAACTAACATTTCTAATACAATATTGAATACTAATGGTGATCATGGGCAACCTTGTTACACTTCTGATCTTATTGGGAATGGTTCCAGTTTATCCCTATTATATATGATGTTTACTGATGGCTTAGAATAGATGCTACTGATTATTTTAAGGAAAAGTCCATTTATTCCTATACTCTCAAGTGTTTTTAATAGGAATGGATGTTGGATTTTATCAAATGTTTTTTCTGCATCTATTGAGATGATCATATGGTTTTTGTCAATTTGGTAAATGATATAATAAATTATGCTAATAGTTTTCCTAATATTGAACCATCCCTGCATTCCTGGTATAAATCCTGCTTGGTTATGGTTTATTATCCTGGGGATGATTTTCTGTAATCTCTTTGTTAATATTTTATTTAAGATTTCTGCATCAATATTCATTAGGGAGATTGGTCTATAATTTTTTTTTCTCTGTTTCCATCTTACCTGGTTTAGGTAATATGCCATTTCTGTGTCATAAAAGGAATTTGGTAGGAGTCTTTCATTCTCTATTCTTTCAAATAGTTTATATAACATTGGATTTAATTTTTCTTTAAATGCTTGATAGAATTCAAATGTAAATCCATCTTATCCTGGGGATTTTTTCTTAGGGAGTTGATTAATAGCTTGTTCGATTTCTTTTTTCTAAAATGGGAGTATTTAAGCAATTTACTTCTTCCTCTGTTAATCTAGGAAGGCTATATTTTTGAAGGTAGCCATCCATTTCTTTTAGGTTATCAAATTTATTGGCATAAAGTTGAGCAAACTAACTCCTAATTATTGCTCTAATTACCTCTTTGTTGGTGAAAAGTTCTCCCTTTTAATTTTTAAGACTAACAATTTGGTTTTCCTCTTTCCTTTTTCTAATCAGATTTACTAAAGGTTCATCTATTTTATTGTTTTTTTTTTTTATAAAACCAACTGTTAGTTTTATTTATTGATTTATAAGTTTTTTTTACTTTAATTTTATCAATTTCTCCTTTTAATTTTAGAATTTCAAGTTTATTATTTGATTGGGGGATTTTAATTTGCTCTTTTTTCTAGCTTTTTAAGTTGTAAGCCCAATTCATTGATTTTCTCTTTCTCTATTTTATTCAAGTAAGCCTCTAAAGATATAAAATTTCCCCTTATTACCACCTTAGCCGCATCCCACAAACTTTGGTGTATTGTCTCATTGTTATCATTCTCTTGGGTGAAATTATTCATTGTATCTATGATTAGCTGTCTCACCCAATAATTCTTTAGGATGAGATTATTTAGTTTTCAATTACTTCTTGGTCTATTCACCCCTAGCTTTTTGTTGAATGTACTTTTTATTGCATCATGATCTGAAAAAGAATGCATTTACTATTTCTGCCTTTCTACATTTAATTTTGAGGTCTTTATGTCCTAATATATGTCAATTTTTGTATAGGTTCCCTGTACTGCTGAGAAGAGAGTGTATTCCATTATGTCGCTATTCAGTTTTCTTCAAAGATCTATCATACTTAGCTTTTCTAATATTCTATTTACCTCTTTAACTACTTTCTTATTTGTTTTGTGGTTTGATTTATCTAATTCTGAGATTGCAAGGTTGAGATCTCCCAGTGTTATAATTTTGCTGTCTATTTCTTCTTGCAATGTTCTTAACTTCTTCTTTAGGAAGTTAGATGATGTATCACTTGGTGCACATATGTTTGGCATTGATATTGCTTCATTGTCTATGCTACCCTTTAGTAAGATATAGTTTCCTTCCTTATCTCTTTTAATTAGATCAATTTTTGCTTTTGCTTGAGCTAAGAATGACTACCCCTGCTTTTTTTTACTTCAACTAAAGCATAATAGATTTTGCTCCAGCCTTTTACCTTTACTCTGTATGTATCATCCTGCTTTGAATGTGTTTCCTGTAAACAACATATTGTAGGTTCTGACTTTTCATTCAGTCTGCTCTCCACCTCTACTTTATGGGAGAGTTCATCCCATTCACATTTATTGTTAAAATTACTAATTCTGTATTTCCTGCCATCTTATTATCCCCAGATTATGCTTTTCTTTTTCTTTACTCCTTTATCCTCTCCTTTCCTCAGTATTAAACTTATGGGTACCACTTGCCTCATGAGCATTCCCTCTTTAGAATCCATTCCACCCCCTTTGAGTCCCTTCCCCTTTCTTATACCTTTCCTTTATTACTCTTTTCCTTTTCCATTTTCCTCTCTCACTTTTTAATAAGGTGAGAGAAGTTTCTCTGTAAACCAAATATGTCTATTATTTTCTCTTTGAGCCAAATCTGATGAGAGTAAGATTCACACAATGTTTCTCCCCCTCCCTAAATTCACCAGATATTATAGGTTTCCTTTTCCTCTTCATGGGATTTAATTTCCCTCTTTCTATCTCGCCCTTTCCCTTTTTCTGACACTATCCCCTTTCCATTTCTACTTACCTTTTTGTATTATAACAGGAAAATCAAATTATGCACATGATCTTTATGTATGCCCAAAACAGAAATACAGTTCTCAAGATTCCTTTTTATCTTTTATGCTTCTCTTGAGTCCTGCATTTGGAGGTCATTTTTTTTTTTTTTTGTTTAGCTCTGGTTTTTTTATTAGGAATAAATGGAATTCACCTGTTTCATTGAATGTCCATCTTCTTCTCTGGAAGAAAGTGCTTAGCTTAACTGGGTAGTTTATTCTTGGCTGCATTCTGAGTTCTTTTGATTTTCAAAATATCAGATTCCAGGCTCTTTGATCCTTTAAAGTGGAAGGAAGTAGATCCTGAGTGATCCTTATTGTGGTTCCTTAGTATTTTAATTTTTTTTTCCTGGCTGCTCATAATATTTTTTTTCCTTAGTCTGATAGTTCTGAAATTCCTTGGAGTTTTTATTTTAGGGTCTCTTTCAGAAGGTAGTCAATGAATTCTTTCAATGCTTATTTTGCTTTCTGATTCTATTACATTTGAGCAGTTCTCTTTGATGATTTCCTGTAAAATAGTGTCTAGGCTCTTTTTTCATCATAATTTTCAGGAGGTCCAATAATTGTCAGATTATTTTTCCTAGATCTATTTTCCAGGTCTGTTGTTTTTCCAAGTAGATATTTAATTTTTTTTGGTTTTGCTTGACTAATTCTTGATGTCTCAATGAATCATTCATTTCTATTTGTTCAATTCTGATTTTTAATGAGTTATTTTCTTCATTAGCTTTTTTTTACTTCTTTTTGTATATGTCCAATTGAGTTTCTAAATCAGTTGTTTTGCTGTATGTAATTTTTTTTGATTTCACTAATTTTTTTTACTGGGTTATTTTCTTTTTCCAGTTCACAAATCCTACTTTCTTGAGAGTTGTTTATCTTTTCCAATTCACAAATTATGTTTCCCTAGGAGCTCTTTACCTTTTCCAATTCACATTTCAGGAAGTTGTTTTCTTTTTTCCACTTTATCAAATTTTTCTTTTAGTGAGTTATATATATATATATATATATATATATATATATATATATATATATACATATATGCCTTTTTTGTATTCTCTTGCATAGCTTCTCTTTCCTTTTTTCCATTTTTTTCCAGCTGTTTAAAAAAATTTTTTTTAAATAATTTCTTCTAAAAGAGCTTTGTGTGATTGGGACCAGGTTGTATCCCCCTTTGGGAGTTTGTCTGGATACTGTCTGCTATTAGTCTCCTTGAGGTTGAAAACCTGCTCTCTTTCTGTGTAGAAGCTATCAATGGTTAGACTTCTCTTGGCTTTTTTACTCATTTTTTGTTCCTTGTGAAGAGCCCTGCAGTTGAAGTGTCTCCTGGGAAGCAAGGCAGTGCTGCAGAAATTCTACTGCCCTCAGCAGACCCTTCCACCCCTCCACACACACACTGTGCAGAAGTGTGACTACCCCAGGCAGAGGCCTCCTGATGTGCAGAAGTGTGGCTTCCTTGGGCAGAGCCCCACTGGTGTGCAGAAGTGAGGCTGCCCTGGGCAAAAGTCCTGAGCTGCAGAATGCAGCTGCACAGCTGTGGTATGGTCTGTGCGGAGTTACTTTTTTTGCTGGGTGGGTATAGCAAGGTCCTGTTAAATTCTGCCATTTTTTGGAGTACATTCTACCTTTCGTATAACTTCTCTGCTGATCTACTGCTTTGCAACCAAAGCAGAGCAGCTAACCTGTGGTGGAGTTCTCCCTGCAAATTCTCCACCCACAGAGATGCCTTACCCCACCCCTAACCCCATCAGTGTGCTAAGCTCTGTGTTTGGCCTCCCTACTTGTGCTGGCCTGCTCCTTCTGATCAGGACAAACTTTTTCTGGTGATCTTCCAGCTTATTTTCACCTGGTAATTTATTGTACTCCCATTATTAGTGGATTTTACCAGTCAAGTACTGTTTCTGAGGCTGAATTTGATAATTACTAGTGAGGGTAGAAGGGGAGCTTAGAATGACATATGTGTCTCCACTGTCTTGACTTTGCCCCTATTTTCTTAATTAGTTGATTTATTTATTGTTAATCATTCTGTATTCTATCTTAGGAAAACTGTTGATCAGATGTATAGTGTTCACTGGAGGTTAATCAAGATGGAGATAGATCTCCTGATAATGCCATATAGGAGTTTGATGAAGTAATTGAATTTTTTTAATTTGTAGAAATATGGGGGGCAAGGGTTGTGTGTGTTGGTGCAATATATGGTAAGTTTATACCATAATTTCAAATATGTAAAGGGATATTTCATTAAGGAGAGAATCATTTTATATTTGGGTACAGAAATCCAAGGTCGATTCAATAAGTGGATATTATCATGGGGAAAAATTTATATGATTGGAGAGGGGAAAAGGATAAGAAAAAACATTTGTTAAGAGCTTGTTATGTGACAGTCATTATGCTAAAATCTTTATAATTATCTTATTTGTCCCTCATAAAAAACACTGGGAAATAGGTGTTCTGATTTTAAAGATTAGGAAACAAGCAGAGAGAGACGTTCTTAGATCATATATTATTTTATTTTAATATTATATAGTATTTTATTCTACTAATACCTTCAAAGATAATTTTCAGCATTAATCTTTACAAGACCCTGTGTTCTGGATTCGTCTCCCTTTCTCCAACTTAACACAGCAAGCAATCTGATATAGGTTAAATATGTACAATTCTTTTAAATATATTTCCATATTTGTAAAAATATTTTAACTTTTACTTTAACTTCTTGACTTCAGGCTTAGTACTCTATCCACTGCACATCATAATTTCCTTTAAAAATGCTTCTTAACAGTAAAATCTATTAACAAGTGCAAGGGGATTACTTTTCCCTCACTAGTGGTCTGCAAACAAATGCCATAATATAGAATGAGTTCACCTCCATTTTATAAATGAAGAAACAGGCACTATGAGATGAAAGACCAACTCAAGATCATTTAAAATATTTTTGAGACAACATTTGAACACAGGTTTTTTATGGTATCAAATCTAGCATTTTTTTCCATTACACCATCCTGTCACTCAACTTACGCCTTCCTTATGATGATTTTTTAAAAAAAATTGGATGGAACTGTTATTTCTTTGGTGCAGGAAAACTGATTTTGCAATTTAAGTTTTTGAGCATTACCTGAGTACCACTAAATAAAATAACTTGTTTGGGATACTTGTTTGGGATCACCTTGTGCCTATGGGTTCAGACAAAATTGACTCTGAAGTCCTACTTAACTATGGGGAGTATAATTATGGTATAAATATTACAAAATCCATACAGTAAGCTATGCAAATTCACTGTGGATTTCTAAATGCCAATATCAGTGACAAAGGCACATTCTAATTTAAGTTACATTCCACTGTTATATGCTATCATCTCTTAAAGGAGATCTTCCAAGATTTTGTACATTCTGTGTCTTCAAGACTACATACTAGGCTAACATACTCATAAATTAAAACTTCTTAAGTTTTGAAAAAAATAGTTTTCTCATCATAAAATTAAATGATATAAGGATTTTTAAAAATTTAGAGTCAAAAAGAAAATTTCTTCCTAGATTCTTTCCAGATGAGTATGCTATATAGACAAAGACTTCTCAGTGCTGGCGAAGAGCCTATTTAAATCTCAGTAAGTTTATTTTTTAGTGAAGACTCATCTTTCTCATTAAAAAATAAACAAAAAGTGATATTTCTCTGTGAAATTACCAACAAAGCTAGTCAAATAAAAGCTTATTGTGCAACTGTATTCCTCTTTATGTTTTTATGTATCTGAAATATCTCCCACCCCATCCCCAATATGGAAATGCGAAAATTTGAAGTGTTTGGGGATTTTATCAAGGTCCAAAGTGAACATTAGACATAATTTGATCTTTAGTCACACAGTTCATTGTGTGTGTGTGTGTATGTGTGTATATGTGGGATTGTGCATTTATAGGTAAGTGAGCTTATATGATCTGCTTTATCAAAATATCTAAGAAGGAAGCAAAATATAACAAAAACATTACAGAATTTGGATTCAATCAGTTAACAAATATTTATTAAGCACCTATTTTCTACTCGATGCTAAGAGTATAAAATCCAAAAACTTGGGTTGGAATATTTGCTCTGTCAGTACTATTTCTTGTTTAATCATTTCATGTCCATTTTGGATTTTTTTGGCAAAGATATCGGAGTGGTCTGTTATTTCCTTCCCTAGTTCATTTTACAGATGAGGAAACTAAGGCAAAAAAAAGCTTAAATGAGTATTCAAAGATTTGAGTCCAGATTTGAGCTAGACCCAGTGCTCTATCTACTGTGTCCACCTTGCTGCTCCTTGAGTATCATTAGGTAAATCACCTAATATGCTCCTTTCTTTGGTTTCTTCATCTATTAAAGGTTTGGACTAAAATACTGCCAAGATCTTTTCCAGCTCCAGTCCCATAGTCTTGAATCTTGTTACCAATGGTACCATATAACAAAACAAAGCAAGTAAAAAAGCAAAAAAAAATAATAATTGGTGGGTTAAGTTCCTTTAATCAAGGCAATTAAATAAAGAAGTGACTAAAATGGGCAAAGAAGTAATAACATTGTGTTAAATCAATTGGCTGGCTATTGATTGACTGGGCATGACATCATCTATCCTGCTCATAAAAGATTTCTAATTGCTGAAGTGTCTTTATGTCTAACTTAACTGAATCTTAGCAATTAAATTGCTAATAATAGATCAAAAGTTAATATGATAAATAAAGGCTTCCATTTCAATAGACTTAAATATTTGAAAATTACTCTTTTCCCAACAGTTCTATGAAAGAAGTAATATACTGTGCATGTTATTACCTCTACTTTATAGATTAAGATACAGACTCTATGAGATGAAATGACCAATCCAAGAAAAAAGTAAAAAGAAAGGAAGGTAGGAACAAAAGAAGAAAGGAAGGAAAGGATGATGATAAAATTTACCTAATTGGGGGTTGATCTTTTTTACTCACCTTGAGAAATATCTGTCAACTAAAAAAATGTTACTAGAATGTTAGCATGATGTGAAATAAATTATCATTATACTATTATGTTAATATTAGTTTGCAATATACTCTTTTTCTTTTTCTCTTAAAATCCAACTCTTGAAAAGGTCAGCCAAATCTCTTAAGGACATGGCTGAGCGATGAGATTTGCTCCTATCTCTCAAGGCACAAGCCAATTAGTTGGGCAGTAAGAACCTATCCAAATGCAAGACCTAATTTCTGCTTAGAGTACAAACAGAATACAGTCTGGTCAAGGCTTTGCCAGGAGGAAAAACTTGATGTCCTTAGTCTCCTCCATTAGAGTTTACTCAACTCATAAATGAGAAAACTAATCAGAGAGGTCCTGATGCCTTGAAACTGATGCTCCGTGTTTTCAACAGGAGAAACTAAAGACTTTTAGCCAATTTTCTCACTAAATATCTACCAAACCACCAAATTTTGCTTGTTGGGGGAATTCCCTTTCACAAAGGGATTTAAGGCATGTCAGGGTCTCCCTTGGTGTCTTTGATTACTAAGAAAAATTACTGACCACTAATTTATTGATTGTTAGTTAATCTAACAAATTGATTATTAATTATCCAGAGATTATCTCTTCTGGTCTTCATTCATCCCAGGTGTAAAGAAGAAAATATTCCATATACAATCCTAATACTTTCCAGTGTGTGTGAGACAGAAAAACACATGCATAAAGTAGCATTGATAGAGAGCAGAAGGTAAAAAAGAAAAAAAAATGGGGAAAAAGAGGGACAGTGAGTTTCTGGGTTGTAAAATATTTCACCTGGACTAGATGCCCATACTATGAAGCATTAAGTTTGCAATGTCCAAAATTGCACAGGAGTATATATAGATTAAAAAATATATATTCAAAACTTTATCACAGTGCCTGATGCCTGAAGGTTATATTATTTTTTAATATGCTCTGTAATTGTTAATTTTTCTTCACTGCTACTATAGTTTGCACAGGGAAAATCATAATCACAATGTCAAGAAAATATGTGTGTGCATATGTGTTTATATGTTTGTGGAGGTGTATGTATATATTATTCATAAATATACATACATATAAATATGTGTATACACATACTATCTATACATACACATACTATCTATAAAAATGGAATAGATTTATATACAAAGCTTCTCAAATTGTGGGTACAATACATATGAGGTTATGCAACTGAATATTGAGGCCTCAAAATTATCATTTATTATCAATAAATATTTGATTTGTATACCTAATTTATGTACTTATATATCCAGAGTGGCATAAAAATTTCTCAGGTAAAAAGGAGTCATGACTGGAAAAAGTTTAAGAAGCCGAGATATGTAATGTAGAAAGTATATATATTTATTTACATACACATATAATTATTAAAATACTATTTATTTAGTTAGTTTTTTAATTAAATTAAATTAAATAAATAAATTATTTAAATACACTCTCACCCAGTTTGGAAGTTCAGGAAATACTCGTAAGTCCAATATTTCTCTAGCATGGGAGATTTGAAATACTCCATTTTCTGACTCCATTTCTGATTACCTCCTTAGGTAACCTTGTGGCCTACTCAAAACCTGGGGAGTTTCTCACATCAATGCTGAGTTTATTGTAGATAAAATTTTAGTTTAGTTTGCTGTGCCTCTGTCTAAGCTCAAGAGATCTGCTTGTATCAACCTTCTCTGTAACTGGGGTATCAGGCATGTACGACCATTGCTTGGCAAATAAACAAAAACACATTTTCAATCATTATTCTATGATTTAAGTAACTAAGGACCTAGTTATCTAGAGTTCAGAGCTAGAAGTGAAAAATCATCTGGATGTAGTCATGTAGGAAAAATCATTTTCTGATGTTCCAGTAGAACAGAAGAATACACATAATTATGTTGAAGGCAGAATTAGATAAAGAATTTAAATTCCAAATGCCATTTTTACAAGGTCTGAACAGATTCTTCTGTATCCTGAAATCATAATTTGAAAAGATATTTTAAAAAAATCAATGACTGGAAATATACACATGTACATATATGTATATATCTATAATGATTCTATATGTGTAAGGCTGTACCAAAATTTCACATGAACTTTGAAATAAAGGACAAAATTATCATCATTTACACATCTAAGTGCCTATGTTATATATTAAAAAAGGCATAATATCTAGAAATATGAATGTTGGATTTTGGAGGGTATGAGTTTGTATTGCTGAAGTACATTAATTCTATAAAGGTTTACTTTGTAATATGTTTGTTACTATATCTGTATCTATGTATCTGTGCATATCAAAACAGATATTTAGATACATACTTACAATTATACACACATATATAATGATATAAACACATATTTGATTTGATACATTTAAATGAGACATCAAAAGTATTTTTATGTAATATATTGTGTGTTCTACCATAGTATTCAATGTATGAATAATAAATTGTATTCATGATTATGATGACAGTTAAATATGAAAAATCTTATTATGAAAATGAAAAATTAATATATTTACAAAATATCTATAAATTTGTATCTACACATTGACATTGGGTTGGAAAAATGTTTGTATTCACATTGTCTGTGTTTTCATTATTTACCTGAGTCAATCAAGTTATCTGATATGAAGACTTATTTTACATGCATGTAGACATAACCAAAATATTAAGATATAATTCAATTACATCCACAACTCAAGTACATGTAGCACAAAGAATTTGGAGAACAAGTAAAGATGAGCTAACTCACCCAGAAAAATAGTTCACAATTCAACCAGTTCAATAAGAGCTTAATTAACAAATCTTCTTGAACTAAGTCCTTTTTAGTGATTTGGGACAGGATTTGATAATTTAATTGAACAAACATTTAATTCCTGCTATATGCAAGTCACCAATCTTAGGTGATGGAACTACAATGTTAGATACAAAGTAAATATGCTTTAATCATGGCATGAGGGAAAATGAGATGTTTTAGAAAAGTGCAATTTAAGAAAGTATGATCACTTTCAGCTGGGAATGGCTCTGAGTAAGGGAATCCTTTTTAGAAGAGGTAGTACTTAAAGTGGGTCCAAAAGTAAGCAATAGAAAGGACTTTGAATTTTGACACATAGATAAGGAGGCAGTTGCTTTGAGGCACAATTAATGGAATAGACAAAGGCCCAGAAATGGAAAATTATGTGTTTCAGTGTCAGTAGGTGAGAGTCGGTAATGTCAGCATTTGTGATTGAGGAAGGGTAACTATGGTTCAAATATAATCTCTTCTTGTTTGAGAATGCCTACCTGAGGGGAGAATGATATTCCTCAGATTTTCATGGCTTATTCAGCTGAATATTATGGGAAGAACCAAATTATATTCATATCATTGCCATTAATGACCTCTAGAATAGTAATGAAGGTAACAATCATCTGGTAAGTGGCTGAGAGAATGACTAGTAGAGAAATAGAGGCATTGGAGAAAAACACTTTCTCTGTATTCTTCCCTCTTTAGATAGGTGCTGTAGTTTCACCAGTAGAGGAAGTACAGATGAGAACATCCTCTACTAATGAAGAGTGCCACTTTAGTTAAATTTTAAGTTTCCTGGCACTTTAAGAGTTTAAGTAAACTGTTCAAGGTCATACTGTCAATATATGTCAGAAGTATAACATGATTAGAGATTTCCTGACTTTAAAGATGGTTCTTTACTTACTATACCATAAAGAGATTATAATGCATTCTTTTAAAATAAAAGTATCATACTAATGTTACTTATTCTGCTTAAAAAAAATTCAGCTATTGAAAATTCAAATGGAAGTGAGAATGTACAGTAAACAACAAGGTACCACATTCTCATTCATTAAAATATAATAAAGATCCTTATAAGGCAATTAGAATAAACTTCATTTTAAAATTTGTACACAAACTTGCTTCTTGGGATTATAAATACTTTTATAAAATATTGAGCATCTCTGAAGAGGGAATGAAACAAAGTTTGATTAGACAGAAAAAGGTAGATAAACATGTATTTTGAAATTCAGTTTTATAACTGAAGGATCTAATCTAAAGTCCACTGGTCCTCTAATTAATACAAAGGAATAGAAATAGACGTCCTTCTAATAAGACAACTAGAATATTAAACACCTAAAAATGCTTCTAATTTTAATAGCCCTTCAATTCAGATTACACAGAATATTTATGACCTCTACAGCCAGCATAGGAAGGCACATAGTGTTCTTAAACCCAACATAGAGATAAATAAGATTTTTGTTCAGTTGTGTTTAAATTTTTGTGACTCCAGAAGCCATACTGTCCAGTGCGTGTTCTTGGCAAATGTACTGGGATATTTTGCTATTTTCTTCTCCATTAGATTAAAATAAACAGAGATTAAGTGACTTGCTAGAGTCACACAGTTAATAAGTATATGAGATAAGATCTGAATTTAGGTCTTCTTGATTCCAGGCTCAGAGATATATACACTGAACAACTTTATTGTCTTCTATACAAATTAAATGACTTGACCAAGGCCTTACAACTAGTGAGTCTTCTTGAATCCAGGACCAGAGCTTTATCCACTGAACCATCTAGCTATCCAAATGAATAAGTTAAACCTGAAAAAATTTTAATTGATTCAATGGAAATGTCATATTTATATTGAATGTTTGTTGAAAGTGAAGGCAATATTATAGAGATGTAAAAGACAATATGATTTTAAGATAATAAGATAGATTTCAAAGGTTTAATATGAACATCACTTTCTTACTTTACAGTCACATTTCCAGATATCTGGCCATTTATCAATCCATCAATTTTTCCTTGGATGTGTAAGTCACAATTCTGCCTCAGTTACTGTAGGTCATATTCAAGAACAGAATTCTGTCACAATGAACAAAAGCAGGGAAGCTGTTCTGTTATATACTACTTTCTTCCCCCCCAAAAAAAATCAGATGAAAACAAGTGCCATTGTACACAAAATAGGTCAATACAGTTAGGATTGAGATAATTTTTTCAGAAGCTTCTTTGCATGTGGAGTAGGGTGGGGAGTAACCTATGAATCTATAACTCTAAGACAGAGGAAATGGAAGTACTATAGATGAGTACTGCAGAAAGATTGATTACTTTAAGAGCTTTTTAGAGTTTCCTCAAGGTGAAATGGATTGCCAGGAGAGATAATAGATCCCCCTTTTCACTTGAGTTCTCCAGGTGGAAGATGCATAATAACTTAATAACTAGTTAGAGATGCTATAGAGCAGAGGTATGAAACCTAGTGACCCAGAACTACAGGTAGCAAGTGCTGCCAAAATCAAATTAAAATCTATTTGAGTGAGACATGTTTAAAAATAAATAGGAAATATAACACAACATAATTAATGCCAATTTATGCCTTTCTAAATCAATATGTGACTGCTGGGATGGTTATATATGTAATAATGGCTTTGGTTTTTATTTGAAGTTGACACAGTTTTCTTTGCTCAGATGAAAATTTGATTAGAGACATCCTGAGTTTCACCCCTTTGAGCTCTGATTCTTTGTCTCAGGGTTGAAAACTCCTTTCCAATCCATCCTGCCAAAGAGTGTTAAATGGGCTTAAAATAAATATAATCACTATACATATAGATATAACTTTCAAAAGTATACCTTCTGACTAATATGGAAATATATTTAAAATGATTGTACATGTATAATTATATGAGATTGCTTGCTATCTTGGAGAGGCAAAGAAGAGGAGAGAAAATTGGAACTCAAAATTCTTACAAAAATAAATATTGAAAACTATCTTTACAGATGTCATTGCAAAAATAAAATATTATTGAGAATCTAAAACAAAGTATATGTTAAAGGAGGCCCTGGTGTGAGGGCTTGCTGAATCCTTTTCAGGGCTGCTCATCTATCTTTTGTGTCTACTTGATATTTATTTCTGACCTGTGGCTCCAAGAAGCTATAATATGCACAATGGTCCCACCCCAAGAAACCATTTTGACAGGCTATATCAGGTTGATTCAGTGGGGTATCTACTGCACACATGTAAAGACTTCTCCCAGAAGAATGGATGGATAGGAACAATTTATCCCAGTCATTACAAAGATGACGGAAGCAGGCCCTGTGTCGAGCTTGGTCAGCTATCTGAGTTGCTAAGGTCATCTATTGCATCCTGGGCTATCACCATTCCTGGCTTTTGTCTCATCACTGGACTACTATGACTCTGGAAGAGTGAGGTTAGTAATTTTGTATGACTCTGTCTCACTTAACTTCAATTCATACATGAGTCATTACCTCTGATGTAAATGGTCCTCTTCAAAATGAGGGGCAAATTAGAGATGGAAAATAAAACTGATTTTGTAAAATTTTTGTCTTATATCTCATTATTATCAAGTCATGTCAATCCTTTGTAAAATATCTTCCTCTGATGCTACAGATGACCCTAAGTCTAGTTCTCATCATGTCATAAGAATGGAGTGGTTTGCTCTTTTCTTCTCTAGATCATTTTACAGATGAGAAAACTAAGGCAAATAGGGTGAAATGATTTGTCCAGGGTCACACAGCTAGTGACTGAGGCTGGATTAACTATTGCAATAATCTTGGTTGGTCTTCTTGTATCAAGTCTCTCTTTAAGCCTATCCTTCTCTCAGTAACAAAAGGGAGAAATGTCAATGGCTCCCTATTTATTCCATGATCAAATACAAAATCCTCTTTTTGGCTTTAAAAACATAATAAGATCTGGACTCTTCTTACCTTTCCAGTTATCTTACAACTATGTCCTGTGTACACATTATGTGATCCAGTGATGCTGGTCTTTTTGCTGTTCCTTTCACATGCCTTCTCCAAACTCCACATTTTTACTGACCAGCCCCCCACTCCCTTTACCCCCCTTCCCAAGTACCCATCCCATCTATGCCTCCTAGCTTCATTAATTTCTTTCAAGTATCAGCTACCAGCCTCTTTTCTACAAGAGTCCTTTCCCTATTGTCCTCAATCTTACCACCCTCCTTCTAAGGTGACTCCAATTTACTTTGTATGTACTGTAACACTTGCATGTTGTCTTCCCCATTAGATGGTAAGTTCATCGAAAGCAGAGCCTATTTTTACCTTTCTTTGTATACCAGGTACCAGGCACAATGCCTGGCAGATAGTAAATGCTTAATAAATATTTATTGACTTGACCCCACAAGACAAAATGCTTCAGATAGCTTGTATCTGCAGGGTGGCTAGGTGCATCAGTGGATAGAGTGGCAGATCTGAAGCCAGGAAGAATCCTCTTCTGGCGTTCAAAAGTGGCTTCAGGCACTTACCCTGGGCAAGGCACTTATCCTGTTTGCCTCAGTTACTCAACCATAAAATAAGCTAGAGAAGAAAATGGCAAACAACTTCAGGATCTAAGAGGACTAAGAGGACCTAAAGCAGAGTCATGACAACTGAATAAATTTGTGTCTTTACAAACAGCCCAAGTTTTCATAGTACAACCACTAAATGTATGTTTATAAGCAAAAGTCAGGTGAAAGGAAAAATCATATTGGAATTGAAATTATTACTGAGGATTTTTCCTTGTTTCATTTCTGATTTTTATTAAAGTTAAGACAGGTTTCTTTATTCCTTTGACATACTGTAAAAGAAAAATCATAACACATGGCTAATGATTTGATTGTGGAACAGAATTGTATCTAACATGTCAAAATAAATTTTGCCATTAATACAAAACTTACAGTCCAGTAAAACATATAATTTTTAACTACACATCTCTGTCAGTATCAAGATTATTAGTAATTTATTAATGTCAACAGAAGAACATGGTGGATTCTATTGCAAATAAGAAAGGAGAAGTTGAATGTAAAAATTCCCTCTCAAAATATAAAAAAAAAATTTTTTTTGCATGGAATGAGCATTCTGATTTGGTCTTTTAATGTTATAAGAAAGAGCTACTGAATTTAGATTGTATATAGACATTCATTGACTACCTTGACCAAAGTTAAATCATCCTTCAATTTGTATGATATTTCCCTAGTAGAATATAAGCTCAGTGAGAATAAGAACATTTTTAGGTTGTGTTTCCATTATATGTTTCACTATGCATATGCTAAGAGGGGAAGTGACTGCCCAGTGTCAGAAGGAGGACTTGAGTTAAGATCTTTGTCAGATCTTTGTTTTGATTCTCTTTTCATTACTCAATTCATTACTCAATCTCTTCCAGATCTAGATTGGAATCTAGATTGAGACAGAAATGATAGAGAAAAATCTAGATGACATGAACTTAGTAATAGTTATAAATATAAAATCACATAGGTTCAAATAGGGGAAGAGTTGGTGAATTCAAACAGATAATGAACTCAGAGTGCATGAACTGCCTCTAGCAATTGAATATTATCTTATACACAAGTTAGCAGATGAATACTAAGGAGTTCTTGAGACATACAGAGGTTATTTGGTTTACTTAGTTAGCAGTTCTAATAGGCAACCAAGTGGAGCAATGAATGGAGAATTGGACTTGGAGTCAGGATAGATTTTAGTTCAAATCCTATCTCAGATACATATTACTTCAATTCATCAACCATTAATTAAGCACCCCTGTGAAAGCATTGTGCTAAGGAAAAAGGATGGTTGGTTGTCCTTTATTCTTGAGGAAGATCAAAATAACATTACTTTGTCAGAGTTAAGTTACAGTGAATCCAACTGTAGCTGATCAGACTAATATAAGCTCAGAATACTCTGCCACAAGTTGGACACAAATATTCCCTGTGAACATTTGGGGTGGATTCTCTAACTTTATGCATCTTGTGTTTCTTCTGAGCTAATCCAACTCTGCTTTGCTTATAGAGCACAGCATCTCCTCTGATGAGGGAATGCCATGCTGGGTGGTCTTGTGCTAGTGTCTCCCATGTTATACAATCAAATCTAAAGTTCTGAAGAGAGACTTGAGAGTATCTTCTTATTTTTCTGACCAACATATGAGGACTTGCTCGAGTTCTCTATTTAAAAAAAAATGTATTTTTGGTAAGTGTACATTTGACATTGAAACTTGACCAACTCATCAGAGTTTGGCTCTCTGCATTAGAATTGGAATGCTTGGAAATTTAAAGTCTGATGCCTTATTTTGCTGGGTGATCTTCAGAATATTTCTAAGGCAATTCAAAAGGAAGTATTTCAGTTTACTTCCTTGGATTATCCAGGTTTCTAGAGAATAAAGCAATAAGACCAGCATGATGGCTCTGTAGAACTTCAGTTTGATAGTCAGTCTAATAACTCTTCTTTCTCACACTTTCATTCAGAGCATCCCAAACACTTAAATAGCTCTGGTAATTCATGTTTTATCCTTATTGTCAATGTGTACTTTCCTAGGTAAGTGAAGTTGTCCACAATATTCAAAACTTCTCCATTTGCAGTAACTGATCTTTGACTTTTGGATGCTGTGACATTGGTTCTTTGGAGCATCTGTGTTTTTTTGGTACTAACTTTTAGGCCAAAATTAGCACAAGCAGCAGAGAATCAATCCACACTTTGTGGCTTCCAGAGGTTTAGAGGCTACATTGAATACATAATCATCTTCAAAGAAAAAAAAATCATGCACCCTTCTTTGACTGTCAGAAGACAATCTTTATCCTTTACCTTCATTGAAATGGATAAAAGTATACACACATAAAAAATACACTTTCAACTATGGATCTGTGTGAGACCAGATTTCTTTTATATATTTCAATTACAATGACATGACACAACAGATTTTAATGCAAAAGTAGACATGAGTATCCACCTACTTTGTATTAAACCAAAGAGATCTGCAAAATAATATAAAACTTAAAAAGGTGGCTTTTTATAGTGCTAGAAATGGCTTTTCATATGGTGCTTGAAATGTTGGATTTAGCAATAATAAAAGAAAAAGAAATTAGAATAGGAAATGAGGGGATAAAATTATCACTGTTGCAGATAATATGATGATATACTTAGAACTTAGAAAATCCAAAAACATACTTAAAAACAATTACTAACTTTAGCAAAGTTGCAAGATATAAAACAAACCCACATAAATCATCAGTGTTTCTCTATGTTACTGACAAAACCTCGTAGCATTTAAAATAACTGTAAATAAAATAAAGTGTTAGGTTGTCTACCTACCAAGACAAACCCAGAACTACATGAACACAATTACAAAATAGTTCTTACACCAGTAAAATAAACTCGAAACAATAGGAAAAATATAAATTACTCATGAGTAGGCCAAGATAATTTAACAAAAATGCCAATTCTACTAAAATGGTCTACTTGTTCAGTACCATACCAATCAAACTGCCAAAAATAATTTAAGACTATAATAATCTAGCATTTGATAAATCCCCAAACTCCAGCTTCTGGGATAAGAACTATTTCACCAAAAATGCATGGAAAATTGGAAAATGATATGTCAAACAAACTTGATCCAGACCTATATCTCACATCCCATGTACCCTTGGGTACATGATTTGGACATAAAAGGTGATACTATAAGCAAATTAGGAGAGGAAGGGATAGTTCACATATCAGATCTTTGGAGAAGGAAAGAATTTATGACCAAAGAAGAACTATAAAACATTATGAAACACAAAATGAACAACTTTGATTACATTAAATTTAAAGGTTTTACACAAACAAAACCAATGCAATTAAGATTTAAAATGAAGTACAAATCTGGGGAAAAATCTTTACAATCAGTGTTTCTGATAAAGCTCTCATTTTTAAAATATATAAAGAATTATGTTAAATGTATAAGAATACAAGTCTTTCCCCAATTGATAAATGGTCGAAGGATATGAACAGATAATTTTCAGATGATGAAATTAAAGCCATTTATAGTCATATGAAAAAAATGTCCTAAATAACTATTGATTAGATAAATGAAAATTAAAACAACTCTGAAATACCACATCACCCCTCCCAGATTGGCCAAAATTATAGGAAAAGATAATGATAAATATGGGATGTTGGAAAACTGAAATACTAATACATTGTTGGTGGAGCTATGAAATGATCCAACCATTCAGGAGAGTAAATTGGAACTATGCCCAAAGGGCTATAAAACTGTGCCTACTCTTTGATTCCCTGAAGACAGTGCCACTACAGGATCTGTATCCCAAGGAAATCATAAAGAAAGGAAAAGGACCCACATGTGCAAAACTGTAGCAGCTTTTTTTTGTGGTGGCAAACAATTGGAAAATAAGTAGATGGCCATCATTTGGGGAATGGCTGAATAAGTTACAGTATATGAAAGTAATGGAATATTAGTGTTCTACAAAAATGAAGAACAAACTAACTTTAGAAAAGCCTGGAAATATTTACATGAACTGATGCTGAATGAAACAAGCAGAATCAGAAATACATTGTGGACAGTTAATAGCAAGGTTGTGTGATGATCAAATATGAAAGACTTGATACTTTTCAGTGGATAAGTGATCAAAGGCAATCCCAATAAGCTTTGTATAGAAAATGCCATCTACATCCAAAAATGAAACAATTATTTAAAATAAAAACAATAAAAGGAAGGCAAAAGAAAAAAAAAAAAGGAAATGACTTTGTTTTGACCTAATCATATCTATTGGCTCTCCATTAAAAATGAATTCACTAGTAGGTCTTGAGTTATAGTTTTGGAGCTATCCTTTGAACCTGATGGTACCACTTATTCTTTGAGGGACTCAAATGGCCCTAAGTCATATGCCAAAGTGTAAACTTAGGTAACCTAGAAGGAGTTTTTTTTTTTATTATACTCGCATTGAAATCCATTTATTTTATCCCAACCAAGTGAAAGGTTTTCATATAAACTATTGAGACCATCAGTCATTATCTTCTGTCTATATAATAATGATGAGTAATCTATAAAAGAATGTTTTTCCTTATAGCCTATTTATATTCTTAAAATTAATATGAGACTAGAATATTTGAAAATCTGAGAATCAAATATACTACAATTCTAATGGATATTTCCACTTCACAAATTAGATTTTGATTCATAATCTATTGTGTTGATCATTCCATAATGTATATTGCATATATTTGCCAATAAATTCATTTATTTGTGTTTAAAATAAATATAATATAGCTATTTTCATAAAAAATTATTACCATGTAATAACTAATTTTAGGTGAATTTTATGTTAATTAATACATTAAAATAATCAATTTTATTTTATTATTATAATTAGTAAAATAGATATAACCCACATTAACAGAATCTCTTGGGGTTCTGAATAATTTTTAATATTATAATGGATTCCTGAGAACAAAAAGTTCTAAAACTACTGTTCTAGGGAAATTTTGAATTTGGTCAATAAAGAGTTAATCAAAATGGTTTAGCAGAGTCCCTGTGGACTTGATTGCAGAGGAAGACAACCCCTTATAACCCATTATAGGGTCAGTGTCCTTTAGTGGTCAGAAAGTATCCTTCTGCTTCTTATAAAAGGGCCATAGCCCTTAGAGGGAAGAGAAATTAAATGATAAGGTTGTGATGGTAGCTGAAATAGAGTAGGTAAAGAAGAAATGCTACCCTTCTAGATAAACCAATCAATAAACATTTCTTAAACACCAGCCAATGACAGGCAATTTGCTAGGTTTCTGGATATATATGTATAATCCCTACTTGTAATGAATTTAAATTCTGACAGAGATGACAAGTACATACATAAATTCAAAGAAAATAAAGAGACTAAATGATAAGAATAATTAATGCCATTCTATCTTAAGTAAACAGCATTGAAAATCACAGAGCCAAACAATCCCATATGAGGACCAATGCCATGAATTGTATAATGGAAAAATGACTGGGTTTAAATCTTTTTTTTTCCCACTTAGTTATGTGACCATGAACAAATCACTTTTTCTGAGCTTCAATTTCTTCTCCATAAAAAGGGAATATTAATAATCATGTTATTAACTTTATGTGTTGTAACAGAATCACATTATAAAAGTGAGATATTACTCTAGTCCATTTATAATAGATTTGCCCACAAAATTCTGTATCAGTGATAAAAAAATATAGATAGATAGATAGATTATTAGATAGATAGAAATGAATAGGATGCTATTTGAGAGTCAAAGTTGTAGAAAACCCAGATTGTCCAGCAGAAAATGAACTACAGTCAGAAGAAAAAGTTGTTTTTTTTGCAGATTAATTTATTTTTCTATGAAATTATCTAAATGTAACAATTCACAATAAATGTTACATTTTCTGTGAATTTATTCCCCTATAGTATCTTTTGAAAAATAATGACTACAATATGCTAAAAATGGCACCTTGGTGGCCAGAAAGAGTTAATGAGTTATTAAACAACAGCCAAAAAATGCCAAATTTTCTTCCAGGGAATCATTTATGCACTAGGAGATTTGGGATGAAAAATAAAAAACTTTCAAGTGAAAGGGAATTTTTACCAAGCATTAACGTTAATATGCATGGTCTTAATGCAAGAGTGCAATTTAGACCTTAGTTAAATTCCTCTGAAAAAAGATCACCTTGATTAGAGCTGTGAAAATGATTCAGCAGGGAAATTATATATACATGTTTTGTAACAAGTTATTTTAAACTACCATACATGTGACAAAAGAAGATAGTAAAACTAGAAGATTTGGGATTTGCCATTGAGCATGTACTACTTTTAGAATGCTACCATTTTCAATCCTTTTCACTGATTCAGCGAGTCACAGATCTCCCCACTTTTGACCAAATATTTTCTACTTTTACAACATTGTAAGCCTGCTTTTCTTATTGTTAACATAAGAAATAAATGATAATGTGGAAAATGTGAATCTTTCTTTGATATGATATATAAAGACTTTATCTGGCAGCGTTTCCCTGATTAGAAGAATATATTTTAAAATTACATTACATTTTGAGGTACAAAAAATGAGAATTAATTCCAGTTATAAAAAACAACAAAATAGGTTTTTCATGATAGTCTAAAAATTATCTGTATTTCTGTGCAAAATTTTAACAAAATGAAATGATAAATACAAATTTCAATAAAAAACTGAATAGTACATAAGATATTCAGAGCATAATTAACCCATATTCAGGACATATAAAAACAACTACAAAATATTTTTTTAGAAAAGAAGGGAGACAAACATATAGAGAGATATAGTCACTGCTCATAGTTTGTCGCAAAACAGAGTATAAAGAGCAAAACTAACTATATTAACTTATACATTTAACTTTATACTAATAAGCTTACCAAGAGTATAATTGATGAAATTAGAAAAAAATAATAGCACAATTTATTTGGAGGAATTGAAGATTTAGAAATTCTAAGGAAATAGTGAAGGGGGAATAGAAATTAATGGGACCTAATATTATAATATAAAAACAGTAGTTATCAAAATTTAAAAAAAATTCACACCAGTTAAATTTATCTGTCTTCCTACTATCTATCTACCCATCTCCCTACATACTTACCTACCTACCTACCTACCTACCTACCTATCACCTATCTATCTGTTTTCTATCTACATCAATAAAATAGATCTTGTAAGCAAGAATTAAAAGCAATGAAAAATGTATTCACCTTCAACTGTAAATTACTCAGAAGAAGAGCATTTATTTTTGAAATGAGGTGCTGTGCAAACTAGAAAAGAGTTCAGAAGAATTTTTTAAATAGGGATTTTATACATATACCATAATAGACTCCAAATGTATATATAGCTTGAAAGTAAAATGTTACATCACTTAAAAATTAGAGGAGAATAAAAAAATGCTCTATAACAACTTAATAATGTGGTGGGGAATTCTCAGTGAAATAAGGAATAAACAGAATCGTAAATGATGAGAGACAATTATGATCACCCCTAATCCAAAAGCTTGCAGAAAACAATTAACTTATAATAAAAGAAAACATTAATTTGAAAAAAATCCATCAATTATCACTGACAAATTTGGTTATGCCAACAATAAAGGTAATTGAAAGAAATGTGATCAGGAACGAATTCCTCAGAAGATAGCTGCTTCAATAATATGAAAAATTTCTTTAAATGAATTGCAAGTGATCAACAGAACAAGGGTTTCATATCCCACTAATAAGATTAATGCAAGTTAAAACAAATTTGAGTTCTTCCCCTTCAAAGTGGTAGATAGGATAAATTGTAGAAATGTTCAGTGTTGGTGAGATTATGGGAAAATTGACATATTTTATTTTACTCTTAGGAGATATAATAGTTGTTGCAGTGATTTTGGAAAACAACTTGAATTATAGTAGAAAAGTGATTGAACTCCTTATACCTTTTACTGGCTGTAGGGGAAAAGTAGGTGGTACAATTAATGCAGGCTTGGATCTGGAGTTATGAAGACCAGAATTCAAATGTGATCTCAGATTTTATTGTAATTTTGATTTGATTCTATTAAAGTCACTTGGTTCTCTATTTGTAAAATAGAGGGGTTATAATAGTACTTATTCATAAAATGGGAGTTATAATAGTAACTATCTCACAGAGTGGTACTGAGGATCAAATGAGATAATAATTATAAAATGTTTAGCACAATCCTCATATCAAGCCCTTTAAAATTTTAGCTAGTTATTATTTCTGATCAAAGACAGAAAAGAAATCTCTGTGTATGTACCAAAATATTGATATTGGAACTTTTTTCATCTGAAATATCAAAAAACAAATTCAGTTCTGATAGATTAAGAAATGACAGAAAAATTGGCATAGGAATGTAATGTAATGATCTCATATAGTATGAAATAATGAATATGAAAAATTCAGAGAAACAGGAAAGATTTCTATGATATGATGTATAATGAAACAGAACCAAGAGAAAATTGACTAAGATAACTACAATAATGTAAATGAAAATAACAATGAAGTCACTGAATAATTTTAATGATTAGTCTTCAACCCAAAAAACACAAATTAAAATATATTTGTCTCCCCTTTCCAGAACACTGAAATACCATGGAAGCAGAATCTTGTAGGCATTTTCAGATAAGGTAATAGTAATAGTTATTTAAAAAGCAAACAAACAAATAAACAAACAAAAATAAACTGTTTTTTTTTCTATGAGTTTTCATTGCCATGATATTGAGTGCTTAGATCCAGTTAATAACTATGATAGAAAGACAGAAAGCCTGAATAAAACTTAAAGATAATGTAAAAACTAATTTACCTATAATTATGCATGGAGAGAAAAGACATGATGATTTTCAAGACAAAATGTTATATCAAATCTATTGTATTTTAACCTAAGGATAAACATGTTTCCTAAGAGATATATGCAAATAATGGTATTCAGCAGTTGCATCAGAAAATCTCCATTGTTCTGTACACAAATCTAACATTTCTTATTTCTCTTCTTTGACTGAAGATAACTATGCTGCATATGTGGATAGGTGTATTTACTCCTCTCTTGAGCTTCTACTTTTGTAAAGTAACATGACAATTTAAAATAATGTGATTTTTTGCATTGCTATTGTTGTTTTCAATTTTTCAGAACACTCCATGTCTCAGTAGAGTTTCATAGCAGCTGTCAGCTTGGTACTATAGGCATTATTATTCTCATTTTACAGATGAAGAAACTGGACATGAAAGAGGTTAAATGATATAGGTCTATGATCTTATAACGAGTTCCAGAGGCAGAATTTGAGATTGTCTTTCTGCTATTGGTTCAACTCTTTGTACTGTCTTCTTTATTTGCTGATATAAATGTTCCCCATTATTCCTTTGCCAGAAAACCAGATGAGGTTCAGAGCTTCCTCCAAAGCTAATCTATTTCTTTCTCTTCGCTATGCCAATAAGGGGTTAAGTTGTTTACTACTTCCTATTTCTTCTGCTCAAGCTCAGCAGATTGTACTTGTACTCTTCAAGGTAATAAATTACTTTTTTGCTTGTAGTTAGTCTTTACTGTTTGTATATATGTGAATTTTTCATCTTTAATTTATGTTTTCCATTCTTCCTATTTAAACATTTTGAAATAAAATACAGAAAAAAACAAATGTATCATAAAGTTGGAAACATATTTTGAGGTATGAAGAGTGGGAAATAGAATGAGTGTGATATGAAGATTAAAAGAATTGAGGAGGGGGTTGAAGTACTTTATGGTACATGGCCTAGACTGGCTAGGTAGCAGAGTGCTTACAATGTAGGACTTGAAATCCAGAAGAGTTATTTTCATGAGTAAAAATCTGACCACAGACACTTACTAACTGTATGACTGAGCAAATCCTTTAACCCTGTTTACCTATTCCTCATCTGGGAAATGGGCTGGCGAAAAACATGGCAAACCACCACAATATCTTTGCCAAGAAAACCCTGAATGGTGTCTTAAAGGTCAGACATGACTAAAATTAGATTAAATAACAATCATGGTTCATGGTCTAATATTAATGAAGGAGGGAACTGAATAATATCAAACAAGTATGGGAGTTGGGAATAGGATTGAGGGCGTCAAGAAGGAGAAAAGAGTTTGAAATATTCATTAAGGAGAATGACAGGAAAAATCAATAAGTATATAACAACATGATAGCTGAGGAATTTTCTAACTTTTTCTAGGAATAGTCAGCAAACAAAAAGTAGAAATGAAGAAAGAAAATAGACACTAAGTTCCCACAATTCAGATTATCAGAGTTATGAATGAGTTCCAGGTCTCTTGCCATCCATTGTCTGCTTCTTGCAATTAACCCACCCAGGTATCTCTAGATTCCTAATTGCTTGCACATCAAAACACTGGGGATGGTGGAAGGTAGGAGACAAGGAGTACTAAATCTGTTAAAAAATCAACATTCAGAATGATAGTAGTAAAACCAGAATAGATGGTAGATAAATCAGGAAGGAAAACAGAGTGAAAGCAGAAGATTCAATGAGAAAATAAGCTGGTAGGTTAAGAGATTATATCTAATGAGTAAAATTAAAATGGTAAAAGGGATCTCTTACTTTGCTTGTTTTTTCAAAGTCACTCTATAAAAGATTTTGAGATAACTTACTAAGTATCACACAACATTTTAATAACTATACCAGTAGTATCATTTCTCTCTCCCAAGGTTTTATATAGACTATATTTAAATGTGACAAAGTGCCATGATTTTCTTTTTCCTCCAGCATAAATCATAACCCTTATATACCTTAGTAGATAGACTTGAAGAAATGTTATTGTCACACACATTTGTCAGTTTGAGAGCCAATTAAATGGTGATTTAACCTGGTCCTTAAATACATAGAAAATCCCTTAGCTTAAACTCAAATCCTTTCCGATTTGGTTAGTGTTTCCCAGAGCCTGTGACTTTAAGAGAGTCCAAGATCACTTCAACGCTCCAATGAGTTAGTAGCTTAGGCCTTAGCTAAATATATAGCCACAGTCAGGTTGATCCTTAAATCTCTCAAATGACTTCATCCACTTCCACTTAACTTTAAAATTACTTCTAGATCATATTTCAAGCCATTTATAAAAGTTGCTATGATATATATCTTTTTCCCATAGACATTTTCACTTTTGATGTCACCTGTAATCAAAAAGCTCTCTATATACCAAAAGAATCAGGACCATATGAAACTCTTTTTGAACTTATTCCTTTCTGTTTATCTTGTCTCATATATACTCATTAATAGGTCATTTGTATTATAGATATTTTGAAATATTTCTTAATCACCATCTGGAAAGTAAATTATTTATGAAAATAGGCTTCCAAAGCCTAATAGTTCATACTTTCCACATTACAGATTAGGAAACTAAGATACAGGGAATTGGTTGACTCTTACAGAATCACAAGAGTGATTAACATCAAACACAGAATCTGAATTCTTGGATTCTAATGTCAGAGAAAGTTTTTTTTTCTTTTGTACTTACTTCCTCCTATTGTGTTATTTTTCTTCTTTGTTTTCCAATATCTGGTGCATGCCTTAGAACATGGTATATGCTTAAGAACTGTGGATTTGAATTTATTGAAAGTCAACCAGGATTTCAGTGATGTATGTAGCACATGAATAGAATGCTTAATGTGGGGTCAAGATGACATATGCATATTTCTTATCTTTAGAATATAAGTTATCAAGAGGCAAGAATTTTGGGGTCTGCTTTGATTTTAGTTATAATTTATAATATGCCTATATCAAACAAGATTAGCCACATACCATCTCTATAGATCTATATTTTCTATTTGCTAGGCCTACAAGGCATAAAAACTGCTGGCTGAATTAAGTCAGTTAAAAAAAATCCTGACCAATGAAATAGGGATGAGGGGAACAGAGGATAGAGTGGAATCTAAGGACTTAGTCTAGAAATTAGTCTCCATTTAAGCCATTGATTTGATGAATAGAATAGCCATCCATACCTACTGGACAATCAAAAGAAGCTTTATATAGAGTTGCTCTCCAATGAGACATGTAGAAACAAAGCTTCAGTAGGGGACCAAAAGGGATTCAATCTTTAGTTTATTCTGTCTATGTAATTCGACAGTTACTACATGCCAATATTGGGCCCTGCCGGTTAGGGGGCACAGTTTAGGGGAAGTGGAACAGTGGATAGAGTGCCAGGACTGGAGTAAGGAGACCTGAGTTCTAATCTGGTTTTAGATATTTATTAGCTGGGCATCTCAATGAACCTCTTTTTGCCTTTATTTCTTCATCTGTAAATTGGGAATAATAATAAATTTGTGAGGTACAAATGAGATTATAATTATAAGGTGCCTGGCACATATTAAATTTTATATACATATTAAACATTATGATTGCTAAAACAAAAAAAATTATAAAATTAAAAAGTATTTAAAATTAAATTATTGAATTTATTGGAATTTTGTTTAAAATATTAAAGCAATATTATTGTTCCAAATGAAACTCTGCTTTTGTCTATTTTCCCTAGACTAGAAGTTCAGATATTGTCCTATTCCACTTTTGATCAGTATCTATTTTGTTTTTGAAACAGACCCATTTACTCTTCTTTAGATACCTTATAACTCTTCAGCACTGGGGATTCACCATATTCATGATGCACTTAGTGCAGTCACAATATAGTTTTTTTTTCAATTCAGGACTCCAAAGTTCAAAATATTCATCATAACTCAGTCTTTATTATTAGCTGGGATTGAATTATATATTGCTATGACTAATTAAAACTTTAATGTTAAAAAAATAAGTCTACAGTGATGTTTGGTAATATGTTTTTAAACAACTAATTCAGTAATAAAATCAATAAGTTATCCATTTACTACTTGAAAAGCAGGATGACATGATAGAAGGGTAGCCTTGGATTTAGAAGGATCTGGATTCAAGTGCTACCGCTGATATCCCCAACCTGTTTTATCAATCAACTTCCCAGTTCCAAGAGACACTTTATAAAATTAGAAGTTATAAATGGGTGGGGGATCCCTATCAATCTGGGGATTAATGGAAGTAGTTCTTGTACTAAAAGTTCCCTATCTTGTTGATATCAAATGTTCAATTCCTTTCCAATCCCACCAGCCTTTAAAAAAAAAAGTCAAACCAAACCAACTACTACTTAAATGCAAGGAGAAATCATCATATAAAACTGAACTGGTTGACGTAATTGCAGCTGGTGATTTGGAGCAATGCCCAAAGAAGTCAAATACAATATCTTTCAACACATGATCCGCACAACCTCATGATTCAATTACTATCAAAGGGGCTGGAGTTCTCTCCCACGAACTAGTTAAAAGACAATCTTCACCTTACTGATAGTAAATGTAATAATCTTGCTCTGAAAAACACATACAGGCAAACAATTATCTTAACTGCACCTGATTGCAATTTTATAATATATTTGATGAATGGATTACAATGTTACATCAAAACAGTCATTTAGCAGGAATGTGCATAAGAGGTTTCTGCCACTTTATGAAATCTCTTGTGATTTCTGAAACTAACACAAATGCCTTCAATTTTTATCTTGTGGGACCCTGAAAATGGATTGAAAATGATTTTGTTCATTTCCAATTATTCACTGTGTGTGCTACTTTTGCATACTTCAATTATGAGTCCAAGTAAATAAAAATGTTCTATAGATTATTTTGCTCTACTGTTACACTATCACAGATAATTACATAGTAGAATTATTTTTTAATAATCAGGAGAAAATTTAGAAAATTCTAATAATGATCTGAGAATTGTAGAGAACACTATTACTAAGGCTACCACTGAGTTTTTCTCTGCATTAGAAAACCAAGAAAACATTGACAATTACATAAACATGTGTTTCATTATATAAATATACATATTAGTATAAATATTGAGCTAATTTCACTGGGAGAAGTAGAACATTATAGTGGAAATTACATTCTGGAATTATAAGATTTGGCTTCATATTTTGACCTTTCAGCTATATAACCTTGGATAAATCAATGAATTTCTCAAATTTTTTTTTCCTTCATCTATTAAAAAGGATGATAATATTTGTCCCATCTACCCAACGGTTTTCTTTTGTGTTTAAATAGGTTATGTGGAAAGTGCTTTATACACACAAAATGTTTTTATGTATGCTGAGGTTTTGTAATAACTTCTTAAAAGTGATGGGATCTGAGATATTGAGCTGGAAGGAATCACAAAAGATATCTAGTCTAAGGCTTTTTTTTTATTTATTTTAATTGTCTTCAAATATATACATACACATGCACACATAAATACATATATTTATATGTTTACATACATGTACATGTATATAAATGCATAAGTATGTATGTATTGTATGCCTGTATACATATATTAAATATATATATATAATATATGCATCTATATACAAATTATTATGCATATTTATATTTTTAAAAATACATAGTGAACCCATTTTTTCAGAACCATACTCTTATACTTCCCCCTTAGATTCTAGCAGTACAGTTAGGGGTTAAGTATGCCTCTTTCTAATGTTATCACCTTGAATCCCCACTAATTTTGTTCCTGTCACCATGAACTAATAGAGATGGCTAGTACTGCAGTTCTTTTTCACAATTGATTTTAATCAATTAGGATTCAGAGTAGGATATTTACTTCCAAGATATAGAAGTGCTAAAAGTGCTTCTAACATCTTAGGGCACACTTTCCCCTTCAGTGCACCTCAGTCTCTGGGGAGAATAAGCTCAGCTTTAATGCTGTTTCTTTGTAGCATTGGTCTCACTAAATTCTAGTCAAAATATTTCATCACTGCTTCATTTAGTGATATTACTCTTCCACAGAACTTGATATCTCCCTCAACTAGGCTGGGTGTTCAAATCACCAACCAATCCTCATGATTTTGAGACTTGGATGACTTTAAAAATCCAGTATAGCCTCAAGTCCTGGATTCCTGGACATGTGGACTCAAGGACAACCAGATGGCTTATCCTCTAGATGTTACAAAACTCACTATGTCATATCCTCCCATATTAGTCTCTTTCACCTAAAAAAAGACAAACATAAGGCAGTCAAAAAAATCAAGCCCCTTATTTACTGAATTACCTATCAGCCTTAGAGGAGAGGGTCGTATGTCTCTCCACTTATACCTTATTCCTCACCTGACTTTTGAAATGGCCCCAGTTAAAGTTCTATAACTGCAACCAATCAAAAAGGTTCCTGTTTACTATGGGGTTGACAGAGTAGAACTAGTTATACATTGTCATTGAAAGTCATTTGGACGTAGGCTTCCCAAATTTATTTACATGGAGAGTGGCATCATAAGTGATTTATATGCCAGGCTCTATTACACATACTATTATATATAATATACAGATATAATCAAATGAAATATGTAAATTCTTATTAAAAATGTAAATAAAATAAAAATCATTAAGTATTTAATATTCACACATATACACACAAACCTACATACAGACATATGCATATACATATAAACTATGTCTTCAGAATCTTTGAGAAAAAGCTTAAAACTACAAAAAGACTTTGGAGACATTTGAATGTCTAATAGATATCAATTTATATTTATCTATCCATATAAATCTATCTATAGATAAATAGATAGATATAGATAGTAAGACACTAATAGTATAAATCACATTTACAGAGAAGCTTCAGGGTTTTGTGATTGATACTTTCATGCCAATATTTTACAGAAGAGGAAAACAAAGCTTAAAAGGAGAATGAGTATGCTCCCTTATAACCATACAACTGTTATATATCAGAGTAGGATTCAAGTTTAGTGCTTTCCATATTATACATCTACAAGTTTTGTCCACCACACTATGGGTATGGATAATATTAAAAAATGAAAATATATCTATATCCCCATAATAGTCATGTAATGCTTTAAGAGGATCAGATACTTTGAAAACAGTGAGTTTTCTTAGATAATGTTGATTGAACCTTCTTTATGGTAATAGAATGCTCTTGAATCAAACATCCCAAGCACTCTCCTATTTAAAACAATATATTCCAAACACATATTTAGTTTTCTTTGATTTTGTTATCCTGGTTACCCTCCATTTCAACAAAGAAAGAAATAAATCAATATTTTCTTAAACTTGTATTTCTTTCCAGATCAAACTAATCACCTATATGTAGATGGCACACTTCTCATTTCTCTTCTTGGATAACAATCAAGTATTGGATGTCTTTCTTTCCTCCCTCATGGAAAGCTATAAGACCGTAGGTCTCTGTCTTGCAGATAGCACTCAAAACTACCATACTTCTAAAACCACAGCTGCCAGAAAACATAAACATAAAACAATTGTGTTATAAAATAAAAAATGAGGATTGAGAAAGTATCTGAGATTAAAAAAAAACAAAACAAAACCAAAAAAAGGCAACAAGAACAACAATATTTTTATTCTCTGGAAAAGTTGCACTTGCCAAGACTAAAATGAAAAAGGGAAAAATAAAAGAACAATACCTTGTGCAGTTCAACTAAAACCAGTTTAATTCTGAAATTCATTTTCATCTAATTTCTTTAAGTATGCCTGTGTTTTTTTTCCTTTCTCTTCATTTTTATATGTAACTAGGGATGAAAAAGGGAAGGTAATGACTGTTTAAGGAGAACATTTTCTTTGAAGTCATTAATTGATCAATAAATATTCATTAACTTATTTTTGGGACAAACATGACAAATGGAATGTACGAATTCAAAAGTTGAGATAGTGCCTTTCTTCAAGTACTTTATCTTATAATAAAAGCAAAACATTTATGAAAGTGATGGCCAAGGAGGGATATTTTGGTCAGTGATGGTGAATGAAGTCACAGGAGAATTGTTTGACTTCTCTTTTCCTGGCTACAGAGTTATTTTATTATTATTCCTAAAGCAATGGGTGGAAAAAAGAGTAGTATAACATGAAGATGGCTGTAGAGCAAATGCATGTAATAAATATATATTATATTAGCTATAATATATAATATACATTATAATAAATATTATACAATAACATTATAATATTATATAAATTATATATAATATTTTATATATATTAACCAATATATATTGATCAGACCACGGATGGTGAATTCCCACTAATAAAAAGTCCAGGGCCTCACTTAATTTAAATTAATAATTAACCAAGTTATTTTTACAGTGTATTGTGTTAGGTCCTGATGTTAGATAAAGAGATTAAAAATAACAAAATGTCAATCCTCAAAGAGTTTATACTTTGTATATACACATATATAAAACTTATACTTTTTTATGCCCTGGTTTTTACATAATTGTGACCTATTTGCTTTCCCCATTGGAGTACTTTTACCTTTTATACCACATTCCTTCAATAAATGTTCTAGATGACTTTACTTTTTGAAGGTGTTACCTTCTTCTAAGTTCTGCCACAATGCCAGTTATAGTCTAATGTGTCTAGAACAGAAACTGTATGGTAGGGAAAAGTGTGAGAAAACATGGAAAAATGTAGGCTATACATGAACAATATTTGTGGCAGCCCTTTTTGTAGTGGCAAGAAACTGGAAACAGAGTAGATATCTATCAAATGGAGAATGGCTGAACAAGTAATGGTATATGAATATAATAATATTTTTTATTTTTATAAAATTATTTTTATAAAAAAATGATGAACAAGCTGATTTTAGAAAGGCCAGGAAAGATTTACACAAACTGATGCTGAGCAAAACAAGCAGAACTAGGAGATCATTATACATAGCAATAACAAGATTATACGATGATTAATTCTGATAAACGTGGTTCTCATCAAAAATGAGGTGATTCAGACCAGTTCCAATGGTCTTGTATCAAAGAAAGCCATCTATACCCACAGAAAAGACAGTGGAAACTGAATGTGGACCACAAAATAGTATTTTCACTCTTTTTGTTATTTGCTTGAATTTTTTTTTTCCTCATTTCATTTTTTTTATCTGATTTTTCTTGTGCAGCATATTTGTGGAAGTACATATAGAGAAACTGCACATGTTTAACTTGTGGATCTTTAACTTGTTGATAACTTGCCAATTGAGGGAGGGGGGCAGGAGAAGGGAGGGAAAATTAGAACACAAGGTTTGGGGGGAGTGAATGTTGAAAATTATCTCTATCTCTATCTCTATCTCTATATCTCTATCTCTATCTCTATCTATATATAAAGCTATAATTAAAAAAGGAAAGAAAAAGAAAAATGGGGGGGGGGAAGAGCCAAGATGGCAGAGAGGACATATACTTCTTTCTGAGCTTGCTAGCTACTGTCAAACTAATTATAAAATTCAGCCTCTGAAATACTGCTAGACTATCAGAACTCACGAATATTGGGAGTGCAGCACATTACCAGCAAAAGATACTTCCTTAGATCACCAGAAAAGGTCTGTTTTGATCTTGCACTGGCACAGGAGAGGTGACCAGGCACAGACAGGGAGCCAGAGCACAGAAGCCAGCTCATGCTGAGCAGATTGGAGGATGAGAGGGTGGTCTCAACAAGGCAGAAAATATATGGGGAGGACTCTATCACAGTGTTGGCTACTCTGCCCTAGTTGCAAGCCAGTAGATCAGTAGAGAAGTTATAAAACATCCAACACAAACTCAGAAGGTAAAGAGTGTACCCCAAAGCCCAAAGTCTCCCAAGACTTGACCATGCCCATCTAGCATTGGGAGTGACTTAACATGATCTCAGCACACCTGGACTGCTCCACTGCTGCTTCTGGGTATATGGAGAGGAAGCTTGGAACCTCCTTGCCCAAAAAGCAGATTCCAAACTTTTTTCTTTTAAAAATGAGAAAAAAGACAAAGCGAGTTCTAAATATAGATAGCTCCTATAGTGAAAAAGAACAGATTTCAAACCCTGAGGAGAGTAAAAGCAGATTGGCTTCAGATGAAGCCCCAAAGCAAGATATAACCTGGTCTCCACCACATAAGGCTCTCCTAGAAGAAATTTTAAAAGATCTTTAAAAAGAGCTAGAAGAATGGAAAGAAAGACTATACAAGAGAGTTTAGAAAAGTCATATAATTCATTAAAAGGAAGCCTTGATAAAATTGAAAAAGAAAACAACTCCCTGAAATGTGAAATGGAAAAGGTAAAGAACTCCCAGGAAAACAGAATTTGTGAACTGGAAAAAGAAAATAACTCTTAAAAAAAAAAAAAAGATTTGCGAAATGGGAAAAAAAAATCCATAGAACAAAACAATGTGTTTAAAAACTCAATTGGACAAATATAAAAAGAAACAAAAAATCAAATGAAGAAAATAATTCATTAAAAATCAGAACTGCCTAAATGCAAATGAATGACTCATGAGACATCAACAATCAGTCAAGCAAACAAAAAAAAAAAAAAATGAAAAAATTGAAAAAATGTAAAAACCTACTTGGGAAAATAACAGACCTGGAAAAATAGGTCTAGGAGAAATAATCTAAGGATGACTGAACTCCCTGATAAAAAAAGAATCTAGACACTATTTTTCAGGAAATCATCAAACAAAACCGCCCAGATGTCATAGAATCATAAGGTAAAATAGCCATGAAAGAATTCATCAAACACCTTCTGAAAGTGACCCCAAAATTAAAATTCCAAGGAATATTGTGGCTAAATTTCAGAATTATTGGCCCAAGGTAAAAATATTTGGTAAGAGTTAGTAAAAATCTTGGACCAAGATAAAAAAAAAAAAAAGGAGCCAGAAAAAAGCCAATTCAAATACAGAGGAGCCACAATAAGGATTATTCAGGATCTAGCAGCTTCCACATTAAAGAATCAAAGGGCCAAGAATCTGATATTGTGAAAGGCAAAGGAACTATATAAATATGAATACATATATTGGATTTATCATATATTTTAACATATTTAACATGTATTGGACTACCTGCCATCTAGGGGAGAAGGAGGGGAGAAGGAGGGAATAGTTAGAACAGAAGTTTTTGCAAGGGTCAATGTTGAAAAATTACCAAAGCTTATGTTTAGTAAATAAAAAGCTTTAATAAAAAGTAAAAAGATAGTTTAAATGTACAATGTATACAGTATGTGATTTTTTTGTTTTTGTTTTTCATGTTCATTCCTTTCTTCCCTCATTTGTTCATATATTTCTGACTCCAGGATTGGTCCTGTATCAACTAGACTTTTTTCCTTGGTGTCCTGAGCATTAATAGGATTTAAATAATGGAATTTATGAGAATATAAATATGAATCCTTCCATTTTTATCAGGTTTTCCCCTTTGAGACATGTAACACTGAAATGCCCACTAAGTCAGATTCTCCAATATATAATCTAAGTCATGGCAATAGATGACACCCTTTACAAGCTGAATTAATTGGAAGCAGTAGCTTACTAAATGAAATGCTTGTGATCTGATGCAGTGCAGGCAACTTGAAAAGGAAGCTCTAATTCACTTTTGGTACATAACTTACACATAAGTGGAAAGAAAGCGTCTTATTATCGAAAAGGCTCAAAAGCACGTCCCCTTCTAGGCATATTTTTAAATCATCATATATAATTATAGAAATTTAAGCAGGAAATACTCATTATTCCATCTAATTGCCCAGAAGTAGATTTTTGAAAAGTATCTTATCATGCTTTGTCTAGTCAAATTTTAAATTACTCCAAAGGCTTTCATATCATCAGCATGAAATCTTTTCATATTATCAATTCTACTTTTGTTCCATAACATTTTTAATTAAGGTCCAAAACTTTTATTCTAGTAACAACTTCTTGATTAGTGCTCTCCACGTAGAAAGTAGACAAAATTTCTACATTTAGGGCTACAAGCCAGGAAGAATTCATTTCTTTCACCTTCAACCCATTTTTTCATTTTGGGGCACCTTTCTCTGGGTTGATGCAAGTGGGTGCCATGTTTCTGGAATCTGGAGCCGACCATCTTAATGGAGTTTGAATGTGAATGAATTAATGTTACTTTCTGGGCTCTGTGAAGTGGGAACTGAGTAGAAACAGTCCACTCATACAGTATATTGCATACTCACTCACACTATATGGAATCGCCAACATATCTTTCCCATGGAATATGTTTCAAATTCTTTTTCTCCCCACATGTGTTACTTGCATATTGCTAGGTCACATCTCAAGTTCACATTTCCTTCTATTTTGGTAAACTTTTAGATCCTTTTTAAAGGTATCCCTACACTTCCCTTGCTGAAGATTCCAAATTGATTATGTTTTTTATACCATCATTATGTTTGTTAAAGGATTAAAGAGTACTCCTTATTTAGGCCCACAACTACAAAATGAACAGAACATTGAGATGATGATCTTCTTAGTTCAGAATTAATTTTATTTTTTATTTCCTTTCTAAATGTAGGGGTAGAATAATTAAACTCAAAAAGTATTCCCAGATCATTTCTCTAAAATCTTAACTGACTAATGTCAGTTCCCATCTTCATACTAATAATCATATTAGGTACACTTTACTCATTTCCATGGGAGAAAAAGCACATAAAAGATAAGTTACAAGCTTTATAGAAGTAGCTATCTTAAAATTCACACTTGGCTTGACATGTAATTCTATCACATAATGATGTCAAAACTTTTCATGAGGTCATGAAAAGAGTTATGAAGAATTAACCTAAGGTAAAAAGAGATAATCCATATATTCATAGTTTTACAATTTCCTATGTAAGTCAATTTATAATATGTGGATAAAATTTTTAGGAAATATATTGTTCTTCTTTTCCAAAACTTGGATATTTACTTTACCCTTTCCCAGTGAGACTTTTTTTTTCCTTCTCCGTGACAGGTCTTTTGACCTTCTAGAACACTTGGTTATGAATATATATTCCTCTTGATTGTGAAAAGAAAGAGAAAACAAGGAAAGAAGGAAAGGAGGAGGGAGAGAGGGAGAAAAGAAAGGAATATCTACAGAGTCTATTGCAATTAATGTATACAATATTTAACTTTTTTAATAAGAAGCAATTGATATTTAGCTCTTCATAAAGACAAGTTCATAATAAATCATGCCCTCAAACTAGAAAATTGTATTGTTTGTTAAATGTATTTGAATTCATGAACTTTTTAATAGAAAGGACCAAAGAACTATAACAACAATTGCTAGTAGTTAATATTTTTTATTGCTTACTATGTGCCAGGTACTATTCTGAGTGCTTTGCAATTATTATTTCATTTAATGCTGACTGTGACCCTCATAGGAAGATATTATTATTATTATTATTATTATTACTAACTTGCTACTGTAATTTTTACTAAAATGACCTAAATTTTATAATTGAAGAAATTGAAGCTCAAAGAGACAAGAAATACTTTAGGTAACCAGTTATTAAGAGAGTTAGGTTCAGAACTAAGGCTTTGACTTATTTTCCAATGAACTTTTTACTATACCTCACTGCCACTGGCATCCTGATTGTATTATTGAATTACCTTCGTTGATTTTCTATTAATAGTTTATATAAACCAAGAAAAAATTAACATGAATAGATGACTTTCCCATGTAAGATTAGATTAAACATTTTATTAAAGTCACTAAATTAGGTATTTTCCATAATATTTCAGAATAGTTCCTTATCATTTAAAAATAATAGAATCACTTTTCATCATCATCTTTTTTTTATAGAATGTGTTCCAGCATATTTATTAGGAGAGAAATTATTTCTGTTGAGCAACAATATTGCATTTCCTTTTGCTTGGCAATTACACTGCATTTTGTAGAGTCAATATGACTAGTCAGATAGAGAACATAGACTCTGAATGCATATATTCCATTGCATTAATATGTGGAAGACACACCAAATATGCAGATGAATCTGATACTCACCAAAGAAGACATCATTATTCCAATTAATTTTTTTCCCTTCCAATAAATAATTCTATCATTAGTATTTTCCTTTGTTCAAGATGGTCAAAAATTTTTGGGTCTAAGTAAGTATATACACATACATATGTTTGTGTATGTGCATGTGTATTTGTGTGTGTGTGTGTATGTGTATTCAGATTTCTTTAGCTTAAAATTAAATCTAAAACCAACGGGTTGGAAGGAAAAAAAATCACTTACATCTATTCCTTGTTTGCTTCTTATCCATTTATCATGTAGTATCTTGAGTTATAGTTATTTATAAACATATAAATTGTAGGCACCATTAGGTCAGGGATGATATCTATTGGATAGTGAATTGAACTTACAATATGGCAGATATTGTGCCAGATGAAGAAAAAGAAGAAACAATAAGAAAAAATAAGGAAGAGAAGGAAGAAGAAGAGGAGGAGAAAAAGGAGGAGGAGGAAGAGGATGCAATAATGACATTGACAATATTTTTCCTGAAAGAAGATTATATTTGATTGAGGAAGGCACTATATATACATATATAAAATATGAACAAAGTTATTACATGGGGATTTAGCATCTGTCATATAGGATATGGTGTTTATACTAAATTATAAAGAGAACCTGGGATTCTAAGAAATAAGCAGCTGGGGTAAATGGTCTACTCTAGGCATGTAAAGACAGAGATTTGAGATAGAATAGTATATTCATGAACATCAAGTTAGTACACTTAGATGTACTGTAAAGAATGCAAAGGGGAGTAAATGTATAAGCCAGAAATGGGTTGACGTGAGATTGTGAAAGGCTTCAAATGTCAAATTGAGGAGTTTGTAATTTATTTAAGAGGCAATAGGTAAAAACTGAGCATTTTTTGGAAAAAAGGGAGTGACATGATTAGGCCTAGACCTTATTCATCTTTTTATCATATCATGGTGTCTTGCTGATAGTAGACTGTAGATATTTGTGGAATGAAGAATTAAATATGAATCCACAAAGATGCTTTTTTATGAATAGATACAGAAGGAAATCAAATCCATGTTTCTCTATAACTGTATGGGCATTTCTTATACAGATCAGAAAACAGATGTTTACAAAAGCAATTGATTATAAATAATAAAAATAAAAGCAAACTTTTAGTACTTAGAAACTTATGGATTTGTTTCCATTTCTTTAAGACAGTAATAAAAATATTTAAAACTGTTTTAACTAATTAAAGTCCCTGACATATCACAGGTACTTCATAAACATTTGCTGATTTCACTTGATTCAACTTTTTTCATTATAATGTGGTACACAAGGACTTGGTTTTATAAATTAGATCCTATAGAAAAGGGCTAAGGCTAATTAGCTAATTTTAAATTCCTTTTGAGAATGTTTCAGCAATACCTGTGGTGTCAAATTTAAGTTTTTTAGTAAATTAAAAATGTCATCCTTCTAGTGGTGGTTGTGGTGGTACTGTTGAGATATAGTCATACGTATAATTTTACTGATGGGGGGAGTCCTAAAGAGAAAATTTCTCCAGAAGATATTGATCAGTAGCTTGCCTGTATCAGTTACATATAGTCTTAGAAATTTGCCTGAGAAAATATAAAGTCAATGAAAGATTTACAAACTTTTCAGTGGCCACACAGCTAGAATATGACACATAGGTCTTGAACAAATATTTTCCTAGTTTATCTCTTATTTTCATATAACTTGTATTGCAATGGATTTTATACTTCTAATATAAATTAGAATTAAAAATATGAGAAAACTATTTTCAAATTTAATTTGTTGGTGTTACAGTCTATCATTATGCTTGTGTGTTTCTTCCCAACACTTAGCAAAGTAGCTAGGCTAATATAAATTTCTTCTCCCTCTCTCTCTGTCTCCCTTCCCTTTTAGGTTCTCTATCTTACTCTCTCTGTTCCTTTTACTCTCTCTTCCTTTGCTTGTGTTCTCCTTTTCCCCTCTACTTCTCCCTCTTTGTTTCCCTCCTCCTTCCCTTCTACTTCTTATCTTTTCCCTCTCCATGTCTTTCCAACATGGTATAAAAGCTTCAAGTCAGTTTCTGGGGAAAGACTTAATTTGTTCGTCAAAGGGAGAGAAGTGTGTCTACTAAGTCTGATATCTAATAAGTAATCTAACAGACTAATAAGTATCTAATAAGTGTATCTAATATGTCCGAGATGAGATTTAGAAACATTGGTTACTAGATAAAAAAAAAAAAAAAATTATTTGGCCAGAGTAATGGCCAAATTACTCCAAAATGACCCGACTCTCTTTTTCTTGCATGAATGTAATAAATGACTATAAAATGTGGGTATATAAAACTAAAAATTGTAAAGATTTTTAAATCATTCATAAAATTTTGTTAACTATTAATCTTCTATTATTGTTCTGTAAAAAATGACCAGCAGGATGAATACAGAGAAGCTTGGAGAGACTTACATGAACTGATGCTAAGTGAAATGAGCAGAACTGGAGATCATTATATACTTCAACAACGATACTATATGAAGATGTATTCTGATGAAAGTGGATTTCTTTGACAAAGAGACCTAATTCAGTTTCAATTGATCAATGATGGATAGAAGCAGCTATACCCAAAGAAGGAACACTGGGAAATGAATGTAAACTGTTTGCATTTTTGTTTTGCTTCCCAGGTTATTTTTACCTTCTGAATCCAATTCTTCCTGTGCAACAAGAGAACTATTTGGTTCTGCACACATATATTATATCTAGGATATACTGGGACATATTCAAATATAAGGCTGCTTCATCTAGGGAGGGAGAGAAAAGGAAAACTAACAGAAGTGGTGAAGGGGTAAGGAAAAATTATCCTGGCATGGGTTCTGTCAATAAAAAATTAATATAATAAAAAATAAAGTAAAACTTCTTGAAAAAAGGAATATGAGAAATGAGAAATATTAAATAGATTTTAAAAGTAGAATCATGGGATCTGGAACTGGAGAGGAATTTGGTAATTATTTATAATGTCTCTAAATTTCAAAAATACAATCATTAAGTTTTTTTACAGCTCTAAAACTTAAAATTCTTACTAACTTACATCTGTGTCTAAGTAACTGTTCTTTCACAAATTTATGTTTATATTAATAAAATTCTATCTGATTTTAAGATAAATTTTTTTTTTCCTAAATGGAAAACTTTATTTAATGAACAAGTGTCTAAGAAATCATTAGATAGAAATAATTCTATCAATATGTGTATTGTCACTATAAAAAAAGTGGCAACTAGATAGAGTTATATTGGTTTACCTGGGAAGACCAAGAAGAAAGGTAGTAGAATTGTTTGTATCATAAATCTAAGCATAATAACAAACAAAATTTCCTGAGAAAATTATTCCTTTTCTTGATGATTTATAATGAACAACAGCAGAACTGTTTGCATCATTGCAACTTATAGACTTATATAATTTTTTTTCGGAAGGGGAAACAAATTCTGAAAATTCATTAAATGTTCCATTTGGGGAGAGCAAGATGGCGGAGAAGAACCGGACTTTCTGCTCTTACCCCTTTATCAATATTAATACTCAAAATAGTCTTGACTCTACAATTTGTAAAGAAAGAGAACAACCATCAAGAAAATCTGCAGTCCCAAAAAGGTTGGTTCCGGGGCCAGGGGGAGATCCGAAACAGGGAAAAATTTGGTTCCAGGAGGGCCAAACCGAGGGTGAAAAGATCTCACTTGCCCAGCCCCAACCCAGAGGGCTTTTTCCTTGGGCAGTGGTGATCCCAGGGGAGGAACAGCCGGGTTAGCCTCCAATCCGAGTGGGGAGCCGGCTTGGGCCATAGAGCTTTTCCAGGGCCGATTTGCATTGGGAAGAGACACTGGGGCAGATTCCGGGCGGTCTGTGGTCTGCGGTCTGTTCGCGGCAGCACAATCACAGTCCCACAAGAGGCTCCAGCCTGGGGGGACACTTTCACCCCTTAGTCTCGCGAGGGCAATGCAAAACACTCAGCCCTACTCAGTTTGATAGCCCGCCAGTGAATCCACTTCCTGTTGGGGGGGAAAACCTCCCAAGAGACTCCCTACCTCAGGCCGGAAACGGTTTAATATTTCCTTTCTTCAGAAAAGCGGAACCCCTTGCCTAGGGAGACCACCCAAAGGCAAAAACATGAATAAAAAGATGAAAAGAACGATCGACAGCTTCTATGCAGAAAAGAGCAGGTCAGCAAACCTGAAGACCTCAAACAGCAAAATGCATCAGACTGTCCTCCTTTACATGATGTTTCCAGAAGAGACCATTAAAAGTTCCAAAAGAAATTAGAAGATAAATGGGGAAAGGAAAGAGAAGCCTTAAAAGAGCAAAACTTCCTAAAATACGAATTGAAAAAAGAAAAAATCCAGGAAAAAGAATTGGAAAAATTTAAAAATTCTAGGGAAAGGAATTTTGGGAATTGAAAAGACAAAGAACTCAAAAGAAAGTAGGATCTGTGAATTGAAAAAAAATAATTACAAAAAAAAAAAAAAATTAGTGAAATGGAAAAAATTCCACAGACCAAAACAATACATTTAAAAACCCAATTGGACATATACAGAAAGAAGTAAAAAAAATAATGGAAAATAATTTTTAAAAATTAGAACTGAAAAATAGAAACTAATGATTCATTAGACAGCAAGAATCGTCAACAAAAAAAAAAATGACAAACTGGAAAACCATAATTATCTACTTTCAAAACAAGACGGAAAAAGATCTAGGAGAATAATCGGGATTTTGACCCTTTCTGAAAACATGATGAAAAAAGAGCCTAGATATATTTTACAAGAAATCATCAAAGAGAACTGCCCAGATGAAAGAACAGAAGGTAAAATAGGCATTAAAAATTCTTAAACCTTTGAAAGAAACCCAAAATAAAACCCCAAGAATATTGGGAAAATTTCGCATCAGATTAAGGAAAAAATTTTACAAGACCAAAACCATTTAAATAGAAAGGCCCAAATAAGGATCATCCAAGATCCTCCTCTACATTAAAGGAAAGAAGGGCCTGGAAATTGATATTCCGAAGGCACAAGAACTTGAGATGCAGCCAAGAATAAACACCCACTAAGTTTAATTTTCTTTAGGGAAAAGGAATTTAAGAAACAAATAATTTTTTTTTCTGAAGAAAAACCAGAACTAAACAAAAATTTGAACCCAACATAGAACCAAGAGATGCAGAAAGGTAAAATAACTCTTGGTTTATTTCTGTTGGGATATACAAAAGAATAAGAAATTTGATTGTATGATATAACATAAAAAGGGAGTATGGAAAAAGGGTGATAGAATAAGGTGGAAGGAGGGATAAAAAAGGGAAACCCCCCACAAAAAAAAAGGGGGGTTTAAGGGGAAACTTTTATCTTTCTTGGGGAAAAAAAAGAAAAAAACATTTGTTTTGAAAATTCTTCTCCCCATTTAAAAGGGGGGGAAAAAAAAGAAAAATAATTGGAAAAAATTGGGGGGTTTTAAAGAGGAAAATCTTCAAAAATTTTAAAAGGGAAAGGGGGGAGGAAAAAAAAGGAAATTTAGGTTAAGGAGGGGAAAAAAAGAAACTAATGGAAGGGTGAATTTAAAGAGGAAAGCAGTGGACAAAGAGCCCAAATATTTTTAAAAATTTGGGGGTAATTGAAAAGGTGGGGAGCAAAATTAATTTAAAGCAAAGGGGTTATTAGATCCAAAAAAAAATTGATCTAATTAAAAGGAAAGGAAGGAAACCCCCTAAAGGGAGATAAAAAAAGCAAACTAAAACAATATTTGGTTACCCAAAAAAATTAAAGAGGGAAAAATAGAAACAAAATTAAAGTAGAATCCAATCCCTCAGAATTAAAAAGAAACCACAAACTAAGAAAGAAAAAAAGTAAAAAATTTGAAAATTTAATTTTAAAAAGAAGGAATGAAAAATATTTCCCAAGGGAACCCATTAAAAAAAAGAAGCCAAATCAAAAAAACAAATTTTTAACTCTTTTATTTTTAATTTTGGCCCCAAAAAACTCCTAAAGAAAGTAAGGAGCAAAAGGAAAAAAATTGCAACCCAAAAATGGTTGGGGAGGGGAGATCCAACTGGGAAAAGTAGACCAAAGGGGAAAACAAACAAAAAAGAAAGAAACCTGGGGAGGGACCTAAAAGGGAATTTAGAAAAAAACTGGGGCCCTGGATTTTGGGCAATGGAGATGGGCAAATTTTCTTCCCCGTTTGGGGCCCCACCAAAACGCCCAAAGGGCCCGGGCCGCAAGTGACACCCTTTTCCCCTTTCCACTCCTAACCCAAAAACGGCCCCAAAAGTCTTGGATCCACTTCCTGGGGAAGGGAAAAACCAAACCCCCAAACCGGGCCGGAAAAAATCCTCCCATTCTAAAAAGTGGTCCCCGGGGGAACTCCAAAAACAAAAAATAATAAAAAGATAAAGAAATAATAAAATTCGCAAAAAAGCAGGTCCAAACCAAGAGTTAAAAAAAATTTTCAGCTGTTCCTTTACTAATGTTTATAAAGAGGCCATTAAAAGTCCAAAAGAGTTAAAGAAAATGGGAAAGGAAAAGAAGTTACAAGAGGCAACAACCCGAAATACAATTGAAAAGTTAAAAATTCTCCAAGGCGGGAAACAAATTGGTGAATTGGAAAAAATAAAGAACGCAAGAAAGTAGGATCTTGGAATTGAAAAAGAAAATAATTACAAAAAAAAAATTAGTGAAATGGAAAAAATTCCACAGACCAAAAACACCTTTAAAAAACCCAATTGGACATAAAGAAAGAAGTAAAAAGCTTGAAGAAAAAATTTTTAAAAATTAGAACGAAAAAATTAAACTAATGACATTGAGACAGCAAGAATATAACAAAAACAAAAAAATGACAAACTGGAAAAAAATGAATTATCTACTTGCAAAAGACAGACTTGGAAAATAGATCTAGGAGATAACTAGGATTATTGGACTTTCTAAAACTGATGAAAAAAGAGCTTGATACATTTTCAAGAAACACAAAGAGAACTCCCAGATGTAAAGAATCAGAAGGTAAAAAGGCTTGAAAAATTATAACACCTTCTAAAAAACCCAAAATAAAACCCAGAAATTGTAAAAATTTCAGAATATAAGATTAAAAAAATTTTCAAGCACCAAAACCATTTAAATTTAGAGGTGCCAATAAGGATCACCCAAGATCTGGCCTTCATTAAAGGAAAGATGGGCCTAAATGATATCAAAGGCACAAGAACTTGAATCAAAGGAATAAATACCCAACTAAGCTAGCATTTTCTTCCAGGGAAGAAGATGGAATTTAATGAAACAAATAATTCCATTTGTTTCTGAAGAAAAAACCAGAACTAAAAAAAAAATTTGATCTCCAAGAATAGAACCAAGAGATGCAGAAAATAAAAATAACTCTGAGAATTGTATTTCTGTTGTGGATTAAAAAGAAACATTATTTTGATTGTCATATAACATAAAAAGGGAAGTAGATTGGGAAAAGGGATGATGGCAGAAAAGGTGGGGGAGGGGATAAAAGGGAAACCACATCCCACAAAGAGGGCAGGAAACTTTATCATATCTGAGGGAATTTAGAGGGGCGAGAAACATTGTTAATCTTTACTCCAGAGTTCTCAAAAGAAAAATAATTGCATTTGTTTTAGAGAAAATTCCCCCCCATTAAAAGGGGGAGGGAAAAGGGAAAAAGAAAAAGTAAGGGAGGAAGGGAAGACCAAAAGGGGGAGGAGGGTTATAAAGAGGATAAGATCGTGATACAAGAGGGGTACATGTTTAAAAGGGGGAAAGAGGGTTGGGGGGCAAGAATAAGTAAAGCACAATCTGGGGTTTGGATGGCAGGAAAACAGATTTAGTAATTCAACCCTAAATGTAAATGGAGAACTCCCCCCATAAAGGGAGGCAGATAGCAGCTGGATCAAAAGTCGAACCCTACAATTGTTGTTTACAAAAAACACATTTAAAAACAGGGGATGTTTGAGTAAAGAAAGGCTGGAGCAAAATCTATTATCTTCCAGGTGAAGTCAAAAAAAGAGGGGAGCCATCCCATCTCAGATCAAGGAAAAGAAAAATTGTCTAATTAAAAGGAAGAAGGTACTCCGAAAGGGGGAATAAACAAGAAGCAAATCAATTAAAAATATATACCCATGGTTGGCCCAACTTCCTAAAGGGAAGTTAAGAGGTTGGAAGAAAAGAAAAAAACTGTAATAGTAGGAGATCCAACCTTGCACCTCAGAATTAACAAACAAACCAAAAACAAATAAGAAAGAAAAAAGAAAAATAGAATATTAGAAAAATTAGGTATTTTGGATCTTGGGAAAATAATTGGAATGAAGGGAATATACTTTCTTCCAATTCATGGAACCATTCAAAATTGACCATATTTGGACAAAGACCCAAAATTAAATGCAAGAAAGCAGAAATAGTAAATGCATCTTTCAGATCATGATGCAAAAAACCATTCAACAAAAGGGGAAATAGACCAAAAGTAATTGGAAACTAAACAATCCCATTTTAAAGAATATTGGGTGGCGAAATTATAGATACAATTAAAATTTCCTAAGATAAGCAATGATGAGACATCATACCAAAAATTTGTGGGATGCAGCCGGGTAATAAGGGGAATTTAATCCTTAGAGGCTTACTTGAATAAAACAGAGAAAGAAAAGATTAATGAATTAGGCTTAAAAAAAAAACTAAAAAAAGACCAAATTAAAAACCCCAATCAAATACTAAATTGAAATTTAAAATTAAAAGGAAAATTAAAAATATTGAAAGTAAAAAAACTATTGAACTAATTAATAAAATAAGAGTTTTCTATGAAAAAATAAAATAGATAAGCCTTTGGAAATCTGATTAGAAAAGGAGGGAAAATGAAATTAGTAGTCTTAAAAATGAAAAGGAGAACTTTCCACCAATAAGAGGAAATTAGAGAAAAATAAAGAGTTATTTTTCCAACTTTATAATAAATTTATAACCAAGGAAATGGATGACTACCCCAAAAATACAGACTTCCCAGAAATTAAAGAGGAGGAAGTAATTTTGAATATCCCATTTCAGAAAAGAAAAGAAAGGAATTAAACAACCCCTAAGAAAAAAATCCCCAACCAAATGGATTTAATGTGAATTTACCCAAAAGAACAATTACCCAATGCATATAAATTATTTGATAAAATAGGGAATGAAGGAGTCCCAAAATTCCTTCATGAACGAATGGTACTGATACCCAAAAGGTAGGGCAGAGAAAGAAAAATTATAAAATTTAATGCTTGATGCTAAAATCTTAAAAAAATTGAAAAGACAAGAAAATCATCTAAGATAATACACTAATCAATGGATTTATACCAGGAATGATGGTTCAATATTGAAAACTATCAAATAATTGGCCATGTTAATAACCAAATTAAAAAACCATATGATCATCTCAATAGATGCAGAAAAAAGCATTTGATAAAATCCAAATCCATTCCTATTAAAAAACACTTGGGTTAGGAAAAATGGACTTTTCCTTAAAATAATCACATCTATTTAAACCATCAGTAACATCATATGTAATGGAGACAAACTGCAACCATTAATAAGATCTGGAGGAAACAAGGTTGCCCATATCAAAACCTTTATTTAATTTTATTAAAAGCTAGCTATAAATAAGAGCTGAGAAAAGTTAAAAGGAATAAGTAGGAATGAGGGAAAATTATCACCTTTTCCATGACATGATGGTATACTTAGAGAACCCCAGAGATTCTGCTAAAAAGTTTTAGAAATGATCCACAACTTTGCAAAGTTGCTGGTTATAAAATAAACCCACAAAGTCATCAGCATTCTTATATATCACAACAAAAATCCAACAGTCAGAGTTACAAAGAGAAATCATTTGTAACTACTGATAATATAAAATATTTAGGAATCTATCTGCCAAGGGAAAACAAAACTTTATGGCAAAATTACAGACCCTTTACACAAATTAAGTCTGATCTAACCTATTGAAAATATTTGCCTTTGGATAGGGCGAGCAAATATAATAAAGATGACAATATTCCTAAACTAATCTATTTATTTAGCTAAATCAGACTTAAAACTATTTTAATGACCTGAAAAATAACAACAAAGTTCATATGGAAAAACAAAAGGTCAAAATTTCAAGGAATTAATTAAAAAATCAAATGATTGGGTTTGTCCAGATCTAAAACTATACATAGAGCAGCAGTTCCAAAACTTTTGGTTTTAAGGAAAATTATGATCAGTGGAAAATTGGTTCAAGGGATAAACAGTCAACAACTATAGCAACCTAGTCTTTGAAAACCCAAAGATCCCACTTTGGGATAAGAATTACTGTTTGATAAAATTGCAAAATTGGAAACAAATGGCAGAAATAGGCATTGATCCATACTTAACGGTCACCAAGATAGGTCAAAATGGGTTCGACCTGGCATAAAGAATGAAATTATTAATAAATTAGAGGAACAAGGATAGATCTCAGACCTGTGGAAGGGGAAGGTTTTATGACAAAGCAGAACTAGAGATCATTACATCCAAAATAAAAACATTATACCAAACTGAAAAGTTTTTGTACAAACAAAACTAATGCAGACAAGATTAGAAGGGGAAGCAAAAACTGGGAAATTTTTCATAAAGGTTCGAAAACCTCATTTCCAAAATATATAAGAATTTTCCCTAATTTTAAAAATCGCCTTCTCCAATTGAAAATGGTCAAAGGATATGAAAGACAATTCTCAGATGAAGAAATTGAAACTATTTCTATCAATGAAAGATGCCAAGTCAATTAATCAGAGAAATGCAAATTAAGACAACCAAGATAACCACACCGTCAGTTTAAGATGACGGAAAAAAATGATGATTGTTGGAGGGATTTGGGAAAACTGGGACATTGATGCATTGTTGGTGGAGTTGAAAGAATCCAACCATTTTGAGAGTAGTTTGAATTATCTCAAAAGTTATCAAACTTATATTTGATCCAAGTGTTACTACTGGGATTATATCCCAAAAGATTATAAAGAAGGAAAGGACCTGTATGCCGAATGTTTTGGACCCTTTGTAGTGGTAGAAACTGAAACTGAATGGATGTCCATAGTTAGAATGGCTAAAAATTGTGGTTATGAAAATTATGGAATATTACTGTTCAGTGAAATGACCAAGGATGATTTCAGAAATGGAAATTTCCAACGATGCTGAGGAAATGAGCAGTACCAGGATATTATATACTTCAAAATACTGTGTGAAGTTCTGATGGATCAGGCCATCCTCACAACAATCAACCAAATCATTTCTAATGGACATAATGAAGAACTAGCTATACCCAGAAAAAAACCTGGGAGATGACTAAAACCAATTTAATTAATTCCCTAATCCCTATATTTATGCCACCTGCATTTTTGATTACCTTCACAAGCTAATTGTACAATAATTAGAGTCTGATTTTTTGTAAGCAAAATAATGTTTTTAAATTATACTTATTGTTATCTAAGTTATATTTTAAATATTTAAATTCTGGTCATCCCCATTTAGGGGAGGGGTGGGGGGTAGACGAAAATTGGAAAAGAGGTTTGGCAATTGTTAATCTGAAAGTTATCCAGGTATATATCCAAAAAAGGCTATTAAATAAAAAAAAAAAAAAAAAAAGGAAAAAAAATTGACCAATATTAGGACATTGGTCAAAAAATGCAAGAAAGCAGAAAAAATCTTTTTTTAGATCATGATGCAATAAAAACTACATTCATCAAAAGTTGGGGAAATAGACAAAAGAATTGAAACTAAACATTTATCAAAGAATGATTGGGAAGCAAATTATAGATACAATTAATAATTTCACTAAGATAAGCAATGATGAGACATCAACCAAAATTTGGGATGCAGCCAAAGGGTAATGGGGAATTTTATATCCTTAGACATTGAATAAAAAGAAAAGAAAAAGATTAATGAATTATTTAATAAAAAACTAAAAGACCAAATTAAAACCCCCAATCAAAAATTAAATTGGAAATTTAAAATTAAAAGGAGAAATTAAAATATTGGAAAAAAACTATTGAACTAATTAATAAAACTAAGAGTTGGTTCATGAAAAGCCAATAAAATAGATAAGCCTTGGTAAATCTGATTAGAAAAAAGGAGGGAGGAAATAAATTATAGTCTTAAAAAAATGAAAAGGAGAACTTTCCACCAAAAGAGGAAATTGAAAATAATAAGGAGTTATTTTTTCAACTTTATCCAATAAATTTGATAACCTAAGTGAAATGGATGATACCCCAAAATACAGACTTCCCAATAACAAGGAGGAAGAATTTTTGAATAGTCCATTTAGAAAAAAAAGAACAGGCAATTAAACAACCCCTAAAAAAACCCCAGGACCAAATGGTTTAATTGAATTTTAAACATTTAAAGAACAATTGGCCCCAATGCTTTTAAATTATTTGATAAAATAGGGAATGAAGGGTCCCCCAAATTCCTTCTATGACACAGACGGTATGATACCTAAAACCAGGTTGAAACAGAAAGAAAATTTAGACCAATCCCAATGAAATTGTCTAAAATCAAATAAGATATTACAAAAAAGACACAGAAAATCATCTCCAAGATAATAACTATGATCAAGTAGGATTTATACCAGGAAATGCAGGGCTTCAATATTAGGAAAACTATCAATAAATTGGCCATTTAAAATAACCAAATTAAAAAAAACCATATGATCATCCAATAGATGCAGAAAAAGCATTTGATAAATCCAACATCCATTCCTATTAAAAAAACACTTGGAGTATAGGAAAAATGGACTTTCTAAAATAATAATCTATTTAAAACCATCAGTACATCATTAATAACAACCGAACCATTCCCAATAAGATCTGGGGAAAAAGGTTCCAATAAATTTACTATTTAATATTGTATTGAAATGCTAGCTAAGCAATAAGAGCTGAAAAAAGATTAAAGGAATAAGAAAGAATAGAAAGCCAAATTATCACCTTTGCCGATGACGATGGTATACTTAGAAACCCCAGAGATTTCTAAAAAGTTATTAAAAAACCACAACTTTGAGTTGTTGGTTATAAAATAAACCCATAATCATCACATTCTTATATATCCAAAAACAACAGTCAGGTTACAAAAGAAATTCCATTTAAAAGTAACTAGTAATATAAAATATTTAGGAATCTATCTGCCAAGGGAAAATCAAAACTTTTGGCAAAATTAAGACCACTTTTCACAAATTGTCTGATCTAACCAATTGAAAAATATTAAAGTCTTGATGGGGCAAGCAAAGATAATAAAGATGAAATATTACCTAAACTAATCTATTTATTTGGCCATACCAATCAGACCCCAAAAACATTTTAATGACCTAGAAAAAAAAAACAAAGTTCATATGGAAAACAAAAGGTCAAAATTTCAAGGAATTAATGAAAAAAAATAAATGAAGGTTTGCTTACCCAGATCTAAAATTATATTATAGAGGGCCAGTTCCAAAACATTTGGTTGGCTAAGGAAAGATTAGTTGATCAGTGGAATAGATTAGGTCAGGGATAAAAGAGTCAACAAATATAAACCTAGTCTTTGACAAAGCCAAAGATCCCACTTTTGGGATAAGAACTTACTGTTTGATAAAATTTGGAAAATTGGAAAAATATGGCAGAAACTAGGATTGATCCACAATCGAACCAAGATAAGGTCAAAATGGGTTATGACCTGGATAAAGAATGAAATTATTAATAAATTAGAGGTAGGATATTTCCCTCAGACCTGTGGGGGAAGGTCTTTTATGAAAAGAGAACTAGAATCTTACATCACAAAATAGAAAATTTGATTATAAAATGAAAAGTTTTGCCAAACAAACAATGCAGAAAGATTAGAAGGAAGCAATAAATAAAATATTTTTACAGTCAGGTTTGATAAAGGTCTTTCCAAATATATAAGAATTAACCTTAATTTATAAAAATAACCATTCTCCAATTGAAAATGGTGGAATGAAAAGCACTCAGATGAAGAAATTGAAACATTTTAGTCATATGAAAAGATGCTCCAAGTCATTATTAATCAGAGAAATGCAAATTAAGACAACTCTAAGACACCACTACACACCTGTCAGATTTGATGGGAAAAAATAATGATTGTTGGAAGGGATGCCGGAAAACTGGGACTTTGATGTTGTTGGTGGGTTGTGAAAATCCAACCATTTTGGAAGTAGTTTAACTATGTCAAAAGTTATCAAACGCATACCTTTGATCCAGCATGTTTTGGGATTATATCCCCAAAGAGATTATAAAGAAGGGGGACCATGTACGAATGTTTGGGAGCCTTTTAGTGGCTAAAACTGGAAACTGAATGGATGTCCATAGTTGGAGAATGGTTGAAAAATTGGTATTGAAAATTATGGAATATTACTGTTCTGTAAAAATGACCAACAGGATAATTTTGAAGGCCTGAGAGACTCAAGGCTTTGATGCTGGGTGAAATGAGCAGGACCAAAGATCATTATATACTTCAACAAAATACTTATGTAAGTTCTGATGGATCAGGCCACCCCTTAGCCAGATCAACCAAATCATTTCTAATGGCAGAATGAACTGAACTAGTTTTTGAAAAGAACTCGGAGATGACTAAAAACCATTACATTGAATTCCTAATCCCTATATTTATGCACACCCATTTTGATTTCCCACAAGCTAATTGTACCTATTTCAGATCATTTTTTTAAAAAATTATTTTTTTAGGTATACTTATTGGTATCTTTTATAAATATATTTAACATCTACTTATCCTGCCATCTAGGGAGGTGGGGGGTAAGAGGTGAAAAATTGGAACAAGAGGTTTGGCAATTGTTAATGCTGTAAAGTTACCCATGCATATATCCTGTAAATAAAAGGCTATTAAATAAAAAAATATATATATATATATTTATCCATTTTCCTTTATTTGTGACATAATACATGGATATCTGAATGCAGTGATATAGGATTTGACTGTTTTCATTTACAACATTTGAAGTTGGAAGAGAATCTAGACATTTACAGGTAAGGAAACTAGAAATATTGAATGAGTTGCCAGTGATATATGGACAGGAATTCAGGAAGTGATAGGAATTTAAATCTTGGTCTTCTGATTTCAAATCCTTTATTTTGTACATTATCCCACATTTTTGCTAGAGATGTTATACAAGGCAGATTAATCAACAACTTTTCACATTTAATGTAACTTCTTTATGAAATCAAAACTGATAATAAAATATAACCCCATTCATATTGAAAACAACAACAACAACAACAACAACAACAAAGTGATTGGGAAAATAGAAAGAAAACGGCAAACACCTGGAATTCAGGTTCTGCTTCTGCCAATATACTATGGGAATTTAGATCAAATACTTCTTTGGAACCTCAGGTTCATCATCAAATAAATGGGAGTAATACTTACACCATCTATGTTAAAAGGCAATTTTTAGATTGTCCTCATTATTGTTGTTGTTACTCAGGAATGGTGAACTCCTCATGACCTCATTTGGGATTCCTTGGTAAAAATATTGAGTAGTTTTGCTATTTTCTTCTCCAGCTCATTTTACAGATGAAAAAACTGAGGCAAATAGGGTTAAATGACTTGCCCACAGTTAATATCTCTAATAAATGTCTGAGACCATATTTGGCCTCTAATTTTATCAATTTTAAAATATTTTTAAATACAACAATAAAAAGTTAACCATATTGGGAGGTACCTATCACTCATATCAATGTTAAAATCAGTTGCTGCATGTTCTGACCCAACATTATAGGAACATATAGAGTGCATAAAATATTAACTATGTGCTTTGAATCCTTTGTTTGAATATATTGAAGCAACCCTGATCCCATTATAACTTTCTTTGAGTCCTAACACTAGAGAAATCCTGGTCATAAAAATAAAAATAACATCATTGTAAAAAGCAAAGACAATTCAATAAAATATATTGGGGTCTGGATTTGCAAAATTCCCAGAAGAGTTTGATTTATAACTTTTGTGCTGCAAACTTATCAATAGAGGAATCAGATCAGACTTGAACAGGGTTTACACAAATCCAAGAGGTAAGGTTTCATCATTAACATAAGTGGCTGCATCCAGGCAGTAGATCCTGAAGACAAATACGAGACTAAGAAATACACATTTGGTACAAGCCTGGCAATTTAGTACCAGAATTCAGTGGTCATTTAGGTATGGGTGGTGACATTTCAAAGTATGCTCCACCTTTTTCTCCATAGGAATAACTCATTAAGAAAATGCATTTATCACTAATTTACTCTTCAGAACTTAAACATAAAAACAGACTACAGTTTTCTATTCTTAAGCACCTATAATTTATATATGTACAAGAGGATTTAGACTTTTTCTATTGTTCTTCAGAGAGAAGGAGTAGGGATAGTCAATGGAAGTGTAGAGGATTAGCTTTCAGGTAGATAGATATTAGGAAAAAAGTTCTTAACAAGTAGGGTTATCCAAGTGTAGAATGAGTTGTTTTCATAGATTTAAGTTCTTGGTCTATGGAGGTCTTTAGATGAAGATTCATAACCTTAGGACATTAGATGGAGAATTTCTGTGCAAATATGGGTTGAATTATCTCTCTGAGATCTTAACACTGAGATTCTGTACATAATATAATTATATGGATATACTACTGATGCTGATGCAATCAGTTCTTATCATTTTAAGTGTTTATGTTCTAAAAAGTTAGGAAACACTGAATTATTGAATGCTGAACCATTGCCTGTAGGGAAATAAAGGCTTAGTTCACAGAAGTCCCTGTTCATAATATTTACTTTGGCAATTTCCACAGCAACATTATAAAAAGATTGATGAATTTCTTCTTCCTTTTATTGGATATATTATTTTTAGTGATTAATTAACATTGAATTGATGGACAACAGTATCATAACTCATATAGGAATCTAATAAATATATTCTCTTTAAGACACATAACAGCCTTCTTAAGCTTAGAAACACTGGATAGAGCTTTAGAACTATATTTGATAGCCATTTAAAACAATAAAAAGCACAAAAAATGCAAAAAATGGCAATAAATAGACCATAGCAAAAGACACTTATTTACACTATATGAGTTGAAACAAGAAGAAAGGGCACCACTTTTTCAGCCTCAGCTAGGACAGTGCTTATTAGGTGATTTCTTTACCTATGGTAAGGCCCTCCATACTTCTTTCCTCCACTCAACCTAATTTTCTTTAAACATAAGTTTGATCATGCCATCTCACTATTTTATAAGCCACCATGGCTCATTATTATGTCTATTGTCATATGTAATTTTTTTTTAATCTTTCATAGACTAACTCCTTCCTAACTATACAATCTTTTACATTTAACTACTATTCATATAACTTGCTATCCAAGTGTGATGTCCTCCTTGCTCTTCCTCTTTAAAGTACTCTCTTCAGACACTACACATTTTTACTAGTTCTCCACCATGACTGGAACTTTTCCCACCTTCTCTACTTTCTAATTTCCTTGGCTTTTTTCAAATTTCAGCTTAAATGCCATCTTTTGTAAGAAGTGTTTCCCAATTTGCCTTAATCTTCAAGGCATTATTTTCTCTCTGAGATTACCTCTATTTTTTTCATATAATACATATAATAAAACCTATCTCTAAATAAACATATGTATATAGTATACATAGTTTACATATACTCTCCTCCATTAGACTCTTGAGAACAGAGATTGCTTTTACGTTTTTCTTTGCATCCCTAATACTTAGTATAATGACCAGCACATAGTAGGATCTTAACAAATAATTGTTGATGCAATATTATTTTTAGATTTGCTTCTTCAAATTTTTCACTGATTGTTCCTATTTTTGCCCTTTGGGGCTCAACAGTACCAGTTTAATCGATGATTTTCCCATTGTTCACTTGCTGTAGTCTGATACACAGCAAAAAGTGATGTGTAAATTAATTGGTAAGAAGTAAAATTTTTAAATTTATTGATAATATCCCTTACAACTGTGGGTATCTGTAATGTTTGAGCTAGCTTTCTGGAGGTCCTTTGGACTGGCCTTGGTCTCAGAAGGATAGACTCCATGAGAACGGCCAAGAATAGAGTTATTCTGGCCCAGTCTTGATCTTAGTAGAAGAAGGAGGAGAGCCACCATTAGACTCCTCAAAGACAGAATGTCTTTCTTCCAGTCCTTGTTGGCCCTTATATACCTTATTGTAATTACACCATTACAGCATAATTGTGTAATAATACACATTATGTGTAAACTTAGAGAACCATTACATCACCATGATAAGTACTAAGTATATATGTGAACTAGAGAACAATTATCTCATCAGTTCCACAGAGTGAACACCTTGTTTCAAGTATAATTCTCCAAAGTTCCACCCTCTACAGGTATCTGTAAAAACTTATAACACTCAATATTAATCAATAGCTATTTATTAATGTCACTTGTTTTATATGATTTTTGCATAGAGATCACAAGATTGTGATAAGTTTTCAAGAAACCATATATCACATTGGATATTTAGCATACTTTTGACATATATACTTTAGCACACATATTTAAGTGTAGTCTTGATTGTAGCCCATAGAATTACAACGGGCTAGTTAGTATGAGTTTCTAGGCCATTGAAGTATATTTATCTCCATCACACCAAATTTCTTAACGTTTTCTGACGTGTGAAATGCTATTAGGTTTATGTTGCACGTGTTGCAATATTTTGTCTCTATTTGGGTGATATCTGTAATTCTGGAATAATTCTGGTTTTTAGCATATCAATATACTTATCAGAATCCATCATTTTCTCAATCATGATAAGATTTTCAGACTCAATAGAAATGAAAAATCTCTGAAATATTTTGGATGGATAGTCAATGTTTGTTAAATTGAATTGAAAGGAAATGAGATAATTTATGTGACAGTACCATACAAATGTGAACTATAATTTTCATTAATTAGTTGAGCTTCCTCTAAATGTAATTAATTGGAAGAGTTTGATGAATGTATAGTTTCATTTAATTGTTTTTTAAAATATAATTAAGGATTAAAGTAGTTAAGTAGAAACATTTATCTCTAATTCCTACATTTACAAAGCTTATTCACAATTTATAACAGAATTTATACCATATACATGGATTCAGTAAGACATTTAAAAACATTTATAACATTTATAAATTACCATTTAATTTAATTCTAATTTTTTGTCAAAGAAATTTCTCAATAGTTTCTACCAAGTAGAAAATTGGACTAGGATTTAACATTCCTTTTTAACTCTTTTTACTCCTCTTTGCCAGAGACAGTAATGATTAAAGCACTCAATAGAAAAGTGAGAGCCCAGTGAAAGGGGGAGAACAAAGAACATGAATATTTCATAAATTGGATCCTTAGTTCAGTTTAACCAGGATTTGTTCAGTACATTTTAAATGAGGGGCTAAGGAATGGAAATTGAAAGTTAAAAAAACAACAACATAACTTCTCACCACAAATTTGTAATTCAATATATTCTATAGGTACAAAATGAATGAATTAATGAATGAATGAATGTAAAAATTAAATATATACTTTTGGGCAAGCACAAAGTTTAACTATTGGAGGCACAAATAAAAAATCAAGATAGCTTCTGCTCTCAAGAAGCTCCCAATCTAGTAGGGGAATACAATACTTATAGGAAGTTTCAGTCTTTAGTCAGATAGAAAGGTCACATGTTCCTTAGCATGCAGCAATAAAACCAATAGCATTGAATTTGCCTTGATGTCATTTCTCACTGATAAAATTACATTGATTTCTGATAATAATTTATTTGATAGTGCCAAAGAGTTTGAGAATGAGAAATTGATTTTCCAATTAGCTAAAATGAGGAATCTAGAATATGTAATAAAGCCAGTTAAGAAGCACTGTGGTTAAAATGCTGGACTTGGATTAAAGAAGATGTGAATTTAAATTTCATTTAGTCTCTAAGAATAGTTATATAAAGCTGGACAAGTAACTTAATTTACATCTGTCTCAATTTCCCCATCTATTAAATAGGAATAATAATAGTTTTGTGTGACACTGGATAATCCATTTAATCCCACTTAACCTACATGGTACAAATGGATAAAGTACCAGGCCTGAAAGCAGGAGAACCTGTGTTCAAATTTAACCTCAGATACTTATTCCCTGTGTGACCCTGTGGAAGTCACTTAACAATGTTTTTCTCAGATAGTCATTTATAAACTAATCCAGAGAAGAAAATGGCAAACTACTCCAATGCTAAGAAAACGCCCGTGAAGAGTCAGACATATCTAATCCACAAAACCACAAGAACAAGTCTCATCACCAAGTGTCTTCATCATCAAAGTGGGAGTGATAATTCCACACATCCTGGGGACGTTGTGAGGATCAAATGGGTTAACATGTCAAAAACACTTTATGTACTTTAAAATGATAGAGATATTCTAGCTATTACTATAAAGAGAAAGGAGAGATCTTGAAAATGCTCTAGAAAAAAATGAAGTAGGCAAGATTCCTTTTAGGTGAGATTATAGATACCATAAAATGGGTGGTATCTGAACTGACCATTTATTTTAAAAGAAAAAGACTTCTAGAGTGGGAAGATACAGAGGTAATTATTATCTAGTAGGTTCAATGGGCCCCATGTCTTAGGCATATGGAAATGAAAATACTCCTACATTTCAATTGATCTTGAAGTTTTTATCTAAATTTTCCCTTCAATGCTGAAAAAATCCACAAACACCTATTAAACATTTTTATATTTCTTTTTCTATATTTTAATATGGGCTATAATAAAGCTCTCCATTATTTTTCCTTGAATATTAAATATATGTATATGATCATGTTGATGATCAAATCTACAGCCCCAAATTGACATAACTAAAAAGTGGATCCACTAAAGAGAATATGAAAGAGAAATGCATAAGATTTTTTGTTGTTGTTCAGTCATATTAATCATGTCTGACTCTTTCTGACTCTATTTTGGGGTTATCTTGGCAAAGTTACTGGAATAGTTTGCCATTTTCTTCTTCTACTCATGAGAAAACTAAGGCAAACAAGGTTAAGTGATTTACCCTGTGTTAGGCAGTTAGAAAGCATCTAAGACTAGTTTTGAAGTCAGGAAGAAAAACCTTTCTGAATCCAGGCCTGGAAATCTATCCACTGTGGTACCTAGGCGTCTAAGGTCTATAATTGCCTTAAGCTAGCTCTGGTGGACAGAATGTATCCTAGGTATTTATGATTGTTTAGTCAAAGTTTTTGTAAACCATGAAGTTCATTTGCCATGAAGGTTGAATAATTAGATTTTTTCTCCCTAGAAAAAGGGAGATTTCCCTCCCTTAGATGGAGGGAAAAGTAGCATAAAATAACATCCCAAATTATTGAATCTTTTTGAATATAACACTCATCTAAGTAAATCCACTTTTAAAAATGGTGACAAAGTTTAAATAAACATTAACACAATTGAGTGGTGTTGTTCCCATGAAATGGAATGCTGTGATTATTTAATATAGAATATTCAAGAGTTAAAATTTGAGTTGGCTCATATTGAAATTTGAGTGGCACTCTCATCATTAATCATATCATTTTACCTCTTTTATCTCATTTGATTTTCAAAACAGTCCTATGACTTAGCCCTGATTTTACAGAGATGAAGGAATTGAGGATAAGAAAAATTAGTTATGTTTCTATGATCACTCTGTTAATCAGTGTCTGAGAATAATTAAACTCAGTTATTTCTGATTTCAAATCCAGCATAGATGTCCACTATAGATATAGCTTACATACACACACGTATATATGTAGTGACTATATCATCTGGATTCCTCATTTTAAAATTGGGACATTATTAATACATGATTTTTGGAAACCATAGATTTAAGCAAATGCAAGAAGGTATTATATTTTGTCTCAAATATAGAGTGCATGAAAGTGTTAGTGGTGAAATAAGGTTGAAAAAATAGAACAGAACTTCAAATTAAATACATAAAGTTTTTTATATCTGTAGAATTTTTAATGCAAATTTCCATTCTGATTAAAATTATCAATGTAAAAGCTATATAATATATATGATCTATATAAATCAACACATTTAAATTTACAAATGAATAGATAGATGGATAGGTAGGTAGACTATCAGACATACAAATGAAATTCTTTCCCTTAGAGCAGGAGTTCCTAACCTGGGATCTACTAACACCCTCCTCCCAAGAATGAGTAGACAGATTAAACACACACACACACACACACACACACACACACCATGAACATATATGAGGAAACAAAGCAAAACAATTATGTATTTATTTTCACTGTCAACTGAAATTTAGTGTTTTCCTCAATTATGAACATAAGAAACAAACCAAAGCAGCATTAGCTGTAACTTGGTTGACTATGTGAATTATGGCCTGGGAGGACAGGTTGCTGTCCTGCTCCTGCTCACCTACTCTATGTATTTCATGAAAGTTTCTGTTCTTGCTTGCCAGGATTATGAGTTGGAGACAATAAGATACATGATCTATAAAGAGATGACTCCACCCATCCTGAGGAAGGAGGTCTGGGAATAGTATGACATTCAGCTTGACTCAATCATAATGGTTGTCAGGCAGCACCATTTCTCTCTGGCGCCTACTTAAGCAAATTTAAGGAATTGTACACAGCTTGTTTTAAAACTTTATCAGTCTGGAATCTGCCAGCTGGTTTGGGGGGCTGTAAATGCCAAATTCCAACTGTCACAACTTTTCTCTATAAGAACCTCATGAAGAATTTGCTCAGTCTATTGGGGACTTAGATGAATGTTGGATCATGTATTTGGGCAGTTTTATCAACTGGACCAAACCACAAATCTTCTCTTGAAAATTCCAATCTTTCCTCAATTGATATTTAAAGGGTCAAAAGAAGGTTATCTGGGAATTGGGTGTGAGGACCCAAACACAATGTTCAGCCAATAGTATGAATTCTTGTAGATTCAGGTTTGTATTTCTAAATCAGTGCAGACATTAATTATCACCATGAAAGCTTCTTCAGAGAGAGTTCATATTCAGTTCAGTTCCTGGCTTGAAGCAGCTGCCTCTGCATGAATCCTGACGTAACAAGGAAAGCAGTGACCGTGCACCAGCTGGAATCACTGGCATGAGGAGAAGTACCGGGACTCTGAACAAAAATTTCAGAATGAATGATTTACTATTTTTTTAATTTAAAAAATAAGATGATTCTAAATCCTTTTCCATTTTAATTCATGAGTTCCTAGGGGAGTATTACTGCCTAAATAAGGAAGAGTCAGAAATTGTCTCCTACTCTCTCCTGTATTTCTATGGTATACATTTTGCCCCTGTAGATCAGAGTTCCATGAATAATGACTCTTATGAGAAGATAAGTATTTAGTCAGTGCTGTAAGCTTGTGAGTTTAGGGAATTTAGGTAAATGAGTATTGCATGCTATTGTATTTTAAGTAGCTTTAGAGACCTCTGAAAACATCCTGTACATAGTGTCATAGAATTATACTGAAAAATGTAAAAGACCTTAAAGATTAATTGATTTAATCAATATTATACAATAAACAGATCTGAGATTGGAATTCATGTCTTCTGATTCTTTCTATTGAACTACAGCTTCATTCAGTGTATTGTCCTTGGAAATACTTGAAACCTCAAAGCGCGATTGTATAACTTCTTTTTTGGTGATATTTTGTTTTAATTTTTAAATTTATGGAAGAAAACAAGCATTTCCATATCATGCTAAAAAGATGATTGTACATGAAACTACAAATCCATTATATGCAACTTGTTAGTCCTTTTAAATATAGAATCAAGTTATCATGCACATTTCCCCCATTTTTTTCCTTTTCCCCACAATCTTAGAGATGGCCACTATTGTAGACACACACACACATATAATTATATATATATATATTTCCAATTATCAATTATTTCTATATATGCAAATGACAGATTTTAAAATATATCCTTTATACTTAACTTGGGATCTTTATAATAGTCAAAATGCCTTATTCACTCAAAGTCATAATATTGCTGTTACTAGGTAAAGAATTCTATTGATTTTGCTCATTTTTTCCTTCATTATTTTGTGCAAATCTTTCTATGTTTTCCTAAGATCAGTGACCTTATCATTTTTTAAGGCACAGTAGTATTCCATCACACTCATATACTACAACTTGTTTAGCCATTCATTCCCCAACTGATGGTCATCCCTGAAATTTCCAGTTCTTTGCTATCACAAAGAGAGTTGCTATAAACATTTTAGAACACATAAGCTCTCTAACTTCTAAGTGGAAATTCCACCCTCTATCTCTCATTGAAAGCTTTATTGGGAATTGTTTGAGCAGAAGTAGTGCTTATACCTGCAATGGCTAGGATGTCTTCCCCCTCTTTTCCTCTCCTTCTTTCTCTCCCAATTACCCAATTAATTTTCTAAGTGATAGGAATAGAGCTGTTAAACAAAACACAACAAAATTACATCTGAGCACATCGATACAGGAAAATCTAATGATGAAATCCCCTGTACAATAGATTGGCATGAATGCTGTATTCTGTAGTCTTAGAGAGTGGATTGGGATGGTAAATGTGTAAATGTTTTGACAAGGTCACGTAATATTAGCTAGAGTCACATAGTCAGATAGAGGACTTAAAATCTGTTCTGACAAATGCCAGTTCTCTCTTCATTAAAACATACTTTTTCTCATATTCAAAGAAGTAGAAAGTAGAAGAAAACATTTAAAAGGCAATATCACCTATAAAAGGGGCTCTATGTTTCTATTTGGGTGATCTCAAGAAAGCATTTGTAAAATCAAATGCTGATTAATTTAACATGGAGAAATCTATAACCATATTCTTCATTCTCCTTTTTTATTATGTGTCCATCAGGTCCTCTTATTAGAGTTTGCTAATTTACTTTAAAGTAGATAAATATCTATGGATAGGCATAATACCTATGCTTTTGAATGATACAGAACTCAGTGAAGAAACTATCTTTACTAATGTTGTTAATATTTTCTGTATAATTCATAGTCTTTTATTTAAAAACAGTTAATGATTTATTTATTTATCCCTGAGGCAATTGCAGTTAAGTGACTTGCCCAGGGTCACATAGCAAGAAATTGTTAAGTGTCTGAGACCAGATTTGAACTCAGATCCTCTGACTTCAAGGCTGGTGCTCCATCCACTGAACCACCTAGCTGTCCGATTCATATTCTTAAAGAATCATTCAAAGCATTGAAAAGTTGAATAGTTTGTCATAGATCATCCTTCTGATATATCTTAAAATACTGAACTTGATTTTGGTCTCCTTGACATTCATACTGTCTCTCTCTTTTGCCTCTGTCTCTGTTTCTCTCTGTGTGTCTACTCTGTTTTTCTCATCTTTTTCTCTTACACACATACATTCATACATATCTATGTATGTATATATGCTAAACTCTGAGGGTCTTCCCTCAAGATTCATTCATGCATTTATTTATTTATTTAGATTTTCTTTTCTTTTGTTTTTTTTTTTTTGGGGGGGGGAATCTAGGTGAAAGAGGATAGTCTTATTTTGTTAGCTAGCCTTAATCACTGAATGAATGCAGCCTCAATCAAACTGGGATCTGTAGAAGACCTTAGATAAAAAAAGTCAAGCCCTCCCATTTTATCCAGGGCCATCTCCAGTCATTCTGATTCGTATCTTGCCACTGGACCCAGATGGCTCCAAAGGGAGAAGTATGGCAGATGACTTTGCTTTCTCTCTCTCTCTCTCTCACTTAAATCCAATTCACTCTCATGTCATGGTATCACTTTCATGATGTCACAGTCCTCTTCAAGAATAAAAACAACAACAATATAATATTCCTGAATCACCAAGACAAGCTTAAATCAAGGATTTAGGTTGATTCCACTCCATTTTGGAAGGCAGAAAAACGAATATTTTAGAAATGTTTTCATCATGTATAATTACCAAAGATTTAATAATAAACATAAAAATAATATTGAAAATGGTTCAGTTATCTAGACATTGACTTTTCATGAAAACCCCATTCTCCAATAGGACTCTATAAATAGTCATAATAATGCAGGTATATTACTAAATTTTATTATTATATTTTAAAACATATTATTTCCCAATAATATTCCATTAATCATAGAATCTTCCTATCTCAAAAAGAAAAACAGAGAAGGAAAACTGACCAACAAAGAATCAAATTGGGCATTCCACACCATTAATTAAATTACTGTAAGTTCAAATATCTTTCAAAACTATGTTAAAATATTCATTATTCATTTTCTTCTTTGCCTCTTATGTAAATGTTTTACTTACCATATATTAATTCATGAAGAGTTTTCTACATAGATTTTAATTTTTCTCATATGTTCTACTGATTACAAGAAAGTAGCATTCCAGTACATTCATTTGCCACAGTTGTTGTTTTTTTTTTTTTAATCCAGTTGTCAACTGATGGATAACCATTGAGTTTCCTTACTTCCCAAATAACCTATAATTAAGATTTTGATATAGAGTGGATATTTCTTAATGTCTTTGACATCTTTGGGGGTATATTCCAATTAAGAATATTGTTTCAAAGGATATAGATGAGTCAGGGCAGCTAGATGGCACAGTAGATAGAGCAGTGACCCAGGAGTCAAGAGAACCTGAATTCAAATCTGATCTTGGACACTTAATACTTACTAGCTGTGTCATTTAACAAGTCACTTAACCCCAATTGCCAAGAAACAAAATAAAAACAAACAAAAAACCCATCAAGGATATGAATAATTTCATGATAATTCATGCGTAATTTCTAATTGTTTTTCAAATCTGGAAAACCTACACAAATGACTTTTTATATCTATCTTTCCTTACTTTTTCCATTACTATTTCCATTGTTTATAATCACTACAAATATTAAGGATGTAAGATGAAATGTTAGAAGTGTTTTCATGAACATTTCACTTATTAATATTCATTTAGAACATTCTTTTTTATATTGACTATTGATAGCTTATATTCATTCTTTTAAAAATATTTGCAGATTATTTAACATTCAAGAATTGTTGATCTAAAGGCAAAGGTTTCCATTAATGATTTCCTTCCCATGGTGAGTTGCATGAACTAAAGGACTTTATATAGAAGAGATTGATTCAAGTTCATAGCATTATACATTATTTACCATTTATAAAGCTCCTATTTCAATGCCAACCTGACTGAGACCTGAGATAGAGTAAAGATATATCTGAATTGGACTATAGATGCAGAATAGACATGTTGATTATAATTGAGAGATAAAATTTTATCTTGAATTGTCTCAAATATGGGACAAAAATAAAATTAACCCAGTTTATTGAGCTTCCTTCATATAAGAATATTCCTTCTCATTCCTGATTAGTTCCTCATGACTGTCCCAGAACTCAGTTGCTTTCTATAAACTGGGAATGAAGAAGAAAGAATTAGGAGGATGAAAGGAAAGTCAGTATCTTTTTATTCAAATTAAATATATTCTTAATTTGAATATATCAAAGTATAGGTTTCAACTCATTATTTTTATTTTCTTTATGAGAGAAAATGATCTCAAGTATAGAAAAGAAGGAATAAAAATAACTAATATGAAGTCTTAAGATAAGGTGGAATTTGAAGAGTATACCCACCTGTACTTAAGGAGTTCAAAACACTAATTCATGTGAACTAAGTGCTAAAGAAATAACAGATGTGATATCTGAATACCATAAACAATCTTTAAAAGTATGGAGAATGAGAAAAGTACTACAGGATTGAAGAAAGTAAATATTTTCTTTTTTTCAAAAAAAGAAAGAAAAGGTAAAGGCAAGTGAACTTGGTTTTAATTCCTGAAAAATTCTGGAAAAGCTATTAACAATGCAATGATTTGTGAACATATATAAAAAAATAAGTGATGAATAAAAAAAGCAAAGCTTCAACAAGAATAGGTTATCCCAGAATAATATCATTTTCATTTTTTGATAGTTATTAAACTGCCAGATCAAGGGAATGCTATAAATTTTGCAAACTAAGTAATAAATTTTATCAAGCCATTTGATGAAATTTCAGGCATATGGGGATATGTAGACCAAATGATAATGCAATGGTATGGAGTCTGAAGTGATTGAACTGTTATATTCAATACATAATTATAAATAATTTGAAGTAGATTCTGAAGGAAATATTCAAGGTGATGTTCCAAGGATTTTTGCTTGTCTTTGTACTATCATTTATTTATTTATAATATAATTATTATTTTTTATTCTTATTTTATTTTAAATATAAATAAATATTTGTCTCCATTTATTTTTATTATTCTTTATTTTATTTAAACAAAATAAATCCTATTTATTTTAAACATTTATTTATTTATAAATAAAATGTATTTATTTTATATTCTTTCTTATTTATTTTATTAAAACCTGATAAAGGCAAAATGATTTTGACTATTATTGTTTCATGTGACACAAAACTAGAATGTAGAATTTAGTAATTTTTCAAGTCTAAAACATTAGTTTAAATCTTATATAAACAATTTTTTTATGTTTTAATATTTTATTTTTCCTAAGTTACATATAAAACATTTGTTTTTAAAACTTCAAGTTCTTTAGGATGCAAAGCCCAAATTTTTTTGTTTCTGTATATAAGTAAGCCCTGAGAAAATGTCTCTTTGCAATTCTTTGACATTGCCCACTAAGAGAACATCTTAGTGTCTTTCTCTCTTTAATAAAGCTCCTTTTCTTAAAAAAAAAAAACAAAAAAAAACAAAAAAAAACTTCAAGTTCTAGATTTTCTTGCTTCCTCCACCCTTCCCATTGAGAAGGCACATGCAAAGTTATACCAAACAATTCCACAAAAAAATTCTCCTCCTTCCCTAAAAATAAAACTTTTTGGGAAAAAGAAAGATGCTTCACACTGTATTCAGATAAAATCAGTTCTTTCTTTTGGTATGGATAGAATTTTTAGCATTTTAAAAATCATAAATCTTTCAAAGTAGTCTTGGATCATTGTATTATTAAGAATAGCAAAGTCATTTAGAAATGATCATCCCATAACATTGCTATTTCTTGCTGCATAATGTATTTCACTTTGCTTGAACTCATGGAGGATTTTGATGTTTTTCCGAGAGCATTCTGCTCATCATTTCTTATAGAACTACAATATTCTATCATAATCATATAACAATTTATTCAGTTATTCCTGAAATGATGGACATGTCCTCAATTTCCAACTCTTTGCCCTTGAGCTGCTATAAACATTTTTTGTACATAGAGGTCCTTTCCCTTTTAATTTTAATTTTTTAATAATCAGATTCTTTTTCTATGCTCATTTTTCTAGCCAATTATTTGACTTTTAACTCTTTGTTAAGGCCTCTATTTCTCAGATGGAGCGTATAATGTCCCATTTCTGGGATTTTGTGAAGCTGTTTTCAGAGATCTTGGGACCTGAATTGTAAGTCAGCACTAATACCCAGGTCTGAGTATGGGCAAAGCAACAGAATCCTGCCTCAATGCCAGCAAAGAGGCTCCTGAAATCTTCCTCTGCCAAGCCATTTGGACCCATTTCTTGTGTGCTGAGATCTGCAGAAGCCACTACTTTTGCTGCAACTGTTACTGCTGTTGCTGTCCCCACTGTTGATTCAGTGGCTTTCAAAACAGGGTTCTGTTTGCTGGGGTTCTCCTCATATCGTAATACAATAACTCTTTCCTGCTGATTTTCCAAGTCACCCTTGATGTGTCTGAGCTAAGAGGTCTGGAGATTGTTGCCTTGCCCATTGATTTAGAGACCCCAAAGCTTGCCCCTGGCTTACTGGGGTCTTAGGCTGTGCTGGTACAGCTTATGCTGCAATTGCACTACAATCCCATCCCAGCACAACAGATCCCCCTGCCTATCTTTCACTGTTTTTAGGTGGGCTCTGATTCTCTAAAATTTTTAGTCATTATTTAAAGGTATTTGGAAGGGTTTAAGGGAGAGTTTGGGTGACTCCCTGTCTTTACTCCACTATAATGACTTGCTCTAATAATACAAATTTTAAAAGGGACAAGTGTAAAATATTACACTTGGACTCAAAAAACTAACATCATAAAATGATATAGGTATGACTATATAATGACTCATCTGAAAAATATTTAAGGTCTTGAATTGACTACAATTTCAATCTGAGTCAACAGTATGATGTGATATGGTCTCCCAAAAAAGCAATAAAATATTAGACTGCACCTAGAAATGCTTAGTGTAAAAATCTAACCAAATGTTACATAGTACAATTTTTCTCTTGAAAATCTTAAACAACATGCCATTTAGGATCAGTTAGAAGTGCAGCCTGGAAAATAGAAGATGGAGAACTTATCTTCTCCATACTTAAGTGGTTATCAGAAGAAAGATTAGGCTTACTTCAATTGGTTTCTGAGGGTAGCTGGAAGTTCTGGGTAGAAAGTTGAAATAAGCAATCATATTTAATAGGCCTAAACACTTCTTGAAAAATCAGAGCTATTACAAAGTGAAACGGATTACTTGGGAGTTTTTTCTGGACAGCATCAAGAAAAGGCGGAATAGCCAGATGTTGGGTTAACTGCATAAGGACATTCTTGATCAGGTAAAGATTGAATTGCATGAATTCTGAAGTCTCTTCCAAAGTTTAGAATATGGGAGGCCTTTGATTATTTACTTGGAGTCTGTGTCCCAAGGTACATTATCCCAGGTAGAAATTGTGTTTTTGTAAAACAAATCTAGAAATTGACCTGATACTTCTTCTTTCAACTTATACTTTGCAGATCTAGTTAATAAGGGTACTTATGCAGCCTTTAGGCTGGCTTCCTTCTTCTGCCATCTGTCTCATGTATATGTATACTACAAGCTCCATATGCTTCTTTATCTCCAATAAGCCTGAAGCATTCTGAGCTTTCACCAGGGCCAGTTTAGACAAATGACTTAACTAATTTGTTTTGGGTTACTAGTGAGTGAGAAGTGAATTTGGCAGTGCTAAAAATCTCCCAAAGTGTTTTGCCTTTAATAGAAGTAACTGCTGGACAAATGACAATCTCTAAAACTTTTTTTTTCTTTTTCAAAATTCTGATGCCTACTGTCCAAACTGAGAAATTGCTTTTATGATTAAAAGGGGAAAATGACAATTATATCTCTGATTGGAGCAAGTGAGATTAGTGTAGTTGTCATGAGAATCAACTCACTACTTTTTTATAATAAATTTATAATATTTGTTGAAGCTGTGGGTGGTATGTGTGTCTGGTAGTGTTTATTAAATACATAATTGGGTAACTAACATTATGAAGTTCTGTAACATTCTTTTCATCTGACAGTGGGGTGGAAGATGACTTTCTTCATGCAGATATGAGTCAGCAAATCTGACTTTCTCCATACAAGGATAATAAACCACATTGAATTTGTTCCTTGTGGAAGTCTCCGATTCCTTAGCACCTTTCACTGGGAAGCCTTCTTTCTCCCTACCTAACAAAGAATACCTGAGTCCTTGATTTTGTTAATTTAATTTTAATACTTTCTAATTATCAAGCTATTTTTCCTCTTTCCCACATCCTCTATTCCCTAAAGTAAAAATACAAAAGCTTTGCAACATATAAATATAGTCAAGCAAAACAAATTTTCACATTGCCCACATCCAAAAAAAATATTTAATTCATCCTGCATAGTGACTTATCACTTCTCTGTCATGAGATGGGTAGCACTCTTTCTCAAAAGTTTTCTGGAATTATAGTTGATTATTGCACTGTACAGAGTTGTGCATTGTACAGAGACACTATAAAGCAAGTGCTCCAAATTCTATTCTTAATTTGTGGTCCATATTCTTCAAATTTTGCATGCCATAATAGTCTACTCCCCATCATATTGCTTCCCTAGATTTGATCATTGTCTTAGAATCAAGCTGTCTGATCTTCTAAATTTTCATCCTTATCCTAATTAGCCCTTCTCCTATGCACGACCACTTAACCTAGTTTTCTGCTGGCTTAGAGACCCACTTTGGCCTTTGGAGTCCTTGTTCTATTTTAAAGAATTTTTATAAGCATTAAAAAAAACCTTATTCTTGATTTTGCTATCAAAGACAATAATCCAAGGCACTACTCTTCACTGGAGGTTACTCTTCTTACTCTCCCTAGTTTCTAGATGGGCATTCTCCTTGTTCACCACTTTCTCTTCTAGGTGATTCTTTACCATACTTATGCTCGGTAGCACAGGGAATAAACGTTTTAGACTTGGAATCAGGAAGACCTGAATTCAAATACTGACTCAGTTGCTTAAAACTATGTGACAGTTGTTAAGTTAAATATGGAAATTTCTGTTTCCTCTTACGTAAAACGAGTATAGCAATAACACTTATCTTACAGGGTTATTGTGAAAACAAATATGATACCCTATGAATAGTGTTTTCCATCTAAGTTTTAAAGCACATATAATTGCTTATTTTTATTTTAATTACACTTTTTACTTGTTGTTCCAAGAAACTGTAGAATGCATAGTGTCCACACACCAATGAAACTTTCTCAGTAGATGGGCTAAACCAGGTTCAAGGTAAACTCAAACCCATTAGTACATCAGGGAGTTGTGTACCACAAGTATATGGAAAATTCTTCCAGTAATCTAATTTCAGTTCTGCTGTCTTTTATTTATGTGATCTTATAAAAGTTGCTCTTCTTCTCAGGGCCTTAGTTTTCTCATCTATAAAATGAGGCAGTTAGATCAGATGATTGGTTGATGATTGCCTTCTAATTTTATGATGCTAGAAGCTGGTTTTGTGGAGAAAAGTTTGGTATTGGACCTGTTGAATTTGAAGTACCAAACAATCTATGTGAAGATGTCATCTAGAGAGTTGAGATGATAGGCAGGAAAACAAACAAATAAAAAAAGATGTTATGGATGGAGTTGTAGACTTGGATTTCATTTTCATACATCTATTTATTGAAGCTATGAGAATTAATGAGTTTTCCTAGGCAGAGAGCATAGAATGGAATTATTATATCATAGATTTAGACTTAAAAGGGAAAAATAAAGTAATACATTTTTTTTAAATGTGCATTAAGTGTTTACTTTGCTCCAAGAAGTATGTTAAACTCTTGATATACAAGAAATAAATGCAAGGCAATTATACTCTCAAGGACTTTACATTATTATAAGAGAAATTAAAAATTTTGGAGCATGTACCTATATGTAAGGAAGGATGTTCTGATATGGAAAGTCATTAAGATAGTGAATTAAACAAGCATGTTCTTTCCAAAGGCAATGAAGATGTTCATTTTACAATAGTTCTTTTAGCAACAAGTAGAGAGAGTGAAGAGAGAGCTGGCATAACAATGAGAATGGAACAATCCTAGAAATCCTAGAAAATTTAGATCTGAAAAGCATAACTCTTCCAAGGTAGAGTCTTTGTTAGACCTTAGGGATTACCATACCTGGTCTTTTCATTTTATGGATCATAACTTTATTATATATCTTAAAAGGAATACAAAGTTATACATAATAGATTTACAGTTTCATGTAAATCAACTTTTTATTATACTGTTATGGAAATGTTTATTTTATTCCATAAATTTAAAATTAATTTTTTTCTTAAAGGGGGCTCTCATCATTCCTCTTTGTCTTCTTAGCTTCTTTCTAACCCTTTAAAGTGAGTCTTCCCCAAAGTTCTAACATTTTCCTTTCCTTTAAAGTACACTACATGCTTGGAATTAAAGGCTTTGTGTTCAAATACCACCTTTGCCATTTATTACTTGTTTGACTTTTAGCAAGTGAGTAATCCCTGAAAAACCCTAAGTTCTAGATTTGATTTATCATGGACAATCTCTGACAACAGTAGTTTTCTCTATATTTTCATTGAGAATCACCAAAATATTTGGGAATAAGACTTGAACATGATACGAAATCAGACCCAATAACAGTTGTAGTCAGTTTATCTCCTTCCCCCTATGCTGACTTAGGGATGGGTACATCAGACATAATGTATAAAATTACTCTCTATATACTTTTATTTATCATTTCTTTTTCTGGACACAGACAGCAACTTTCTTCATATGTCCTTTTCTTTTAATTTGTGTATTTATAATAGTCAAAATGACTTAGTTGTTCAAAGTCATTCTTAAAACACTTGTATATAAAGATTTAAGATTTGTGAAGATATCTGTCTATATATCTATATGCGTATACAATTTATAGGTATGCATATATGTATATACAAACATATTGGTATACTTATGTCTATATACATATACATATACATATATATATATATATATATATATATATATATATAGGTATACATACATACACACATACATATATGTATATATATATATATATATATATATATATATATATATGTTATTCATCCATCAATGTGAAGACCTCATTAGCACCCAGGGTACTTTAAAATCACCAAAGTCAGCATAAGCAAAAGTCCTTGATCTTTATTCTTTGTGGAGGTAAAAGAGAATGGCTACATGAAGTGAGAGGAATGGCAACAAGAATCTGGCCAGGAGTCACTCTCATTTTCTACTCTATCCTTTTATCCCTCCTCATCTCACTATACACCAACAGATTGAGCCCCCACAGAATGGTGGGGTGGGCCATTTTCCAAGCAAATGTTAATAGAGTATAGTCCAATTGGTAATTAGCTTTAATTGTTTGCTTGTCTGAACCTCAGTGCAGGAACTTCAGCCCTTTATATATCAACACAAATATAAATGTATATGTGATTGTGTGTGTGTGTGTGTGTGTGTGTGTGTGTGTATGGAGAGACAGATAAATAGACAGAGGAAGAGGAAGAGAGAGGGAATCTGAGTTAATCCTCACAATAAATTTATGAGGTAGACCTACTTTAATCTTCACTTTTCATATGAGGATACTGAAACTTAGAGAAACTCAGCTAGTAAGTGTATGAGGCAAAAGTCATCAAATAGTCTGGCATTAATTTTTTTCAGTCTAATATGTTATTTTCCTCAATTATATGTAAAAACAATTTTAACTTTTTTCAGTTTTTACAAATATTGAATTCCATCTTTTCTTCCCCCTTCCGTTTGACAGATTATACATATACAGTCATGTAAAACACATTTCTATGTAAGTCACTCTGTGAAAGAAAACAGAGATCAAAAAACAAAGAATTAAGAAAAATAAGAAAAAATATCTTTTAGAAATCATATTATTAATTTACTTTCTGGTGAAATTCTTTATTTTTTAAAATCTTTTTTATTGTAACTTTTTATTGACAGAACATATGCATGGGTAAGTTTTTACAACATTATCCCTTGCACTCACTTTTGTTCCAACTTTTCCCTTCCCGCCCTCCATCCCCTTCCCTAGAGGGCAGGCAGTCTTATACATGTTAAATATGTTTTAGTATATCCTAGCAACAATATATGCAGAACCATAAAATTATCTTATTGTACAAGAAGAGTTGGATTCAGAAGGTAAAAATAACCTAGGAAGAAAAACAAAAATGAAAGTAGGCTACATTCATTACCCAGTGTTCCTTCTCTGGATGTAGCTGATTCTGTACATCATTGATCAATTGGAATTGACTTCTCTTTGTTGAAAATATCCACTTCCATCAGAATACCTCCTCATACAGTATTGTTGTTGAAGTATATAATGATCTCCTGGTTCTACTCATTTCACTCAGCATCAGTTCATGTAAGTTTTCCCAAGCCTCTCTGCATTCATCCTGCTGAACATTTTTTAACAGGACAATAATATTCCATAACATTCATACACTACAATTTACCCAACCATTTTCCAAATGACGGGCATCCATTCATTTTCCAGTTTCTAGCCAGTACAAAGAGGGCTGCCACAAACATTTTGGCACATGCAGGTCCCTTTCCCTGCTTTAATATCTCGTTGGGATATAATCCCGGTAGTAACACTGCTGGATCAAAGGAAATGCACAGTTTGATAACTTTGGGGGCATAATTCCAGATTGCTTTCCAGAATGGTTGGATTCGTTCACAACTCCATCAACAATGTATTAGTGTCTCAGCTTTCCTGCATCCCTTCCAAAATTCATCATTATTTTTTCCTGTCATCTTAGTCAATCTGACTAATTTGAATTTCTCTGATCAATAATGATTTGGAACATCTTTTCATATGAGTAGAAAAGTTTCAGTTTAATCATCTGAAAATTGTCTATTCATATACCTTGACCATTTATCATTTTTACCCATATGCATGGGTAATTTTTCAACATTGTCCCTTGCAATCACTTCTGTTCCACCTTTACCTTCTTTCTCTCCACCCCCTCCCCTAGATGGCAGGTAATCTCATACATGTTAAACATGTTAAAGTATATCTTAAATACAATATATGTGTACATATTTATACAGTTCTCTTGATGCAAAAGAAAAATCGTATTTAGAAAGCTAAAAATAACCTGGGAAGAAAAACAAAAATGCAAGCAGTCCATATTCATTTCCCAGTGTTCTTTATCTGGGTGTAGCTGGTTCTGTTCATCACTGATCAATTGGAAGTGAATTGGATCTTCTCATTGCTGAAGATATCCACTTCCATCAGAATTGATGCTCACATAGTATTGTTATTGAGGTGTATAAATGATCTGGTTCTGCTCATTTCACTCAACATCAGTTCATGTAGGTCTCTCCAAGCTTCTCTGTATTCATCTTGCTGATCATTTCTTACAGAAGAGTAATATTCCATAATATTCATATACCACAATTTACCCAACCATTCTCCAACTGATGGGCATCCATTCATTTTCCAGCTTCTAGCCACTACAAACAGGACTGCCACAAACATTTTGCACATACAGTTCCCTTTCCCTTCTTTAGTATCTCTTTGGGGTATAAGCCCAGTAGTAGCACTTTGGGTCAAAGGGTATACGTTTGATGTTTGCAAATTCAGATTTCTCTCCAGAATGGTTGGATTCGTTCACAACTCCACCAACAATGCATCACTGTCCCAGTTTTCCCATCCCCTCAACATTCATCATTATTTTCCTGTCATCTTAACCAATCTGACATGTGTAGTTATCTCAGGTTTTCTTAATTTGCATTTTCTCTGATTAATAGTGATTTGGAACCTCTTTCATATGGTGGTAATAGTTTCAATTTCATCATCTGAAAATACATTTCAATCCTGACCATTTATCAATTGGAGAATGGCGATTTCTTATAAATTAAGTCAGTTCTCTATATATTTTTTGAGGCCTTTATTAGAACCTTTAACTGAAGATGTTTTCCCAGCTTGTTCTTCCCTTCTAATCTTTCTCTTAATTTTGTTTTTACAAGGCTTTTTTAATTTATGTAATCAAAATTTTCTATTTTGGATCAATAATGTTCTCTAGTTCATCTTTGGTCCAAAAATTTCTTCCATTACGGTCTGAGAGATAAACTATCCTTGTTCCTCTAATTTTTATAATCTTGTTCTTTATACCTAAATCATGGAACCATTTTGATCTTATCTTGGTGCATTGTTAGTTGGGTCCTCCTAATTTTCCCATACATTCAGTTATCCAGCAGTTTTTTGTCAAAAATAATTCTTATCCCAAAAGTTAGGATCTTTGGGTTTTCAAACAAGGTTTTATGTTATTTTCTGTCTTGTAACCTAATCTGTTCCACTGATCCAATCTTTTCTTAAAATACCAAATGATTTTGGTGACTGCTGCTTTATAATATGTTTTAGGTCAGGAAGCTAGACCACCTTCATTTTTTTCATTAATTTTTTTCATTAATTCCCTTGAGATTTGGCCTTTTTATTACATATGAATTTTTTTTTTTTTTTCTAGATCATTAAAATATTTTTCTTGGAATCCCGTTGGTATTTAAACTAAATAAATAGATTAGTTTAGGGGTATTTATCTTTTTATATTTTGCATATCCAAGAGCATAATATTTTCAATTTTTAAGTCACTTTATTTGTGTGGAAAGTTTTTGTAATTTTGCTCATAGAATTCCTGACTTTCCTTTAATAGATAGATCCCCAAATATTTTATGCTATCGACAAATTTTTGAATGGAATTTCTCTTTGTATCTCTTGCTGTTGGATTTTGCTGGTGATGTATAAAACTGCTTTTGATTTATGTGGATTTATTTTGTATCCTGCAATTTTGCTAAAGTTGTGGATTATTTCTAATAGCTTTTTAGTAGAATCTCTGGAGTTCTTTAAGTGTACTACTATATCATCTGCAAAGAGTGATAATTTGGTTTCCTCATTACCTACTCTAAATCCTTTAATCTCTTTCTCATTCTTATTGCCAAGACTAGCATGTCTAATACAATATTGAATAATAATGGTGATAGTGGGCAACTTTGTTTAATTCCTGATCTTACTGGGAATGGTTCCAGTTTATGCCCATTACTTATAATGTTTACTGATGGTTTTAAATATATGCTCCTGACTAATATAAGGAAATGTCCATTTATTCATATACTCTCAAGTGTTTTTTAATAGGAATAGATGTTGGATTTTATCAAATGTTTTTTTCTGCATCTATTCAGATGATTATATTTTTTTATTAATTTGGTTATTGATATAGTCAATTATTCTAATAATTTTCCAAATATTGAACCAGCCCTGCATTCTTGGTAATAGTGTATTATCTTGGGGATGATTTTCTGTAATCTTTTGCTAATGTTTTATTTAATATTTTAGCATCAATATTCATTAGGGAGATTTGTCCATAATTTTCTTTCTCTGTTTTCAACCTACCTGGTTTAGTTATCAATATCATATCTGTATCATAAAAAGAATTTGGTAGGACTCCTTCCATCCCAATTTTTCAAATAGTCTATATAGCATTGGAGTTAATTGTTCTTTAAATGTTTGGTAGAATTCACATGAAAATCCATCTGGTCCTGGGTTTTTTTTTTCTTAGGGAGTTGATTAATAGCTTGTCCTATTTCTGTTTTCTAAGATGGGACTGTTTAACCAATATATTTCTTCATCTCTTAATCTGAGCAAGCTATATTTTTGAAAGTATTTTTCCATTTCACTTAAGTTATCAAATTGGCATAAAGTTGGGTAAAGTAACTCCTAATTATTGCTCTAATTTCCTCTTTGTTAGTGGTGAGTTTTCCCTTTTCATTTTTAAGACTAACAATTTGATTTTCCTCTTTCCTTTTTAAAAATCAGATTTAGTAAGTTGGTTTTTTCATAGAATCAACTCTTAGTTTTCTTAATTCAGTATTTTCTTTTTACTTTCAATTTTATTAATCACTCCTTTTATTTTTAGAATTTCAAATTTAGTATTTGACTGGGGGTGTTTATTGTTCCTTTTCTAGAATTTTTAGTTGCAAGCCCAATTCATTGACCTTCTCTTACTCTATTTTATGCAAATAGTCCTCTAAGAGATATAAAATTTCTCCTTATTTCTGCTTTGGCTGCATCCCACACATTTTGGTATGACATCTCATTATTGTCATTTTCATGGGTGAAGTTATTAATTATGTCTATGATTTGCTGTTTCACCCAATCATTCTGTAGTATGATAATATTTAGTTTCCAATTATTTCTTGGTCTATTTCCCCCTGGCCTTTTATTGAATGTAATTTTCACTGCATCATGGTCTGAAGAAGATGCATTTACTATTTCTGCCTTACTGCATTTGAGTTTCAGGTTTTTATGTCCTAATATATGGTCAATTTTTGTATAGATTTCATGAACTGCTGAGAAGAAAGTGTACTCCTTTCTGTCTCCATTTAGTTTTTTTCCAAAGATCTATCATAGCTAACTTTTCTAGTACTCTTTTTAGCTCTTCACTTTACCTCTTTCACTTCTTTCTTATTTACTTTGTGGTTCGATTTATCTAATTCTGAGAGTGCAAGGTTGAGATCACCCACTATTATAGTTTTGCTGTCTATTTCTTCTTGCAGCTCTCTTAATTTCTCTTTTAAGAATTTAGAGGCTACATTACTTGGTACATATATGTTTAATAGTGATATTGCTTCATTATCTATGCTACACTTTAGCAAGATATAGTGCCCTTCCTTATTTCTTTTAATTAGATCAATTTTTGCTTTTGCTTGTTCTGAGATCAGGATGGCTACCCCTGCTTTTTGACTTCACCTAAAGCATAGTAGATTCTGCTCCAACCTTTTACCTTTACTCTGTATGTATCACCCTGCTTCAAGTGTGTTTCTTGTAAACAACATATTGTAGCATTCTGGCTTTTAATCCAGTCTGCTAACAGCTTCCTCTTTATGGGGGAGTTTACCCCATTCACATTTAGGGTTAAAATTATTAATTCTGTATTACTTGCCATCTTGTTAACCCCTGCTTATGCTTTTCTCTTTTCCTTTCCCCTTAACCCCCTCCCTAGTATTGAACTTGTGAACACCACTTGCTTCTCACAGCTCTCCCTTTTTCATATACCTCTCCCCACCTTAAAGTTCCCTCTCCCTTTCTTACCCCTTTTCCTCACAATTTTTGTTTTCCCTTCCACTTAGTTTACTCCTTTCCTTTTCACTTTTCCTCTCCCAATTTTCAAAGCAGGAGAAGTTTCATCATAAATCAAATATGTCTAAATTTTTTCTCTTTAAGCCAATTCTGAGGAGAGTAAGATACACACTATGCTCATCCCCCTCCCTTCTTTCTCTTAGATATAATAGGTTTCTTTTGCCTCTTTGTGAGATGTAGTACCTCCACTTTACCCTTTTTCTGGTACAATTTCCTTTATAGTTTCTAGAACAAATTATACGTGTTCTTTAAATATCTTTATAGAGAAATATAGTTTCCAAGATTTCTTTTTACCTTTTTAGGTTTCTCTTGGGTCCTATAATTGGAGATCAAACTTTTTATTTAGTTCCAATTTTTTCCTCAGAAATAGATGAAATTCACCACATTTTATTGAATGTCCATCTTCCCTGGGAAAAAATGCTCATTTTGGCTGGGTAAGTTATTCTTGGCTGCATAGCAAGTTCCTTAGCCTTTTGGAATATCAGATTCCAGGCCCTTTTATCCTTTAATGTTGATGCTGCTAGATCCTGAATAATCCTTATTGTGGTTCCTCTATATTTGAATTGATTTTTTCTAGCAGCTTGTAATATTTTTTCCTTGGTCTGATAATTCTGGAATTTAGTCACTATATTTCTTGGAGCTTTGATTTTAGGGTCCCTTTCAGTGGGTAATTGATGAATTCTTTCAATGTTTATTTTGCCCTCTGTTTCTATAACTTCTGGACAATTCTCTTGGATAATTTCCTGGAAAATAGTGTCTAAGCCCTTTTTTTCATCATATTTTTCAGGAAGTCCAATAATTCTCAGATTATCTCTCCTAGATCTACTTTCTAGGTCTGTTGTTTTCCCAAGAAGTTATTTGACATTTTTTCCCCATTGTTTCATTTTTTTTTTTTTTTTTTTTTTTTTTTTTTTTTTTTTTTTTTTTTTTTTTGGTTTTGCTTGACTGATTCTTGGCATCTCTTAGAGTCATTCAATTCCATTTGTTCAATTATGATTTTAATTAATTATTTTCTTCACTTACTTTTTAAAATCTTTTTCTAATTGTCCAATTGAGTTTTTTAGTGAGTTGTTTTGTTCTATGGAATTTTTCTCTATTTTGCCAATTTTATTTTTTAGAAAGCCATTTTCTTTTTCTAATTCCCTAATTCTGTTTTTCAAGCATTTGATTTCTTTATCCACTCTATCTTTAAATGAGTAGGATGACTTATCCAGACCCTCTTGCCAAGCTTACCTTTCCTTTCCCCATTTTTCTTCTAGCTCTCTTGTGAGAGCCTTTTTAATTTCTTCTATGAGTGTCTTGTATGTTGAGGACCACATCATATCCCCCTTTGGTGATTCATCTGGAGACAGTCTGTTTTTAGTCTCCTCAGGGTTTAAAATCTTCTCTCTCTCCAAAAAACAAAACAAAACAAATGCAGTCTGCTTTTTTTTGGGGGGGGGGGACGTGGGGAGTGGGGAGGGAGCTGGATGGTATTACCAAGCTTCCTCTACAGACTACAGGGGACAGCAGTGTGGCACTAGCAGGACAGCTTGGCTGTGCTGCATCTGCGCTCTGAGACAGAGATTGCTGAGACACTCTGGATAGGTGTGGCCAGGTCCTGAGAGACCCTAGTTTTGGGGGTTATGGTCTTTTCCCCTTGTGTTTATAGCTTCTCTGCTGATCTACTGGCTTGCTGCCAGGGCAAAGTAGCCACACTGTGGTAAAGTTCTCCCTACAGAAATGGCTGAGATCACTTCCCATCCCCTTCAGGTCTGCTCAGTGTGAGCTGCCTACCATACTCTCACTGTCTGCTGCTCTGCCACTGCCTGCCTTCAGTCTGTGCTTGATCTAACTGTCCCTGTCCACAAGCAAAAACTACCTTTTCTGGTGAATTTTGAGGATATCTTCTGTTGGTAATTATTTGTGTTTTTTTTTTTCAGTCAAGCACTAATTCCAAGGCCTTGTTATAAAAAGATTTTTCTGAGAGCAAGACGGAGCTTAAAGAGATGTGTGTGTCCTTTCTGCCATCTTGGCTGGAAGTCACTTTCTTTATTTTTAATGCACATTGTTTTATGAATCATATTGGAAGAGAAAAATCAGAACAAAAGGAAAAAAATAATGGAAGAGAATTAAAAAAATAGAAAAAGAGAATTGAACATGGCATGTGTTTATTTATATTCAGTCTCTTTAGTTCTTTTTCTGGATGCAGATAGCATTTTCTGTCTGTAGTCTATTGGCGTTGCTTTGGGTTACTGAACCACTGAGTGGAAACAAATCTTTCATAGTTGATCATTATGTACTCTTGAAGTTATTGTGTACAATGTATTCCTAGTTCTGCTTCTTTTGCTGAGCAGCAGTTCATGTAAATCTCCAAATTTCTAAAATCAGCTTGTTCCTCATTTTTTATAGAAAAATAATATTCTATTACTTTCATATACCACAATTTGAAGTTCTGCAACAATGTTTGTTAGCATTTTCCTTGTGGGATTTCTTTCTGAAGGTGATCAATGGATTCTTTCAATGAGTATTTCCCCTTCTGTATCTATTATATTAGGACAGGTTTCCTTATTGATCTCTTGAAGAATGCTATCCAGGCTCCTTTTTTTATCATACTCTTCAGATAGGCCAATACTTTTTAAATTGCCTCTTGTACACCTATTTTCCAGGTTGACTTTTTCCAATGAGATATTTCATATTTTCTTTCATTCTTTTTGGTATATTTGATTGATTCTTGCTACCTCACAAAGTCATTAACTTCCATTTGCCCCTTTCTAATTTTTAATGTGTGATTTTATTCAGTTAGATTTTTATCTCTTTTTTCTATTTGGTTAATTCTACTTTTTCAGGAATCGTTTTCTTCATATAAAATTTTTCCTTCATTTTTTTCAAGCTGTTGACTCTCTCATGTATACCTCTCATTTCCTTTCAAATTTTTCTTCTATCTCTTATTTGCCTTTTAAAGTATTTTATGATTACTTCTAAGAAGCACTGAGACCAATTCATATCACTGAGATTTCTTCTGTGAACATTTTGTTCTCCTCTGAGTTAATATTTGAGTTTGCTCTGTTACCCAGAGTAGCTTTCTATGGTCAAGGTTCTTTTCTTTTTCTTGCTAATTTTTTTTCCTTTTCTTTTAGTATTTCCTCTTTTTTTTTTTTTTTTTTTTTTTTTTTTTTTTTTTTTAGTTCTGTTCCTGGGGTAAAGGTGGCACTGTCCCAAGCTTCTTGTGCAACTCTTCCACTTGGCTTGGAGTACAGGGCCATCTTGTGTTTGCAGGGGACAGCTTTTCAGAAAACAGCTTGTTTTCCCAGAATTTGTCTTCTGAACTGGGACTAGAAGATATACCACTGATCTGTTCCTCCACTAAAACAGGACTGAGGGTCTTGGTTGCTGATTTGCTGTGATTAAGACTCTCTCACTGACTTTCTCAGAGTTTTTCTGACATGGGCTGAACTCTTTTCATCCCAGTTAGACTGCCTTTTCTTGAAGATTCTTGAGGTAGAGAATGGTTTCATTCTATGAGATTCTGTTCAGAAACTTGGTTTCATGTGGTTTTCAAGGGAAATTGGAATATCTCAAGCAGCTTCCTGGCTTTACTCTACCCTCTTGGCTCCACCTCCAGAATTCCAAAAAAATATACTCAATCAGTATTCAGATTCCTTCATCATAAGTAAATTATTTTATTTTTATTACTAGAATATTTGTAGGAAACAAACTGTTTCTGGGATTTTGGGAGGCAGAGCCAAAATGGTGGGGATAACACGTTTCTCTGTGACCTTCTTTACCACCCTTACAATAATTACAAAATCCAGCCTCTGAATTAGCTTTGGACCAGCAGAACCCATAAATATTGGGAGTGGAACAAATTATCAGTAAACATTATTTTCTTTTTTATTTATTCATTTATTTATTTTTTATTATTACATTAACTTTTTATTTACAGAACCCATGCCAGGGTAACTTTTTTTTTTTTTTTTACACAACATTAGCCCTTGCACTCGCTTCTGTTTTGATTTTTCCCTCCCACGCTCCACCCCCTCCCCTAGATGGCAAGCAGTCCTATATATGTTGAATATGTCATAGTATATCCTAGATATAATATATGTGTGCAGATCCAAACAGTTTTCTTGTTGCACAGGGAGAATTGGATTCAGAAGGTAAAAATAACCCGGGAAGAAAAACAAAAATGCAAACAGTTTACATTCATTTCCCAGTGTTTTTTCCTTTGGGTGTAGCTGTTTCTGTCCATCATTGATCAATTGAAACTGAATTAGGTCTCTTTGTCAAAGAAATCCACTTCCATCAGATTATATCTTCATACAGTATCGTTGTTGACGTATATAATGATCTCTTGGTTCTGCTCATTTCACTTAGCATCAGTTCATTTAATTCTCTCCAAGGCTCTCTGTATTCATCAGCAGACATTATTTTCGAAGATTACCAGAAAAGGTCTGTTCCAATTGGAAATGGAAGGGAGGCACCTAGCTCAATCAACTAAGCACAAATGCCAGCACAGACAGCTCAAAGTCCCAGGGCTGTGCAGACTCCACATGGCAGAGAATTAATGGGAGAAAACAGACTAGAAAAGGTCTATTTCAATCTGAAACAGAAGAAAGGCAGACTAAAACAAATAGCTGACCACAAATGCCAGTGCAGACAGTGCAGAGCCCCAGGGCTTTGCTGACTTTTTCAGTATTGCAGACAACACATAGCACAGAATCTATGGAGAGGAATCTATAGGAATCTACAGCAGTGTTGGCCACTCTGCCCTGGTTGCAAGCCAGTAGATCAGCAGAGAAGTTATAAAACATCCAACACAAACACAAAAGAGCAATAGCAAATCCCAAAAGGCCAGAATTTCACAGGACTTGGCCATGCCCACCCATCAAAGAGACTGACAGCACTGACCCAGCCCAGCTGTGGCAACATGGAAAACCTCCCATGCTCTAATGGCAGACATTAACTTTTTTAAAAATGAGAAAAAAGATATTACCAAAAAGACTACAGAAAATCATTCCCAGGATAATACACTATGATCAAGTAGGATTTATACCAGGAATGTAGGGCTGGTTCAATATTAGGAAAACTATCAATATAATTGCCCATATTAATAACCAAATTAACAAAAACCATATGATCATCTCAATAGATGCAGAAAAAGCATTTGATAAAATCCAACATCCATTCCTATTAAAAACACTTGAGAGTATAGGAATAAATGGACTTTCCCTTAAAATAATCAGCAGCATCTATTTAAAACCATCAGTAAGCATCATATGTAATGGGGAAAAACTGCAACCATTTCCAATAAGATCAGGAGTGAAACAAGGCTGCCCACTATCACCGTTACTATTCAATATTGTATTAGAAATGCTCGCTTTGGCACTAAGAGTTGAGAAAGAGATTAAAGGAATTAGAGTAGGCAATGAGGAAACCAAAATCACTCTTTGCTGATGATATGATGGTATACTTAGAGAACCTCAGAGATTCTACTAAAAAGTTATTAGAAATAATCCACAACTTTAGCAAAGTTGCAGGATACAAAATAAACCCACATAAATCATCAGCATTCTTATATATCACTAACAAAATCCAGCAGTCAGAGTTACAAAGAGAAATTCCATTTAAAGTAACTACTGATAGTGTAAAATACTTAGGAATCTATCTGCCAAGGGAAAATCAGAAATTTTATGAGCAAAACTACAAACCACTTTTCACACAAATTAAGTCTGATCTAACCAATTGGAAAAATAATAAATGCTCTTGGATAGGTTGAGGAAATATAATAAAGATAACAATAAAACCTAAACTAATCTATTTGTTTAGTACTATACCAATTAGTATCCCAAAAACTATTTTAATGACCCAGAAAAAATAACAAAAAAATTCATATGGAAAAACAAAAGGTCAAGAATTTCAAGGGAATTAATGAAAAAAAAATGAAATGGAGGTGCCTTAGCTGTACCAATCTAAAATTATATTAGAGAGCAGCAGTTACCAAAAATTGGCTAAGGAATAGATTAGTTGATCAGTGGAATAGGTTAGGTTCAAAGGACAAAACAGTCAACAACTACAGCAACCTAGGGTTTGACAAACCCAAAGACCCCAGCTTTTGGGATAAGAACTTACTGTTTGACAAAAATTGCTGGGAAAATTGGAAACTAATATGGCAGAAACTAGGCATTGATCCATACTTAACGCCGTACACCAAGATAAGGTCAAAATGGGTTCATGACCTAGGCATAAAGAATGAAATTATTAATAAATTAGAGGAACATAGGATAGTTTACCTCTCAGACCTGTGGAAGGGGAAGGTCTTTATGACCAAAGCAGAACTAGAGATCATTACTGATCACAAAATAGAAAATTTTGACTATACCAAACTGAAAAGTTTTTGTACAAACAAAACTAATGCAGACAAGATTAGAAGGGAAGCAATAAACTGGGAAAACATCTTCACAGTTAAAGGTTCTGATAAAGGCCTCATTTCAAAAATATATAGAGAACTGACTCTAATTTATAAGAAATCAAGCCATTCTCCAATTGATAAATGGTCAAAGGTTATGAACAAACAATTCTCAGATGAAGAAATTGAAACTATGTCTACCTGAAATGAAAAGATGATCCAAGTCATTATTAATCAGAGAAATGCAAATTAAGACAACTCTAAGATACCACTATACACCTGTCAGACTGGCTAGAATGACAGGGAAAGATAATGCGGAATGTTGGAGGGGATGTGGGAAAACAGCGACACTAATACATTGTTGGTGGAACCGTGAATACATCCAGTCATTCTGGAGAGCAATTTGGAACTATGCTCAAAAAGTTATCTAACTGTGCATACACTTTGATCCAGCAGTGTTACAACTGGGCTTATATCCCAAAGAGATCATAAAGGGAACGGGACCTGTATGTGCACGAATGTTTGTGGCAGCCCTCTTTGTAGTGGCCGGAAACTGGAAACTAAATGGATGCCCATCAATTGGAGAATGGCTGAATAAATTGTAGTATATGAATATTATGAAAAATTATTGTTGTGTAAGAAATGACTAACAGGATGATTTCAGAAAGGCCTGGAAAGACTTACACAAACTGATGCTGCATGAAATGAGCAGGGCCAAGAGATCATTATATACTTCAACAACAATACTATATGATGACCAATTCTGATGGACCTGCCATCCTCAGCAATGAGATGAACCAAATCAGTTCCAATGGAGCCGTAATGAACTGAACCAGCTATGCCCAGCAAAAGAATTCTGGGAAATTAAATTGAATTCCAAATCCCTATATTTTTCCCCACCTGCATTTTGGATTTCTTTCACAGGCTAATTGTACAATATTTCAGAGTCCGATTCTTTTTGTACAGCAAAATAACGATTTAGTCATGTATACTTATTGTGTATCTAATTTATATTTTAATATATTTAACATCTACTGGTCATCCTGCCATCTGGGGGACGGGGTGGAGGGAAAGAGGTGAAAAATTGGAACAAGAGGTTTGGCAATTGTCAATGCTGTAAAGTTACCCATACACATAACCTGTAAATAAAAAGCTATTAAAAATAAATAAAGAAAGAAAGAAAAGGGCTCTAATAATCGACAACTTTTATGGTGAAAGAGAAGAACAGATTTCAAACACTGTGGAGACTACAGGCAGATTGTCTCAGATGCAGCCCCAAAAAGGAGGTAAAACCTGGTCCCCACAACAAGCTCTCCTAGAAGAAATTAAAAAGAATCATAAAAGAGAGCTAGAAGAAAAATGGGCAAAGAAATGAAAAATTTGAAAGAAGGTGTGGAAAATGCAACACAGAAACTATCTGAAGAAGATTAACTACAAAATAGAGTTAATGAAATGGAAAAAAACATATAATTCATAAAACATTACTTTGATAAAATGGAAAAATAAAGCAAGTCCTAGAAACACAGAATTTATGAAATGGAAAAATAACTCCTTAAAAAAAAAGAATTTGTGAAATGGAAACAAATCCATTGAACAAAACAATTAATTTAAAAATTCAATTGAACAAATATAAGAAGAAGTTAAAAAAAAGTAAATGAAGAAAACAACACACTAAAATTCAGAATTGAACAAATGGAAATGAATGACTCAATAATACAAGAAGAATCAATCAAACAAAACCAAAAAAAAAATGAAAAAAAGAAAAAATGTAAAATCCCTAATTGGGAAAACAACTGACCTCGAAAATAGAGCTAGAAGAGACAATCTAAGGAATATTGGACTCCCTGAAATATGTGATGAAAAAAAGAGCCTAGACACTATCTTTCAGGAAATTATCAAAGAGAATTGCCCAGATATCATAGAATCAGAAGGTAAAATGCCCATTGAAAGAATTCACTGAATGCCTCCTGAAAGAGACCCCAAAATTAAAACCCCAAGGACTATTGGGGCTAAATTGGAGAACTATTGGACCAAGGAAAAAATATTACAAGCAGCCAGAAAGAAGCAATTCCAATACCAAGGAGCCACAATAAGGATTACTCAGGATCTAGCAACTTCCACTTTAAAGGATCAAAGGGCCTGGAATCTGGTATGCAGATAGGCAATGGATTTTGGAATGTAGCCAAGAATAAATTACTTTGCTAAAGTGAGCATTTTCTTTCAAAAAAGATGGACATTCAATAAAACTGGAGAATTCCATGTATTTTTGATGAGAAGACCAGAGCTGCACAAAAAAATTGACCTCCAAATATAGAATTCAAGAGAAGCATAAAAAGGTAAAAAGAAAAAAAATACTCTTGAGAAGTGTGTTTCTGTTATGGGTATACATTGAAAGTACATGTATAATCTGATTTTACTGTTATAATGTAAAAAAAAAGCTAGAGATGGAAAGGGGATTGTAACAGAAAAAAAGAAAATAGTGGATGTAAATGAGGGAAATTACATCTCAGGAGGAGGCAAAGAAAATATATTATAATTGAGGGAAAGAAGGGAAGGTCACAAATATGTGAATCTTACTCACATCAGATTTGACTCAAAGAAAGAATATTAGATAAATTTGGTTTCTCCAAGAACATCTCTCATCTTGTAGAAAAGCAGGAGGGGAAGGGGGGAAAGGGAAGGGATAGGCTAAATAGAAGGGAAAAGAGAAATATGAGGGGAAAAGTATAAGGAAGGTGGGGGTTCTCTAAAGGAGGAGGACTGCTTGAGGCAAGTAGTGCTCATAAATAAAATACTGTGGAGGAGGGAAAGGGGAAAAGGAAAGAGAAAAGTATAATTTGGGGTAAATAAGATGGCAGGAAATACACAATTAGGAGTTTTAAAGTAAATGTGAATGTGGTGAACTCTCCCAAAAAGAATAAGCCGATAGCAGACTGAATTAAAAGCCAGACACCTACAATATATTGTTTACAAGAAAACCATTTAAAGTACTTTGTACTACATACAGAGTAATGGTAAAAAACTGGAGTAGAATCTATTATGCTTCAAGTAAACTAAAAAAAAAAAAAAAAAAAAAAAAAAAGCAGGGGTAACTATCCTGATCTCAGATCAAGCAAAAGCAAAAATTGATCTAATTAAGATAGATAAAGAAGGAAACTATATCTTGCTAAAAGGTACCATACACAATGAAACAATATCAATATTAAATATATATGCACAATAAGTATACATGACCAAAACGTTATTTTGCTGTACAAAAAGAATCAGACTCTGAATTATTGTACAATTAGCTTGTGAAGGAAATCAAAAATGGAGGTGTGCATAAATATAGGGATTGGGAATTCAATGTAATAGTTTTTAGTCATCTCCCAGAGTTCTTTTTCTGGGCATAGCTGGTTCAGTTCATTACTGCTCCATTGGAAATGATTTGGTTGATCTCGTTGCTGAGGATGGCCTGGTCCATCAGAACTGGTCATCATATAGTATTGTTGTTGAAGTATATAATGATCTCCTGGTCCTGCTCATTTCACTCAGCATCAGTTCGTGTAAGTCTCTCCAGGCCTTTCTGAAATCATCCTGTTGGTCATTTCTTACAGAACAGTAATATTCCATAATATTATGTATCTAATTTATATTTTAATATATTTAACATCTACTGATCATCCTGCCATCTAGGGGAGGGGGTGGGGAGGTAAGAGGTAAAAAATTGGAACAAGAGGTTTGGCAATTGTTAATGCTGTAAAGTTACCCATGCATATATCCTGTAAATAAAAGGCTATTAAATAAAAACCAAAAAAAAAAAAAATAAACATATATACACCAAGTGATGTAGTGTCTAAATTCCTAAAAGAGAGGTTAAGAAAGTTGCAAAAAGAAATAGACAGCAAAACTATAATAGTGGGTGATCTCAAACTTGCTCTGTCAGAACCAGATAAATTAAACCATAAAATAAATAAAAAAGAAGCTAAAGAGTTAATAGAATATTAAAAAAAAACTAGATATGATAGATTTTTGGAGAAAATTGAATAGAAACAGAAAGGAGTACACTTTCTTGTCAGCAATTCATGGAACTTATACAAAAACTGACCATATATTAAGACATAAAGACCTCAAAATCAAATGCAGAAAGGCAGAAATAGTAAATGCATTTTTTTCAGATCACAATGCAATAAAAATTACATTCAATAAAGGGCCAGGGGAAAATAGACCAAAAAATAATTGGAAACCAAATAATCTCATCCTAATGAATGAATGGATGAAGCAGCAAATCATAAACAATCAATCATTTCATCCAAGAGAATGACAATAATGAGAAAACATACCAAAATTTGTGGGATGCAGCCAAAGCAGTAATAAGGGGAAATTTTATATCTCTAGAGGCATACTTGCATAAAATAGAGAAAGAGAAGATCAGCAAATTGGGCTTGCAACTAGAAAAGCTGGAAAAACAAAAAATTAAAACTCCCCAATCAAACTTGAAATTATAAAAATAAAAGGAGAGATCAAGAAAACCGAAATTAAAAAAAAAAAAAACTATTGAATTAACAAATACAAGTAAGAGTTGGTTTTATGAAAAAACAACAAATTAGATAAACCCATAGTTAATTTGATTAGAAAAAGGAAAGAGGAAAATTGAATTGTTAGTCTCAAAAATGAAAAGGGAGAACTATCCACCAATGAAGAGAAAATTATAGCAATTATCAGGAGTTACTTTGCCCAACTTTATGCCAATAATTTGACAATCTAAATGAAATTGAGAAATACCTATATACTTAAAAAATATAGATTGCCCAGATTAACAGAAGAGTAAATAAATTACTTAAATAGTTCCATTTTAGAAAAAGAAATATAACAAGCTATTAATGAACTCCCTAAGAAAAAATCCCCAGGACCAAATGGGACCATGTGAATTATCCCAAACATTTAAAGAACACTTAACTCCAATACTATATAAACTATTTGGAAAAATAGGGAATGAAGGACTCCTACCAAATTCCTTTTATGACACAGACATGGTATTGATACCTAAACCAGGTAGGATGAAAACAGAGGAAGAAAATTATAGACTAATCTCCCTAACGAATATTGAAGCAAAAATCTTAAACAAAATATTTGCAAAGACATTACATATTCATCCCCAGGATAATACACCATGACCAAGTGGATTTATACCAAGAATACAGGGCTAGTTCAATATTAGGAAAACTTAGCATAATTGACTATATCAATAACCAAATTAACAAAACCCATATGATTATCTCAATTGATGCAGAAAAAACACCCATTCCTATTAAAAAACCCTAGAGAGTTCAGGAATAAATGGACTTTTCCTTAAAATAGTCAGGAGCATATATTTAAAACCATAAGCCAGCATCATATGTAATGGGGATAAACTAGAACCATCTCCAAAAAGATCAGGGGTGAAACAAGTTGATTGTTATCATCATTGCTATTCAATATTATATTAGAAATGTTAGTTTTGGTGATAAGAGAAGAAAATGAGATTAAAGGAATTAGAGTAAGTTATGAGGAAACCAAATTATCACTCTTGGCAGATGATATGATGGTATACTTGGAAAACCTCAGAGAATCAACTAAAAAGCTATTAGAAATAATCTACAACTTTAGCAACATTGTAGGATACAAAATAAATCCACATAAATCAAAAGCATTCTTATACATCACTAGCAAAATCCAGCAGCAAGAGGTACAAAGAGAAATTCCATTTAAAATACCTGTTGATAATATGAAGTATTTGGGAATTTATCTGCCAAGGGAAAGTCATGAACTATATATGTATAAATACAAAACAGTTCCATTCAAATAAAGTCAGATCTAAGCAACTGGAAAAATATCAAGTGCTCTTGGATAGGTCAAGCACATGTAATGAAGATGACAATACTCTCTAATCTATTTATTTAGTGCTATACCAATCAAACTCCCAAGAAACTATTTTACTGAACTAGAAAAAAATAACAAAATTCATCTGGAAGAACAAAATATCCAGAATTTCAAAAGAATTAATGAAGAGAAAAGCAAATGAAGGTGTCCTAGCTATACCAGTGTATAACAATTTAGTATTTGACAAACCAAAAAGCCCAACCTTTTGGGATAAGTATTCACTATTTGATAAAAACTGCTGGGAAAATTGGAGACTAGTATGGCTAAAAGTAGGTATAGACCCACACCTAACACCATATACCAAGATAAGGTCGAAATGGGTTCATGATCTAGACATAAAGAATGATACTATAAGCAAATCTGAAGAACATAGAATAAGTTTACCTCTCAGATTTGTAGAGGAGGAATAAATTTGTTACCAAAGACAATCTAGAGATCATTTCTGATCATAAAACAGATAATTTTGATTATATTCATTTAAAAATTTTTGTACAAACAAAACTAATGCAGATCAGATTAGAAGGGAAGCAATAAACTTAGAAAGCATTTTTACATTCAAATGTATTGATAAAGGCCTAATTTCTAAAATATATAGAGAAATGGCCCAAATTTATAAGAATTCAAGCCATTCTCCAATTGATAAATGGTCAAAGGATATGAACAGATGATTTTCAGATGAAGAAATTGAAAGTATTTGTAGCCAGATGAAAAGGTGCTCCAAATCACTATTGATCAGAGAAATACAAATTAAGAATATTCTGAGATACCACTACACACCTGTCAGATTGGCTAAGATGAGAGGAAAAGATAATGATGAATATTGGAGGGGATTTGGGAAAACTGGGATGCTGATACACTGTTGGTGGGATTGTGAATGGATCCAGTCATTCTGGAGAACTGTTTGGAACTATGATCAAAAAGTTATCAAATTGTTCATACCCTTTGATTTAGTAGTGTTTCTATTGGACTTATATCCCAAAGAGATCTTAAAAGAGGGAAAGGGACCCATATGTGCAAAAATGTTAGTGGACTCTCTCTTTGTAGTGGCAAGAAACTGGAAAAAGAGTGGATGCCCATCAATTGGAGAATGGCTAAATAAATTATGGTATATGAATGCTATGGAATCCTATTGCTCTGTAAGAAATGACCAGTAGGGTGATTTCAGAAAGGCTTGGGGAGACCTACATGAACTGATGCAAAGTGAAATGAGCAGAACCAGGAGATCATTATATATGGCAACAACAAGACTATATGATGATCAATTCTGATGGACATGACTCTCTTTAACATTGAGATGATTCAAAGCAGTTCAGCTTGTGCACTGATAAAGAGAACTCTCTGCTGCCAGAGAGAGAACCATGGGAACAGAGTGTGGAACACAACACAGCACTCTCAATCTTTCTGTTGTTATTTGCTTGCATTTTTTTCTCAGTTTTTCTTTTTTCTTCCTTCTTGATCTGATTTTTCTTGCTCAATAAGATAATTTTTTACAGTTATGTTGTATATGTATATACATATTGGATCTAACATGTATTTCAACATATTTAACGTGTATTGGACTACCTGCCAAATAGAAGAGTGGATGGTGGGAAGAAGGGGAAAATTTGCAACAAAAGGTTATGCAAGGGTCAATGTTGGAAAAATTATCCATGAATATACTTTGTAAATAAACAGCTTTAATAAAAAATAAAATAAAATATTTCAGAAAAGCTTAAGTATCCATGACCAAAAAAGTAGGTTGTAAGGATCAAATAATATCATGCCACGGACTTTTTCTTCATCTCAGAGAGGGGGAAATGTTTATGTTAGTTCCATCTAATACTAGTGTTGTTCAGCAGAGAATGGCATAAAAGTAGAAGTTTTGCACTCCAGAGTCACAGGATGACATTGACATTCATTGTCATTCTTGAAGTAGTTTCTATGACTCCAATAGTTCCTATAGGCAGCAAGAGGATCTCATTAGTGCATATAGAAACAGAGGATATAAAGACCACACAGAGATAATCAGAATGGTTCAGAGTAGAGGTGAACTTGGGAGTCAGAGAGTTTAGGTAATTTCTTCCCAACTATATCTTCCAGGCACTGGATGAAATAAAACCTCCTGCTTGCCTTCTAGTTTTTAGTTCTTTCCATCCTCCCAAGTTTTAAAATCTCATTCTGTACATATTTTGCAATTTATGGTTATATTTGTTGCTTTTCCCAATATAATATAAGCTGCATATGTGAGGGGACTATCATTATTGTCTATAGCACTAGATCCCAGAACAATGGCCAGATCATAGTAGGGCCCTTAATAGATATTTGAAAGAATCAAATGAAATCTGATTGACTAGACACACTATCAAATCACAGTAGCATAAAAGGGCTCTAGTAACAAACAAAGGTAAATACTTATTTCCTTCCATTTATATTCTTCCAGGCCAAAGACAGCAGGATCCACCAGTGATTTCAGGAGAGTATTGGTGACTTTGATGGAGGAATTAGATTGAACCCAGATTTTTGCCACACTTTTCCTTTTCAGAAGTTCCCATTCTTCTCTCTGGTTGCAACTGGAGCCATACATTCACAGCATAGCCAAAATAATGTTCCAGTTTGGGGCATTTTTATTCTGGTCAGGCAATGCAGCCAATGCAATCTGAACAATCATACCCAGGACAGAGGTCAGAACTTTGTTTCCCAAGAACCATGTGTCTTTAGAGGGAAATCAGTTGTACAAGGGGAGACTCGTGAGGGGTAATCTCTGGTATGTAGTGTGGGAGAATCTGAGACATAGAAATATATATCATCTCAGTTATCACTCTCAACTGCATTGGCACAAAGGACTGATTGAATAAAGGACCTAGGAGTTATTCTACATGAAGGAATTGGGGAAAAAATATAGGCCCAAAGTCCTACCATACCCTTCATTGTAAAGATCAGTAGAATATTTCTCTGAATTAAGTGGTCCTGAATTGGGCTTATTGAACTCCTTATCAGTAGCAATATAAGTTACATGAGGAAGAGATAACTCCTTACTTGAAAACTGAAATTCACCACTTTTTTCTTCCCTTCTGCAGCATCACTAAGTTTCTAAACAGGGTATGGATTTGCCAGTCATAGAGTAAATTTAATTTTGCTTTCTGTCTTTTGATTCAGGGTGAATGGTATTATACTCCTGAATCCATCTTTGGAGTGTATAATGAAGACATTTTTTAGGTGTTTTGCCTTTGGATGCATTTGTCCCTTTCAGCTGTACACAGTTGTTTAACCTTTGACCCTCAAAGATGACAAAAAGGGCTGGAGAGAGCAAGATAGTCTTCAGTCCAGGTGGGAGGAAGGAGGTCAGAGAGAGATCCTATTCCACTGTCTATAGAGCCATTTTAAAGATCAGAGGGTCTTAGGTTGAATTCTGTCAATACCTTTGATGAATTCTGCAGTGTCCCAGATGCTTGAACAATGTCCTTAATAGGTAGGTAGAAGTCTCTTCTCCAATTCCAAAAGAGAAAGACATGTGATGTTGCTTGTGACCTTGAATTTTGGCAATTACCCACCATGGACCACAGATTTCTTTATCTGAGAAGACAAAAAGCTTGTCAGGGATATTTTGATCTGCAGAATTTACTGTAAGTGTCCTTAAATAATTCTAAGATTTTGATCCTTTCTTTGTCACTTGATATACTCCACACTTTCTAGAATGAGTGGCTTAAAGGAGCATCCAGATTGATATATATTGAAATATTGATTAACAGCCAAGAGGCAAACTCTTCAGCAGCAAGACGAGTCTCCTTGTTATTGGGCATTTTATTTGTTATTCATTGGGTAGCACAAGCTCCCTGAATTATCCATGAGGAAAAAAATGTGCCAGAAGTGCTTTCTCCTTAAGATTCAGGGAATGCTAGGGTAGAAACTCCCCATCACAGCTATATCTTCCATCAGGGAACCTAGCTTGGAATCAGCCTGGCCCAGATTCCACAGAGACACTAGACCACTCTATATTAAACTAGAATCTCAGCATTCAGATCAAACTGGTGTCCTTCAGCTAAGGAAACCGGGACAATTGTCTTGTCATCTTCCAAGTGCTGCAGGGAACTCGGGGAATTTGGAATGAAAATTCTCAATGACATTGGCACTGACACTAAATGTGTAGGACAGCTCCTTGCCAAAGACCTGGGGAATTTGAAGGGTCATGCTGTCAGTCTTAGCTGATTCTTGGAGGAAATAGCATGGCTTCAAGATGTCTGGCAGCAGAAAGCAAACAGCTCCATCTGCCTCAAGGGGCCAGTTCTGAACGCAGCTCCCAGTGACAGTAGCCTTCTGGCTAGGAGACAGATTTCCCATACTGTAGTTGAAGATATTCCCAGAATTCCTCTCCTGCCCTAGTAGGAAGGATTCCTGGTCTTGGGAGATGACATCTTCAAAATTTTGCTGGATCTGCTGCTTCTGTTGTATTTTTGTCATTATACTTTTTCTATTTATTAGATCCTGGAAGTTATAAACAACAGTTTTCATCAATGGAAAAACAATGAATGCTTCTAATAGCAACTCACTCTTGTAGTCCTGGAATGCAGATACATTTTTTTCCTTTTTTAATTTTTTATTTAATTTTAATTTTTTTATTATAATAACTTTTTATTGACATAACCCATGCCAGGGTAATTTTTTTACAACATTATCCCTTGCACTCACTTCTGTTCCGATTTTTCCTTCCACCCTCCACCCCCTCCCCTAGATGGCAAGCAGTCCTATATATGTTGAATATGTTGTAGTATATCCTAGATACAATATATGTGTGCAGAACCAAACAGTTTTCTTGTTGCACAAGGAGAATTGGATTCAGAAGGTAAAAATACAAAAATGCAAACAGTTTACATTCATTTCCCAGTGTTTTTTTCTTTGGGTGTAGCTGATTCTGTCCATCATTGATCAATTGAAACTGAATTAGGTCTCTTTGTCGAAGAAATCCACTTCCATCAGAATACATCTTCATACAGTATTGTTGTTGATGTATATAATGATCTCTTGGTTCTGCTCATTTCACTTAGCATCAGTTCATGTAAGTCTCTCCAAGCCTCTCTGTATTCATCCTGCTGGTCATTTCTTACAGAACAATAATATTCCATAAACATTCATATACCACAATTTACCTAACCATTCTCCAAATTGATGGGCATCCATTCATTTTCCAGTTTCTAGCCACTACAAACAGGGCTGCCACACATTTTGGCACATACAGGTCCCTTTCCCTTCTTTAGTATCTCCTTGGGGTATAAGCCCAGTAGTAGCACTGCTGGGTCAAAGGGTATGCACAGTTTGGTAACTTTGGGGGCATAATTCCAGATAAGGAATGCAGATACATTTGCACACACAAACTCATGAACAGACACAGATACTGAGATGCTCTTAAGAGGCACTAGCTGCATGGAGTGGTTGAAAAGGGATACTGCAGAGTGAAAATCTGCCAGAAGTACTTCCTATTTTTGAGTTTCATAAAATCTTTCTTTAGGTACAGCAATCTAATCACTACAATAGTAAAAGAAGGAATAATTAAAAAATATAAACAAATTCAAAGTGTGAAGATTCTGAAGTCAAAACAGACTATGTAGGAATAGCATCTGATTAGAAGTGGTAATATAGAGAGATGTCAGAGAGATGAATGAGTTAAAAAAGGCCATTGGAGTTGAAAATTAAGAGGTCATTGGTGAGCTCTGAATGATGTTTCATCAAGATTGTGGGACAAAAGTCAAAATGAAATGTGGAGAAGTGACTCATTTTCCTCAATAAAAAAATATTGATAAGATGCCATCAATAGGCAGATGGGCGTAGTGTCCTTGAGAATGGTATCCCTTATCCTGAGCAACTTTATTTGCTTCCAGCAAACCTCTCATGGACAACATATCTCTAAAAAAGAAGGAGCCAGTCAACCATATCAATTATCAATCCATTGGGGTTTAAAATATTTTTATATAATTCAGAAAGACTGGGGTTTTGGAATAAAGGGACTTGGAAGAATTTTTTTTAGTAAAATGTATAAATGAATGACTATCATGAATCAGTTGGTAAGTATATTAAATATGCCAATTACAGAAATCACTTCAAGTTTAATATTTTGAAGAGAAGATATTCCTAAATAACTTTTAAAATTCCCATAATTAATTTTTCATATCATTTATAACACAATTATATGGGATATAATTTAGAAGATAATGGTTAATTACATAGAATTCTCAATCCCTATATTTTTGTCCACTTGCATTTTTGATTTCCTTCACAGGCTAATAGTACACTATTTCAAAGTCTGATTCTTTTTGTACAGAAAAATAACTGTTAGGACATGTATACTTTATTGTATTTAATTTATACTTTAACATTTAACATGTATTGGTCAACCTGCCATCTAGAGGTGGGGATGGGGGGAAGGAGGGAAAAATTGGAACCAAAGGGTTGGCAGTTGTCAATGCTGTAAAATTATCCATGAATATAACTTGTAATAAAAAGCTATAATAAAAAAAAGAAGATAATGGTTATCTAACAGAAATGGAATAAGGATTAGGAATCTGAAGATTAATTTTTTTGTTTCTGTTTTGTTGTTAATAATTGTTGTTGTATGAACATTTTACTTCTGTGTTATTCAGTTTTCTATCTGTAAGATGGAGAATGTTAACATCTATTCTATTTACTGATCTTGGCCATAAATGTGAAAAGAATTCTTGCATATGAATCAAAGCAAATAAGTACATAGAATGAGAAGAAGGGATAAAGAGTAGTCATCTGTTTTCTTTTGTATGAAGAATTTCTAAGAGAGAGAATTTTTCCACCAATGAATGAATGAATGAAACATTAATTAATTGCTCATTTTTTTGTAAAGTGGGGAAGCTAGAAGGTACAATGGATAGAGTGGTTCAAGTCCAGATCATATACTTAAAGTTTTATGATCCTGTTACCCTCAGGTTCCTTACAAGCTAGAGAATAAAGCAAACCATTCCAGTATCTTTCCCAGGAAAAGCCCAAGTGGGATCACAACGATTTGGATGTAACTGGGAAAAAAAATGAACAACAACAACATATGCAAAGCATTATACAAAGTACTAGGTATACAAAGAGAAAATTTAAAAAGTCTTTACTTTCAAATAGCTTCCATTATAATGGTAGAGATACATATGGAAGTTTTCAGTTGCAAGTAAGATGCAAAGTCCTAATGATCCTTAGAGTACATCATAAAAGTAGACAATATCTATTCTTTAATGTCATTTTTACTACTAAAGTTATATCCATTGCCTATATAGAGTCAATTGACAGTGATATGGGCTTTAGCAGCAAGAAATTCTTTTTTTTCAGATCTTCAAGAACTGTGACTATAATACCTGATAAAGCAGTTTCCAGCACACATCACCAGTGGGTTTATTTTCCAGGATGTGGCTATAATTTCTGAGACAGAAACAGGTCTGGTGGTACAACTATTCCTAAGATTCTTGGTGTTCAAGATTCTGTGCTATCTCCATTCAGGGAGATGGTAATCAAAGTAATAATACTAATTTGACTTGATTACCAAATTACCTTTAATGCTTTACTTCAGCAATCTGCTGTATATATGACAGTTGGATTGATAATTGATATGGTTGACTGGCTCCTTCTTTTTTAGAGATATGTTGTCCATGAGAGGTTTGCTGGAAGCAAATAAAGTTGCTCAGGATAAGGGATACCATTCTTAAGGACACTACGCCCATCTGCCTATTGATGGCATCTTATCAATATTTTTTATTGAGGAAAATGAGTCACTTCTCCACAAAACTTTATTCTTTTGTTGATGGCTGTAGAGTCTGGTGATTTAGGGGAAATGGATATTCACAAAATTCTTGGGTTCAGTGGCCTAGGCTATTTTCCTCAATGTCTAAGGAGACAAGATGATCAAGATGGTGAATGGTTTGACTTACGGGATTTAAGGTGTTTGTTGTCTCACCTTCAGGCTAAATCTCTGTTTCAGCTAATCTGGTTTTCCTGCCAAGTGTGTTACAGTGGGTTGAGAGTTCATGGCAATGGTTGCCTCTCTCTCTCTCTGTAGAAACTGTATGATGGATTGTGAGACTTATGGCCATGCAGGTTACTGCCCTAGTATAAGATAATGCCTCCTTTGCAATTAAGAGCCTTAAAGAAGGTAAAATGTTGTCTACAATGTTGGGAGGCTAAATAATTTGCCCAGAGTCATAATTAGTATGTGTCAAATGGAATTTGAACCCATATCTTCCTAGATTTGAAGTTAGTTCTTTGGGGTGCTTCTCAAGTAAGAGTAAAAGAAGGAGGGAAATCTAAACCTATTAGGAATTTCTGCCTTATTCCAGAATGTTGAAAGCAGATAAGAGAGAAGGAAAGGAAGGTAGGACAGAAGGAAGGGAAGGAAGGAAAGAGGGAGTTATGAAGGAAGGGAGAGATGACAGAAGGGAGAAGAAGGGAGGAAAGAAGAAAGGGAGGGAGGAAGGGAGGGAAGGAGAAAGGAGAATGGAGGGAGGAAGGAAGGAAGGAAGAAAGGAAGAAAGGAAGGAAGGAAGGGAGGAAGAAGGAACAAATGAAAGAAGGAAGAAGAAAAGAAATTTCCTTTTTCCTTTTAGCAGTTGGGGCTATGTAATAGATAAAGATGTTCTTCCTAAGAAGTCAGTACTTTTTGAATCAGAAGCAGCTTTTCATGCTAAGTAGAAGAATGCAGACCAAATAAAAATATAAGACCCCAAGAAAAAGGAATTGAACAATGCAGTAGAGTACCACCATTTGGGAAGCATGCAAATGTCCATATTTCAACTTGACATGACCAACTGAGAGTTGTGCTGTCTCTTATGAATTTACATTCAGGATGTGACACAATATATTTTGAGACTTTTCAGGCCTGAGGCTAGCTACCTCTCCTGTTGATTAATTTGGAAACCAATGATACCACCAGAGGCAACTTGGAAAGAAAAAACATTGTAAATCTAGGTCTTATAAAAAGTTAAGCAACAAACAGAGTCCTAAATTTCGGAATTCTTCATACTGCTGTTTAAACATATAATAGATGCTAAAATGATTAATCTAGAGTTGAAATTGTTCTCAGAAACCATATAATCCAAATTTCTCATTTTACAGATGAGCAAATTATAGACCATTCAGATAAATAGTAAATATCCTTGGGATTTGAACTGAGGTCCTGTGACTCCAAGGTTAAAGTGTCTTTCCTTTGAAGAAGAAAATTTATGGGAGCAGTTACTATTCATAAAGCCATTTGAATTTAACCAAATATTTTCCTTACCACAACTCCCCGAAATAAGTAATTCAAGTATTAGAAAACCTTTTTAAAAACAAGAGTCAACATTTTACTTATAGTCAAAATTGGATCTATGATTTGAGTCTATCTCTCTCCTGATTGCAGGGTAGAGATTTTTTCCCTTATACTATTTGCTTTCTCATTAGTCACCACAATGTACCCTATTTTCTTTCTTCTTTGTTCATCATCCAAATTCTCAATGTCATGCAACCTTGCTATGAGTCATGAAATTGCATCCATCCATCTATCTATCTATCTATATGACAATCTAAAGAGCATATTGCAGCAACACAGGAAGATAGTCTATGGACTCATTTTAAAAGGGAACACACAAGAAATGAAATCAAGGATAGGTAACTGAGATAAAATGCAAGAGTTGGGAAATTTACTAAGAATGGCATCAGAAGATTATAATAGGTCAAGATGATAAAGATGATGAGCTTTTGCTTCTGACTCTCCAGAAAAGGCAACAGCAAACAAATTCACCACCAACAAAAGTGCTATGTTGAAGGAAAAAAATAAATGTTTATGAGGGAATGGATAAATCTTTGTTTGAGGTGAATAGGAGAAAAAAAGCTATTTATATTTTCTACTTGAAAAAAATGTTATTCATCCCAGAAATATATAGAGTAAAAATGTAACATAGGGAATAAAAAAATAAAAGAGATAATAACAAAAATTTAGATTTTGACAAAAATTTCTACTCACCAGGCCTGAACAGAATGAAAAAAAAATATGCATATAAAATGTTTTCAATGAGCACTAAAGAATCAGAGTGTATGGTAGAAGTGTTGAGGGACTGCAAGCAAGCAAATGATGTTTCAATAAGTTTATGATGATGGAGACAATTCTATAGCATATAAGTACAGGGAGTTCATGAGTTTCGGAAGGAGAATTTAATAAGATCATGTAGCTAGCTTAGAAAAGGGATTAAAACCCCTCTAGTCTAATTGGTGACTTGCCTTTGGTCACATAATAAACCTCAGAGGTGGAAACTGAACTCAAGTCTTTTGATTTAAAGTGCAAGGTTTGCATCATTGCAATTACTATGATATTGAGAACATGTAGTGCCAGACCAATTTCATTTCTTCTTAAGGAAGGATTAGGGTAGGAATGTGAGCAAGATATTTGACACCATTTACTTATATTGTTTGGTGCAAGATAAAAAATTTTGAATTGATGAAAATACATTTAGGTGTATGAGGACATTTAACATTTTAGACCTAAAGAAATTTGTTTGTTTAGTTGAATAGCATAAGGCTCTTTCCTTGGCTCTGTTCTATTCAAAATTCTCCTCTCCCTTATTCTTACTGACGTGTGGGAAGATATAGACAACATGCTTACCCAATTTGGATCCAATAGCGGATACTATACAGCTGCAGTAGATAGATATTACACTGCAAAAAAGAAAACCGGAGCACAAACAATTTTACAGGGTAGAAAAGTCAACTAAAGTGAATAACATGAAATTCAATAGAAATAAATGTGATATTTTGCAGATAGTTTCAAAAGATGAGCTGTAATAGAATTGGAGAGATGTGACCAGAAAGTAGTTTATATGAATAATGCTTAGAGATTTTATTGCATTGAAAACACAATATGATTAATCAGTGTTATGATATAGCGAAAGAAAGACAATGAAACCATAAGCTACATTAATAGTACTTTAATGCCCCTTGAAAGGAGATCATAATCTTGATGCATGAATTTTCATCAGACCTCATCTGAAATAGTACCATTAGTTCTATGAACCTTGTTTCAGAAAACACATTGACAAACTAAATGTGCCCAGAAGATGGGCAAAATAGGATATTGAGGAGACTTGAAATTAAACTATATAAGGATTGGATTATAGACTAAGGATGTTCAGCATAAAGAGAAGATTTATGGTAAAAATGATATCTGTCTTTGAATATATGATGGGATGGGTTGTCATATTGGAGAGGGTTTTACAGGTTATCTGTGACTCCTAAATAGGACAATTAGATGAAAATTAATATGAAGAAATATTTCTTAGCAACTGAAACTATTATTTATCATGGCAAATTTTCAAAAAAGAAAGATAATCATTTGTCATGAGTCTAGTATATAGTGTTGGGTAGCTGAGTTGTGCAATGGATAGAACACCACGCCTGGAATCAGAAAGAATAATCTTTGTGAGATCAAATCTGGCCTCAAACACCTACTAGTTGTGTGATTCTGGGAAAGTTACTTAACCCTATTTCCCCTCATTTTCCTCATGTGCAAAATGAGCTGGAGAAGAAAATGCAAGCCATTCTAGTATCTTTGCCAAGAAGACTTCAAAAGGAATCATGAAGTCAGACACAATTCAAATGACTGTACAACAAACACAGATGGGATTAATTCTTTGGGTTTGGTTTCGACCAGATGATAGGATCATAAATAAAAAGTTGGAACAGTTTTTAATGGTCATCTAATCCAATCTTCACATTTTACAATTGAGGAGCTATTAAATGAGTTGTCCAAAGTCACACATTTGTCAAGTGATAGGTCCTTGATTTGGATCTAGGTTGTCTGAGTACAAACCCAGCACTTTTTCCACCACACCAATGTAATAGCAGTAGAGACTCTTAGATGACTTCTGGGATGCCTTTATCTCAATATATATGATTATATATATATATATATATATACATACATATATATATTTGATATACATATATGATTGACTTTTATGTTACCCAAGGGTTCCAATATGAAAAATCTTTAAAGTTGTTGTGCAGTTTTCTGGAGAGACAAACAACAAGTTCATGGAAATCCCCAAAACGACGTTTTATCTTCTAATTGCACTTTCACGTTGAAATTTTGTATTGTCTACAGATGAATCCTTATGAATTTTTTTATGAATTTGTCTGACTAGAGATATTTACAACAAATATCCTATGTGCTGAGCAAATAGAGGAGGTGTTTGACAAAAGCATTGAACAGAAATCAAAATAGACTAAATAGACTATAAATAGCTCTAAATAGACTAGATAGACTAAAAATAACTCATTATTGCAATGTTTCTTTTAATCATTTGTTTCCTTCTAATATCTTCTTTTTTTACTTACAACTTACAATCATTATTATACCCATTTTACAGATGAAGAAACAAAGATGTTAATTGGTTTATCCTTATGGGATCCTCTATCCTTATAAAGGGTCAAGAGTTAGGGAAATCTGAGTTCAAATCCAGCCTTTGTCACTTGTTAACTATATGACTCTGGTCAAGTTACCTAATCTTTATCTGCCTATGCTTTCTCAATATAAAACAGGGATAATTACAATACCTGCCTCCCAGAATTGTTCTTAGAATCAAAAGAGATAATATTTATAAAGTATTTAGCATACTGCCTGACACATAGTAGATACTATATACATTCTAATAGTAGTAGGAAGAGGAGCAGAAGGAATAGCAACAACAGTAGTGTCTCTCATAAATAAGTATAGAATGAATGGCACCTCAACACCAGACTACAGATCAATCAATAGCTAAACAAACAGATAAAAAAATATTTACAGCTAGCATTTATATAAGACTTTTCATAGTTTATAAAGTATTTTGCAAAGCATTTTTACAACTATTTTCTCAGTTGATTCTTGCAATAATCCTGTATGGGAGATACTCTTATCTCCATTTTGTGGTTGGAGAAACTGAGACAAAGATAGAAGTTCAATGACTTCCCCAGGGGTCACACAGCTAATAAGGGTTCAAGGTCAAATTTTAATTCACATCTTACTAACTCCTGACCCAGCTCTCTATTCACAGTGTCACCAGCTGCCTCATAGTGGTTGAGTGATTTGTACAGAGTAACACAGGCAATAAATATAGGATTTGAGGTAAGCTTTGAACATAAATCTTTAGACTACAAATGTTGACCTCTAAGCATGTGTTAGTTCCTAAAATGCGAATAATTATATTTGCAGTTACTGACTTCTCAGTGTTGTTAGATGGTTCAAGTAAAATAAAAAAGATTTTATTTACATCAAAGATTTTGATTTGCATTATGCTCACTCTATGTTCTCCTTCAAGACTGAAGAATCATTGTTTTAGAACTCAAAGAGACTTTAAAAATCCTCTTGCCAAACCCCCTGACTTTTCCAGATGAAAAGATAGAAGTACAGAAAGTTAAAGGTCACCTAAATATCAGAGCTGAGATTTGGACCCAGGTCCTCTGATTCTCTTGCCAATGTTATTTCCATTATATAGCCTTCCCAAGAACACAAGGTTTTGAACCATCTTGTCTATAAAGTGTACTTTAACTGCTGGACAACAGACTAATATTTATTCCAATGGCAACAGTCCCAAAATGTCCCATCAAATTAACCTTAATGGCATTCTTGGGACAACATTGATTAGATTTCTGTGTTAAAAGTCTTCTTAATGCCTTCACAAAGAAACAGGCATGGAAAAGGAGACTAAGACTATTATGGCATCTTTAGTTTTTGGGAGAAAAGATGAACCCAGTAGAATATGAGAATAATTCATTGATGGGGCCATTTCTTTTTACAAACAAAGATGAACAGTAGTTTATTTGTCTCAGTGAGAACTTCCTAAAGATGCCTATTTGGGCTATCTGGATTATTTGGATTGGATCTGTGGTACTTTTCCACCAACAGGCTGCCTTCCAAAAATCTTTATTTCCATTAGAAACCAGACAGCTGGTACATGGAAATTCTTGAGTTTGACACACACAAAAAACTTTCTTACCTAATTAAATAATTATAAACAGAAAGATAAAAGAAAACTATAAAGAAACTTGTGACACTGAGATTTTAGAGACAAATGTTGTGATCTTTAAAAATCAGCAAAATACCCAAGTTTGTTTTCTTTTTCCTTCCTTTGCCTGTTGTTGCTATTGCCTAGATCCGTGATCCTTTTATTTTTAATCCACAGAAGAGCTGTCGCTACTAGCAATAGCTTTCTGCTAGTCTCATAATATCCATTTGAAAAAAAAGATGCATAATGATTTGTGCTCATATAGTATCTTTATTTTGAAAAATATGAATTATTTTAATTCACCAAGACTCTCAATGCACACTTTTAAAGGTAAACATCAGTGATAATTCAAATTTTATTTGTATTTCTCTTAGGTATTACAGATTTTCATGAAGAGAATGAACATTTTTAAGTCTTCCAAGTATTATCTAAGAAATGGGTGACATCTTGAAACTTATGAATCATTAATAATGTGTTTCATGAACCAGAAAGTGGTAATAAGCACTGATTACTTTCTTTTCTAGAAAAGATACTCCCTTATCTCAGTCAGACAATGTCATATAGTAAGTAGACAATGAACTTGAAGAAACAATGATCTTATTTTAAATTCTGGTTCTTCTGTTTACAACTCAAGTTTCTCTGAGCAAGTAACTTCATTACCAGGTTCTCATTTAGAAAATGAGGGAGTTAGGTGAAAGGACAAAAATTTATAGCGTTTTAGAGATGAGATATCCATTTAATCACATGCACAAAAGCAATCCTCACTTTTACTTCATCTATTCATCATCCATCTTCTTGAAGTTTTCCAGTGAAGGACACCCTCAACTCTTAAAACAGTCCATTCCACTTTTGAACACCCTTAGTTTTTGTGAAATTTTCCTGACATCAAACTTTAGTTTTTCTCTTTGTAAATTCTTCACATTTTATTCTTTTTGTTTCCAGGGGTTATAGAGAAATGTCTTTTTTTTTTTTCACAAGACAGTCCTCTACCTGCACACCATAATCACCTCCTCAATCTTTCTTCTCCAGACTCAATAGATACACTTTGTCTTCATGTGGCATAGGCATACAATCCCCCATCATTCTGGATGTCATCTTCTGGAGAGACATTATCATTTGGCCAATATTCTTTTTAAACTGTGATTTGCAGAATTGAATCCAATCCTCCTCATATGGTCTTACCAGGACAAAGTACATAATGCAGTCTAAATGTCCTCTAATCACTCTCCTCTCATCTTATGCATATGAAATTAACATTTTAAAGGTAATCATTAGATTTTTTATTTAACTTTATTGAATTCCATCTAGTTTGATTCAGCCCAGATTTTTAAATGTTGATTCTGTACAATAGCTTTGGGTCATCTGCAGATTTGATACTCTATAAGGTTATGGCTTTATCCAAGTTGTACAAACAAACAAAAAAAAGTTAACTATCACAGAGCCAATCATACATCCCTGGAATGTGGACTGAAATATTCCTACTAAAATGATATGGGACCATTACTAAATATTAATTTAGTTTGTTCATTAGGTCAGTTCCTTATTCAATTTGATTGTTATTATCAACTAGTCAATATTTCTCTATCTTTTTCACAGGCATAGCAGATGAGACTATTATACAGTGGTAAACATCTTGGTAAACTATGTTTAAAACTTTCTCTGTAACTATCAGTCTAATTACTCTTGATAAAGTCATTCAAGATCTTTATAATCTTTACAAAACATTTTTTAATGATTTGGTTTTAACAAATTTTCCTCAGAATAAAAAATTAATTTCACTGACCAATAGTTTGTAAACTCAATTTTCTTCCCCCTACATTCCATCTTTCCCCCAATAGAGACATCATTTGAATGACTTTAGTGCTGCATTGCCTCTCTCATTCTTGCACTCATTCACATATTCCTGATATTAGTACAATGGTCATGTCTACCAGTTTTTCAGTTTCTTTCAGTATCCGAGGAAAAATGCATCTGTCATAAATGACTTGAATTCATTTGAAACTTCTGGGTCCTCAGTTACTCTATTTTCATTTAACCTGGTTAGCAACTAGCAGTTTGTTATTTTTGTTTTGTCCATTTTATTGATAATTAAAGATTTGTGCCTTAATAGAGCAAACAAGAATGGTATAAGAATTAAACATCCTTGTTCTCACCTTTCCCCTTTCTACTATTGTCATTCCCCTACCCCCCAATAGTTGTCTTCTTCCTTCTTTAGTCACAGCTTTTGACTCAATAGAGCCAAGAATAACAATGGAATCAAATTTTCAATTCAAGTCTTCCTTCCTAATTTCAGCTCAATCTGAATTTTAGCATTCTTTATCTATCAGTATTAGGAAAACTATACTCATAATCAACTGCATCAATAACCAAACTAACAAGAATCATATGATAATCTCAATTTTCTCTTTAACATAACCTAATTTTTCAAAATTCTATTTACCTCCTTAAGTTCTTTCTTATGGTTTGATTTATCTAGTTCTGGGAGGGCAAATTTGAAACCTCTCACTAGTATAGTTTTTTGTTATTATAGCTTTTTATTTGCAAGATATATGCATGGGTAATTTTTCAGCATTGACAATTGCAAAACCTTTTCTCCCATTTTTTCCCTCCTTCCCCCTACTCCCTCCCCCAGATGGCAGATAGACTAATACATGTTAAATATGTTAAAGTATATGTTAAATAGAATATATATATATATATATATACATCCATACAGTTATTTTGCTGCACAAGAATAATCAGACTTTGAAATAATATACAATTAACCTGAGAAGGAAATAAAAAATGCAGGTGGACAAAAATAGAGGGATTGGGAATTCTATGTATTGATTCACACTCATTTCCCAGAGTTTTGTGCTGGGTGTAGCTGGTTCTATTCATTACTGCACTATTGGAACTGATTTGGTTCATCTCATTGTTGAAGAAAGCCATGTCCATCAGAATTGATCATAATATAATATTGTTGTTGAAGTATATAATGATCTCCTGGTCCTGCTCATTTCACTCAGCATCAGTTCATGTAAGTCTCTCCAGGCCTTTCTGAAATCCTCCTGCTGGTAATTTCTTATAGAACAATGCTACATAACATTCATATATCACAATTTATTCAGCCATTCTTCAATTGATGGGCATCCACTCAGTTTCCAGTTTCTGGCCACTACAAAGAGACCTGCCACAAACATTCATGCTCATACAGGTAGTTTTCCTACATCCCCTCCAACATTTATCATTATCTTTTCCTGTTATCTTAGCAAATCTGAGAACTGTGAGGTGGTACCTCTTTACATATTTTAGAAATGAGACTTTTATCAGAAATATGGGATGTAAATATTTTTCCCAGATTTGTACTTTTCTTTTAATCTTGTTTCTATTGGTTTTGTTTGTGTAAAAACTTTTAATTTAATGCAATTAGCATCCATAATGTTATTTAGTTCTTCTTTGGTCATAAATTCCTCCCTCCTTCAAAGATTAGAAAAATAAACTATGCCTTGTTCAAATTAGTTTATGGATCATCCTTTATGCCCAAATCATGTATCTCTTTTCACTTCATTTTGGCATGGGGTGTGAGATGTATGTTCAGGACGAGTTTCTTATATATTATTTTCCAGCTTTCCCAGGAATATTTGTCAAATAGTGAATTCTTATTTCAGAAGTTGGAGGTTGGGGGTTTATCGAATATTAGATTGCTATAGGCCTTGCTTATTGTGTCATTTCTATCTAATCTATTTCACTGATCCACTACTCTATTTCTTAGCCAGTACCAAATAGTTTTGATACTGCTAAGCCACCATCCCTCTATTCCTTAACTCCCTTGATATTTTGGATGTTTTGTTCTTTCAGATGAATTTTGTTATTATTTTTTCTAATTCTATAAAATTTTTTGTCAGTTTAATTGATATGGCACTGAACAAGTAGATGAATCTAAGCAGAATTGTCATTATTATTATATTAGTTCGGCCATCATGAACAATTGATATTTTGTTTATATTTGATTTTATTTGTATGAAAAGTGTTTTGTAATAGTGTTCATATAAATTCTTGGGTTTGTCTTGGCAGGTAGACCCCCAAGTATTTTATTTTGCCCACAGTAATTTTAAATGGAATTTCTCTATCTCTTGCTGGTGAGCTTTGTCAGAAATGCTGATGATTTGTGTAGGTTTATTTTATACCCTGAAACGTTGCTAAAGCTGTTAATTATTTCCAATAGATTTTGGATGATGTTCTAGAATTTGCTAAGTATATCATCATATCATCTGCAAAGAGTGATATTTTTATTTCCTCAAACCCTATTCTTATTTCTTAAATTTCTTATACTTTTCTTATAGCTAAAGTCAAAATTTCTAGTACAATGTTAAATAATAGTGGTAACAATGGGCCTCCTTGTTTCACCTGTGATCTTATGGAGCGTGTATTCAGCTTCTTTCCATTACAAATAATGCTTACTATAGGTTTTAGATAGATACTACATCTTATTTTAAGGAAAGCTCTCTTTATAGCTGTGCTTTCAAGTGTTTTCTACTAGAAATGGGTGCTGTATTTTGTCAAAATCTTTTTTCTGTATCTATTGAGATTATCCTATGATTTCTTTTGGTTTTATTATTGACACAATCTATTATGGTAATAGTGTTCCTGATATTGAACCAACCCTGCATTCCTGATATAAATCCCACTTGGTCATAGTGTATTATTCTGCTGATAAATTGCTGTAATCCCTTTGCTAATGTTTCCTTTAATTTTTTTTTTTGCATTGAAAATTCAAAATCTTATAAGCAATTTTACTTTGGATGAAAGAATAGAGCCTCAGTAAATATAAGCATAATTGAAATATTATAATTCAGTTATTTCAGTTATGTTCAACTTTTCATTACCACATTTGAAGTTTTCTTGGGAAAACTGCTGGAACTGTTTGCCATTGCCTTCTCCAGCTAACTCCTGGCCTGACACTCTATTCACTATACTACCTAGCTGATACATCACTACCACATTGTGCCTCTAATCCAAGCTATAAACTTTTTTTTTCAATAAAGATCTTAATTTTTCAAAACTATGCATGGACAATTCTTCAACATTAGCCCTTGCAAAACCCTGTGTTCCAATTCCTCCCTGCCTTTCCTCACACCCTCCCTTAGATGGCAAGTAGTCCAATATATGTTTAACATGGTAGAAATATATGTTAAATACAATATATGCATATAATTATCATGCCACACAAGAGAAAAAGTGAAGAAAAACAAAATGCTAGCAAACAACAACAAAAAGAGTGAAAATGTTATGTTGTGAACCACACTCAGTTCCCACAATCCTCTCTCTGGGTATAGATGGCGCTCTTCATGACTGAACAATTAGAAGTGGTTTGAATCATCTCATTGTTGAAGAGAACCACATCCATCAGAGTTGATTATTGTATAATCTTGTTGTTACTGTGTATAATGCTCTCCTGGTTCTGCTCATTTCACTTAGCATCAGTTCATGTAAGTCTCTCCAGATCTCTTTGAAATCATCCTGCTGATTATTTCTTACAGAACAATAATATTCATATATTATACTTTCATTTACTATACATTCACATACTATAATTTATTTAGCCATTTTCTAATTGATGGGTATCAATTTAGTTTTAAATTTCTTCCCACTACAAAAAGGGTTGTCACAAATATTTTTGCATATGTGTGTCCATTTCTCTCTTTTAAGATCTCATTGGGATATAAGCCCAGTAGAAACACTGCTGGGTCAAAAGGTATGCCCAGTTTGATAACATTTTGAGCATAGGTCCAAATTGCTCTCCAGAATGGTTGGACCCTTTAACAGTTTCACCAACAATTTAATAGAGTCCCAGTTTTACCACATTCCCTCCAATATTCCTCATTATTTTTTCTGTCTTCTCAGCCAATCTGAGAGATGGGTAGTGATTTCTCAGAGTTGTCTTAATTTGCATTTCTCTGATCAATAGTGATTTAGAGCACCTTTTCATATGGCTCAAAATAGATTCAATCTCTTCATCTGAAAATGGTTGGGCAAAATAACTCCTAATTATTGCTCTAATTTCCTCTTCATTGATAAAACGTTCTCCCTTTTCCTCTTTGTAATCAAAGTAATTAAAGGTTTATCTATTTTGTTAGTTTTTTTTAATAAAACTAACTCTTAGTTTTATTCATTCATTTATTTATTATTATTTATTTAGCTTATTTCACTTTTATTAATCTCTCCTGTTTTTAGAATTTCAAATTTGGTTTTTCATTGGTAGTTTTTAATTTCTTCTTTTTCTAGCTTTTTTAGTTGCAATCCCAATTCATTGATCTTTCTCCATTTTTTCTATTTTTCCCTCTATTTTTTATTTTTTAAAATAAATATATATATTTTTAATTTTTTCTGTTTTTTCTCTATTTTCTCAATATTTTTATGTTCCATGAGTTGTTGAGAAGAAAGTGTAATCTCTCTGTCTCCATTCAATTACCTCCAAAGATCTATCATACTTAAATTTTCTAGTATCCTATTTACCTCCTTAACTTCTTTCTTATTTATTTTGTAGTTTGATTTATCTAGTTCTAAGAAAGCAAGGTTGAGATCGCCCACTATTATAGTTTTGCTGTATATTTCTTCTTGCAGCTCTCTTAATTTCTCCTTTAGGAAATTAAATGCTATACCACTTGGTGCATATATGTTTAGTATTGATTTTGCTTCATTGCCTATGGTACCCATTAGCAAGATATAGTTTCCTTCCTTTTCTCTTTTGATTTGATTTTTTCAGGCTATGAACTTTTAAGGTTGGTTCTACCTGTGCAAAATCTTCATTACCTTATATTTAGTAGAGAAAATACATAGAGATAAAACTAGCTACCCTCAACTGCAAATACAGTGGTCCAGGTGCTGAAATAAATCATTAATTGTAAAGAATATATTTATTTTCTCTCCAAATAAATACACATTTGGATCAGAAAAGAGGACTTTCCCTCTCTAATACCATTTATTTGCTTAACTGTTGGTCTATTCTGGCTTCCAACATGCTCACATTTAGGACTTAGACATTTCATTTCTAACTCAGAATTCTTTAGTTTTTCAAATATGTCCAATTATTAAAATACAATAATCTTTATTTTCCACACATCCTGCACCATTATCAGTTCTAAGCAGTTATCTCCCTTTAGTAAAGAAACACATTTGTTTTAGTCAAATTTGTACATACTTGTGAAGAACATATAAATATTTAAAGACACAGCAAAGCTGAAAAGTAAAAATAATGATTTTGGCTGCCCTCCCATAACATATCTTCTGCACAATATGGAGTGTCAGGCCTTACAAAGCTTTTTTTTTTTTTTTTTTCTATAAAGGAACTTAGGGAAACTAATTCTACAAAGCATATTTTAATCCATGATTTTGTGCTTCAAGTTCATTTTCTTTTAAGTAGATTGTTTTAGAAAGATTTGATCAGTGATTTGCAATCAAGTTGAAATGGGATGACAGATTCCCTTAAAATTCCAGATTATGCTGTAGGTACTTAAGACTTTATGAAAGAATTCTCATTAATCCCTGCCACCTTATAAAGAAGATAATATCTGTGAGTGGCATTGATTAGGAATCAAAAATGAGGCCCAGGGAGAGAACCAGGAAGTATATTAGTCAATGTTTGACAACCAGATCTGAGGAGGGAAGGGAAACAAGATATATAACACACTATGAAGTTTAATTTGCATTATAACATTTTCCATCATTTCCTTAAATGATGATGAATGTCTAATCAACAACAACAGCAACAAAAAATAAAGCCTTTGTATTTACTGTCTCTCTAACCCAGAGAGTGCTTTACTCACATTTTTTGTCCTTCCTGGTAAATAGATATGTATTGCCACAATCTTCCTTTTTAAAAAAGGATACTATTTGTTCATAAACTATTGCCAGAAGTAGGAACATATTTATCTCATTCTCTGAGATATGGGCTTGTTTTCAAGTTAAATTCAAGAAATCTTGAGAGAACCTTATACATTTTAATGGTTCTCAAAAGCAACACCACTTAAGACAGTGAATTTCTCTGAACTTACATTACCTATTCACTAATGAAATAGTCATGGATCTTATTCATAGACTTCTTGTTTGCTTTCAATTTGGCAGTGCCCCAACCAAAAAACTGACATTAGGTCCACTATAGGAATTGTCCAAAGGCTGAAAAGTTTGCTGATTAAAGAACCCATGGGGTATCATTTATCTTTCTCCATTTCTCTGTTTTCTTAAAATTATACTAACAACATTCCAAGCTCAGTGGAACATGATTTCATTTGGTAGGACTATAGCAGCAGAGAAAAACCCTCTAGGGTTTTCAACTTGCCAATATTGTTTACATTATCTCTCAGCTCTGCTATCATTCCCTTATCAGGTTGGCAAGAGAAAAAGCCTAGATATGTTGCTTTTCTAATTATGCTCATGCTTTGCTTAGACATTAGAGCTGGAGAAAAGCAGTTTTCTTTTTTTAGGGAAGAAATAAAGATGCTTTTTATGATAGTTGTAAAAAGTCATCATTTAATAATTTATTAATTATAATTGACAATATAATATGCTATGTTATAATTAATATATTTACTTATTAGTTTTATTTAATAATAATTAATATGTAAAATATGTTAATTTTCTCCTTGTGCTGAAGGAAGAGAATTAAGGAATAGTGATAGGGACATCTGTATTATTCATAGCTATGGGAAATAGTGTATGAAGAAAGTCAGTCTATTAATTTTTTTTTTCTGAGGCATTTGGCATTAAATGACTTGCTTAGGACCATCTAGCTAGGAAATGTTAAATGTCTGAGGCCAGATTTGAACTCAAATCCTCAGCAGCTACTATCCACTTTACCATCTAGCTGCTGAAAATCACTCTACAGATGAAATGAGATGATTATTTCTAAAAAACTGTTCCTTATCTATATAAGTCCAGACCATGGTATATAGTAGGTCTTTTATCAGTTCTAATACATTCCCTTCTTCCTTCCTCCTCTCCCATCCAACTCAAATGTTGCTCCACATCTTATCACTTTATGGAGTTGTGATTTCCCCAGTATATTGCAGGCAGTATATGTCAGAGACAGAATCTGAATCAATATCTTTTTTAGCTTTTATTCTAAGACTTCAAAATGATTTTTGTGGGAGTGAACTTTTATAAATTTTTGATCATTCTTTGCATGAAAACAGATTTATCTGTGCCACACAATGTTATGACTTTGCATCAGTATTCATTGAAAAAAACATGGCCACATTCCTTTTATCCTCTGTTTCTTATGCTTTCTGCACAATATCTAATTCATATTACTTGTTGAGTGCCTGTTAGAACTGAATACAATCATCTCTATTCATATAGTCATCTCTTTCTATTAACTGCTCCTCTCATATGTTAACACAAAAAAAAATTAGTATAATTAGTTCAATTTTAATTGCAAAGAAGGAAAACTTTTAATATCCTTTTTATTCCTCAAGATCACATACAATCTAATGATTCAATAAACATTTGTGAAATACTAACTGCTGTTTTTGGGGTGCAATTAATAGAAATACTGACAATCCCTGCCTTCAAGCAGCTTATAATCTTTTATTTATTTATTTATTTTTATCAAAGCTTTTTATTTATAAAACATATGCATGGGTAATTGTTCAACATTAACTCTTGCAAAGCCTTCTGTTCCAAATACCCCCTCCTTTCCCCCACTTGCTTCCCTAGATGGCAGGTAGTCCAATACATGTTAAAGTAAATATTAAATCCAATATATGTGTACATATTTATACATTTATCTTGCAAGCAGCTTATAATCTAAGGGGGAGAATGGCAACAAACCAAAAATATAATAGAATGTTGGGGATAGAAAAAAGTCATAGGGTACCTGGAGTGAAGCTTCTTTTTTCATGGAAATGAAACTAGGTAAAATAGTAGAAACAGAGTGAAATGACCTAAAAAGTCCCATATATGCCCTATATAAAGAAAGGCATTGGGAGGCATATGATATTAGACAGTAGTTTAACAAGGTTGCCCTTAAAAGTACTGAAAATTTTATGATTTTTTTCTATTAAATTGGTTCAGAATTCCATTGGCTATATGTTCCCCATTTTGGGGATTCAGTGATTAGATCTCCAGTTTTAGCTAACCACCTAACATTAGATGGATCTTTATGAAAGAATGTTTACTTCAAAGACAAAGCACGAATAAGTGTACAAATATTTCTTTCAACATCTGATAGTACCTTGGTCTCAGGAGATGAGGTTAGGCTCACAACTTAGCAAATGAATATGATAGGCCCCAGAGCCAGTTCCCCTAAAAGGAAGGGGGATGAAGTAAAAGGAAGTTCCCCTTTTACAACATAGTCTCACCAGGTCTGAATGAATTTGCTATGTTACTAAAAATGCGATATGTAACTCAGGTCCTTTGAATTGTTTTCATTTCTGGCTAACGAGCCATTGGAAAAAAGATTCTGCCAACCACTTATACCAATACATAATACCCATCATATTTTAGTCTTCCAGTCTACTAGATACACCTTCTACAATGATACTGTCATCCTGGATGATCTAAGAATATATGAAACTCCCATTATACTAGGATGGAATCCTTTGAGAATCATTAATCTGATAAATATTGTTAGGAGATGGTATTTCTGTAACTAATAAGGCCCATCCAAAAGTATTTTATATATTTAATAAGTATCCAAAATGCAACTGTTTGACACATTTCTTCAGGTATGATTTTTGGGAGCTTAAATGTATATGGAAAAAGGCCAATCATTAGTGAATCAATTCCCATACTCATTTAAAGATTTAAAATTTTATTTAGTAATTTTAGAATACATAGCAAAATTTGTAAAAAAAAAAATAAATGGGCCTTTCTTTCAGTAGTACCTGCACACTTAAGACTAGAAACAAAATAAATAGTTATTAAAAATGTAAATGATGCTATTTTAATTTTCTTCATTGGACCATAAATTACTGTAATGATTTTCTCTCTACCTTAGCTTCATATCTATGCCATTATTATGCTAATAATGACAACAGAAGATAAAAAATACAATACATTTTATTTAGCATCCACTGTAGCTGCAGTAATAAGCAAAACTTAAATGACTACTTGACGCATTATGTATGAGCCCTTCTAACACAGATGTAGATCCCAACTGACATATACTTTCTATTTTTATGTAATTTGCATTAGTATCTTTTAAAAACTCCTCAATTAAATTCTATCCTATCATTTCTCACTATTTAATAAGTTTTATAGGGTAATAATAGGTTGGAATTGATTTAAGCAAATCCCATGAAAATTTAGGTATAAATTTAGAATGAAATGTAGTACTCTTAATCTAACAGTTAACACAGGAAGGTTTACTTAGATATAGTATGGAAAGATGTTTAGAGAAGGGAAGAGTTCTTCATTCTGGATAAACATTAGTTCAACCAATAAATTTCAAGACATATGGTAATTCATGGAGAGATTCCATCTTTTCATTTCCTGACTGCTTTGTGCCCATGTAATCAAGAATTTACAACAATAGCCTAAGCTTTAGTCCCACGAGACAATAAAATTGTCAAATCTTAAGGATGAATAAATACTTTTTTGTTTTTACAAAACAGGATATGCAAAGAATCTCAGAAGATAAAATAGATGATTTGGATTGTACAAAAATAAACAAACCAAACTAATTAGGCCAGGTTTATAATGATTTTTTGTGATAATGCGCTCATTGTAAAGATACAAGTAATTGGTTCAATTTTATAAGAATAGGAGATATTTGCTGACTGATAAATTGTCAAAAAAAACTTCTTAAGGGAAGAAATACAAGCTATTTATGACCATATAAAATGCCACTAATCATTAATAATGACAGAACTAAAAATTAAAACAACAGCAAGGTTCTGCTTCACATATACCAAACTGGCAAAACTGACAAAAATAAATAATAACATACGCTGTATCAATTGTGAAAAACAGGCACATTCATACACTATTAGAAGAACTATGAATTACTCCAGTTATTCTAGAAAACTATTTGAAATTATATTCAAAAGATTACTAAACAGGTCATGCTCTATTTTAAGCGTATATCACAAAGTGATCAAGGAAAGAATAAAAGGTTCTATACATTTTTATGACAAGTTTATTTTAATGTCAAAGAAAGAAAAAAAATGAAATGGGTCTTTATTATTGGAGAATGGCTAAACGATTGAGGGTGGATGAATGGAATAAATTGCTATTGTGCTTTAAGAAATGAAGAGTTGATTTCAGAGATATCTGGGATTACAGGCACTAATGGATGCAATGACACAAGCAGGAACACAATGATTTAAACTGTAAAATAAATAGTATATACATTAACAATTCTGACTTTATGATATAATAAAACAATAATCAATCACTCAACTTAAGACAATAAGCAAAATAATAAACAAGTATGATTTAAGAGGACTAATGATGAAAATTGTTGCCCATCAAGTTATAAATAGAAGGAGAATTCATTATTGTATGTGGCCAATGTCAGTATTTATTTTTGCTTGAATAGGCTGATAAATTAACATAATTTTATATTTTTAATCCCTCTCCTTCCTGAGGGATGATGAGAGAAAAATAAATGTTTAATAAATAAATACATATCTTAAGGAGAGTTTCAATACTTTTTAAAGAAAAAAAAAACCATTAGTTGTAAGGGGTGGCATGGGTAATACAATGTAATTCTTATACTAACCATCTGTTAGTCCAAACTTTTGTAACCTGATGTGACCATTTACCTATTTCTGGTCAATCATACCCTTAGTGAGGTGTTTTTTACAATACTGAGGTGAAAAAACATAATTTCCAAAACTCTTTGACCTATTGATACTCACCAGGAATTCTTTCATTTAACTTTAAATCACCTGTAACTTGGGTCTTCTGAGATCATGGTGTTCTGGCACTTACAGATGCATTGCTCCACTCTGAAAATACTGAGGGAATGATAATTTTAAAATAGTGCTACTTGGTATTGGACCTGATTTGCAAATATTTGGAACTACTAGAAGTAGCCCTTAATGACTAGTTTCTTTGGCAAGGACTGTCTGGGCTGGTTTGCAGATTAATCTAGATGAAATAAATGCAACAGTAAACTGGTGGAGTTATAACTCCATGTGTTCAAGATTTAACCTTGAGGTGACTTCCAGCCAAGATGGTGGAGGGGAGGCACACATCTACTTAAGCTCTGCATTTTCTCTCAGAATTTATCTCATGACAATCCTGGGACTTAGTGCTTGACTAAAAAAAAAAAACCCACAAATAATTACCAAGAGAAGACATCCTTGAAATTCGCCAGAAAAGATCTGTATTTGCTAGAGGGCAGGGACAGTTTTAGATCTAGTGCAGGCTGAGGGCAGGAAGCTCACAGCTGAGCAGACAGAAGGGGGGTGGGTGTGAGCTCAGCCGTCTCTGTGGGGAGAACTTTACTATAGGCTTGGATACTTTGCCCTGGCAGCAAGTCAGTAGCCCAGCAGAGAAGCTAAAAACACCGGGGGTGAAGAATACAACCCCAAACAGCTAGGGTCTCTCAGGACCTGGCCACACCCACCTACAGTGTCTCAGCACACTCTCAGAGGCTTAGAGCACAGACTCAGAGCAGCCATAGCTGTCTTATTAATGCCTTGCTGCTGCCCCCTACTCCCCCCATCCCCCCCCGGAGTCTGTAGAGGAAGCTCGGTAATATCATCCAGTCTCCCCCTCCCCCCAAAAAAAGAAGATTGCATTTCATTTTGTTGTTGTTGTTGTTGTTAGTTTGTCTTCTTTGATTCTTCTTTGACAAAATGAGCAAAAAATTTAAATGGACCTTAACCATTGATAGCTTCTATATGAATACAGAGCAGACTTTAAACCCTGAGGAGATGAAAAACAGACTGTTTCCAGATGAATCCTCAAAGGAGGATATGATCTGGTCCTCAACATACAAGACACTCATAGAAGAAATTAAAAAGGCTCTCACAAGAGAGCTAGAAGAAAAATAGGAAAAGGAAAGGGAAGCTTGGCAAGAGAGTCTGGATAAGTCATCCCACTCATTTAAAGACAGAGTGGATAAAGAAATCCAATCCTTGAAAAACAGAATTAGTGAAATGGAAAAAGAAAATAGCTCTCTAAAAATAAAATTGGCAAAATGGGAAAAAAATTCCATAGAACAAAATAACTCACTTAAAAACTCAATTGGACAATTAGAAAAAGATATAAAAAAAGGAGTGAAGAAAATAATTTCATTGAAACTCAGAATTGAACAAATGGAATTGAATGACTTGAGGAGACATCAAGAAGCAATCAATCAAAACCAAAACAATGAAACAATGGGAAAAATGTCAAATACCTTCTTGGGAAAACAATAGACCTGGAAAATAGATCTAGGAGAGACAACCTGAGAATTATTGGACTCCCTGAAAAATATGATGAAAAAAGAGCCTGGACACTATTTTCCAGGAAATTATCAGAGAAGTACCCAGAAGTCATAATAACAGAGGGTAAAATAGACATTGAAAGAATTCATTGATCACCTACTGAAAGGGACCCTAAAATCAAAACTCCAAGAAATATAATGGTCAAAGTCCGGAACTATCAGATGAAAGAAAAAATACTGCAAGCTTCTAGAAAAAATCAATTCAAATATAGAGGAGCCACAATAAGGATTACTAAAGACCTAGCAGTGTCCACATTAAAGGATCGAAGGGCCTGGAATATGATATTCCAAAAGGTTAAGGAACTTGGTATGCAGGCAAAAATAATTTACCTAGCCAAAATGAGCATCTTTTTCCAGGGAAGATGTATATTCAATGAAATAAGTGAATTTCACTTATTTTTGATCACATAAAAACTAGAACTTAAAAAAAAAAGTTTGATCTACAAATATAGAACTCAAGAGAAACCTAAAAAAGTAAAAAGAAATCTTGGGAACTATAGTTCTGCTATAAAGATATATAAAGAATACATATATACCTTGTTCTAGAAACTAGAGGGGAAAAGGAAAGTGTACCCAGAAAAGGGTAAAGTAGGGATGCTGTATCTCATGAAGAGGCAAAGGAAACTTATTATTCTGAGAGAAAGAATGGAGGAAGATGAACATAGTGTGTAGCTTACTCTCATCAGAATGGGCTTAAAGAGAAAACTTTTAGACATATTCAATTTATGGTGAAGCTTACCCCACCTCATTGAAAAGTGGGAGGGGAAAAGTGAAAAGGGAAGGAATAAGCTGAGCAGAAGGAAATACAGAAATTGTGAGGAAAAGGAGTAAGATGGGGGAGGAACTCTAAGGTGGGAAGAGGGATACAAAAAAGGGAGGTCTGTGAGAAGCAAGTGCTATTCACAAGTTCAATACTGGGTAGGGGGGTAAGGGGCAAGGAAAGGAGAAAAGCATAAGTAAGGGGAAACACGATGGCAAGAAATACAGAATTAGTAATTTTAACCATAAATGTGAATGGGTAAACTCCCCCATAAAGAGGAACTTGTTAGCAGACTGGATTAAAAGTCAGAGTCCTACAATATGTTGTTTACAGGAAACACACTTGAAGCAATGAGATACATACAGAGTAAAAGTAAAAGGTTGGAGCATAATCTACTGTGCTTTTGACTATGTGAAGTCAAAAAAGCAGGGGTAGCAAGCTCAGATCTCAGATCAAGCAAAAGCAAAAATTGATCTAATTAAAAGAGGTAAAAAAGAGCACCATATCTTGCTAAAGGGTAGCATAGATAATGAAGCAATATCAATATAAAACAGATATGCAACAAGTGGTGTAGCATCTAAATTCTTAAAAGAGAAATTAAGAGAGCTGTAAGAAGAAACAGACAGCAAAACTATAATAGTGGGTGATCTCAACATTGCACTCTCAGAATTAGAGAAATCGAACCATAAAGTAAATAAGAAAGAAGTGAAAGAGGTAAATAGAGTACTAGAAAAGTTAGATATGATAGATCTTTGGAGAAAATAAATGGAGACACAAAGGAGTACACTTTCTTCTCAGCAGTTCATGGAACCTATACAAAAATTGAACATATATTAGGACATAAAACCCTCAAATTCAAATGCAGCAATGTAGAAATAGTAAAAGTATCCTTTTCAGGTCACCATGCAATGAAAATTACATTCAATAAAAAGCCAGGGGAAAATAAACCAAAAAATAATTTTAAACTAAATAATCTCAAACTAAAGAATCATTGGGTGAAACAGCAAATCATAGACATAATTAATAACTTAGTTCAAGAAAATGACCATAATGAGACATAATATCAAAATTTGTGGAATGCAGCCAAAGTGGAAATAAGGAGAAATTTTATATCTCTATAGACCTACTTGCATAACATAGAGAAAGAGAAGGTCAATGAATTGGGCTTGCAATTAAAAATTCTAGAAAAGGAACAAATTAAATACCCGCAGTCAAACATTAAATTTGAAATTCTAAAAATAAAAGGAAAGATTAATAAAAGTGAAAGTAATAAACCCATTGAATTAATATAACTAAGGGTTGGTTTTATGAAAAAAACAACAAAATAGATCAACTCTTAGTAAATCTGATTAAAAAAAGGAAAGAGGAAAATCAAATTGTTTGTCTTAAAAATGAAAGGCGAGAACTCACTGTTTGAACTTTACACCTGTCATTTCAGGCAGACAGATCAACTCTTTATTATAATCTTATTTTGATATCATTAGAACTTACCTTTATTTTCTCCACCAATATTTATAATATCCATCCAGGAATAGGCATGCTTACAAATGGAAAACCAAGCCCACATTCTATGAATGATTTTGTTCTTACTTTTAACCTTTGTCTTATATAATTCTAATCATAGAGTTCTGCACATGGAAAATTCTTAACAAATATTTATAAAATCAATATTGAATAAGTACCATACTGTGACTATCCAATATATATATATATGCCTTAGTTCTTTAAGTTCAGAGTATGTACTACATGAAACTTCTGTCCAATGCTAGGCTTTGGTGGGATGATTAAGAAGAATGACTTGGTAAGATAAATGCATTTGCTTTCTTGGTCATTTCCATTGTCCCAGAAGATAGTTTTGTGGTTCATTCATTTCAGTTATGTCAAATTCTTTGTGATTCCATTAGGTCTTTTTTAAAAAAAATTGTTTATCATAGCTTTTTATGTACAAGATATATGTCCCAGTTTTCCCACATCCCCCCCCCCCAACATTCTACATTATCTTTCCCTATCATTCTAGCCAATCTGACAGGTGTATAGTAGTATCTCAGAGTCGTCTTAATTTTCATTTCTCTGATTAATAATTATATATAATTAATAATGACTTGGAACATCTTTTCATATGGCTAGAAATAGTTTCAATTTCTTCATCTGAGAACTGTCTATTCATATCCTTTGACCATTTATCCATTGGAGAATGGCTTGATTTCTTATAGAGTCAATTCTCTATATAGTTTAGAAATGAGGCCTTTATTAGAACCTTTGACTGTAAAAATGTTTTCCCAGTTTATTGCTTCCCTTCTAATCTTGTCTGCATTAGTTTTGTTTGTACAAAAACTTTTCAATTTCATATAATCAAAAATTTCTATTTTGTGGTCAATAATGATCTCTAGTTCTTCTTTGATCATAAATTCCTTCTTCTTCCACAGGTCTGAGAGGTAAACTATCCTATGTAATCCTAATTTATTTATAATCTCATTCTTTATGCATAAATCATGAATCCATTTTGACCTTATCTTGGTGTATGGTGTTAAGTGTGGGTCAATGCCTAGTTTCTGCCATACTAATTTCCAATTTTCCCAGCAATTTTTGTCAAACAGTGGGTTCTTATTCCAAAATCTGGGATCTTTGGGTTTGGTAAACACTACGTTGCTATAGTTGTTGACTGTTTTGTCCCTTGAACCTAACCTAGTCTGATTGGCATAACGCTAAATAAATAGATTAGTTTAGGTAGTATTGTCATCTTTATTATATTTGCTCACCCTATCCACGAGCATTTGATATTTTTCCAATTGGCTAGATCTGACTTAATTTGTGTAGGAAGTGTTTGGTAGTTTTGCTCATAAAGTTTCTGATTTTCTCTTGGTAGGTAGATTCCTAAGTATGTTATACCATTTTAATGGAATTTCTTTAAATGGAATTTCTCTTTGTAACTATAAGTGTTGGATTTTGCTAGTGATATATAAGAATGCTGATGACTTATGTGGGTCTGTTTTGTATTCTGCAACTTTGCTAAAGGTGTGGATTATTTCTAATAGCTTTTTAGTAGAATCTCTAAGTATACTATCATAGCAGCAGCAAAGAGTGATAATTTGGTTTCCTTATTACCCACCATTAGGTATTTTCTTGGCAAAGATACTGGAGTGGTTTTTCATATGCATCTTCAGCCCATTACAGATGAGAAAATGAAATAGACAAAGTTAAGTGACTTATTCAGGATCACACAAATAGTAGTTTCTGAGATTGGATTTGAACTCAAGTCTTTCTAACTCTAGACCCACCACTTTATCTGATGTACTACCTCAGTGCCCTACATAGAGATAATGAAGTCCTTCAAATTCTCCTGTTTGAGGATATCATTTGTGCTGATTGCACCAAGGCCTGGAATATTGCAAATTCTTCCAAATGAGAACAACACACATATAATATCTACACATAGCAAAGGAAACACCAAGTAGATAGAGAATGTTTGTTGTTTAGTTATTACGAAGTTTCAAGATAGCCTACTGAACTAATTGATCAGTACACTTATCTCTCATTTTCATTATAGTTAGATAATGAAATAGGTCCATAATTTATTTAAAACAATAAATCAAGCTTGATTTTAAAAGTGAAATTTCATAACTTTTAACTATCCTAAACATCTCCTTAAAGCATGAAATATTTTAAAAATAATTTTTTCAATTAAAAGAAAACTCTCCATTCTGTTTTATTCCTCCATTGAGGAAAAAAAAGAAAATCCTTGTAATAAATATCCATTGTAATAGAAACAAATCCCTATCTTTGCATTTTCAAAAAACGTATCTGCACCCTGAGTTCATTATCTATAAGGAGGTAGATAGCATGTTTCCTGGTAAGTCTTTTGGAATTGTGGTTAATCTTTGTCTTTGTCTTTATAAGATTGTTGTCAATGCAAAAATTTTATAAATTCTTCTAACCTCACTCTCTATCAACTCATAAAAATCTTCACATATTTCTTTGAAAGTGATGCTTTAATGATTTCATATAGGATAATAGCATGCAATTACATTCATATGCCATTATTCCCCAAATGATGAATATATCATTAAATTTCTGATTCTTTGCCACCACAAGAACTTCTATAAATATTTGTGAATTTAAGAGATTTTCTTTTTATTTCCTCTTTGAAATATGAAATTGGAAACAGTATCACTGAGTTAAAAGGATATACACAGTTTAATAACTTTTGGACAGAATTTCAAATTGCTATCATGATAGCTCATCCAGTGATTTATAGTTTCACTCACAGTGTATTAATGTATCTGTTTTTGAAGATTCTCTCCTGCAATCCAGGACATTCAATGCTGATGGTTCTACTTTGAGCTCTCCATGTTAAAAGTTTAACCAAAAGACCCTTGAGATCTCTTTGGATCCTAACTGTGTGTTAATTATCAGCATTTCTAAGTTGAATTTGGATCTCAGAGGTGTATAGGTTGTATTTCTCTATTTTTAATGATTTGAAAAACATTTTTTTAAAAATATTGCATGGCCATATCCTTTAATCACTAATCAGTTAGGGATATAAATATAAATTTTTCAGTGATTACTATTGGACTTAAAATTATGAAATTCCATAATAACCTATATTTTATAGCTTCAGTTCATCCAATTGTGTGATGTATGAATGCATGGCATATGATTAATAATGAATTATGTGTTTAAAAAGTGACATTAAAACGATACTAGAGATATCAATATTTTAAAAAAAACCTGAGCTAGTCACAACAGATGGACAACTTTTAGTTTTCATTGATATTCTTATCATATTAAAATATCTAGAAAAAATTTCTCCAACATTGACATGATCAAGGATTTCAATAGATAAGAAATCATAATAACCTATTATATGTACTATAAGAGGGAGGATATACATTGACAAAGTCACAGAATCTCTGAAATGTTAAAGTATAAGCATTACATTTCCATTAAATTCAAAATAGTGTTCTTTTTAAAATTTCTTTTCCTCTCATGATTTTTCTTTTTCAGATTTGGTGTAGCTGATCATTGTGTCAGGGAATTGGTATGTCTTAATCTTTTTTTCTTTCACTATCTGTTTAAACTGACTTTGGACATACTCATTTGCTAGGTCTATTAAATGAAGAAATGCATTTTTATCTTTTAAAATTTTTATGACAACTATATCTTTGATATCTAAAACAGAAAAAATAAACCTCCAGACAAATACCTCTAATAAATACTGATGCAAAAGGATTGAATAAAATATAATGAAGGTAGTTGTAGCTACATGTTCAAATAATGATTATTTTCAAATTGTACTTATAATGGACAGATTGGAATGGCTAAAATTAGGAAAACTATAAAGATAATACAACATATTAGTTATACAACTAGCAAATGGTAAACAATTATGTCAATAGATGCAGAAAATGTTTTAATAAAATTAAATACTCATTAAAAAACTCTGGAAAGCAGAGGATTAAGGAAAGCTTTCTTTAAAGTGGGAAAGACTATAATAATGAGAATAACAGACATAAATATTTGAAAAATGTTTTACATATTACCTCATTTAGTCTTCATAAAGGGTCTGCAAATAAGGGATTATTATTATACTATTTTTTATAAAAACAGGTGAGAAGGTGACTTATTCAGGGTTGAGGTAGAATTTTAATTCAGGTCGGGTCTTTTTGCTTCTAAGTCTCACACTACAAGTCATATCATTTATTAAAACCAATAACTGGTGTTATTTGTAATGGAGAAAAATACAAGTTTTTCTAATAAGATCAGGAATAAAGCAGCCATGCCCATTATCACCATTATTGTTTAATTCAGTCTTAGAAAAGCTATAACAATAAGATAAGAAAATAAATTCAAAGATTTATTCATAAACAAAGAAGAAACAACATGATAACTTTTTATAGAAAATATTATTGATTGCCTGGATTTAGCCCAGAAAAAACTTAACTAAAACAATAAATAATTTCAATAAAGTAACAGGATAAATACACAAAAATCAACAAAATTTTTGTATATTATTAACAGAAAAAAATTCAGATAAAAGAGTAGAAAATTAAATTCTGTATGTTAGTACCCAAAATGTAACTGGGAGAATATTTACCAAGGTACCCCCAACAATGATATGAATACAATCACAAAAAAAAATTTATATAAATAAAGGAAGATTAAGTGAATAGAGATTTAATTACTCATTTTCAGTCCATGACAAAATTATTAAAATTCCATTATCTAAATTAATTGAAAATGTTTGTGTTATAAAATTCAACAATTGTGTTGTTTTACAGATGGAAGCACATGTGTATGCCTGTGTTATATGCATATGTGTAAATATATAATATGTAGGAATAAAATGTTGAGACTATCCAGGGAAATAATAGAAATAAAAATGTGAAGAAGGAGGGCTTAGTTCTACCAGATCTCAAATTTTGCAATAAAGCTATTGAAATAGTGAATTTTGAATTGAATTGAATTTGAATTGAATATTGAAAATATTGAAATATTAAACTCAATGTGTCCAAAATGGAAGTTATCCTCTATTCCTCTAAATAGCCTCTAACACACCCCTTTCTTTTTACTGTAGAGGACAACATCCTCCTCCTTGTCAGGTTCCCAAGGTAGAAATTTGTCTGAATTCCTCACTATGCCTGTCCCACATATACTCACTCTATTTCCAAGGCTTCTTAATTTCAACTTTTAAAAATTATCTTTTTAACAAGCTTTTCATCTAAGGAAGGTGCAGCATTAAGAAAGCAAACCAAGCACACTGCATACTACGGAAACTTTATCTATTTGATAAAGATATTATAAAGATAAAGAAATTACATTCATGTACATACCATATATCACACACCATCATAAATTTCAGACAAATACAGGACATAAATAAAATATCATTAAAACTAAATTAACAAGGAAGGTAATATTTTTCAAATTATGGTGGAGAGAATTCTTACCCAAATAAGTGATAGAAATTATCATAAAAGATAAAACTTTAGAAACTTTGGCAAAAGCAAAATAAAGAAGTTTATAACCAGAAGGGAAATGATTTAGGAAAAAATCTTCCTTTCATGTTACCATGTCACAATTTCTGTGACAATGGTCTTTTGTTCAAGTCTAAAGAAAAATTCACAGAAATATGTAAAAATAATATCCATTTTACACAAAGACATGAACAAACAGTTCTCACTACAGAAATGTAAAAAAAAATATGAAAAAATGCTGTTACTGATTAAAAATTCAGAGCAAAGTAATCCTAGAATTCTATGTATCCTTCATCATATTGGGCAAAATGATAAAAGTGTAAAATTGCTTTTTGGGGAAAGTATTGAGAAAATAGGTATATTTTTTCAAGTTTTGATAAAGTTGTGAACTAGTTCAACCATCATGGAAAGCAGTTTGGAATCATATCAAAAAGGTCACTAAACTAAATGGTACAAAATATACTTAGTTTGCTCCATACACACTTACATAATAATACTATTATTTGCTTGTACTCCCAAAATGTTCAGAGAAAAAGAAAAAGAACCTATAAGATTAAAAGTAATTTCAGCAATATATTTTGTCATGGGAAAAATGTTATCCTGGAAGCAAAATAACCATCCATCATTTGGGGAATGGAAGAAAAAATTATAACATGATCTCTATGAAATTTTTTAATTCCATAAGAAATGAGGAATGTGGAAGATTCAAATAAATATGGAAAGACTTAGAGGCTAGTAATGATCTTTTACTTGCCAAAAACCAATGACTTTTTTTTAAAGTACTTTTCTCCTTGATCTCTCTTCATTCTTTAAGACTGTTGATCATTTCTCCTTGATACTTTACTTTCCAGGTTTTGAGAATTCCTTTCTCCTAATTTCCTTCTATATATCTGTCTCTCTTCTGCCTTTTTTAATGAATCTTCTAGATCATGTCCTCTAACCATAAGGGAAATTTTTTCCTCTACTCCTTCTATACTAGTTCGCTTGGTTATTTCATGAGCTTCCATGGATTTTCCTACCACCTCTATGCTAATTTTTAATTCTTTTTAATTCTCCCTATCCTGCCCCAAAATCTTTTCTGAGCACTAAACTCACATCTTCAAATGTCTTTCAATAATCTCAAGTTGGATGTCTAGGAGACATTTTAAACTCAATATATCCACAATAATATTTGTCTTTCTTTTTAAAGCCTCCCTCCCATTTTCATCTTTCTTTTTACTATAGAGGGTGATATCAACCTTCCCATCCCCAAAGTTCACAATTTATGTGTCATCCTGAACTTTTTCCTTTTTCTCAAACCCCATATTCCATCAGTTGCCAATGCTTGTCAATTTCAACTTCGCAACATCTTTGAAAACATGTCTCTTTCTCTGTTCTGATACAGGTACCACTCTGGTGCAGAACTTCACCACCTCACCTCTGAACTACTGCAATCAACTGATGCAAAGCTAAACAAACAGAACCAGCAGAACTATTTTCTGGTTAACCACAATAAAATGTAGCAATGTAGAGAACTTTGAAAGGCTCTTACCAAGAGACTATAGAAATGCCTATACATTCTCAGATATGGCCAATTGGTATTTATTTTGTTTGACAATACCTATTTTCAAGACATGAGGAGGTTTAATTGATGCTAGTTATAGATACCAAAAATAGAATCAATAAAGCATTTGAATAATTCGAAATTATTTTTAAAATTAAGAGATCTTGCTATGCTAGAATATTGGAATGAAATTTTTCTTTATATTAAACTGAATTATGCCTGGTTTGTTATTGAAACACACATAAGAAAGTCATAAAATTCTTTGATAATACAATTTTACAAACATTTTTTCCTGCATTTTTCTCAATTATTTTTAAATATGTGTTTATTTCAAATGGAATACAAGCTTTATGTTTCTAGTTCATTTACACTTACCTATCTAAATTTCACTCTGTAAAAACAACTTGATGTTCTGAGGAACCTTTTCAAAGCCATTGTTAATTGAAATTTATTTATCTTTGAAGAAGACAATTCTGTTTTGCCTGCAAGAGAACTTGACCCAAAAAAAGTTGATTTCTGTGGCTTTTGAATTTTAAACTAAGATTGAGTGAGGTTTATACTTAACAAAGTCCAGATTCCACCATATATACTTCATAAAGCAGTGGAAAGATTTGATCACAATTACCAGAACTCATTTGGAAAATCACTAGGATTGTAATGATTCAATGCTAAAAGCATTTTGCAAGAAAAGAAAGTTAAATTATAGACTTTCTTTTTTTAAAAAAGTAAAGAGGTAATTGGACATTTTCTGAAATATGAAGAAATTTACTAGCATATGTCCAGATACTAAAAGTTAGCATCACATATATCTTTTTTTTTTAATTTAATAACCTTTTATTTACAGGATATATACATGGGTAACTTTACAGCATTAACAATTGCCAAACCTCTTGTTCCAATTTTTCACCTCTTACCCCCCCACCCCCTCCCCTAGATAGCAGGATGATCAGTAGATGTTAAATATATTAAAATATAAATTAGATACACAATAAGTATACATGACCAAAACGTTATTTTGCTGTACAAAAAGAATCAGACTCTGAAATATTGTACAATTAGCTTGTGAAGGAAATCAAAAATGCAGGTGGGCATAAATATAGGGATTGGGAATTCAATGTAATGGTTTTTAGTCATCTCCCAGAGTTCTTTTTCTGGGCATAGCTGGTTCAGTTCATTACTGCTCCATTGGAAATGATTTGGTTGATCTCGTTGCTGAGGATGGCCTGGTCCATCAGAACTGGTCATCATATAGTATTGTTGTTGAAGTATATAATGATCTCCTGGTCCTGCTCACTTCACTCAGCATCAGTTCGTGTAAGTCTCTCCAGGCCTTTCTGAAATCATCCTGTTGGTCATTTCTTACAGAACAGTAATATTCCATAATATTCATATACCACAATTTATTCAGCCATTCTCCAACTGATGGACATCCATTCAGTTTCCAGTTTTTAGCCACTACAAAAAGGGCTGCCACAAACATTCGTGCACATACAGGTCCCTTTCCCTTCTTTATAATCTCTTTGGGATATAATCCCAGTAGTAACACTGCTGGATCAAAGGGTATGCACAGTTTGATAACTTTTAGCATCACATATATCTAAGAGAAATAATGAGGAATAAGGTCAAACTCATTTAAGAAGATGTCTTTCCTCCCCCTTCTCTGCCTCTTTTTGTTGTTGGTTGGATTTTATGAAAATACATTATGAGTAGCTATCCACTGAGAGCATTTGCCCTGGAACAGAGCACTAATTTTTCTTTAGTTTAAAGATGTGATATACTTTGTGCATCTATAAGTATGTTAGCTACCATTCTGAAACAAAAAGCAACATTGATAAAAAAAATATGGTATTTAAAGTTTTTTAAATGGGCATATATATAAATGGATAAAAACTTCCTCTAAAGTTTTTCCCTGATATTTCAATATGTCATGGGATTGAATGAGGTTCTTGAAGTTTATAGGTGCAGAGCATGAACTCTAGAAATTTTCATCATGATTGGCAACCTTTGACTATAGACCTGGTAATAAATGATGTATTTGTTGTCTGTGAACTAGCTTGGCTATATTTCACAAAGTTTGATCACTAGAGAATTGATCACCAGCTCATCTTCCAAGGCTTGAGACTCCTTAAATTGGAAGCTTGGGGAGAAAGCAGCCATCCAGAAGGTAAAGCATCAAGGAAAGAAAATACTTCCAATAGGAGGAGTTTTGTGGCATAATAGAGAAAATCCTTTAAAGATAAGAAGCAGTGTCTCCTGAAGAGGGATGAAGACATCTTTGATCTTGGCTTCTTTAAAATGGATGTTCTAATGATTTACCAATCAATTAGAAGGTAAGGCTTTTGGCACTGAGAATACTTCCAGTGGGGAAACTAGTCCATGTATGAAGTGAATTTCAAAAGTAAAAAACTTGTCTATGTTATGATAAATAAGGAAGTTTCTACGCTATGAGATTTCAAGTGATGTCCAGGGAGAGAGAAGAGAAATATGTTTTGCCCTCAAAGCTAAGTAGCACAGCTGATGGAAAATGGGAAGATTGTGAGCTCTCTATAAAGAAAGCTTTGGGAAGAGTTTATTTAGTGCTCTGTTCTCTTGACCTCTAATCAGAGGGAATAAACAACTGCAGGAGGTTGATAATGTGTAGAGAATCAAAACTTAAGTCATTTTTCCTGGTGATGAGATTTCAGATGATCCACTTATACTAATCAGCTTGTCCTTATTAAAACATCATTTAGATACTATAATGCAATATATTTGATAAAGGACTGCTGAAGATATGATGAAAATAAATTAGAAACTAATGCAATAGTAAAGACTAAGTGAAAGGAAAAATTATGGAAACAACAATTTCATTAAATATAATGGTATTATTGAAACAGTGTTCAACAATTCTTGGATTCCATTTAGATCAACCTTTAGAAGAAAAGGTATGTCTCTAAATTAGACATAATAATAAAAGAGAAATAACATATCAATTAAGTGAATATGTAATTAAAAACAAAAGCTTAGGAAATGAACTTACCAGCTGCAAGACTCTAAACAAGTGACTTAATTAACCCCCCTTTTGCCTTAGTTTTCTCATCTATAAAATGAACTGGAGAAGGAAATGGCAAACTATGCCAGCATTTTTGCCAAGAAATCTCCTGATGAAGTCACAAAGAATCAGACAAAACTGAATAACAAGAACATCAGAAAATTCATCTTAGAAAAAAACAACATCAATATGAAATGGATTTTGCCAGAAATCATCAGGTGAGATCAAATCAACAGGAATTTACATTTATGTGCCTGGCACTGTGGTTGGGGTTAAAAAGAAAGGCAATGGAGTGACTTACATGAACTGATGCTGAGTGAAATGAGCAGGACTAGGAGATCATTATATACTTTAACAACAATAATATATGATGATCAATTCTGATGGACGTGGCTCTCTTCAACAATGAGATGAACCAAATCAGTTCCAATAGAGCAGTAATGAATTGAACCCCAGCAAAAGAACTCTGGGAGATGACTATGAACCATTGCATAGAATTCCCAATCCCTCTATTTTTGTCTGCCTACATTTTTGATTTTCGTCACTCGTTAATTGTACATTATTTCAAAGTCCAATTCTTTTTGTACAGCAAAATAACTGTTAGGACATGTATACATATATCGTATTCAACTTACACTTTAACATATTTAAAATGTATTGGTCAACCTGTCATCTGGGGGAGGAAGTGGGGGGGAAGGAGGGGAAAAGTTGGTACAAAAGATTTTGCAACTGTCAGTGCTGAAAAATTACCCATGCATATATCATGTAAATAAAAAGCTATAATAAAAAAAAATAAAAAGAAAGGCAAAACCAAAAACAAACAAACAACATTTCTTGCTTTTAAAGAACTAAGTCTAATGGAAGATGGAACATAAAAAACTACTTATAGGCAAAATGAATTTGGATAAATTGGATATAATTGTCAGTGTAAAAAAACTAGGATTAAGTAGGATTGGGACTGGATTTATAAAAAGAGGCTTTTGCTGGGATTTAAGTCAGCCAGGAGGGAGAAGAGAGAGAATTTTAGGCAAGTACCACAGCCAGAGCAAAGGTATCAAGTCAAGAAATAAAAGAAAGCATTGCCTTTTTAATCATAAAATTGATACTGTAGCTTATTTTACAAATGAGGACACTGAGGTAAACTGGGATGAGTGACTTGCACAGGATCATACAGATAGTGTCTCAGGTCAGATTTGAACTCATGTTTTCCTGATTTCAGGCACAAAGCTCCATTCTTGTGCCACCTAACTACTCCAAGAGGAAACTACTGAAGTTTGTTTAGAAGTAAAACAGCATGGTTAAACCTGCTTTTTAAATATCACTTTGTCAATTGCATCTAATGGATTAGATAAGGGATATTGAGTCAAAGATATGAATTAGGAGATTATTGCAAGAGATCAGTCACGAAGCATGCTGGCTGATTGAGTAGAGCTATAAGGATAGATTTGAGAAATTAACTAATGATAAGAAATTTATATAAAACTTGAAGGTTTTCAAAGTACCTTATAGAATTTACCTAATTTTATCCTCAAAATACCATTGGAAGGAGTTGCTGTTATTTTTCTCAATTTATAGATAAGGAAGATGAGTTAGAGAGAGGATGTGACATCTCCACTGTCACAGCTGATAAATATCTGAGGCCAGATTTGAACTAAGATCTTTCTGATTTCAGGTCCAGTGCTCTATTGACCCCACCACTACATCGACATATACACAATCAGTTTATATTCTTAAACAAATTGAACAATTACGCATTTAATCATGAATATAATTAAATTATGGACTTCAGAATCATGCTACTGACTTCAATAATCCACAATATCAGAACATTTTCTATTTAATTTCTAATATCATATCCTGCCAAACCACTATAATTGGAAGTGATTGAAGCTGACAACTTTAATAATAACAAAGGACAGGAAAATTGCTTTGTAATGCTGCTAAAAGGGGATAGGTTAGGACTGTATCATATAATGTCTTTTATGCATTAATTGTTATGGTCACTGGTTAGATGACCTTGAGGAAGCTACTTACTCCTGATGATTTTATTCTTCCATCAATTTAACTGGATTCCATGTGATTCTACTCAACAAAAATCATTATCAAACCACAGCACTGTGATCTACTGAGGAAGGGGGAAAATGGTGAAGTAACATCTAGATCTTGCCTTCATGGAACTATGGTATTGGACTAAATGTTCTTTTAGCTCTTTTACAAAATCTTTGATTCTGTATTTTTCCTTCTCCAAATCATTTTATTTTATTTATTATTTTAGCTTTTTATTTTCAAGATATATACATAGATAGTTTTCAACATTCACACTTTCAAAACCTTCAGAATAATTTTTTTCCTTCCTTTTTCCCCACCCACTCCCTTAGTCAGCAAATTCAATTTATGTTAAAGTAATGCCATTCTTCTATACATATTTCCACAATTATCATGCCGCACAAGAAAAATCAGATGAAAAAGGAAAAAAATAACAAAAAAAACAAATAATAAGCAAACAAAACCAAGAAAAAGTGAAAATACTATGTGTGATCTACATTCAGTCCCACCAGTTCTCTTTTTGGATACAGATGGCTCTCTCCACTACAAGTCTATTGGAATGGGCTTGAATCACTTCTTTTTTGAAAAGAATTATCTCAATAAAAATTGATCATTCTATAATTTTGTTGTATATACAATGTTCTCTTGGTTCTGCTTATTTCACTCAGCATCAGTTGATATAAATCTCTCCAGGCCTTTCTGAAATCATGCTGTTGTTTGTTTTTTATAGAACAATAATATTCCATAACATTTACATATCATAACCTATTTTTAATTAAGGGTTTTTATTTATAAAACATGTGCATGGAATTTTTTAACATTGACCTTTGCAAAGACTTCTTTTCCAAATTTGTTAAGGGACAGATCAATTCTCCAAGAGCCTCCATAGCTGTGAATCATAACATCTGAAGGAGTTGCAAGGTAGCCTTTGCTGACACAAGTGTTATGAACTGGGAATGAGATAAATTGGAGGCAAAGGGAAGAGAAGAGAGATCAGGCAACATAATGGCCTCTCAGTCAGAGAGGTCAGAGAACAGCAACTGACTCTCAGTCTCCTTGTATCATCCTCTCACATGAGGAGATCCATTCTTCAGGTTTGGGTTGGATCTCAAGCAGCCACTGTCACGTGGCTCCCATGTATTCCAAAACAAATTATCCCTTTCTTTCCCCCATCCCCTCCCCTACATGGCATGTAGTCCAATACATGGAATATATGTTAAAATCTATGTTAAATCCAATATATGTAAACATTTCTACAGTTATCTTTCAGCACAACAAAAGTGGGATAAAGAAGGAAAAAAAACTGTGAAAGAAAACAAAATACAAGCAAACAACAACAGAAAGAGTTTGAATGCTATTTGTGATTCACACACTGTTCCCACTCTTCTTTCTCTGGATGTGAAGATGGCTCTCTTCATTACTAAACAATTGGAATTGGATTGAATCATCTCATTGTTGAAGAGAGCCATGTCCATCAGAAATGATCATCATGTAGTATAGTTGTTGCTGTGTATAATGATCTCTTGGTTCTATTCACTTCATTCAGCATCTCTGTTCGTGTAAGTCTCTCCAGGCCTCTCTGCAATTGTCCTGCTGATCGTTTTTACAGAACAAAAATATACCATGACATTCATATACTATAACTTATTCAGCCATTCTCCAGTTGATGGGCATCCAGTCAGTTTCCAGTTTCTTGCCATTACAAAAAGGGCTGCCACATTTTTTTTGTGGCACATGTGGGCACACATTAGGGAATTCTTCTTTAAGATCTCTTTGGGAGATAAAGCCCAGTAGAAACACGGCTGGATCAAAGAATATGCACAATTATTAGCTTTTGGTTGGACCCATTCACAGTTCCACCAACGGTGTCCCAGTTTTCCCACATCCTCTCCAACTTTAATCATTATCTTTTCCTGTCATCTTAGCCAATCTGAGAGGTGTGTAGATATACCATAACTTATTCAGCCATTCTCCAATTGATGGGCATCAGTTTTCACTTCCTGGCCACTACAAAAAGAGGTAGTAAAACATTTTTGGACATATGTGTCTTTTTCCCATTTTTTATGATTTCTTTGGGATATAGGCCCAGTAGAGACACTACTGCATAAATAGTATGTACAGTTTAATAATCCTTTGTGCATAGTTCTATACCGCACTCCAGAATGGTTGGATCATTTCACAACTCCACCAACAATGTATTTGTATCCCAGTTTTCCCACATCTCCTTCAATATTCATAGATTTTTTTTCCTTTTATTTTAGCCATTTTGATAGATGTGTATTAGTACCTCAGAGTTGTCTTAATTTACATTTTTCTGAATCAATAGTGATTTAGAACATTTTTATATATCTAGAAATAGTTTCGATTCCTTCATCTGAAAATTACCTATTCATATCATTTGACCATTAATCAATTAGAGAATGGTTTGAATGCCTATAAATTTGAGTCAATTCTTTGTACATTTTAAACATGAAGCCTTTATCAGAACCCTTGGATGTAAATTTTTTTTCAACTTATTGCTTCCCTTCTAATCTTGTCTGCATTGGTTTTGTTTGAATGAAAAATAACTTAATATAATCAAAATTATCCATTTTTCATTGCATAATGTATTCTAGTTTTTTTTTTTGGCCAAATTCCCTCCTTCTCTTTGCCACACTCTTTTCCAATTTCCCTAAGAATTTTCGTGATATAGTGAACTCCCAGAAGCTGGGGTCTTTGGGTTTATTAAACGCTATATTACAATAGGCATTGACTATTGTGTGTTTATGAACCTAATCTATTCCATGGATTTTGTAGCTAGCACCACATGATTTTGATGGCCACTGCTTTGTAATATTGTTTTAGGTCTGGTACAGGTAGGTCAATTTCATTTGCATTTATTTCATTAATTCCCTTGAAATTCTTCATCTTAATGTTCTTCCAGAAGAATTTTGTTATTATTTTTCCTAGCACTGTAATTTCTTGGCAATTTGATTGGTATGGCACTAAGTACATTAATTTGGTTAGAATTGTCATTTTTAGGCAGAGGCCCCAAAGCAGCATCATGCCAGGCCAAGAGACCTCTCCTTTGCATAGTTCCCTCCAAGGATCCCCTTCCTGCTGAGAAGACATTCTCTTCTCAGCATTAACCCCTCTTTAGCTATCTCTCTCTGCCAGGATTTCTCTGCCAGACCTATATTTCTTTGTCAGGACCTTGCCACTGAGGAAGTTAGCCTCCTAGCAAAAGCTGACTTTTAAGTGCCAATAAACTTATTTTTGCCAGTCTAAAAAGAAAATTGTCATTTTTATATTAGCTTGATCTATCCACAACTACCTGATAGTCTTTCAATTGTTTAGGTCTGACTTTATTTGTGTGGAAAGTGTTTTGTAATTCTGTTCATATACTTTCTGACTTTGTCTTGACAGGTAGACTTGCAAATATTTTGTATTATCTACAGTTACTTTAAATGGAATTTCTCTGCTGCACTTTATTGGTAAAATGCAGCAATGCTAATAATTTATGGTTTATGATTTATGATTTATTTTTGCTTCCTCAATACTTACTTACTCTAATTCCTCTAAATTATTTATTTTTCTTCTCATTGCCAAAGCTAAAATTTTGAATAGTAACAGTGATAATGGACAACCTTGTTACATCCCTGATCTTATTAGAAATGGTTTTGGTTTATTCCCATTACATATGATGCTTATTGACGATTTTAAATAGATGCTATTTATCATTTTAAAGAAAACTCCTTTTGTTCCTATACTCTCTAATGTTTATATATATATATGAATGGGTGTTGGATTTTGTTAAATGCTTTTTTTTGCATTTATTGAGATAATCTTATGATTTCTTAGTTTGGTTATTGATATAGTCATTTATGCTAATTAATTTTCCAAATATTAAACCACTTCTGCATTTGTGGTATCAAGCCTATTTGGTCATGTTGTATTGTCCTGGTGATAAGTTACAGTAATCTCTTTGCTAATATTTCATTGATGATTTTTGCATCAATATCCATTAGAGAAATTGGTCTATAATTTTCTTTCTCTATTTTCACGCTACCTGGTTTAAGTATCAGCACCATATCTATATCATCAAAGAAATTTGGTAGGACTTCTTTTCCTCTTTTTCCAAATAGTTTGCATAGTACTGGAATTAATTGTTCTTTAAATGTTGGTAAATTTCACATGTCAATCCATCTGTCCCTGGAGATTTTTTTTTCCTTAGGGAGCTATTTAGTAGCTTGTTCAATTGTTTTTTCTAAAATGGGATTATTTAAATAAATTATTTCCTCTTCTGTTAATCTGAGAATTCTATATTTTTGCAAGTATTGATCCATTTTGTTTAGATTGTTGGTATACAGTTGGGCAAAATAACTCCAAATTTTTGCTCTAATTTCCTCTTCATTGTTGGAAAATTCATCCCTTTCATTCATCCATTTCATATATTAGCAATTTTATTTTCTTCTTTTCTTTTTCTAATTAAATTAGTTAAAGGTTTATCTATTTTTTTTGTGGTGTTCTTCTTCTTTAAACTATAAGATCGTTCTCTCTAGGAGCAGGTTTCTTGGGGAGGTTTTCTGGAGGCAGCCTTAGTTTCAGTTAAAAGTAATAATCACCCAAAGGTAGCCAGGTGTTAAAAGTTCAGATCTTTTATTGTGTCCTTCAATATAGTGCAGTTAATTTTCTTAGAGGCCTCTCTCTCCCTCCCTCCCTCCTTCCCTCCCCCTCTCTCTCTCTCTCTCTCTCTCTCTCTCTCTCTCTCTCTCTCTCTCTCTCTCTCTCTCTCTTTCTCCTTGGTTCTAAGAGCTCTTGCAGCTTTGTCCTGCCTCTGCTTCCTTCAGCCAGCACCAAGTGAAAGTTGAAAAATGAATCTGTCTTGCCTCTGAGAGAGGGCTTGTGGGCTTCTGTATCTCCCAGAGTGCTCCTGGCTCTCAATTGGCACCAGATTACAATTGGGGAGAATACATGCCTTTTAAATTAACAGGGCAGTGTCCAGTGCAAATAGCTCCAATGTAATTGTCAGATAATGAGGAGAAATCCCCAAAGTGGTAAATAGAAGGGAATTAGATAGGTTGACAGCTTGGGGAAGAGGGTTTGCTAAGTACCATGCTAAATTAGCACTTTGTAAGGATTCCAACATTTTATTCATAAAACCAACTCTTAGTTTTATTTATTAGTTCAATAATTTTCTTACTTTATTTTTTTCTCTTATTATTAAAGCTTTTTATTTACAAAGCATGTGCATGGGTAATTTTTCCAACATTGACCCTTGCAAAACTTTTTGTTTCAAATTTTCCCCTCCTTCCCCCCTGGCTGGCAGGTAGTCCAATATATGTTAGATATGTTGAAATACATGTTAGATCCAATATTTGACAAGAAAAATCAGATCACAAACAAAGAAAAAGAAAAACTGAGAAAGAAATCAAAATGCAAGCAAATAACAACAGAAAGAGTGAGAATGCTATGTTATGTTCCACACTCTCTTCCCATGGTTCTCTCTCTCTCTGGGTGTAGATGGCTCTCTTCATCACTGCACAAGTGGAACTGGTTTGAATAATCTCAATGTTGAAGAGAACCATGTCCATCAGAATTGATCATCATATAGTTTTATTATTGTCTTGTATAAAGATCTCCTGGTTCTGCTCATTTTATTTAGTATCAGTTCATGGAGGTCTCTCTAAGCCTCTTTGTATTCAACCTTCTGGTAATTTCTTACACAACAATAATATTCCATAGCATTCATGTAGCATAATTTATTCAGCCAGTCTCCAACTGATGGGTATCCACTCATTTTCCAGTTTCTTGTCACAATAAATAGGGCTTCCACAAACATTTTTGCACATATGCGTCCCTTTCCCTCCTTTAAGTATCTCCTTTGGAATATAATCCCAGTAGAAACACTGCTAAATCAAAGGGTATGCACAGTTTGATAACATTTTGAGCATAGTTCCAAACTGCTCTCCAGAATGGTTGCACCCCTTCATAGTTCCAACGTCAATGTATCAGTATCCCAGTTTTCCCACTATTATGGGCCAGAACTTGAAAAGAGGTGCTAAGTAGAACTGAGGAGACAGTGGTTAAATCTAGTTTAGCATTGATTTAATCCTACAACAACTAATGGTTTCCTAGTGATATAATGATTGGTGTATACTCATTGTGGAACATATAAGGAGGAGCTGTCAGGGCCAGAAAGGACAAGCCCATTAGAAGCTCTCGGAGCCTCAGCCAAGATTCAGTCCAGGAGATTCAGAAGCCAGGATTTAGTCGAGGAGATTCAGAAGCCAGAGAAGGCAGTGGGGCAGAATTAAAGAAGACAGAGAAGTGGTGGCAAGCTGTCATGTGGAGAACACTGAAACCAGGATCCAGAAGGCCTCTAGAAAACCAGCCAAGCCCCAAGTGAAGGAGAAAAGCCTTTGAAGGAGACAATAAAGGATTTGGACTTTAATCTCTGGCTACATTTGGGGTGATTATTGAACTGAAACGAAGGCTACCTCCAGAAGCCCCCCAAGAAACCTGTTCCCAGAGAAAATTATGTTTTAGAGAAGAATATTACATCCCACATCACCTCCAACATTATCATTATTTTTTCTTGTCATTTTAGCGAATCTGATAGGTGTGTTCAGAGTTATCTTAATTTGCATTTCTCTGATTATTAGTGATTTTGAGCACCTTTTCATGTGGCTACACATAGTTTCAATTTCTTCATCTGAAAATTTGTCTGTTCATACCTTTTAACAATTTATCAATTGGAGATGGCTTGAACTATTATAAATTTGAGTCAATTCTCTATATGTTTTAGAAATTAGGCCTTTATCAGTACATTTGAATGTAAAAATATTTTCCAAGTTTATTGCTTCCCCTCTAATCTTATCTGCATTAGTTTTGTTCGTACAAAAATTTTTAAATTAGTATAATCAAAATTATCTATTTTATGATCAATAATGATCTCTAGTTCTTCTTTGGTCACAAATTCCTTCCTCCTCCACAAATCTGAGAGGTAAACTATCCTATGTTCTTCAGATTTGCTTATAGTATCATTCTTTATGTCTATATCATGAACCCATTTTGACCTTATTTTGGGATATGGTGTTAGGTGTGGGTCTATGCCTACTTTCTGTCATACTAGTTTTCAATTTTCTCAGCAAATAATGAATTCTTATCCTAAAAGGTTGGGCTTTTTGGTTTGTCAAATACTAAATTATTATAGTCATTGGCTATTTTGTTCTGTGAACCTCATCTTTTCCACTAATCAACTTCTCTGTTTCTTAGCCAAGATCAAATGGTTTTGATGACTGCTGCTTTATAATATAGTTTTAGATTTGGTGCAGCTAGGCCACCTTTATTTGCTTTTCTCTTCATTAATTCTTTTGAAATTCTGGACCTTTTGTTCTTCCAGATGAATTTTGTTGTTATTTTTTCTAGCTCAGTAAAATAGTTTCTTGGGAGTTTGATTGGTTCAGCACTAAATAAATAGATTAGTTTAGGGAGAATTGTCATTTTTATTATATTTGCTCAGCCTATCCAAGAGCACTTGATATTTTTCCAGTTGCTTAGATATGACTTTATTTGTTTTGAAAGTGTTGCATAGGTTTGATTATATAGTCCCTGACTTCCCCTTAGCAGATGAATTCCCAAATATTTTATATTATTGACAGTTATTTAAAATTATCTTTATATCTCTTGCTGTTGGATTTTGTTAGTGATATAAGAATGCTGGTGATTTATTTGGATTCATTTTGTATCCTGCAAATTTGCTAAACTTGTGGGTTATTTCAAATAGCTTTTTAGTTGATTTTCTGAGGTTCTCTAAATATACCATCATATCATCTGCAAAGAGTGATAATTTGGTTTCCTCATTATCTATTCTAATTACTTTAATCTCTTTTTCTTTTCTTAATGCCAAGGCTAGCATTTCTAATAAAATATTGAATAGCAAAGATGATAGTTGGGAATGGTTCTTGTTTATCCCCATTAGATATGATGTGTGCCAATGATTTTAAATAGATGCTACTGAGTCAATTTATTCCTATACTCTATTGTGTTTTTAATAGGGATAGGTGTTGGATTTTATCAAATGCTTTTTCTGCATCTATTGAGATAATCATATGATTTTTGTTAATTTGGTTATTGATATAGTCAATTATGCTAATAATTTTCCTAATATTGAACCAATCCTGCATTCTGGTATAACTCCTACTTGGTCATTGTTGTAATACATGGGATAGCTTCAGAAATACATGGGAGTCACCTGACAGTGACTGCTTGGAGATCCAACCCAGAATGGATATCTTCTTGTGAAAGAACGATAAAAGGAGACTGAGAGGCAGTTGCTGTTCTCTGACCTTTCTTACTGAGAGGCTATTGCATTGTCTGACTTCTCTGCTCTTTCCTCTGCTTCCAATTTATCTCATTCCTAGTCTGCAACACCTGTGTCAGCAAAAGCTGCCTTGCAGCTCCTTTAGATGCTATGATCCACAGCTATGGAGGCTCTTGGAGAATTGACCTGTCCCTTAACAGATCATGGTTTATTATCCTGGGGAGGATTATCTGTAATTTCTTTGCTGATATTGTATTTAAGATTTTTGCATCAATATTCATTAGGGAGATTGGTCTATCATTTTATTTCTCTGTTTTCATTTTACCTGGTTTAGGTATCAATACCATGTCTGTCATAAAAGGAGTTTGGTAGAACTCCTTCAATCCTTATTTTTTCAAATAGTTTATATAGCCTTGGAGTTAATTGTTCTTTAAATGTTTGGGAGAATTCACATGTAAATGTGGTCTTTGGGATTTTTTCTTAGGGAATTGATTAATAACTTGTTCTATATCTTTTTCTAAAACGGGATCATTTAAGTAATGTATTTCCTCTTCTGTTAATTGGGTAATCTATATTTTAGTAGCTGTTCCTCCATTTCATTTAGGTTGTCAAATTTATTGGCATAAAGTTGGGCAAAGTAACTCCTGAAAATTATTCTATTTTCCTCTTCATTGGTGGATAATTCTTCTTTTCACTTTTGAGACTAATAATTTGATTTTCCTCTTTCCTTTTTGTAATTAAATTAACTAAAGGTTTATTTATTTTGTTGTTTTTTCATAAAACCAACTCAGTTTTATTTATCAATTCAATAGCTTGTTTAGTTTCAGTTTTATTGTTCTCTCCTTTATTTTTAGAATTTCAAGTCTGGTATTTGATTGGGGTTTTTAATTTGCTCTTTTTCTAGATTTTTTAGTTGCAAGCCCAGTTTATGGATCTTCTCTTTCTATTTTTTATGCAAGTAAGCAGCTGCATCCCACAAATTTTGGTATATTGTCTCATTATTGTTATGCTCTTGGATGAAATTATTGATTGTGTCTATGATTTGTTGTTTCACCCATTTACTCTTTAAGATGAAGTCCTTTAGTTTCCAATTACTTTTTGGTCTATTTTCCCCTGGCTTTTTAATGAATGTGTTTTATATTGCATCATGATCTGAAAAGAATGCATTTATTATTTCTGCCTTTCTTCATTTGATTTTGAGGTCTTTCTCTGTCCTAATAGTCACTATTTGAACAGGTTCCATGAACTGCTGAGAAGAAAGTGTACTTCTTTCTGTCTTCATTCAGTTTTCTCCAAAAATCTATCATATCTTGTTTTTCTAGTATTCTATTTACCTCTTTAACTTTTTTCTTATTTATTTTGCGGTTTGATTTATCTAGTTTTGAGAGAGCAAGTTTGAGATCTTCAAGAATTTTAGTTTTGTTATCTATTTCTTCTTGCAACTCTCTTAATTTCTGCTTTAGGAATTTAGATAGTACTCCACTTGAGTATGCACCACTTGGTGCATATATGTTTAATATTGATATTGCTTCATTATATATGGCACCCTTTGGCAAGATGTATTTTCCTTACTTATCTCTTTTAATTAGATCGATTTTTGCTTTTGCTTGATCTGAGATCAGGATGGCTACCCGTGCTTATTTGACTTCACCTGAACCATAATAGATTCTGTTCCAGCCTTTTACCTTTACTCTGTATGTATCGCTTTGCTTTAAATGTGTTTCTTATAAACAACATATTTTAAGATTCTGGCTTTTAATGCAGTCTGGTGTTCATTTATGTTTTATGGGAGAGTTCACTCCACTCACATTTACAATTAAAATTACTTATTCTGATCTCCTGCCATCTTATTAACCCCAAATTATACTTTTCTCTTTCCTTTTCCCCTTTCTGTTCTCCCCAGTATTTTACTTATGATCACTACTTACCTCAAACAATCCTCCCCCTTTAGAGACACTCCTCCTTTCTAATACCTTTCCCCTACTATTTCTCTTTTCCCATCTATTTATCTTACACCTTCCCTTTCCCTCTTTCTCCTCCCACTTTTCTATAAAATGAGAGATGTTTCTCAGTAAAACCAAATATATCTAATATTCTTTCTTTGGGCAAAATTTTATGAGAGTAAAATTCACACAATATTCATCCCTCAATTATAATATGTTTTCTTTGCCTCTTCCTGAGATGTAATTTCCCCCATTTTACCTCCACTTTCCCCTTTTTTTGTGTTGCACTCCCCTTTCCATCTCTAGTTTCTTTTTCATATTATAACAGTAAAATCACAGTATACATGTACTCTCAATGTATACCCATAACAGAAATACAGTTCTCAATTTTTTTTAACTTTTTTATGCTTTTCTTGAGTTCTATATTTGGAGATAATTTTTTTTTTTTGTTTAGGTCTGTTCTTTTCATCAAAAATAAATGGAATTCTCCAGTTTAATTGAATGTCCATCTTCTTTCAATTTTTTTAATCTCCCTTTTTTCAGAATTTCAAAGTTTATATTTAATTGGGGGTTTAATTTGCCTTGTTTTTAATTTTTTAGTTACATGCCGAATTCATTGATCTTCTCTTTCTCTATTTTATGCAAGTGAACATCTAGAAATATAAAATTACCCAAAAGAACTACTTTGACTGAATTCTCTATATTTTGATTTCATTATTATCATTCTCTTGAATGAAATTATCAATTGTATCTATAATTTGTTGTTTCATCCACTAATTGTTTAGGATTAGATTATTTAATTTCTAATTACTTTTTGGTCTATTTTTCCATGGCCCTTTATTACATGTAACTGTTATTTCATCATAATGTGAAACAGATGCATTTACTATTTCTGCCTTTATGCATTTGATTCTAAGGTTTTTATGCCTTAGTGCATGTCAATTTTTGTGTAGATTACATGTACCACCAAGAAAAAAAATCCTTTCTGCCTCCATTCAATTTTCTCCAATGGTCTTTTCTAAAATTCTATTTACCTCCTAAACTTTTTTCCTTGTTTATTTTGTTTTTTGATTTATCTAATTCTTTTAGAACAAGGTGTATAGTTTTGCTGTCTCTTTCTTCTTTCAGTTCTCTTAACTTTTTCTCTAAGAATTTGGATTCTATAATTCTTAGTACCTATATGTTTAGTTTTGATATTACTTCATTATTTATGGTACCTTTTAGTATCATTCTTTATATCTTTTAATTATATCCATTTTTGCTTTTGCTTAATCTGAGATCAGGATCACTATGCATTTTTTTTACTTGAGCTAAAGCATTTCAGATTCTGCTCCAGCCCTTTAGCTTTACTTTGTATACATCACTCTGCTTTAAATATGTTTCTTGTAAAAAAAAATAACATATTGCAGGGTTCTAGGGTTTAATCCAGTCTGCTATCACTTTCATTTTATGGGAATGTTCATCCCATTCACATTCACAGTTAAAATTACTAATTCTATTTCCTGCCAATTTATTTTCCCCAAATCATACTTTGCTTTTTTTCTCTCCTTTCCATCCTTCCTAGTGTTTTTCATGTGACAACCATTTCCTTTAATTAGTTCTTTTACAGCCATTTCCCCATTCTACTTCTTTTTCCCCTTGTATTAGACTTCCCCTTTCTATTTGTCTTTCCCCTTCTATTTCCCTACATGGTGAGATAAGTTTCTCTATCAAACTAAATATGTCTCATATGATCTCTTTGAGCCAAATCTGATGATATTAAAGTTCACAATACTTATCCCTCTCCTTCATCCCCTCAATTGTAATAAGTCTTTTTGCTTTTTCATATATTTACTCCATTTTACATCCCCTTTCCTCTTCATCCAACACAATCCCAATTTCCATACCTAATTTCTTTTTTATAGCATCACAAAAACATCAAATTATACCTACACCCTCTAAGTAAAACCCCTAACAAAGATATAGTTCTCAAAAGTTAAACGTATCATGTTCCCATATAGGAATGGAAACTTTTAAAACTTACTTTTCTTCTTCTTTTTTTTTATGCTTCTCTTGAATTCTGTTTTTGAAAATTGAATTTTCTATTCCCTTCTGGTATTTTCATCAAAAATAAATGAAGCCCCACTTCTTTGGATGTCCATCTTTTCCTTTGAAAGATAATGCTTAATTTTCATAAATAATTGATTCTCGCTTGCAATTCAAGCTCCTTTGCCTTCCAGAATATCATGGTCCAGGGCCTTTAAATTTTTAAAGTAGAAGCTTCTAGGCCCTGGGCTAAGACGTGATTGTGACTCCTCAATATTTGAATTGTTCCTTTCTGGTTGCTTGCACTATTTTCTCCTTGGTCTGATAATTCTTAAGTTTAGCTATGATATTCCTTGGAGTTCATTTTGGGTATCTTTTAGGAAGTAATCTGTAGATTCTTTCAATGGCCATTTCACTCTCTGATTTTAGGACATTGGGGCAGTTTTACTTGATGATTTCTTGAAAGTTATTATCTAGGCTCTTTTTTTTTTTCACATGTGGTTTTCAGGTAGTCTAATAATTCTTAGTTTTTCTCTTCTGGATCTATTTTCCAGGTGAGTTGCTTTTCAGATGATGTATTTTATATTTTCTTGTATTCTTTTTTGTTTTGTTTTGTTTTGATTGACTGATTCTTAATACCTCATTGAGTCATTCACTTCCATTTGCTCAATACTAATTTTTAGTGAATTATTTTCTTTAGTTAGGTTTTTTACCTTCTTTTGCATTTGGTTAATTGAACTTATAAATGAATTGCTTTCTTTATTGGATTTTTTTTTCCATTTCACCAATTCTGTTTGTCAAGGAGTTATATTCTTTTTCCATTCCCTCAAATCTATTTTTAAGGAGTTTTCTTCAGATGATTTCTGTGTTTCCTTTTTCAAATTCTATTGTAAAGTGAAATGAGCAGAACCGGGAGATCATTATATACTTCAACAATGATACTATATGAGCATGTTTTCTGATGGAAGTGAATTTCTTCGACAAAGAGAAGACCTAACTCAGTTTCAATTGATCAATGATGGACAGAAGCAGCTACACCCAAAGAAAGAACACTGGAAAATGAATGTAAACTGTTTGCATTTTTGCTTTTCTTCCCGGGTTATTTCTACCTTCTGAATCCAATTCTCCCTGTGCAACAAGAGAACTGTTTGGTTCTGCACATATATATTGTATCTAGTATATACTGTGACCTATTTAACATGTATAGGACTGCTTGCCATCTGGGGGAGGGTGTGGAGGGAGGGAGAGGAAAAATCTTAACAGAAGTGAGTGCAAGGGATAATGTTGTAAAAAATTACTCTGGCATGAGTTCTGTCAATAAAAAGTTATTTAAAAAAAAGAAAATTAAGTGTTTTGAGAGTCATTGTGATATGCTTGATAGAAAAGTGGATTTAAATGCTGTCTCTGCTACATTCTGACTGCAGGATCCAAAGAAAGTCATTTAACTTCTCAGTACCCTCAGGCAACTTATTTTTTCATATGTTTATTTTTATCCTGATTTTAATAAATAAAATAAAATGAGCTTTTCAATATAAGCAGTAGAGCAGAAGTATTGTATATGAAACTATCTCTATTTTGTAGATCTTGCCTTAACTAATTCTGTAGAATCATAAGCTGAAAGACAGGTGTTAGCCTTTGTTAGCTTCCTGTGACTTAGGATAATTACTTAAGCAGACTGAAAGGACTCCTTGGGCTTTTCAGGAACTTCCTAGCTTCAAGATCATCTCTTATGCTAAGGAAATCTAATGTTTCTGAAAAAGGAGATGTAGAGACATTAGCAGAAAACCTATATAGCTCCCATTCTACCCAGCTGTTGCCCACATTATATGTGTGATTTTCAGGAAGAAATTCTCACAAATTTTCATTAATGAATAACTAAAACTCAAATATAATTGATACATCATGTCAAGTCAATTATTAAGCATGTATTAAGTGCTTAATAAATGATAGGTATAGTGGCAAAATGGTGATAAAATGATCTGTGAGATGAATAGAAAGGATGACAGTCTTGCTGTTTTGTATTCTGTTTTGTAGAATACATAGAAGGGAGTCTAGACAAGTAGTGAGGATCCAGGTTATAAAGAAATTTAAAAGCCAAACAGAATGCCAATGTTTCATTTTCCCTCTTTTTATGCCCCTATTATTTGGTGTAGTGTCTGGCACATAATAGGTATTTAATAAATGTTATTGACTGACTTATTGCTCCTTCCACTGTGCTAGCTAGTTGTAAGATAATAAGCAGGAGGAGGAATAACTCAGAAGAGAACTTTTGAGGACATCCATACATAACAGAATAATTTGGAAGAAGATTCAGCCAAAGAAAATGAATCAGAGAAGTAATAGACCCAAGAAAGGATAGTATCATAAAAATCTAGAAAGAAGGGAGCAGGAAGGAGAAAAGGATGATCAACAGTGCTAAGAGCTACAAAGAGGTCGAGAATGGGGGAAAGGGCAGTTTTATATTTGGAAATTAAAAGATCATTTTTAACTTAGGAGAGAGCAATATCTGTTGAATGACAAGGTTGAAAACCAGACACCAAATAACGTAGAAAAGAGTGTAGAAGCCACTGATTTTAGACATCTATGAACATTGAGTCAGACATGACTGAACAAAACAAAACAAATCTTAGAAGTGGATTCTGATGTGTGTTTGTAGGTATTGTGTGTGTGTCTCTGTGTGTGTTTATTATGTGTGTGCTATGGATGTATGTAATGCTCTTAACTCCTGTGGTAATTCTCTTTCTGAAAAAAAAATTACTTACAATGGCCCTGCTACTACACAATAGCAAAATCTCAATCTCTCTCTCTCTCTTTCTCTCTCTCTCTCTCCCTCTCTGTCTTTCTGTTGCTCTCTGTGTGTATCTCTCTGTCTTCCTCTCTGTCTCTCTCTCTCTCGTTATAGATATAAACTTAGTATTAAAGGATTTGGCAAAGGAATATATTTGATATTTCATACACATAAACATGTTAATATTAATATAATAGGTCTATATATCGTTATATCTATATCTTATCAATATTAAAATGTTGCAACGCTTCACAATAAAGTGATTTTCTCATAAGAATATTTTCAAATAGATAATGCTGGTATTTTGTCTTAGCATATAAATGAGAAAAGTCTTGCAGAGAATTTAAGTGAATAAGCATCAAATCTAGATTTGAACTCATGTCTTCTGAATCCTTTTTTTTTTTTGCCCTTTTCCTATAATCTATGTTTATTTTTGCCTTTCTACTATAAACTGTGTTTCTCTAGAATATTTTATTAAATGTGTTGTTCTTGGTTGCATTACTGAATTGCTTAAGTAATTTTTGAACATATAAAAAAATCATCTATTTATGTGCCCAGATTCATAGACAAGTTTGAAATGTATGTCTTTTATTAGGGAAAATTAACATTAATTTGCAAAAGTCCTATTAAGATGATCAATTATAATTCATTTGGATTATGTTTCCTGTCTATATCCATCCATCACAATATCTATAGGACAAGAGACTGGTAGAGTCTTCTAGGGAATAAAAGGAAATAATGATTTCTAGTCTGAAGACTGAGAAAGACAGATCTGATTAGTGACTTTTGCATGGTGTCTGACCTACAGAAGTTTATTTGATCATTTTCCTATTTCAATTACTTGGAAACCTTTCTAACAATTTAAATTTCTAGCAAAAGAAAACTAATTTTTCTCCAAACAGATTAACTGATCTCTCTCTCTATTTTTTTTGGTCATTCTACAAGACTTTTCTCTAAATGTTGAGAGGACAAAAAGCTAGAAATACTGTCTTCTGTCATAAATGTATCAGATTATATAACTAGCGTGATACTAATGAACAAAACAATACAGCTGTGAAAGATATTAATTAAATCTCTTCTTTTCAATTGAATTTTCATTTAAATGAAAAATGTCTACAACTAATACTAATAAAAAAGTAATTGTATAACTAAAACTGTGCACTTGTGAAAGATCTGAAATGACTAATTGGAACTACAATGGGAATTCTAGGTTAAAAAGAATTGTCAAATAAAGAATATAAGTATGTGTGAGGAGTAGCTGTATTAAAAATGATAAAAGTTTAGAACAGTTCTAGTTTCTGTTATTTTTTTTTAAGATGCACAGGTTTCTGTAAAGGGCTGAAACTTTGAATAGGTGCACTAGAATCAGACAACTGAGCACTTAAGGCTACTTACTTATTGTACAACACTCTATTAGCATATGCTTGGAAAATGGTCCTTCTCACTATTCTGTGCTGGCTCAATCTTTTGCTGTATACAGATAATTGTAGGAGAGATTAGGGGGTGGAGTAAGATAAGCCAGAGTCACTTTGGAGGAGGGCTAGGAGAAGGAAAGTCAGTAGGTGGAGAGATTTTGTTGATCCCCATCACTTCTCCCCCTAAAGACCAAGGACTTTTGCCTATCCTGACTGAATGATTCTGAGCTCTCCAGGTAGCTAATCCAGACTTTATAGGTTTCATACCCCTTGACCTAACAGTGCTTCTACTAGGTCTGTATCCCAAGGAAATAATAAAAAAAAGTGTAATTTTACATGTGTAAAAATGTTTGTCACGGCTCTTTTTGTGGTAGCAAAGAATCGGAAAATGTCCTTCAATTGGAGAATGACTGAATATATTAGGTATATGAAAGTGATGGAATATTATTGTTCTATAATACATGATGAACAGGCTGATTTTAGGGAACGCCTTGGAAAGATTTATATGAACTGATACTGAGTGAAACAAGCAAACCAGAAATACATTGTGCACAGTAACGATAAGATAGTGTGATGGTCAACTATGAAAGACCTAGTTCTTCTCAGAAGTTCAGTGATCTAAGGCAATCCCAGTAAACTTTGGTTAGAAAACACAATCTGTATCCAGAAAAAGAACTATGGAGATTGAATATAAATCAACACATGCTATGTTCACTCCTTTTTTCCATTTTTTTTCTTCTGTTGTGTTTTTTCCCCTTTGTTCTTATTTTTCTCTCCCAACATAATTCATAAGGAAATTTGTATTTTAAAAATAAATATACATGTATAACCAGAAAATAAAACATATAATTAAAAAGTTGCATCAATTTTAGCTGGCATTTTTGAAAGTGAGTCTCCTTATCTTAAAGCAAGGTGAGATTATGTCCAAAGAGTTACTAACTACCTGTAACCTTTGATACAACAATACCATTACTCAGTATATTTCCAAAGATATTGAAGGGAATAAGGAAAAAGAACCTATATATTCCAAAATGTTTATAGTAGCTCTTTTTTTGTGGGGACATTGGATCAGCTTTTACCTTCAGAATTCCCAAGCTCAAGTGATTTATTAGCCTGAGCTTCCCTGGGAGAATTGGTAACAGGTATATACCACCACCTCTGACCATCAATAGATTTTATCTGTGATATATAATTGAATGAATAGCTAAAACATTGTTGAATAATGTTTTTAAAATATATAAACCAGGCTTCTATTTTTAGAATCTAGTTTCAAAAAGAATCAAAATTAATTAATTGACCAAATGAACATATAATTCCCATATAATCCAAGTTATCCTTGTTTGTTCCCTTACCATTTTTAAAACAATATAACCTAGACACATCAGAGTTTAATTATTTGAATGTAATGAAAGGTTATAACATCAAGAGAACTGATTTAGTTTAGAGGCTTATATTGCATTTCTTCATTTGGGATAAGTTAGTTCACCTAACATACATTTTGAATATGTATACTAGGTGTTGAGAATGCAAAGACTCCCCCCAAAAAAACCCAAATCAAACAAACAAAAAAATGGTACCTGCCTTCAAGGAGCTTCCATTTTATTGTGTTGACAAGTGAGAGAACATGTGCACAGATCAAGAAGCACAGAATGTGTACAAAGCAAATAAAATCACAAAATGCTAAATGCATTAAAATGCATGCATTTAAAATAGAATATTACTAATTTATGACAACTAAATTAGTTGTTTTCTGTGTTATTCTTACCAGTCCTTTTACTATTGCTGGGATAAGGGCTTGTTAGCTGGACCTAAAACTGTCTAAGCAGTAAAAATGACAGCCACAAAGTTCTCATCAGGGAGATGTCATAACCGTCTTGAATGTTTAGAACCAAATGCTAGTTATGAGTGGAGAGAATGATATGCCCTAGAGCTATATAGGAGATGGGACTTACATGAGACCTGCAATCATACAAGTTCAAGGAACAAGAAAAGAGATGGGTAGTCTAGGTCAAATGCAGAAATGCCCAACTCAGGACATCTCAAATTTGTACAGATTTCAACACATTTTGCAACACTTGGCTTTTGCAGGTTTTTATGGCTGTCTTAAATATTGGGCTGACCTTGCCTGCCAGTTTGCCCTAAATTAATAGCATTTCTGTCACAGCTGACACCATAAGTCTTGAAGGAAATAGCTGTCCCAAGGGAATCCCACATATGCTCTGTCTTTAGAGACAGTCTTATTTATTGTATATTACAAGTAGACAACTGATGTAGTACTGTTAATTATTTCAATATATAGGCATTGAGGAGGAGGGAGATGAATCCTCTCCTGGAGGAAAAATGTTTGAGTCTCAGACAAGATTAAATAAGGGTATAAGAAACAAAAACAAGATGGGTTTGGGGAAAATTAATTTCTCTGAAGCACCTGAATACAGAAAACTGAAAAGACAAGGAAGTCAAATATAGAAGTAGAAATTCAAGCTATCATAAAAGATATTGGATGGCAAGGAATGCATACCTTTAAGTTTCATTGAATTATTCAGACTTTGGCTTCTTATCAATGCTGCATGCATCCTCCATGCCTGACCTGTTCTGAATTGGAAGCATGTATCTCACTTTACTTAACCATGTCATGAAGACCTTGGGTGTGGATATCACTGTCTATAAAATTAACAATCATGGATCATGTTACAGCACTATCTCAAAAGGTTCTGTGCCTTTTTTTATTATTAGCCTTATTTGTTTTTGCCCAATTTCAAGTGTATATAAATGACTTCTGTTAAATGGAATTATCAGAATAATGTTATCTACAATGACTTTAAAAATAAAACATCTCAACTAAAGGGCATGTGTGTGTGAGAGAGAGAACAATATTTTTATGGTGTGGGTTATAGTTATCTTATAATTCCACCTCATATTTGTAAAATATAATTTACCAACACTAAGTGAAGTTTTGAACTTTAAGATTTTTAAGATTAATTGGTCAGATAGTTAATACAAAGTTTAGATTTAAATCTAAAAAAAGCATATTTCCCCCATCAATCCAAAGATCTTACAAGACACAGACTCAAATGGTTTCATCTCTGATAAATCTCAAGGAGTGGTACATGCATTAAACCTCAAAAGGACATGTGAACTACTTAAGTCTATAAAATTCAAGAGGAAATCTCTAGAGAAGAGGTTTTGTTAAAAGATTTCCAGTATTTCCTGCATCTGGCTAGGTGGAAACAGTACAGAAAACAACTTATTTACAACTATTTCAACATGGCTAGGAAAAAGAGATGCACCAAGTCTAAGTTTAAAACAATAGGGGACAAAGACAGTTATTTTTTAACTTCAAAAAATGTTACTAAATCTTCGGTACTACTTCAATGAAAATGTGATTTTACATATCATCTAAAATTATTTAATTACTACAGACATAGATAATAAAAGATATTTCATTAAGCGGGTAAAATTTAGCAAGTAGTAGCATGTGATTTACAGAGATTATATTGTGGTTTTAGAAATCTCCTGAATGTTTTCTTCTCTTATATTGCCTTCTCTTATATTCCCTTATATTATGCTTTCTTCTCTTATATATTATATTGTATAGATAGATAATCCAGAAACCTTGCCTCATCTCCTAATTTTGTTAAATTAAGCAGAATAAATATTGTTTGCTATATACAAGTTGAGAAAAGCCTATTACCAGATGGTTGACCCTTAGATGATGAATATTTCTGTCTGTAGTAACTCATATATATTTATATTTAATTCAACAAACATTTATTGTTTTATGTGAAACTAAAAATTGATTTAAACAATGAGGTTACAAAAATAAAATGAAATAATTGGCTTACCTCTTTTCTTTGAGAATTATGAAGTTTACTTCTGTCCAATTCTTTTTAACTCTAATTGGGGTTTTCCAAGGAAAGATATTAGACTGATATACTATTTCCTTCTCCAGTTCATTTTACAGATGAGGAAATAGAGGTAAACATGGCTAAGTGACATACACATACCCCTCCATCTGCATGCATACATACATATATATATATATATATATATATATATATATATATATATGTATATGTATTAAGGATCATGCCTAGATGAAGGGGAAGGTCAGTTCTCTGAGAGCCTCCACAGCTGTGAATCATAACATCTGAAGCAGTTGCAAAGCAGTCTTTGCTGACACAGATGTTCCTTGTGGATGAGGAATGAAATAAATTGGAGGCAGAGGGAAGAGGAGAGAGGTCAAACAATGCAATGGTCTCTCAGTCTCCTTGTATCATCATCATCAACATCCTCTCACATGAAGGGATCCATTCTGCTGATCTGAGTTTTATCCCCAGCAGCCACTGGCAGGTAGCTCCCGTATCACAACATATATGTATATAAATGTGTATATATAATAATTATAAATATAAATAACTATAAATACAATTATAACATATGTAAATGTATGTATACACTCACACACAAGTATTGAACTTCACATTAAAGAACTATTTCTTTTGTCTATGGTTGAGTGAGCCAAGAAACCATCTCAACTAACTTAGTCCCAATTCCTTTATCAGGTATTACTATTAATGGAATCATTCAGTCAGAAGTGTAAACAAGATTTGGTAATTGATTAAGAAACTTGGTCATGCCTTGAGATACTTTAAAAAAGCCTAATTACAACTGAGAATCTGAACATTTAGTAATTTAGGGTACAAATCTTGCAGTTAAGTCCTTGAAGAAAGTTTTGTAGAAAAATGGACAAAGAAAAGAACATCAAGCCTTGGGCTCAGTCTCAGATTTTGCTGGGAGAATTTTTTTTAAGCCTTTTATTTTCAAAACATATTCATAGATAATTTTCAACATTAACTCTTGCAAAACCTTGTGTTCCAATTTTTCTCCCTCCCTCTCCTTAATAATATATGTTCAACATGTGCAATTGCTCTTTACATATCATGCTGCACAAGAAAAATCAGATCAAAAAGGAAAGAAATAAGAAAGAAAACAAAAATCAAGGAAGCAACAACAAAAAATGAAAATGCTATGTTGTGATTCACATTCAGTCCCCACATTCCTCTTTTTAGATTCAGTTACATTTAAAAGATTTTTAAAACATCTGTTTTTAAACTTTTTATTTCTAGGTTCTTTTCCTTATTTTTACCCCAATTAAGAGACCACAAGGAAGTTATGCAAATGCAAAGCATTTCTATAAAAGTCATGTGGTGAAGGAGAACATAGATCTCCCCCCTTAATGAGAAAAAATATCCTCAAGAAAAATAAAGTTTATGGTTAAAAAGTTATCAAACTGTGCATACCCTTTGATCCAGCAGTGCTACTACTGGGCTTATATCCCAAAGAGATCTTAAAAAAGGGAAAGGGACCCACATGTGCAAAAATGTTTATGGCATCTCTGTTTGTAGTGGCTAGAAACTGAAAATAGAATGGATGCCCATCAATTGGAGAGTGGCCGAATAAATAGTGAATGTTATGGAATATTGTTGTTCTATAAGAAATGACCAGCAGGATGAATACAGAGAGGCTTGGAGAGACTTACATGAACTGATGCTAAGTGAAATGAGCAAAACCAGGAGATCATTATACACTTCAACAACAATACTATATGATGATCAATTCTGATGGACGTGGTTCTCTTTAACAATGAGATGATCTAAGTCAGTTCCAATTGTTCAGTAATGAAGAGAACCAGCTACACCCAGTGAAAGAACTATGAGAAATGAGTGTGGACCACAATATAGCATTTCCACTCTTTCTGTTAAGTGTCTGCTTGCATTTTTATTTTCCTTCTCAGGTTATTTTTTAACCTTCTTTCTAAATCCATTTTTTCTTGTGGAGCAAGATAATTGTATAAATATGTATACATGGGGTCTCTGGAAGCAGCTTTCATTTCAGTTCAGTAATCACCACAAGTACAGCCAGGGGTTAAATTCCAAATCCTTTATTTCTCTTTCAAAGTCTTATCTCTTTTCCTGGAGCCCAGTTAGCTTTCTTAGAGTCCAGATCCTTCATTATCTTTTTGCTGGGGATGGGCAGCTTTCTGGAGAGTCTTTCAGTCTGGCCTTGGTTTTAGTGAGGAAGTGCAGGAGTCCAGGCCAGTCACCAGGAAGATCGAAGATGGAATTGAATTTCTCCCATTGGTTCTGAGTGCTTCTCTCCTGCCACCAATCCTTTTCCTTCTCTCGGAATGTCTCTGAATCTCCCTAGCTAGGCTTCTAGTTTATATGCTCCACAGTGAGTACAAACCAATCATGATAGGACTAGGAAATCATTATTTGTTGTAGGATTAAATCAATGCTGAACTAGATTTAACCACTGTCTCCTCAATTCCATTTAGTACCTTGTTTCAAGTTCTGGCCCATAACATTTCCTTGTAGGATTAAATCAATCATAGTGAACCATACTAAATTAGATAACTATTGTCTTTATCAATTCCACTCACTTAGTACCTTGTAAGAATCCCTTGTTTCAAGTTTAGAGTTCTGGCCCATAAAAGGAGAGTAAATAGACAAGTCTTATCAAATCTCTTATGATATCATTTTCCTGATTACCTCCCTCTACCCCTCCAGAGTCCTGGATTGGAAAATCAAATTTCCCATTCCCCTCTGATCTTTTTTTTTTTTTTTTTCCCCAAAGTGATTGAAAATCCTCTATTTCATTAAATGAAGACCTTCTCCTCTGAAGAGTTTTGCTGGCTAGAGAATTTCTGGTTATAATCCTAGCTCCATTTCTCCCTGGATTATCATATTTCAAGATCTCAAGTCTTTTCATGTAGATGCTGTCAAATCTTGTGTAATCTTGATTGTGGCTTCACTATACTTGAATTGTTTCTTTCTGGAGGCTTATAATATTTTCTCCCTCACTTGTGAGTTCTGGAATTTGACTGTAATATTTGTGGGAGTTTTCATTTTGGAATCTCCTTCAGAAGGTGATTGATAGATTCTTTCAATTTCTATTCATCCTCTGTTTCTAGAACATTAATACAGTTTTCCTCAACAATCTATTGAAAGATAATGTTCAGGAGCTTTTTTTTTTTTTTTCTGATGATGACTTTCAGTTAGACCAATGTTTCTTAAATTATCTCTCCTGGATCTATTTTGTAGGTCACTAGTTTTTGCAATGAGATATTTCATTTTTTTCTTTTTTTTCATTATTTGTAGTTTTGCTTTATTGTATCTTGCTTTTTCATAGAATTATTAGCTTCCATTTGCTAAACTCTAATTTTCAAAGAATTATTTTCTCCAATGAGCTCCTGTATCTACCTTCGCATTTTGTCTATCTTTTTTATTTGACATTTTTAAATTTTAGTTTATTTTTAATAAATATTGATTTATGAATTATGTTGGGAGAGAAAAGTCAGAGAAAAAGGGTAAAACCATAGGAGATATATATATTTAAAAAAAAGAAAAAGAAAAAAGTGAACATAGTATGCTTTGATTTACATTCAATCTCCTTAGGGTTTTTTTCTTTTTTTTCAGTATGTAAATTGCATTTTCGGTCCAAAGTCTATTGTATTTCTTTTGGATTGCTAAACTATTGAGAAGAAATAAGCCTTTCAAAGTTGTTTATCACACATTCTTTCTGTTATTGTGTGCAATGTATTCCTGGTTCTGCTTGTTTCATTCAGCATCAGTTCATGTAAATCTTTCCAGGCCTTTCTATGATCAGCTTATTCATCAGTTTTATAGAACAATAATATTCTATTATCTTCATGTACCATCATCCATTCATTTTCCAATTCTTTGCTACTACAAAAAGAGCTGCTACAAACATTTCTGCATATGTGGGTCATTTCCTCTCTTTTATTATTTCCAGAAATGGCACTGGTGGGTCAAAGAGTGTGCAGAGTTTTATAGTCCTTTGTGTATAGTTCCAGACTGATCTCCAGAATGGTTATATCATTTCACAACTCCACCAACAATACACTAGTGGGCCAGTTTTCCCACAGTCACTCCAACATTTATCATTATCCTTTCCTGTCATCTTAGCCAATCTGAGAGGTGTGAAGTGGTAATTCAGTTATTTTAATTCGCATTTTTCTAATCAATTCTGATTTGGAGCATTTTTTTCATATAACTATAAATGTTTGTAATTTCATCATCTGAAAATTGTTAATATCCTTTGACTATATCAATTGGGGAAGGACTTCTTTTTTTATAAATTTGACACAGTTCTTTACATATTTTAGAAATGAAACTTATCCGAAATACAGGGTGTAAATTTTTTCCCCAGATTTGTACTTTCCTTTTAATCTTGTTTCTATTGTTTTTGTTGGTGCAAAACCTTTGTAATTTAATGTAATCAAAGTTGTCCATTTTGACTTTCATAATGTTCTCCAGTTCTTCTTTGGTCATAAATAACTACCTTCCCCAAAGATCTGATAGGTAAATTATGCCTTATTTTCTGAATTAGTTTATGATATCATCATTTGTGCCCAAATCATGTATCCCCTTTGATGTAATTTTGTTATGGGGTGTGAGGTGTAAGTCTATTCCGAGTTTTTGACATATTATTTTCCAGTTTCCCCAGAAATTTTTGTGAAATAGTTAGTTCTTATTCCAGAAGCTGGAGTTTATGGGCTTATCAAACATGAGATTGCTGCAGGCCTTGGTTATTGTATCATGTGTATCTAATCTATTCCATTGATCCATCACTCTGTTTCTTACCTAATACCAAATGATTCTTATGACTGCTACTTTATAATAGTTTTAGGTTTGCACTACACACCCGTCAGATTGGCTAAGAAGACAGGAAAAAATAATGATGATTGTTGGAGGGGATGCGGGAAAACTGGGACATTGATGCATTGTTGGTGGAGTTGTGAACGAATCCAACCATTCTGGAGAGTAGTTTGGAACTATGTTCAAAAAGTTATCAAACTGTGCATCCCCTTTGATCCAGCAGTGTTACTACTGGGCTTATATCCCAATGAGATCATAAAGAAGGGAAAGGGACCTGTATGTGCACAAATGTTTATGGCAGCCCTTTTTGTAGTGGCTAGAAACTGGAAACTGAATGGATGCCCATCAGTTGGAGAATGGCTGAATAAATTGTGGTATATGAATATTATGGAATATTATTGTTCTGTAAGAAATGACCAACAGGATGATTTCAGAAAGGCCTGGAGAGACTTACACGAACTGATGCTGAGTGAAATGAGCAGGACCAGAAGATCATTATATACTTCAACAACAGATACTATATGATGACCAGTTCTGATGGACCTGGCCATCCTCAGCAACGAGATCAAATCATTTCCAATGGAGCAGTAATGAACTGGACCAGCTACGCCCAGAGAAAGAACTCTGGGTGATGACTAAAAACCATTACATTGAATTCCCAATCCCTATATTTATGCCCACCTGCATTTTTGATTTCCTTCACAAGCTAATTGTACAATATTTCAGAGTCTGTTTCTTTTTGTACAGCAAAATAACGTTTTGGTCATGTATACTTATTGTGTATCTAATTTATATTTTAATATATTTAACATCTACTGGCCATCCTGCCATCTGGGGGAGGGGGTGGGGGGTAAGAGGTGAAAAATTGGAACAAGAGGTTTGGCATTTGTTAATGCTGTAAAGTTACCCATGCATATAAACTGTAAATAAAAGGCTATTAAATAAAAATAAATAAATAAAATAAATAAATAAATAAAAAATAAAAACCAAAAAAAAAAAAAATAGTTTTAGGTTTGGTACTGCTAATCCTCAATCCTTTCTAATTTTTTTTCATTGATTCCCTTCATATTCTTGATGTTTTGTTCTTCCAGATGAATTTTATAATTATTTTTTTCTAATTCTATAAAATAATCTTTTGGAAGTTTGAATAGCATGGCACGGACAAGTAAATGAATTTAAGCAGAACTGACATTTTTATTGTATTAGTTTGGCCTAGTCATGAAAGATTGTTATTTTTCCAATTGTTTAGATTTGATTTTATTTGTGTGAGAAGTGTTTTATAATTGTGTTCATATAATTTTTGTGTTTGTCTTGGCAGGTAGATTTCCAAGTATTTTTTTTGACTATAGTAATTTTAAAAGGACTTTATCTTTCTATATCTTGCTGGGTTTTGTCAGTAATATATAGCAATACTGATGATTTGTGTGAGTTTATTTTATATCATATATATCATATATTTTATATCATATATATATATATATATATATATATATATATATATATATATATATATTATAGCAACTTTGCTAAAACCATCAATTGTTTCCAGTAGATTTTTGGATGATTTTTCTAGGATTCTTTAGGTTTATCATCATATCATCTGCAAAGAGTGGTAGTTTTATTTCATCATTGCTATTTCAATTCTTTTAATTTCTTTTTCTTTTCTTGTTCCTGAAGCCAACATTTCTAGTACAATGTTGAATAATAGTGTTGATAATGGGCATTCTTTTTTCATCCTTGATTTTATTGGTAATGTGTCCAACTACTCTTCGTTACAAAAAATGTTTACTGTAAGTTTAAGATAGACAATGCTTATTATTTTAAAGAACACTCCCTTTATCCCAATGCTCTCTAGTGTTTTTAAAAGAATGGGTACTGTATTTTCTCGAAAAAGCTTTTTCTGCATCTTTTGAGATTAATATATTGATATGATCGATAGAATAAATTGATATGATATATTATGGTAATAGTTTTCTGATATTAAATCAGCCTTACATTCCTGATATAAATTCTACTTGATCATAATGTATTATCCTGCTTATAAGTTGCTGTAATTTCCTTGCTAATATTTGATTTAAATTTTTTGCATCAATAATCATTAGGGATTTTAATGTGTAATTTTGTTTCTCTGTTTTGGTCCTTCTTGGGTTAGGTATCAGTGCCATATTTATGTCATAGAAGGAATTTGGCAGTACTCCTTCTTTACCTATTTTTGCCAAATAATTTACATAGTACTGGAATTCACTGTTCTTTAAATGATTGGTAAAATTCACTCATGTATCTATCTGGCTCTTCCTTGGTAGTTCATTGATGACTTGTTCAATTTCTTTTTCTAAAACGGGACTATTTAAGTATTATATTTCATCTTCTATTAACTTGGGCAATTTAGTTTGTAAATTCTCAAATTTCAGTTAGATTGTTAGACTTACTGCCATAGAATTTTGCAAATCACTTTTAAGTCTGTCTTTAACATTATACATAGTATCTAATTTATATTTTAATATATATATAACATCTACTGGTCATCCTGCCATATGGGGGAGGAGGTGGGGGGAAGAAGGGGAAAAATTTGAACAAGAGGTTTGGCAATTGTCAATGCTGTAAAGTTACCCATACATATAACCTGTAAATAAAAGACTATTGAATTAAAAAAAAAAACATTAAAAAAGAATAAAAAAAACCCCACTATACATAGTATAGTAGATAAGAGGTGTACATGGAAAAAGAAAAAAACTTGGATTGAAATCTTATCTCTGACACATTAGTATGACAATGAGCAAGTCTAGAGATAGAGAATATGTTTGTGTGTGTGTGTGTGTGTCTATGTATGTGTATAAACAGAAGCAAGAAAATATATATACAGATATTAATCTGCCTTATATTTTTATCAGTTAATTTTTTGTTCTTAACAATAGTACACTGTGGATACAGTCATTTAATATGTATAGAGCTGGTAAAGATTTGAATATTTTAAGACATGGAATCATTAATTTTGCAAAATGTCAGAAGTCAAAAGGAAATTATCAGTGAAATGTGATGTAGCAGTTCCTATGTGGAAAGAAAGAGAGAATGGCATTAACACTTCCACTCCATCAGTTTAGCTGTACATCAATGACTTGAAAGATGACTCTATGGAAGGTAAGGGCCTTCATAAAAGCTTTCAAAGAGAAGAGTGAAATTTAAAATTTAAAACAAATTCACTTTTCTTCCCAACCACCAATATAGAGTTCAACATTTTAGTTTAAAGTGGAGAAATTGAAAACAAATTGTACTTGAGAGTATATTACTCAGGTTAGAGGAAAATGAGAGGAATCCCTCATGTCTTCCAATCCCAGAAGTCCTGTCCATTAGTCTGGCATTATAGAAATGTGCCAATCTTTTCTTTTTTTTAATAACAGCTTTATATTTTTTAGAATACATGTAAAGATAGTTTTCAACATTCACTCTTGCAAAACCTTGTGTTTCAAATTTTTTTCTCTCCCTTCCCCTCATCTCCTCCCATAGACAGGAAGTAATTCAATATATGTTAAACATGTGCAATTCTTCTAGACATATTCCCAAATTTATCATGCTCCACGAGAAAAGTCAGATTAAAAGAGAAAAATGAGAAAGAAAAACATGTAAGCAAACAACTAGAACAACAAAAAATTATTATATTGTGATCTACATTCAGTCATATAAGCCTCTCTGTGGATGCAGATGTCTTTTGTCCCTAATAAGTCTATTGAAATTGGCCTAAATCACCTTATTGTTGAAAAGAATCAAGTCCATCACAGTTGATCATCATATAATCTTGTTGTTATTTTGATTTAGCTTCCCTGATTGTCTTTAAAGGCAAAGCCTACCCTTGACGTTCCCCAAAAAGAGACAAAAGAAACACAGCACATAAGGAATCAACAAGAAAATAGGACATTAAGGGATGGCCTCAGTTTGGTCATTTCTAAATATGACACCTGACCATTCAAGAAACTCTAGGCGTTCCTTAGTGCTTCTAGGAGAAATTTAAATTTTTTTATTAGATATTTAAAGCCTTTCACAAGGAATTTCTGAAAAAGATTTGAACAAGGACAGTGTTGTTACAGCAATGTTAAAGTTGTAACATACTTTTAAAGACTGTATAGTTAAATATGCAATCATCTTTTCTCTATTTCTTTGAAAACAAAAATATTCATTTTGATGTTGTCAAGTTCATAATAACTTTTTTAAAGTAAAAAATAATAGACAAACTATGCTAAAAGGTCAAATCTGCCTGTCTGTTTTTGCATGGCCCACAAGATAAAATGTAAAATGATTTTTTTTAAAAAAATTTTAAATGTAATAAAACCTAATTTCAATGTATGAAAAATTCTTAGTTCACTAGGCTCTACAAAAGGAGACCATGGGTCTCAATTGTTCTGTAGCCAGAAGTCTGCCAACATCTGATTTATAATGTATTATAGAATATGATACAAAATGTTGCTGTAAGCCTAATTTCTGCCAGAATACTTTTCAGTTTTCACAGAATTTTTCTTTACAATCCAAAAAAGCATTCTTTCTTAAGAAATTTATGGAATCTGGTTTATCAAATAATGAGCTTGTGAGTTCCATTGTTTCTGATTATTCCAGTGATAATTATTTCATTGATTCATTGATCTCTATTTTTTAACCAATCACATATGCTTTTTATGATCTACAGTTTGGAAGTGCTATGCCTCCTACATTCCCCCCCCCCTTTTTATCATTTCCCTTAACATTCTAGATGGTGTTTTGTCAGAAGACTCATCATTTCATTGGGTTTCATGAAGTATTACTCTGTAAATTCAATTTATAGAATTAACATTATAAATTCACATTGGGAGTACTGTTTTTATTATTGTTTCACTGCCCAACAATGAACGCTGAATATTTCTCCTACTCTATAAATTGTCTCAACTTTTTGGAAAACATTTTGTAATTATAAAAGTATTTTGTATACTTTGATAAATTAGTCTTCAGCTATATTTTTGTGTTGACATTATTTGGAATAGTATTCCCCTTTCCTTATCTCCTGAATATCGTTGTTTCATAGAGAACCAAGACTGATTTTCTTTTAGGTATATTTGTGTATCCAACTTTGCCAAAATTGTGGTCTCAGTATCTTTCCAGGATATGCTAAGTAATTAACCATATCAATAAATAAGGATATATTTATATTCTCTACCTAGTCTTATGTTAGATAATGACATGGGGAGTGTTAATCTTGGCTTTATTCCTGTGTTTTCTGGGAAAGGTAGTAGTCTATTGTAAGTGGTTATTACACTTTCTTTGGTTTTAGATATAGTCATAATATTAAAAATGTCCCTCTTTGCCTAAACTTCTGTGGTTTTTAGTATAAATAAATATTGTACTTTATCAAAGAAATCTTTTTAAAGACAGGAATTGTTTTTATGATAATATGATAATAATTGGAATTGATTGTTTTTACCATGTTGCTTTCCTAATGATGAAATATCTTTGCGTCTCTGCTATGAATTGTTCCTTAGATTAATCACTAGAGATTCTTTGATTGGGTTTTATATAATTTAATATTTATTAATGAAACTGGTATATACTCCTATGTTTTTCCCTCCTGGTTTCAGTCTTAGAAATAAAAAATCTAGTAGGATGCTTACTTTTTCAATTTTTGAAAAAAAATTATACTGTATTAAAACAAATTGTTCTTTAAAATTTTGACATAATTCCCATTAGGATTATTACTTAAAACAAACAAGCAAACAATTTGGTAATTCCTTTGTAGCTAGTTTGATTTCCTTTCAGTTTGGGTATTTTATGTTTTGGACAGTAGTTTTTCTAATTCTTTTGTGTCTAGTTGTGTTAGCATGTTGATATGTATGATAAGTTCTTATCATTCTTTTTATGTCTTTGTTGTGGTTTCTTTGCTCTTTTGTTCATTGGATTTTTCATGTATTTGTTGAGTCTGTAATTCTGATTTTCAGAAATATTCCTTCGTATTCTTTGACCACTTGTATATTGAAGAATGGCTTCTGTTCATATAGTCTGAATACCAAACCTTAAAAAGAGTAATTTCTTTATAATCATAATAGAGTTTTATCAATTTCTTTTTGGTTTTTCCCACAAAGGAGCCTAGCCAGTAATGAAAAGTGAATGTTCTATAAAAAAGATGTTATATCTTGAACTCCTTTGCTTTTCAGAATATATTACTCCAGGAAGTTCCAGAGGTGGAGCAAAAAATGGCAGAGTAAAGTCAGGAAATGGTGTGGGCTGTACCAGTTTCTCTTGAAAACCACATGAAATTAAGCCTCTCAACAGAATCTGATGGAATGAAACCACTCTTCAGCTCAAGATAGACAGAAAAAAAAACTTCAAGAAAGGTTAGTCTCACTGGGATAAAAAAGGGTATTCAGCCCAAGTTAGATAGACTCTGGGAAAGCCAGTGAGAAGGTCTTAATTACAGCAAATCAGCTAAAATGCTCAGTCCTGGCTCAGTAGAGGAGCAAATGGTGGGGGGGGGCAGTTTCCAGTCCCAGCTCAGAAGAGAAAGAGCCTGGATAGCATTCCACAAGAGATCATTAAGGAAAACTGCCCCAATATTCTAGAAACAGAGGAGGAAACTCATTGAAAGAATCCATTGGCAAAGAAATCATACAAGGAAAACCCCAAGGAACCTTGTCATGAAACTCCAAAACTATAATCTCAAAAAAAATACTGCAAACTTCCAGACAAAAACAATTTAAATATCCAGGAGCAATAGTCACCATAATGTAGAATTTGACAGCTTTCACAGTAAAGGATCAATGGGCATGGAATACCATGTTCCAGAAGGCAAAGGACGTGGGGTTACAAACAAGAATTAATTACCCAGGAAGACTCAGCATCATCTTTTAGAAGAGAAGATGGCTCTTCAATAAATTAAGAGATTTTCAATCATTTCTATTGGAAAAAATATATAACTAAGCAGTAAATTTAATCTACAAACATAGGGACTCAAGAGAACCACAGGAAAGTAAACAGGGGGAAATATATACATATATGTATATAGATATTTAAAGGTTAAACTGTTTACATCCCTAGATGGAGAAAAATAATATTTGTAACTCTTGCAAATTGTATCTAACACGGGATCAGAAAAAGAGGGGCATCCCATTAACTGAAGATGTGGTTATGAATGAACTCTGATGTTATATCATCAAAGAAAAAGTATACCAATTGGTATATCCTTTTTTGTACTCTTCCAGTCAGTGATCTAGTTTAATACTTTTCACCCCTTCCATACTTTATTCAAGCAACTCAAAGTGCAAACTATGCAAAGCAAAACTTCTAACTTTTTTCCTTGTTAGAGGAATATATTAAATATTTTAGTTATAGACCAGAGAAATATAAAAAATGATAATATAAACCTTTATCAAATAAAGTAAGCCACTAGAGTATAAAATTCAAAATTCACAGGAAGTTATTTTTTGAACTTTAGATCAAATAAAAGTAATTTTTTTTAAAAAAGTTCTCTTTAACCAGTGTAAAACCAGTGTTGTTGCTGACATCTAGTAAGCAGAAGCCATTTCTACATGTTAGAAATTGTATCTGACTTGCATTGAATGCAAGTCACAAAGATCCCTGTTCTTTTCAAAATTCTACTGGCCTTATTTTGTATTCAGAAATTTTTTTTCAGTGGAGATATTATTATAATATCATTCAGAAACTGCACCAAACATAGTTAACAAAATTTATGATAATTTGTAGTAACCCATGAGTTTCGGGGAAAAGCAGAATGATGATTTGTTTCAATTAATAATGAATATAAACCTGTTTTTCCATAACATCAAGCCATGTCTCACATAGAATTTTCATTCAGCCAGTGAAACCAGTTTCTACAAATATCAAAGCTGTTCAAAGTATTTATAATTGTTATTTGGGAAGGACTGGGATTTGTGTGCTTGGAGCCAAAAGAATGTATTAATGCAAATGATTTTTAAAATATAAGTCAAAAATCTTAACAGCAGGAAAGTGTTTTTTTTTTTTGGTTGTTTAGTATTTTACTTATTCATTGAATTCTTCAATAAAGCTCTCATCTTAGGAATTCTTAACATTTTTTCTGTCATGTATCACTTTCCAGTCAAGTATATGAATCTCTACTCAGAATACTTTTAAATGCTTAAAATAAAATACATAGGATTACAAGTCAAATGAGTTCCCTTTCCTATCCCAATCTGACAATTCATTTTGTCATAGAAAAGACCTTAAAGTCTATATCTGTGTGGTATAAATTCTGATAAAATTAAGCTACAAAGGATGAGACTTTAAATATGGGGGTAAAGGACTTGAATCTGAATCTTGATTTGCTACCACTTTAATTTTGAGCAAAATGTTTAATCACTTTGAGCCTTTTACTTTATTTGCAAACTGAAGGTGTTGAATTCAATGACATGTAAGTTTTTTCCCATATCTGAATGCATGTTATTAAATTTTACCAAGTTTGAGAGGCTTCATATTTGAGTGCTATGATGGTCTCTGACTCTCTCCTCAATAGTCCATCATCAATGGACCAGCCTATTATTAGTCCAAAAATAATTCTTATTTTTTGGTTGGGAGGTGAGGAATGCAGCCTTATAACTCATGAAATCATCAGCTATGCATGAAGAGAGAAAACCACAAATCTTGTAAAATTTAGAAGAAATTATTGATTGTCAATTGTTCATTCTACTCTTTAATGAGGAAAATGCTAAGTTCATAAGAACTTAGTCTTTTCCTTCAGTTACTTAGAATATGATGTAGCATTTCTTAAGTTCTCCAGACATCTGTTTTGGAACACTCAGGCAATCTACCTGCACTCTCCCACCTGATCACATGTCCAGTACATCTTCTTATTATCATAAAATTCTTTGATGGTATCTTTTACTCTACTTTTTTTGAATTCCTTCTTTAATTATGTGTGCATAGAACAATTAGTAAAACAACACATACAACATAAAGTGATCTTAGGATAGGAGTAATTTTAACATTGGGTAAGCAAGAAAGGCCTCTTGTAGGAGGTGATAATTCACTCCACTTAGAGCACTATATAGACACAGATAAGGCTGAACATTTTTTTGATAAATTTGAAATACCATCCTATAAGGAAACAAGATAAAAACATAATTATAATTCACAATATTAAAGGATAAGTGCATTTTAATTATTGTTTTAATTATCAAAGTCATACTTTAAATTTAAGCATGTGTCATCTGATTGATAAGGTTTTCAGAAAATGCCAGATATTTTAGGAATATTAATTAAAAAGTAGTCACAATATATTCTTTTTTTCCAAACTGTATTGCATTGTTTGTTTCCTTTAGATTTTTTCAGAGGGCAAGTAATTTGAAAAACAACAACAATAATAACAAAATATTGATTATAGTTTAACTTTGCTCTTTGACCAACTTGAAAGATATGTAGAGAGGATAAAAAACTTAAAGACAGAGATTTATATAGTTAAAACTAAATTGTACTTTGTTAGCCCATATAAATAAAAAAAATATATAGCGTATTTTTTAAGAGTTTTTAAGAGTTCAATTTTCTTACCAAAATTTGCTAGTTTGTTTTAAGTGGAGAACTTCACTTTATGTATTCTCATTCTACTGAGGTATGTATTACATTAACTTGTAATGAGACAATGTCAAAGGTAGAGTTACAAATACCATAATAGTCTGCTACAGATTAAAGCTAACAAATTCCAAATGGTTGGAAACTCACAGTTATGACTAAGAAAAGGGGGGGGAGAGTAGGACTGTGTTTTACCACAAAGAACAGAAATGCTTATTCAGCCACTCCAAAAATGGAATTATATGATCAAACGTTATTAGTGGAAATGAAAGAATTTTACCTAAATAATCGTCATTTTTCTCCTGTGATTTTTGAGTTCAAAATAAAATTTGTTTGAGTGAAATGATGTCTGGGAAACACGCACACACACATACACACACACACAAACACACACATACACAAATTTATTATTAACTCCATCAGTATGTTAGTCATGGCTGAGAAATCGAAAGTTTGCAACAGGGTTCTCCATTAATCTGAAATAAATTAATTTGAGATTCTATGGGAAATTTCTCAATTCTCCTAAGAATTTATCTACTGTTTGGGTCTAATGTCTAGGTATCTCTTTGTCACTTGAGAATTTTGTGATGAATATAGGTTTGTAGAAGCCTCATTGACAAACATAAAGTTATACTTCCTAATATAGATTTATACATGTATTTTGACTTTCATTGTCTTAACTTTATATGCACAATAACATTAGATCCATTTTTGACTATTCAAAAAAGATGTTTGTATTACACTATATAACTTAATAAAATACTCTAAATAAGGGGTTAGATTAGATGATCCCTAAGACCTTTCTAAAGTGTAGGCTTTAAAATATATGCTTCAAAGATTTTGTTGCATTGTCTTCTTGCTTGTCAATTCATCAGATTAATTCAAATCTTTTCTCCTAAATAAATCTTAAACTCCCTGATTGCAAGAGCCACACTAAATAGTTCTTTTGTTCCCAGCATACCCCTCAGCATAACGATGAAGAGAAAGTTTGTTCTCCAAAAATATTTGTTGAGTGACTAAAGAATTCCAAATTTATTTTAAGGTTTTCCCTTTAGATATAAGTAAACTGTTTTCAATCAAATGTCTTATCATTTATGACTAGTGCTCAGTATTATAAAGGTAAACCTGTGTAATAGTGCTTAAGGAAACATGATATATAAATGAGAGAAAATTGAAATTAGAATCAAGATATCAATTCAAGATAGCAATTTTACGTTTCCCAGTTTTGTTACATTAGGTAAATCTTTTAATGTCTTTGAAACTCAGTTTCATCATTTGTAAAAATAACCTATAGTAAACACTCTCTGACTCTCTTTCTTTCCTCAGAGTCAAGGTGTTAAATTTGCTTCTTATTGTCCTGGGGGAAATTCTGAAGGTTTAGGAGTGTACCTTTACTGTTTTTGGGTTAAAGATCCTAACAGCTATGTTACTCCTATTGGTAAGGGTTTACAACTAATTTTTCACTATCACTTAACCACTTTAGATTAAGTAGTTTTTACAAAAAAGATACTGACTTCACAGATGTAGCAAAAAGAATTGTACAAACATTTCCCACAATATCTCTGTGCACACTTTCCCCATATACCACATAAATCTCTGGGTGAGTTGCTCAAATACAATTCAGTTTCTATTAATATTTGTCCCAGTAAGTATTTTGGAATATCAATACAAGACTGCTACAATAGCTGGTGTATATTCGAAGCTCTGTAATGCTATAGCTCGCTCATGATAACCATTTAAACTCTCTAGTTCAGAAAAATTATACATAGGAAGATTATACATTTAAACTAGAGAGTTTAAATAATCTACCTTTTTGAGATAACAGAGGGAAAAAATAAAAAGACTAAGGACTAAGGTCTGTTTCTTATATTTGCACATAGCTTTGTTATCTGAAGCTGAGCTATAGTGTTGCCCCTAGCCTGAGATAAAATTGTACAACCAGACATCTTTACAGTATAGAATCAGGATGTACAAGTAGTCATTTATGAAAGAAAAGAGGAAGAAGTATGGGAATTGGCTGACACTTAAACCTCACTCTCATCTAGGTGGTCAAAGAAGGGAGAAATACAGTCAAAGTTGGGTACAAAAATATATCTCACTCAAATATCTCACAAAATGAAAAAAAGAAGGAAGGGGACAAGGGAAAAGGGAGAAACTCAAGGGAAAATAACTCAATCACTCCCCTCCAACGAAGGATTAATCCTAATCAAAATAAACTCTAAGTATGTACATAAATATTTATAGCTATTTTTGAGGTGTCAAAGAATAAAAATCTGAGGTAATGTCTCAAATTGAGAAATGGCTCAAACAATTGTGGTATAAAAATGTGATGGAATATTATTGTGCTATGGGAAATTATAAAGGGAATAGTTTCAATATGTTTGTTAACTTCCCATATAGACAGAAAAGAATTGAACACCAGAGAAAGACAAGTAATAAATTTACTGAAGGAAAAAAAAAGCAAATTCTGGACATTGGTACATGAATTATCCAGAACCTTGGATTATAGAAAAATGGATTAAGTGAACCTCAAATGAGAAGAGATTACTAAATGATAGGTAGAGGAGGAGCTTGGGAATGGCAATGAGGAGAAAGGAAATGGCAATGAAAAACAGTTTACCCACTTTGACCAGTAAGTCAAAAGACATGAGTGAAAATGCAATCAGTACTAGAAAGGGAAGTTACAGATGCTTTGTCATCAGAAGAGAGAAGGGGCTCAGTGAAAGTCACAAGAAAAAAGGAGTGTGAAAAGAAAAGATTTAAATGAAAACTTTTGAAGACTTTTTCAAGTCTTTTACCTATTATACTATGTTGTATGGAAGCAAAAAAAAATCATTCTAAAATTAAGAAAACTAAGAATATTTCAGGTTCTAACTTCATAATGTTTTGGGGGGGGAGTGGAGAAGTGAGCAAGAGGATTCATCAAAGCATAGATTATTTTATTTAGATTCTAGCATGTTTTCAGTACTATGCCATGTCTTAGACAAAAAAAAAAATGAAATTTTGTCTTCTCTCAAGAAACATATTCTTTGGGGAAGATATATACATAAATAAATATATTCAAAATAAACTCACAGTAAACTTTTAGTGAATAGGAGGTACTAGACTCTGAGGAGAATGAAGAAAGCTCAGATAGGTATTACTAGGGCATAATTTTTAAGGAAATAAAGAGTGCAAAGAGGTTAAAGCGAATTGAGAGAACATTCTAGATATGAAACAAAGCCTTCAAAATGTGTTGAAATAGGAAATGGAGTACCATGTATGAGCAACAGTAACAAAGACAATCTGTATAGATTACAAAATTTAGCAAAGTGAGACATGTATAATAAATTTGGAAAGGTAGTATAGGATTGGGTCATCAAGGGCTTGTAAAGCTAAACAGGGGAACATAAAGAGGGTGTTGCTAAAACTTAGTGTGCAGTTTTAAGCTTAAATGAAAATTGTATGAAGAAATTTGGAATAGTCTGTATTTGATCCTAGAGGCAATAGGGAACCATTAATGTTTAGTGAGTAGGGCAATGGCAAATGTAATTAGACTGAAGATAGAAAAGTTCTGCAAAATTTTATTTCAAAAGGAGAAAAATTTTAAGAAGGAATTTAAGAAAATGTGTGTGTGTGTGTATATATATATATATATGTATATATACATACATGTACATGTATCTGTGTGTGTCTGTGTCTTGCATGTATATGTTTACAACAATGTTCTTGCAAACTTGTACAAGTGTCATATTTCAAAAGTGCATCTGTAAGTTACTTGTTTGGAACTTTGAATTCATTTCCCCATAAAAACAATACTCCATGTAATAGTAAGTTCCCAGGTCAGTTCAGCAAAACCTATTGAACAAAAACTGCAGTGTAGCACAGTATTAATGACATCATTCATTGTACAGAATAATGAATCTGTAGATCAAGCTATTTTTTATTTCCATTTGGAGTGTCAGGAATGTCTCTTCTACAATAGTGTTAATAGAATTAGGGACTATAAATCCATTTAAAACTTTCTTCCTTTAACAGACAGGTGTAAGTAATGATTCATCTAGCTTCATGTCATCTTTTCATGTCGCTCCACCTTAAAAAATGAAAGAGGCTAGAGAAAATAGTGTTGTCCCTCTTGATATTGATTTTTCCTTTTGTATTTTCAGTTATTGCAGCCCTTCGTATTTTCTATGCAGCATCTATGACCCTGTTGCTTTCCAAAACCCAAGCGACTTGCTTCCATCAATTCTCTTTAGCTGTCAGAGCTCTGCTTACATGGAATAGACTTTCTGTAGCCAGACCTAACCCTTCCCAGCTGTGCCTTCAGCCCTGACTAGTTTCATTCAGGACCTAGCCAGGCATGAACTTCCTGGACCATGGCTGCTTCTGCCATGTGCTGGTTGTTCATTTGCAAACTTAATTATATCCTTATATTTCCATCCTTGCTGAATTTTCAAATGAGATATCTCAGAAACCTTAAAGCGATGTGGAATTTTCCTATTAGAGTATTTTATTTCTCTCTAAACCAAGCCCACCATCCATAGCTACTGAATATTAGCTAACTGTGCAAATGGAAAGCATATAGAACATTATGCAAAATACTGTCTATACTTAGTGAATAGGCATGAAATACATGAAAGAAGCACAAAAGGAAGGTATAGAAGAGAGGCTATTTTTTTAGTTCATTTTTTAGTCTATTGAAATTAAAGACAATCATTGTTTCTGTTTTCTCAAGTTTAGCAATAGTGATCCAGGATAGTAAAATTTCAGCATTGCAAGAGATCTCCAAGCTGTCTAAACTATCTCAACAAGAATCTTCTCTATAAGATATTTGATAGGTGATCATTTACCCCCTGTTTGAAGACCTTTAGTGAAAGGGAACTCACTAATTCCTAATATCACTCATTCTACTCTTAGTTAACTATATTTACTGAAAAATTTTCCATAATGAAGTCTTAATTTTTAACTCTACCAATTCAACCATTTTCTTCTATTTTTTCTTTTTCTTTTTTTTTTCTTCTTTTTAGGACCAAGCTGAATAAGCCCAATTCCTCTTTCCCATAGTAGCTTTACAAACACTTGAAACCAACTAATATATTGCATACTATAAAACTTAAATCCTTAACAAAGCTTTACTCTTTTTTTAAATAGACATTTCAGAGATTGGGTAAAAAAAAGCTTCACAGATGTATTCAAGAGATATCAACAAGAGAAAACAATCTGTTGGTATTTAAATAGTATTTTAAGGTTTACAAAGCTCTTAAAAATATTATTTACTTCTGTCCTCACAACAATTTTAGTAGAGAAGTGCTATTGCTATTCTTGTCCCCATTTTACAGGTAAGGAAAAATGAGACAGATAGAAGAGAGAAGTTCTTTGCTCAATTAGTCAATGTCTGAAGCTTGATTTATATTTTCCTGACTTTTGATCTAGTACTCTATGCCATCTACCTGTCTCTAAATCACAATGGAGAAAAGTTAGGTTAGTAATAACTTCATCAAATGTACTACAAGTTTGCTTTAGATTTTAATGCTTTCCTGTTTGTCTTTTAAATTTTTCTATAGGAAGCAGGCTCTTTGCAGTCTATTTGAATAAGATGATTTTTGTTTATACTTCTTCATTTCTTTCCCTGTTCTTGATCTTTCAAAATTCTGTACTATCAACAATGATGACTATACTATAGTCAAATAACAATTAGTCATTGAAAAGTGCATCACATTTCTGACCCTTGCATTACCTTTGCTCAGTCTATTCATTTTAAAAATTATTTTAAGAAGTTTTAAGGAGTCAGATTGTATAGAGGAAGGAAAGTCAGGAAAATATAGACTAAAATTTTGTCTCTTACAAATCTTGATGATGTGATCCTGATCAATTGTTTTGACTACCTACATTATCAGGCAACTCACTAATAGTGGATTTCTTAATTTTCTTTATGTTATGGACACCTTTAGCAGGCTAGTGAAGGTTATGGACTACTTAAAATACATAATGGTTTAAAATGTAAAAAAAAAATAAAAAATAAAACAAGAACAACCTTCTCAAATAGAAAGTGTAGAATCACTAACAGAAGAAGACAAGCAAAGGGAAGAAAGAGCCAATTTTCCTCAAAGTGTATTATGACAAGATGAAGATAATTTTGCATTGTTTAGAAGAGAGAGAGGAAGTGGAAGTCCTTAGAGGGGAAAGGAGCGAGGAGAAACATATATTTTCCCATTTTTTCCCTTTCTCAAATGAGTTTGCCACAGTGGAAAGAAACTGCTTATTCTGTCTGGAACCAAGGATTAGAGCCAGGACATAGAAATTAGATCCAAGGTCTGTGTTTCTGCAATCCAAGCTTTGGGTGTCCTCCAGGCAATGCTGAAATGTCTCAGTGCTCTTTAATTGTGGGGTAGAACCATTAAATTTTGACATGGTCATGAGATATCCCTGGCATTTTGATGCCAATTCCATTAGTGAGAAGAAGCATGGTATGCTAGAAAGAATGTCTGACTGATAATTGAGAGACCTGCTTTCAAGTCAACAATGATTTGTTAAGTGCCTACTAAGTATCAAGCACTATGCTATACATGTGTGTGTATGTATTTTACTTTATCTGGCTTAAGAATAACTAAAACTTGATCTGCCATGTTAGTTAGTTAACCAGTTAATTAGTGAAACTAATGTTGTAAAGTGAAAGGTTTAGGTTTGGAATGTATGTATATATGTATATCTGTTTACATATACATATATATATGCATACATATACATAGAGAGTGAGCACTATGTGTGTATACCTATGTGTATGTGTATATAAATACATATACATACACACAAACACACACACATATATTATATATACAGATATAAATATACATACATACATACCTATCTATCTATATGCAAGTTGAAAGTTGAGATTTTAAAATGAAGATAATGGAAGCTCTGCCTATTCCCTGGATATTCCAGAAAATCTAAGGAAGCACTGAATCCAAACTTCTTTGGAGCTGTTTATGATACAAACACTTTTTTTGGTATTAACACCACTACTAGGTTGTGGTGGGAACAAGACTTTTTTAGCATCTCAGAAGTTGATAGCTTTGAATCCACTCCAATTTCTGAAAAGATTTTGGGAAATTGAATTTGGGCTAAGACAAGTTTATGGAACATTTGTGGTTTAGTGGTTAAAGTATATTACTTGGAGTCAAGAATACCTGGGTTTGAACTATTCCTCAGAATCTTAATAGTTGTGTGATTAGAGACAAGTGCCTTAGTCTTTCTGGAACTTTTTTTCCACATGCAAAATGAATGTTGGATTCAGTGACCTCCAAGGTCATTCCAACTCTAAACGTTTGCTTCATTCACTAATTAACTAACTAGGCAGATCATATTTTAGTCATTCTGAATCCAGATAAAACAATGCATTAATTTTAAGGTTTCTATCAGGAGTTCAAAGTTCCTTTCAAAATGTTTATTTATAAAATTTATTTTCAATTTATAAATTAAAGGGCAATTTTTCCTCCCTGAAATTCTTTTACCTAGACTTATTCAACTAGCCAGGCCCAAATCAAACATTTGTGCGTGTGTGTGTGTGTGTGTGTGTGTGTGTGTGTTAGATCAATGGATCATGTTTGACTTAGTGACCCCATATTTGAAACAGCTCAGTAGTTCAGTGGATAGAGTATTAGCACTAGAGTCAGGAAGATCTGAGTTCAAATCTGGCCTCATATACTTCCCTATGTCATCCTGGTAACTTTTGTTTGTTTTAATCCCACAGGAGACAGAAATGGCAAACCATACCAGTGCCAGTTTGCCAAGACCCAATATATGATATGGTCCACATGTCACAAATTCTCAAATATGACTGAATAATAGTATCTATATTTATATATACATATGCATATTTTATATTTGAGTGTGAATATGTATACACACACACACATTTATATACAAACATATATATGCTACCATCCTTTGTTCCTCTACATTTCTCTGATATCCTTTTTCCTTCCATGAAGGAAGTTACCAATCAATGGTAACATGCTGTAGCCTACCAATGCCTTTCATGATCCCCTCCATTGCCCTTTGAGTGAACTTCTACTGTAATTCTTCAGAGACAGGACTATTCTGTGACTATAGCCATACAATATCTCTAATACTGTATATTTAAGTCAATATGCCAGATGGTTTGGAGCAAGGGTCAATAATCTCACAGAGGTGATTGGTCTAGTCTTCACATATTTACTCTCTTGAGAATTGCAGGCTAGAGAGAGAGATAAGGAGAAGGGGTTAAAGGAACAGATGCCAGTTTTTCTTTTCTAGTAGGGGAAGGAAAAAGGAGAGAGCAATGGGTAGTACTTGCCTGGAAGTTACATAGCAGTCTCCAAACATTTTTTAAATGATTGAGTCTATATGCAGAAATACCATTTGCAAAGAGTCCTAGTATTAATCAGTGAATCAATGAAAAGAATCGTGCATCAGAGAATCTGGGTTCAAATCCAGAATCAGATTCATAATAACTGTATGAATCTGGGGATTTGTTATTCAGTAAAATTAGAGGCTTCAATGAATAAACTTTAACATTGTCTCTGAGTTCTAAATCTTACGTTTAGCTTATTCACTCCTGTCTTAGAACTTATGGATAAAGGCCATGAAAAAGAGCTAACTTTTAAGTAGCAGATTAAAAAATATTTTTCTCCAAAATATTAGCTATGCAAATCTTTTGACTTCTCTGGCCTTAACTTCCTCATCTGAAAAATTAGGAATTTAGATTAAAACATCTGAAATTGCTTGAAGTATAAATCTCTTTGGTTCAAGGCTGTTTCAAGTCATTATAATGTAAGCCTATAGAGAATTATCTTTTTTTTTAGATTTTGAAATTCAATGTCAAATTCAATTAAGAATTAATGTCTAAGGAGATAACAAAGAATTATAAAGATTTTATTCTTATTTATTGTTAATTTTTTAAATTAATTAATTAATATTATTAACTATCCCTATGGATTTCCCTAGAAGAATTTGAGGAATTTCTCTTGAATTCACCATTTTCTTCCTGGATTCTATAGTAATGACCCTGAAATGGGAAGACTATGTAGGTATAAGGTACATGGTGGCTGAGTAGTTACTAAAGAATGTTTTAACAGTCACAGTTCATGAAAAAATTTCACAAATCCTTCAAGATGTACATTTCATTTAAATTATCAACTGCTTAGTCAGTCATTGACTATACCTGTAAATCAGATATTCTTAGCTTTTTTGTATTTATAATGGAATCCTTTGACAGTATAGTGAAACATTCCTTCAGATGCTGTTTTTAACTGTATAAAATAAAGGGGATTGCAATGGGAAATTAAGATCAAATATAATTATAGAGATATCTCTACATTTATTATCTATCTCCCTTACATATTTATCTATCTTTATCTGTCAATTTATCTTTTATCTACCTCTCTAAATTTATGGGCTCCAGGTTAAGAATTCTTGCTTTAAAATTACATGTTTATTGTTTCTTCTTAGCTTCATAGCTATTCTACCTAGTGTAAGACTCCTACATTTTTATCATTGAAAATATGTGGAACAAGGCATAGTGGTGCCCCACTAGAAAAGAGAATGAGGTTGGCAAATCTTTAAAAGTTGAAGTTTTGAGGACTTCACTTGATTAGGTTTCTACTAAGTTGATTAGGTTTCTACATTAAGCTCAATATAATAAGCACCCAGGAGGAGTGAGGGCCATCTGGTTGTCTAAGGAGGGTTGAACCAGATCAGGTCTAAAATAGAGCAGGCCAAAGCTTCTATGTCATCCATCAGTGGGGTTAGACTAAAAGATAGCTCTGCATTTACAGCCTGATAAGGTAAAGGACTTCCAAAATAACAAAACAAAAATAAAAGAGCTAGAATGATTATTAAATATGGAAGAAAATCTAATATTACTCAAATATAATATCTTTACATTTATGCAGTATGCATAAAAGAACTATAGAGGAAGAATCTGAATTTCAATTTTGCCTTTGACATTTAATAGTGATATGACCCTGATATAGTCATGTAAGTTCTCAGTTTCAGTTCAATGGTGTGTAAAAAGATGATAATAATACCTCTATCACCTACCTTTTGCAAGCATCAAGTGATATATATATATATATATATATATATATATATATATATATGACAACACTTTTCAAGCACTAAGTCAAATTCAGTGCTCCAGAAGTCTTGGGGTCAAGTCAATAAGTATTTAGTACATGATTATTATGTACCAGGAACTAATGGACTAGAAATATAAAGTAGACAGAAAGATACTTATTGCTCTCAAAGATTTTACATTCTAGGAGGGGAAGACAACTTATAAAAAGAATCTACCCAAAAGTATGTGAGTATGAAGGTTGCTGTTATAGGAACCTTACAGAAAAAGTAACAGAAGAGAGTCAGAATATAGCCTGGAGAGTAATGAAGAAATTGCTGATCAGGGCATTTGTAATGTCTTGTTTGTTTTCTGGAGGTCTTTGGGGCAGCCTTATTTTCAGTAATCACTACAAGAATAGCCAGGTGTTAAAGTCCAAAAGTCTTTATGGTCTCATTTTCCTGGTGCTCAGCTAGCTTTCTAGCCTTCAGAAAGGATTTGGTTTCAGCAGTGAAAATGCAGGAGGACAGGCCACCATAGTGGTGTAAGATGAGGTAAATCTGAGTGCAAGGGTTTGTGCTTTAGCCTCCAACTACCACAAAAGTGGACGATGGATCTATCTCTGCCTCACAGTTTATATGCTCTACACTGAGTGTAAACCAATCACTAGGAAACAATTATTTTTTGTAAGATTAAATCAATCACACTTAACTTAGAGAACTATTAATCACCATGCTAAACTAGATAACCATTGTCTCATCAATTCTACTGACAACACATTGTAAGAATACTTGTTTCAGAGTTCTGGCCCAAAACATCTCCTGCTTTCTTTTGTTTTAGAACATAAGGTGGTCACTCTCTCCCTGACTTCTCAAGGAGGTGAGAACCCCCAAAAGGAAGTTATCACACCTTCCCTGACTGCTCAAAAAAGGGGTGAAAACACCAAAAAAAGGAGGTGATCATGCCCTACTTGTCATCTTAGGAAGGGAGATGAAAACACCAAAGGAAATGGAGAATCAAACCAGATTAGTGGGTTTCTGAAGGGTCTCACTTGAAACAGGTATACATAAATCCATCAACATGAGAATTATTACATAAGCCCACAGTAACACAGGCTAGTAGTGATGTAACAAACATGAATCAACATGAGGAATTATATATGTCCATAAGTCCTAGAAATAGTCCAAAACCAATCTATTGTCCATTACTTTATATATCATGGAATCCAATGATTCCTGCAAGTTTTGAAGTCCTGCAATAGTCTTATCATGTGTCAGAAAATCCAATGATTCCTGCAGATTTTGAAGTCCTGTATCATTCTTATCATGTCTGAGGGAATTCAATGATTCCTACTGGTTTTAAAGTCCTGCCACAGTCTTATTATCCTCATTAAAAGCCATGCTCTTTTAGTGTCAGATGTTTCTTAGGTCTTCTCCTTTGTTTTGAGGTTTTTCTCTTTTCCTGTCTCTCTCTGATGGACAAGGTGAATATGGCTCATTGGCACACATCTGATTCTTTCTCAATCTATAGAGATACAAGCAAACCTTTTCGCCCAAGCAGTTAACCTATCTAGTCCCTTCCATTCACCACTTTCTAAATTTCTCCACATCACCTGGCAATTATATTGGAGCTGCTTGCACTGGACACTGCCCTTCTGTTAGGTTCTCCCCAATTGTAATCCCTTTCTCCTATCTGATTGTCAGCTAATTGATCATATCAGAGCCCTGAATTTCTAAAGACTCTGGGTGTAACCTTGGCTGCCATATGTTTCACCTATTTTTTGTTTGAGATCTTGGAGCTGGATTTTGCCTCTCATTTCCCTGGGTCAATCTACATTCTGAGGCCCAGTGGAAGCCCTTATTGCATTTTAAACATAGGGTTTTGGGTCTTCTCTCACTCTGTCTTCTCACTCTACCTCTATGCCAAAATTGAGCTTTCAGATGCCCTACTTTACTACACTGAAAGCATTGGCGAGTCTTTCTGGGAGTCTCTTACCAAGAGGGACCCTATCTTCCCATGTTATGCATCATATCCTGGGTATAAAAGGCATTTCTGCCCACTGTGGCACAGTATCTTATTATCTCCTCTAAAGGAGCAGCCTTATGTAATGCCCATATAATTCTTCTACAAACCTTGTTAGCAGTTTCCTTAGCCAGTTGTCTTATCACAATTCCTGTAGCTGCATTTTCTCCAGTGGTTCTTGTGACAGCTATCTGCAGACATCTCACAAAATCAGCAAGGGTTCATTTGGACCTTGCTCTATTTTTCTGAAGGCTTCCCCTCCATCTTTTCCTGGGAGGGAGCTCCACGTTTTGATTGCAGTAGCAGCAATTTGCTCATATGCTGCTATGAAGTAATTAATCTGTACTGCAGTTTCTGCATACTGACCTTTACGTGCTAGTTGGTCAAAGGAGATTTGTATATTAACTCCCATTTGCCTATTTGATTGGGCTTGAATCCTACAAAGTTCACTATATTCTGAAAGCCACAAGAAGTTTTGTCCAGGTTCTAAACATGTCATTACTATAGATTTCCAATCACAAGGGGTTAAAATTTAATAAGCCAAATTCTCTAATATCATCTTAACATAAGACATTGTAGTCCCATAAAGAGTGTAACCTTTTTTAAATTTTTGATAATTTTCAGATCAAAAGGAGTGTATCTTCTCCTGGCTTGACCAGAAGAATCAAATTCTTCAATATTTAGGATATGCATTTATCAAATCAGATATATCCTGTCCTTCTTTTTTAGCTTTAACTAGTGCTTTTTGTAATCTTGTCATAGGAGGTGGACAAAACTCCTGCATGGATGGTGTTGATAGTGTCACTGCCCCTCCCCCTCCTCCTTCTCCCTCCACCCATGAAGAATTAATTGAATGGGGTAGGTCAGGGGATGGAGAATACCCTAATGGCTCCTGCTGTGAAGTACCACATTCCTTAATTTCATCAGAATTGTACTTAACTCCATTTTTGTCTAATTCTTCATCCTTTTCACCTAGTTTGTCAGTATCCTTCCTTTCCTGCTCATTCTTCTTTTTTTCTTATTCTAATACTTATATAATTTCCTAAAGCCAATTGTATTAAATTATATGTATAAAATGTTACTTTAGAAATTGAATCAGTACCATTAGCACTGTAGTATTCACTTAATTGCTCTCCTACTAATTTCCATTTGTCTGGATCCAATTCTTTTTCCTTAGAGAAGCAAGAAGATATGTTTTGTAATGTTTCTAAAAGATAAATGATCTGCTCCCAAGTTACAATCAAATCTTGACTTTTAATGAGTTCAACTTTGGATACATTTTCCTTGAAGTGAAAAAGGCTCCTTTATAAACATTTGTCCCATTTTAGCTGTAGCCCTTAACAAAGTTTTCTTCTTGTCTATTTTTGAATTTACCCTAATTTCTGGGTCACAGATGAAGGTTCTTAGTCCCATGTTTGGATGCCAAAATGTAATGTTCTCATTTGGTTTTCTGGAGGTCTTGGAAGCAGCCTTCTTTTCAGTAGATTAATCACCACAAGAATAGCCAGGTGTTAAAGTCCAAAAGTCTTTATTGTCTCCTTTGCCTACTGCTCAGTTAGCTTTCTCATGGCCTTCAGATGGGACTTGGTTTCAGTGGAGAAAATGCAGGAGGATAGGCCACCACAGTGGTGTGAGATGAAGTGAGTCTGATTCCAAGAGTTTGTGCTTCAGCCTCCAGCCACCACAAAGGTGGCATCCCATCTTATGATTGTAAACCAATCATTATATCACTAGGAAACCATTATTTGTTGTATGATTAAATCAATAACACTGAACTTAGAGAATATTAAGCACCATGCTAAACTAGATAACCAGTGTCTCAGCAATTCTACTGACTTAACACCTTGTAAGAATCCTAGTTTCAGAGTCCTGGCCCATAACAGGCCTTATCTTTATAAGATGAATAGTATTGGATAAAACAGCCTTATAGTGAGGATACCCTCAGGGGCAGAGGATATTTCCAATGTTTTAAATCCAGGTTGGAGTGAGCTTCCAGAATGAAGGGCATTTTATAAACAAGATGGATATCAGGTGCTCAGCCTGGAGAGAAATATAGATGTGACTGTTGTGGCTCTCTTTCTTAAAATGGAGCTTATAAGTACATGAGGACTTTTGTTATATCCTGTATAAATGGCTTTTTTGTTATCATGAGGGTTATTTGTCATTAAAATCCACTTCAAAAATATAGTTGATAACTATAAAAATATGGAATTTACAAATTTTATTAGTTTTAAAATATCAGAGTGGGATAGTGAACAGAGAACCAGACTGAGTCAGCAACACCTATATTCAATTATGAACTCTGGCTATTCTGGACAACTTACTTAATATCTCAATGCCCACAGGAACTCTCAAAGGTTAATTAAAAGTTTCAGAGAAGGTGTTGCCCTGAATCAGTGAAAAAAGTTAATATTTTCCTTTTTTAAAAAATATTAGCTCTTTACAATGCAGTATTTCTCAACATTTTTATATAATAAAGTATTTATCTATTTCCTAGTTGTTGAGAAGACAGTTTGTTTACACGTTTTCATTTTTGTAAATGATATAAACAGGCAGTCTTTCACAGATGATTTTCTTTAGCAAACTGTGTCATCACAACCAAAAAAACTGGCTGAGAAGCATAGAAGATACAGCTATATTTATTTGTTGCTTTCAGAACAAAATAAAAGCAGTTCAATTGACTGAAATATGACCTTAAAATCTTTTTTATATAAGTTAGTTCCCAAGAACTTTTTAATTCATAAAAAGAATATGGGAGGTAGCCTGACATAATTGAAAAAAAATATTTGGATTCAGAAGACCAGGCTGTGTGACCTGGGGCAGGTTAGTTTATTTCATCTTGTTTAAATTCCTGATCTATAAAATGAGTGTTACAAAAGATAATATCCCACATTATTTTCAACTCCAAATATATAATTCTATGATCTCTTCAATGTTCACTTTATTCACAGACTATTTGATTATGGATGTTAAACAAGACATAAAATATTTGTTCATCAAAGATGCTTAGTATTTCTTTGAGAGATTCCGGTGGGAAATATCCATGAAAGAGTAATTAGTTCAACTTATGAAGATGGTGATTTTTTTTCCAAAATCTTCTGTTCTAAGATGACATATAATAAAGCTGTTGAGCCCCAGAATAGCATAAAGGCTCCTTAATGTGATTAACTGTCATGTAAAATCTATCAGTCTATCAATCACAAAGGAGAAAAAAGAAGATGGATAGTACTATTGTACTTCCAGACCCTCAGATTTGCATCCTCAGATTTATCCTTAAATCTTAACATTACTTCAATGTCCATTCACAATTAATCACCACATTTTGTCAATTCTACTTCCATAATATCTCACACCTAAACCTTCTTTTGTTCTGGATCTCCACACAAATCTCCTTTCCCTATTCCATTATCAAAAAAATTGTCAAAATTATCTTTATGAAACTAAAGTGTGGCCTTGCCATTCTCCTGATCAAGTATCTTCATTAGTTTTCATTTTCTTCTGGATAACATACAAACTCTTCAACTTAACATTTAAGGCCATATTTTCCCATCAAATGTCATGTTACTCATCTCCAGTTTTGCATTTTAGTCAAACTTGTTCAGTTTACATCCACTGAAACTGTGTATTTCTAGGATAAAAGAAGCCATTTATTTGGATTGAAAATAATTAATTTTCATTGGATTTCTTAATTATTGTTCAGTTTGTTTTGGTTTTTATGTTTTTTTCCCTAAAGTAGATACATGACAACTGAATCTTTGCCTCATTTATCTTGGCTGAAATCCTTATGTAATATATCCTTTTAAAAATATTGGATTTGGGGAAGCTAGGTGGTCTAGTGGATAGAATTCCAGGTCTGATGTCGGGAGGGCCCGAGTTCAAATCTAGTCTCAGACACTTAATACATCTTGCCTGTGTGATCCTGGGCAAATCATTTAACCCCAATTGCCTCAGGAAAAAAATGGATATTGATGTACTAGATGATCTATAAAGTCCTTTACATGCTGAAGTACATAATGTCTCACTTTAATTATAAATTTCTTGGGAGCAGGGACTATGTTTTCTGTTTATACCTTTTTAAAGTATTTAGGCTCCAATTAGCAGGTACCACTATCACCAATTTTCAAGGTAAAATGAGTGTTGAATAAACTATGTATAGTGATAGCATATGGAGTACATTTCATTTTGTAGGTAGAATTTTTCGTAATTGTCTCACTTATTTCAGTTAACGTGAGGAAATACACAATTTCTGTTTTATCATAGGACATAAGAGTTGAGAATATTGGAACCTTTGAAATTTGGAATTATGACTTTCTATTCAAGATTCTTTTTGTCTTCTCTTGTGTATATGTAAATATACTTTTGTGTTTAAGTTAAAAATTTATATATATATATATATATACATATATATATATATATACACATATAAGAGAAAAAAAGAAAATAAAATGTGTGTTGTTCTCATAATTTCATGTAAAAGGACTCCACTGGAAAGAGCTTGAAATATTTCTGAAATTTCATATGTAGTTACAGCTTTAAGGTCTTGAATAGAAGAAAGTAGAGAAGAAAAAGCAAAAAGCAAAATTTCTATATAATCCAAAAATCGAATTACTAGTCCCTGATTATTATAAGAGATGGGTGAATTCCATCTCTTTCATAACTCTGTGATCCACTTTCCTCTTCAAGAGTTAATCCTCCTTTTAGCCTACCAAAACAACTCAGACATCCAATTTTCATCTTACCTCATAATCCTTTCAGTGTTTATCAAAGAACATGTTAAAAATTATTTCTCATTTCCTTGTTACATTAGCAGAAATACATTTAGGACATATAGTCATATTTTTTTAAAAATAATAATCTTGATTTGTTTGTGTACTTTTAACCAAATGCCAGAATTTGCATAATGTATAGAAACAGAAACACATGCAATTATATTACAATATTTATTGACAATATTTAAATTTGGTCACAGCCAAATATTCATTATTCTAATAACTTAAGTTTTCTCCCTTAACACTTTCAATTCTCTTCCCTAGGCTCTTCAATCAATGATATCGGGTGAACAAAAAAGAACAGACCACTATATGAGTTTTATTTCTGTCATTATTCTAGAATGCCTTTGCCCCCAAGATAAGAGGAAAAGCATGTTAAAGACCAAGGATATGAGCTTGGTACTCTTTAATATTCCAAACAATATGTAAATTTAAGTATATTTCCCTTATAGTATTGTGAGAAAATATCTATTTTGAGAAAAGGAAGTATCTTGTTCTATTTAGAACTTTTCTTCCTGTACAGGAAATGGTATGGGTTATAGTGAACAAGACTATATTAACAAGGCTGGATGTTGTCTCTTACTATTTCTTTGCTCAGGTTTTTCCCCACATCTGTCCAGCTTTTCACTTCTAGTCCCAGGGGCAAGTTCAAACTCTCTGCCTACTCAGGCTGGAAATGCTTATAAGTGAACTCTTAGTCTTATGATGCAGATGTTAAATCAATCTCTCTCTCTCTCTCTCTCTCTGTCTTTCTCTTTTTCTCTCTGTCTTTCTCTTTTTCTCTCTGTCTGTATCTCTCTCTCTTTCTCTTTTTCTCTCTGTCTGTCTGTATCTCTCTCTGTCTCTGTCTCTGTCTCTGTCTCTGTCTCTCTCTCTCTCTCTCTCTCTTACACACACACACACACACACACACACACACACACACACACAAACATCCCAGCTAGTCTAGGCCAATAGAGGCAGCTGAGGTGATAGAAGGGGCATTCACTTTCCCATGGTCTGCCCATCATCATCTAGCCTGCTTTCTCTTCTTTGGGATTTGGGAAGATGACATTGAAGTGACAGCATAAGTAGTACATATTAAGAACATATCATAATTATTTCTTAATTAGTGGAGACCATAAGATTTTTCCAGTTAAATCCCTTTTTAAAAAAAAAAAAAGAGAGAGATAATAGGGACTTCAGAAATCATATAATATACTTCTGCTACTTTGCAGATTAGAAAACACATATCTAGCTTGGGGTTGGGTTCTAATCAGATTTGAGGCCAACAAAAAAGGTTATTGGTGCAATTTTAATACCTTTAAACTTCAGAAATATCTGTAAGTATTTTCTGACCTGGGAAAATTTGGTAAATAGAATAAAACTGGAATGAAGCTGGCTGTTTAGGAAAATGATATCTTATGGTGTAAATTTAATTGCAAAGCATCATCTCTTTTACATATGTAGATATGTTGATGTAGGTGAATAGATATAGATAACTGACAGACAGATAGATAGAAAGAAAGTATGTTTTATAGCAATGCATGTCTTTTTATTTCAACTGATAATTATTTGTTCTTCTACATAGACTGTACTGAGGTTTAAATCCCAATTTCCTCAAAATGAAGTATGATTTTACAGAAGTAGTCTGATAAAATATCAATATAACTTCTATATCATAGATATACCAGTGATGGAATTGATTTGTCACAATTAGACTAGCAGTGATATGACAACTGTTATACGATTGAGACTGATGAGATATAGGTATACATGTCACATGTTATATATTTCATATATGTACAAAAATACACATGAAATCATATTCTGCTCTTTTCAGTTCATTTTCTAATGAATGCTATAAAAATAACACTGGTTCAAATGCGACCTTACCATCAGTGACCTTAGGTACCATTAATCACCCTAAATCTGATTTCCTCAACTGTAAAAGATGAGGCTTAAACCAGAAGACTTCTGAGATCCATGCAAATATTATGTCAATAATTCTATATCCATAAATACTAGAAGTTGAAACTTTTCACATCATTTATAAAAATGGTCCAAATGGTAGTTAACTTAAAACCTTATATATAGAATTATTACTATAATATATAATATTTATATATTATTATATATAATATATAATACTACTATATACACATACATGTAAATATATATGCAATTTATAGCATAAAGCATACATTTATAGTAGTATAAAATTTGAAAGTGAATTAGGTAGTCAATGATAACTATAGCTGAATCATATGTAGAATATGAATGTAATTGAATATAATTGTGTAATATCACTTGTAGGAAATATGCACAGATTTTCTTTCCTCCCAGAGTTCTACAAAGAGGCCTAAAGTGAGAGGATACCAGATATATGTGAACTATAGAACCCTATCTCATCAATTCCACTGAGTTTACACCTTGTTTCAAGTATACTTCTTTTAAGTATACTTCTCAAAAGTTTATCCCTCTACATGTGGAGTCCTTGGATAAGAACCATAATATTTACTATCATCATTGTCCACAGAATGTTGGAGTGGGAGAATTCTTAATAAGTCAGTGAGAGTGAAGAAGAATGAATCCCCTCTTATTAAGTGATCAAAGCTGACTAATAAACCACAATGAATCAGTAAAGGACTGGGAAAAGCAAATGTCTGAGCTTCAATTGATTATTCTTGTTAATATTAGAATTGCCTTTAAATGACAAAAAGCTCATAGATACCAGAAAAACACAGGAAGATTAGTATGTTTTAAAGCAGAGTAAACTATAATCCAAAAAACAATATAACTATATGATCTTCATAAATTTATTAAGAATCCATTGAAACTTTGTATCATCTGCAAACTCTCAATTTCTCATCTCTGTCTCCTGGCTTCCCTAATTTTCTTCAAGACTCAGTTTATGTCCCATCTTCTAAAAAAAAGTCTTACCTAGAGCCCCCACCCTCTTTACTTTTGTACTTTCCTTTTGAGATGGCCCTCAATTCACCTTGAATGTATCAGGTATATAATTATACATACCTATATCAGGTATATAGCTGTTTGCATGTTGTCTCAGACTTTGAGCCCTTTCAGTGCAGGAAGTGTATATGATTTTTCCTTTGTATTATCAGTACTTAGTATAGTGCCTGGCATTTGAGTAGCCATACTTGCAAACAGTCCTGAATGCAAAGAAGTTCTTTAATTGATCTGTGATTTCATGGATAGTCTTATCCATAGTACAAATTAAAACTACTCTATTCCTTCTGTTCTATTTTCATCCTTGAACATGCTTTATGAAGGTGAATAGATATATTCATACATACATATAATTTTAATTGATTGGAGTGAAAATATTGGAAGTTAAATCAAAGTTTTCTTTTAACTATAAAGATGAGGCTATGGAAGGTTAGCTTGCTTAAGGCCACACTAAGGATGGATTGAGTAAGGATTTGAATCCAGGTTTTCTTACTATCATCACTTAGAGCAGGGGTCCTCAAACTATGGCCCGAGGGCCAGATTTGGCAGCGGAGGAGTTTATCCCCCTTACCCAGGGCTATGAAGTTTCTTTATTTAGAGGCCCACTAAACAAAGTTTTTGTTTTTACTATAGTCTGGCCCTCCAACAGTCGGAGGGACAGTGAGCTGGCCCCCTATTTTAAAAGTTTGAGGACCTCTGAGAGCAATACAATTTTAATTCTAAATTCTAAATGAAGAACTAACTGACAAGTTCAGGTATCTTTCCACTATTCCATACTAATCATACTAGTCAGTAAATCATAACTAATACATGAAAAGAAGCAGCTGTGTGACATCATGGAAAGAGAGATAGACCAATAATCAGAGTAGACCTGAGTTTGTGCTGTACCCCAGCTATTTATTGACCAAGCTACTTAATATTTGGGGCCTGAGTTTTCTTGTCTCTACAATGGTAATAAGAATAACACCTATAGTTTTAAAGTTCAAATATATATGTAAAGAGCTCAGCAAACTATACAAATGCTAAACATTGTTTACTAGCATCCAAAAGCTTTACTACTATCAAGATATTATGAAACACCCTGTATTCCAGAGGTAAGGCCCATGAAAGCAGGCCATGTTCTGAGGTTGACATAACAATCTTTTGTGTTTACCTCCTAGATGATCTCAGGTACAGTGAAATCCTAGAGTTGTTTAAGTCATGCTATGAATAAAACTTGTCTCCTTGTTGCTGTTACTCATCACAGTAAGGGCTGTAGCTCACTATAATAATGAGCATCAAGATTTGCCTACACTAAAGTAGATCCCCCTCCACTAGGGATAAGGCTTCAGCACATGTGTTCTCACTTGCAAGCTGTTTCCTTCACTTTGAAATTAAGCTTTTGTTTGACTCCTGACTTTCCAGTCTCTAGTCTGCTTTGCTTGGCTCTGGCCACCCACAGGTAAGGAGGTAGTTCCATCTGGTTGATAATACTTAACAGCAAAAAAGCATTCAAAACTCTGAGAGTTGTATGTATCCATTATTTACACACACATACATACACACAGAGTAGCAGCAACAGGACTGGAAGTGAAAAAGTCCTAATACTCATATGTGTATTAGGAAAAAAAGAGAAAAGTTTTATATACTCTATTGACAATTTGGCTTCAGAGCCCCAGTTGACCATCAAAAAATCGAATATGAAAGAGGAAAAGTGCTTAACTAATGGGATATCATAAGTCTCAGTGGATACACCAAACATTGGATGGATGAAAGGAAGTTTAAAAAATGAACACAACTGATGGATCCAGATTAAACTTGAGAGTATTGGGATATAAATAGGTTATAGGAGCAGAAAGATTCAATATTAATCAGTGTCAAAGTCATAATGAGATCCCAAAGATAGTTTAGCAGTCAGAAAACTTTTGACAATCAGGAAAAGTCTATTTTTAAAATAGGAAAACACAAGCCAAAGATCATTTTTGGCCTGCTGCAATAATAGTACTGAGTAACAACATATTGAACAAGTTATATGCACACTTTGAATTAATGCAAAGAACAGTTATTAAGCATCTGCAATATGTAAAGCATTGTAACAGGTACTGGAGATAATCTTTGTCATCAACAAATTTAGAACCATTGGGAATGGTGTATAAGACATACATATAAACATGTATTATAATAGGAGGATCACATAATGGTAATTGAAATATCTATAGAACTCTCTGGGAAAATTTGGGATAGAAGAGATCACTTTCAACTGAGAGGATTAAGAAAGAGTTTGTAGAGGCCATTCTCCTTCAACTGGCCTGGAAAAAAAAGAAAAAAAAAAGGCTGTCAACACTTAGAGATGAAGAAGGATTACATTCCACACATGGGAGACAATTACATGAAAAGTAATTTCTTAAAATTGAAAAAGTAAAAAGAGATAGAGAGATGATGTACAGATTGAGCAAAAGAAATTCATTAAAGTGGGTGGCAAAGGATTAGAAGATAAAAGCTTGGAATAAGCAAAACAATATGATAAAAACACTTGATAGAAAATACTTTAGTAGGAAGGTTGTTCATTTCAAACAGACTACTCTTGTACTAAGTGTTTCTTGATATGGCATAATGTAAAATCTTTCTTTATGGCAGCATGTTGTCTTAAAATGACACAACCAATGAACATTAGAATACAATGAACCCTTTATCTTGTTCATTATGTAGGAAAACAAATTGACATCAAAGATAAAAAATAAAAAGTAGAAGGAAATCAAATGCTTAACACTAGTGGAAATAGTTAGCAAATTATAATTTATTAACAAAATTGAATACTATATAACTGTGGGAAACTAGAAGCATGTGTATAACATTAATTCATGGAAACATTCATGTGAAAATATAGGACTTGATTTCCTCATTTGTAAAATGAGCTAGTTAAAATATATGATCTCTAAGGTACTTTTTAGTTCTTAACATTCTAGTCTTATTAAATGTTTATAAAGTAGGATACTTAGACACTGATTATAACTCAGGATTCTGACTTACACTTTAACCTTTTTTCTCTACACTCTCAGTGATCTCATCAACTCTCATGAGCTAAATTACCAACTTTATGTTTATTACTCCCAAATCTACAAATCCATCTCATCTTTCTCCTAAGTTACAGTTTTGAATCATCAGTTTCCTTTTGGATGTCATTCAACATGTCTAAAAATTAACTCTCCATTTCTTCCCTTAAATCTACTTATTATTGCAATAAACTGGGAAAAATTTTACATTTAAAGGTTCTGATAAAGGCCTCATTTCTAAAATATAGAAAGAATTAACTTACATTTACAAGAATTCAAGTTATTCTTCAATTGATAAATGGTCAAAGCATATGAACAGGCAATTTTCAGATTTAAAAAAATGAAACCATATCTAGTTATATGATTAGAGAGTTGCAAATTAAGAACTCTGAGGTACCACTACATACCTCTCAGATTGGCTAAGATGACAGGAAAAGATAATGAAGAATGTTAGAGGGAATGTGAAAAAACTGGAACACTAACATGTTGCTGGTGGAGTTGTGAACTGATTCAACTATTCTGAAAAGCAATTTGGAACTATGCCCCAATGACCATCAAACTGTGCACACCCTTTGATCCAATAATGTCTCTACTGGGCTTTTATCCCAAAGAGATAATAGAGAGAAAAGGACCCACATGTGCAAAAATGTTTGTGGCAACCTTTTTTGAAGTGCAAAAAATTGGAAACTGAGTGAATGCCAATAAGTCAGAGAATGACTAAATAAATTATGATATATGAATGCTATGGAATATTATTGTTCTATAAGAAATGATTTAGCAGGATGATTTCAGAGAGTTCTGGAGAGACTTACACAAACTGATGCTAAGTGAAATTAGCAGAACCAGCAGATTATTGAACATGGCAACAACACAACTTTATGATGTTTAATTCTGATGGATGTGGCTCTTTTCAACAATAAGATGATTCAGACCAGTTCTAATGATCTTGTGATGGAGAATTCCATCTCCACCCAGAGAGAGGACTATAGGAACTGAGTGTGGATCACAACATAGTATTTTCACTCTTCCTGTTCACTTGCAATTTATTTTCTTTCTCATTTTTTCCTTTTTGACCTGATTTTTCTTGTGCAGCATGATAATTGTAAAAATATATATAGAAGAATTATACATGTTTAACTTATGCTGAATTACTTGCCATCTAGGGGAGGGGGGAGAATGGGGGGATGGAGCACAAGGTTTTGTAAAGGTCAATGTTGAAAAATTATCCATGTATATGTTTTGAAAATAAAAAGTTTAATTAAAAAAATACCCTCTTCCTAATGTCTATGTTTATGTTGAAAGCATTATGATAATTGCAGTTACCCGGAGTCATTCATGACTCTCATTTTTTGAACCTCAGTGTCCTTCATAACCATTAAATTTCCTTCACTCTCCTATCACTCACATTTTTTGTCATCTTCTCCTGACAATTGAATTGCCACCTTCAAGAAACTTTCATCTTGTGGTCCTATTCCACTGATTGACAATGGCCTACCCTGGTCCACTGATTCACATCAACATATTTTACTTTAGTCCTTGTTCTCTAATCATCTCCTTCTCCTTGTCAACTATTTTGCTACTTTAAGGGTACACTTCCCTGATGTGTTTTCCCTTTGCCCCAATTATGGGAATATGATTTTTGATCTAATCAGATCTATTATTGTAACTTAATATTAGTATTCATATTCCTTGTATTAGTATCTTCAGAACCTAACCCAATGCTTTATATGTAGCTCCTAATAAATGTTTTTTATTCATTGATTGATATGTTAATAAGTCTTGTTATTTACATGTTAGTGATTTCTCTTATATCCACTCCCTTTCTCACAGAGCCACCATCATATTTCAAACCTTCTATCTCTTATCACTTTCCTTTCTACAATCTGTCCTCTAAAAACTGTCAAATTGAGATTCTTAAATCATATGCTACTTCCCTGGTCAAGCATTTTCAGTAGTTTGCTCATATCTCTGTGACAAAATAAAATTCCTATCTTTGGGATTGACATTCTGTCAAAACTTGACCATGACTCATCTTTTAAACCAATTTCATATTATTCTTCCTTAACACTCTACAAATTTGCCTATCTGATCTTTTCTTTTAGAAGAAGAGAATAAAATCTCCAGCTCTGGGAACTTTAAATTATGGAGTGTAATCTCAAACGAGTTATTCCAGAGTCTGGGATTCAATCTATCAAGGGAAGGATGCCCTGAGGAGCCAGGAAATTTTTGGAGTGACCTTTTAGACACAGGCTAATGAAAGATAAGATGGGAGATTTCTCTGGTCTGTGTCCATCTTATGCTAGATTCAATCTCAGACTAGCTCTGGAAGAGTAACCAGAATATCCTTCCTAAATCTAACATATAGTATTGAATTGTTGAACCAAACTCCATAAAAACACATAAATGTTCACAAATTCATGTACATGTATTTTCTATGCTTTGAATATCCAACATCACCCTATTAAATGGTTTAGTTTAGGAGACATACACTATTTCCATACCAAATATTTCTGTGTCAGTCATAGACAATAAAACTATTTTGAAAATGTATTAAAATCTATCATGTTAGAAGAGTTTGTTGAAAATTTGACTCCTTGAAGCCTTACAAAGCAAAATGGCTTTTTGAATCCTTGTCTGGTCAATTCTAAAGAAGTTCATCTGATCCTAAGTGGGCATTGTGTGGGTATGGTTCTCCAAGCAACTATCTCAAACTGTCTTAAGATCCTATCTAGATGCCCAGCGCAACTGACAGGAACAGTCTAAATAAATGAAAATTAAACATTACCAAATCTAACTTCTAGAACACTAATAGGATTATTAACCAAAAGAGATATTCCTTGTCAAAACTTACACTTTCCACTACCACCAACAAGAAATCATTCAAATCTCTTAATCAGAACAAATAACCACTGTACTTTCCATTTCCAACTTCATTCTTTCCCAATTCAAAGAACTATCAGGTCCTTGGTGATAAAACCACGTTGCTAAGCAACATGGGAAAGCAGTGCCACTCATAGGAAAGGTGAGCTACTGCTCTGGGAAAACACTTATGATAAAACTATATTTGTGTGTGTGTGTGTGTGTGTGTGTGTGTGTGTGTGTGTGTGTGTATACTACCTATCAGTGACTTTCCACTGAGAATCACAGATAATAACAAAGTCTGTTAATAATGTTACACTAACAGATGCACATTGAATTTTGATGAAATCTCTGGGCATCTTGCTCTGCCAAAAGTCTTTTATAAACTATGGTTTGTCAACACAGAAAAGAGGATCCTGAGATTTTATCCATATATGTCTCTTTAACATAACTGTTGCTTTCCCACTGAAACAAAAAGACCAACTGAAGGGAAGAATGAAAACTTAAAATGAGTGTAAATCTCATTATTTGTCATTTGTACTAGATACCATCCATTCCAGCTTGTCTTCTATTTTATCCAATTAAAAATAATTAAAGGAATAAAGTTTCTGCTTTTACCTCTGGGAATATATCCAATTCTTATTAGGACTCAGAGTTATCCTTGATAATTGCATGCTGACACTCTTTGCTCATTTTCATCCTATATTTTTCAGTTTTTGAATTCCCTCACATTATTCATAGAAAAAAATAGTTGCCATTTATATCTTCAGCTGTGTAAAGTTAAAATCAGCTCAAACCCTTTAACTTGCTTTGCTATTACTACTATTATTTCTACTTTAAAAATCACAATTCAAGTGATTTTTTTCCATTTTGTAGATTTTTGGCTGTTATGTGGGATTATTTCATTTTATTTTTTTTTCTATTCATTAAATCAACTGTACCAGCTACACCTTCTTCCTACTTACCCCACATTCAGTTCTGAGTTTCAAGAACTCTCTCTGTTCTAATAAGATTATAAATGTCTGAAGTGAGACCATTTTCTATTTTCAAGGACCAATAGACATTGCTACTTGTTAAGAAATATTTCCCTAAAAGGAGACACATGATTTCATTTGTAACACTGGTTCATTTTTTGTTGGAGCCTCTTCTGACCCTGTAGTTCATGTAAATGCTCATTGCAGAGCTTAAATTGGAAAAAAAATAAACAAAAAATTTCTTAATATCTCTTTCTCTGTGTCTCTCTTTGTCTCTGTCTCTCCTTGTAACTCTTTGTACTTTTCTCTGTCTGTCTCTAGCTCCTCTCTTTCTCTGTATTATTTCTTTTTACCCAATTTAGTCTCAGATTCATTTCTGTAAAAAATTCCTCAACTAAAATATTTAAAGTAATAAGGTAAAATAGTTACACAAAATGTACACAAAATCTTGAAGAAAAATAGAATTTGGGGAGAGAGTAGTGGCAGTTGGTTATTATCATATGTAATATAGTAAAAAAAAAAAGTGTACTGAATATAGATATATTGTAACTCAATCTCTGATAACTCTCCTGAACAGTGCAGATTAATATCACTTCCCTCACAAGATTATTATAAACATCAAATGAGAGAATACATGTAAGGTGTTTTGCAAACCCTAAAATACCATATATAAGTTAGCTGTCATTATCATCAGATGAGTTCATTACAGCTTGGTTCTGAGTTAGTAGTTGAATTCTAGGGAGTTGTCCACAGCAAACAGGAGTTTTGTGCACTTCAGGGTTACATAACACATAAGTGTAAAAGCTGAGATTTCACTATAAGTCTTCTGATACTGAGCTTTCTTGATCTATTGCTCAGTTCTGTATAGAGCAGGAACAATAGAGGTGATGGTGAGGTAATACAATAGTTGTCTTGAATTGGTAACAATACCATAAATGTTTAATTTTCCTTAATGACTTCTATTTTGATTAAAACTATATCCTTTGCATATGGAACTCAGTTTTTGTCTTTTGTTTGGCTCAAGTACCTTTTACAATATCCACTAGTATTTCCAGGTCTGGCTAAAAATTCTTTTAGGGTCAAAGTCAAAGTCATAAGAATAAAGAACTCTTCTCTATTAATAGGCGATTTAGCATCAGTACTTCTGTATGAGTGACCACCACAAAGCTAACTTGAATAGAGTCTGCAGATCTGGCTCATAAATAATAGATTATATCTTTCAGAGAAAATGAATTTGTGGAAGGGAATATTTATATGGTCTCTTGACTATATGGTGTTCTCCAATTGCTGTATATTCATGTTCCTTTTAGCATCTTTTTTTGTCAGGCCACAGACTGTGAATAGACTCGCCTGGTGTTGATTGCCATTTCTCTCACAGATTTAACAGATAAATATATGTCATGATACAATTAAAAGTAGGACAATTCCATCAGGGAAAGCACAGATAATTGGGGGCACATGAACAGTGAAAACTGACAGATAAACAAGGATTGAAACAATATAACCTGACTATTTTACAACATCTTGCTTTTTAGAAATTTATCATGGGAAGATTGGGAAGCTTTAATTTGCTACCTCAATAACATCATCAAATTAGTAAGAACTACGGAATGCAAACTTATCACTAAATACTTTGAGAATATGTGTATGAATCATAAGTTTAAACAAATGCCAGCTATTTTAGCTTCTTTATGAAACACATTTAAGTAACCAGATATTTTATATTTGAATCTTTTTTCTAACACAGGTCAGCAGTGCTGATGGAAAGTTGAATTTGGAGTTGAAGAGTTTCTAACCTCTCTCTCTGAGTTAGAGTTGTCTTATTTATAAAATGGAGATAGTAATAATACCTGCCTCAGAGGATTACTGTGATGACCAAACATGGAAAATACTCTCAATTCCCAAAACACTTGGATATTTCCAATGAGGTGCTCTGAATTTAGAGCCTGGAAGACACTATAATTTTAATTAGGAGTTCTGAGTTAAAAGCTATAAGAAACCACAAAGTGTATCTAGTCCAATCACTTCATTTTATCAATCAGAAGCCTAAGCATTTTCCCATTCACACAGGTAGGAAAAATAAGAAGCAGAATTTAAAGTGAAGTTCACGGATTCCAGAGCCAGGTTAGTTTCCATTGCCTCCTCCCTATAAGTAAATCAAATTCAATATATTTGGAAACACTTGTTATCTTTACTATTGTCTTGCTAATCTTATATTCTTTGTTGAAGGCATAATCATCATTTCAGTTAACCATATATCCAGATTTTCAACCTGGGAGTTAATATTAACTTTTTCTAATCCCTTACTTATCCTCTATATTAATTTAGTTGTAAAATGTCATCAGTTGTACCTCCACAATAGTTCTTAAAATATTCTCCTCTCAAAGACATGAGACCTGACAATTCAGACCCTTCAAACCTTTCATCTACCCTAATTTTTAAAAATAGCCTCTCTGTCAATAGCATCTCCTCTTGTCAAACCACACAGTTGTCAAAGTGATCTCCAGTGAGCTGGCTTACTACCTCCTGAGACTGTCCAGTTTATTTTGATACTTATTTCATTGTTATAATATCCTTTCTATTATTAATTTTAAGTCTGCCTATTTGCAGTTTCTACCTATTGATCTTAATGTGCCATTTGTGGTCAAAGAAGAGAACAGTCCTACTTCTTTTCCATAAGATAATCTTTTTAAATATTTGAAAGCAGTTATGTTCCTTCACTGGGAGTTCCCTCTGCTATGAAATCATAGGTACAGACTAAGTACAGATTTATGTGAAATAACCTTGGCAAGGAACTGTTTAACCACAATACTCCCTGGAATTTATACTTCTTACCAATTTGGGAAAATAAAATGGGATCATCCCTTAAAAAAGAAGGAGGCAGAGTTTGTTTTTGTTATAGTTGTTGTTTGTTTTTGTTTTTGTTATAGTTGTTTGTTTTTGCTTTTAAATTTGTTTTTGTTTCCCCCATGTACAAATGGTGGGAATTTGGATGCTAATGGGAGAACAAGGAGAGAAGGTCCCTTTCTTTGAGACCAGGAACTGGGAAACATTTATGGCTGTGTGTGTATGTTTTTTTTCATGGGGCCCTTTCCCCAACAGCAGGAGTGTTAGAAGAAACATGCTAACAGAAAAGGGTAAGAGATGAACTCTTCTTTGCCCCAGCCTTATTTTCATTTGCATTTTTAAAAAAATATTATTTTTATTTTATATTTTATTTAGTTATCTACTCATTTATCTGTTTATTTATTTATTTTATTGGCCAGATCTAATATTATTTCCTATAAATGCCTGTATTTGATTCTGCCTCTGGGTGTTTTATGTGCTGCATGGGGACACAATGGGAGCCACATAGGAGAGAGGAAGCCACCATAAGATAAGGGTTTTAACCAGAGGTATAAGGAAGATACATTTTGGAAATATCCTGCTAAGTACAGAATTACTTTGAAAGTGGTTATCCATTTTGTAAATCTGCCTTATAGATGAGAACCAAGTTATATATGTACATATAAATATATGTATTTCTTTATGTAGATATGTGACTGTGTTTAGGTGTGCTTATGATGATAGGTTAGGACCAGAATAGTTCTGAATTCAAATCCATTATCTAATATTTACTAAGCGATATGATTCTGGATATTTTGATCTTTAATTGAGTCATGTATAAAGTACTTTGGAAACCTTGAATTGCAATATAAATTTGAGCTATTATTGTTATTGTTATGTTATTATCAAACTACTCTCACTTTTTTTCCTATGGGGTTTAGACAGAAACATTCATGAGGTAAGTCTTTAACCTATTATCATTATTTTCTATTGGAAGTTCTATGGATTACTACATATAAATAAAAGGATTTTTTTGGTAGTTAAATAAGATTATTGGAATGTAACTCATTGTCAGCAAATTCATTAAATGGATTCCAGGCACAACTTCAATATGTTCTTAGTATAATCATTATTTGACTAGAGAATCACAGTGATAATAATAACCTGAGGGTGTCCTTATTGTTCGGATAATCAAGGAACAGATTCGGTGTCAATTCATTCAACACTTAAAAGTTTCATTTGAACACATATCTTTTTTAAAATTTTGGCAAGTGTCACTCTAATTTGCAAAAGTCTAATACTATGGAAGCTATTTTTTGACTCACATAAGGAAAATAACAATAATCATTTAAGGACTTCTAGCTAAAATCAATAGTCCTTGTGAAAGCAATTCCCCAGGCTGAATACATTCTTACCTACAAAGTTCATTTTTATAACAAATTTCCTTTTGCTTTTCAGCAAAAACTTTTTTTCCCTTTCTATTACTGCTAAAATCTCATAGTATATGATGGTATTTTCTCCTTTGAAAGAGTACAGTATAAGAGGAAACACAATATTTCTTCATGGAATGAAATGATGGTAGTTAAACTTCCCTCATTTAGAGTTATTGATATTTGGGACCATTTTTTATACCTAGCTTCACTGTAGAAGAGAATTTCTCACCACAAAATTTAATGTATAAAAAGAGAGTATTAAATTATGGACTGAAGAGGATAATAAACCATAGAAACTCTAGTTGAAAGAAAATAAAAAGATAAATAATATAGTCAAAGAGTGTTACTCTGTGGATTCCAAACAGGTGCATGATCCATATTTGAAGACAACAGTAGAAAACAAAAATACAAGTTTATTAGGAGAAAGATTAAATGTACTACATTGATCTGCTAACAAAACTGACTCAACTGAAGAAGAAGGCATCAGCTTAAAATATAACATAAAAAGGAATATTGGAAATATTAATGTCTGTACTGAAGCAATGTTGTAAGGACAAATATATTAGGTAAATGATAAGGAATACTAAAATAGACAGTAAGAATTTGTTGGGATTTCTCTAGTGCTAATTGAGGCATCATCTTTAGCATTAAAGAACTTTGTCATTGCAAAGTGGCAATTGATTCATATTGGAGGATGGATAATTCCATAAGTTTAACATAGATTGAAGGACATTCCCTTAAGATAATTCATCTCCTTTTTTCTGGTTCCACATTCACCAAATTTCCTTCTCAATTTTTTCAGAGAACTTGACACACAGAATAAGATTCCATGAACTGTGGGCATAAATATTCTGATGACTGGAAAGTTATGGTCTCTAATGTATGTGAACAAATCCCATCTTTGATTTGCAATGTATACAAATTAAGTTTTTTTTTTTTTTTTTGGTAGTATCTAGCTTACCTGCAAGGAAAGCTATGAGAACAAACATTTCTCCCTTCTTTGTAAACAGCTGAAGGATGGGAATGAACTGTGGATATTTTGTTCAGTCATTTTTTCAGTTGTGTTGGACTCTCTGTGACACCATTTGGAGTTTTCTTGGCAAAAAAAAAATGAGTGGTTTGTATTTCTTTCCCTAGATCATTTGATAGATGATCCAAGAGAAAGAGCATTAAATGACTTGCTGAGAGTCATATAATTAGTAAGTGTTGAGGCCTGATTTGAACTCAGGAAGATGGATCTTCTTGACTTCAGGTCTAGTACTCTATCTGCTTCACTACCTACTGACCCAAACTATGGTTGTTTACATGAAATGTTAGAACTAATATATTTCACAACCATAACTCATCCCTATCTCCTATCCCTTTGCAAAGAAGAAAGAAAAATGATTTCATATCTCTCATGGATTTGTTAAATTATTTGGTTCATTTGTTTTTCTTTTATTATTTTAAAGTTTTTTTTTTTTTTTTTTTTTTTTTTTTTTTTCTGATAAGGTCACAAAGAGGAACATTCTGTGAAATGTAGGTGATGGAGAAAATGTCAAGCATTTTAAAAAAAGTAAATGTTGAACAAAAGAGTGAGATCTTGGGTTGTTTAGAGTTTTAAATTAAACTCTAGCTACTCTCAAAAATGTTGAGAATTTTTATGTATATAATCATTATATTTCTTAATGTTAAGAAATAATGCTTCTCTGGTCTAATACAAATTCCAGCTCCAACATTGTTCTTCAAATGTGCTTGCCAACAAACATTATAATTTTTAGAGATAAACACTGGATTTGTAGTCCAAAGTTCTGGGTTCAAATCCAACTATTTGAATGACCTTAGACAAATAGTTTAATGTCTATTTTTCATAGTTTTTTCTTCTATAAATAAAAAATTGTATTTGATCTCAAAAATTTCTTCTAGCTCTGATAACCTATTTTCATAACTTACATCATATTGAGATATCAATAATGTAATTGTTCTCTCTATTATGTGATGAATAATCTTTTTCATAGCCTAGAATTTGTGATTTAAGAATTTGTTTAGAAAAATGCAGAAATGAATAAGCAAATTCAATTAGGAAAAAGGAAATTTACCATTGAGCCTTCCATTTGCAGACTAAGGAATCACATTCTTAAAAGACTTTTGATTTCAAACTACCTTATCCTTTTATCTTAACAGGATTTCACAAAAATTAATTACTAATGATTCTACCGAGTATATATATTTCAGATAATTTTGGTAGTTGTTTATTGCTCATAGAAGTCTGATTTATTCAATGAACATGTAATGGCAAAGAAAAAAAACAACTAAAATTGGCATTAAATGTCTTCCTTTTCAAACTATAGGAACAGTGATTAATAAATAATTTGAAAATAATTTACTCAGTCATGTTAAATATGTTGTAGTCATAAACTTTCTCATGTATTCGATCTGCAAATAAATTGACTATCTTTTGTAATAAAATAAAATTACTAAGGGAACTTACTGTCCAGTATTAATGGATAATAGCATGAAAGAAGAAAGAGAAGAGGTCAGAAATGAGAGAAAAGCAGAAACCTTCAAAAAATGAACAAGAACTCTTATATATGGAAGGTACCTTACCACTAATGACTTATGAATATGTTGAACTTTTTAAAATTGTAGAATCAATTATTCTTTTAACTGGTCTTCCCAGTACCCAATTTCCCCCTCCCCCAAAAAAATATTTTTTTTACAGTTTACAGGCATTTATTTTCATTCCCTCCCATTCTCCATTCCCAATTGTACAATGAAAAAGAGAAAAGAAAAAAAGAAACAAATTAATGTTGATGCACTAAATCTGCCTTCATTCTTCATTACAGATGTTTCTACTATAAATAGAGTTTCTACAAACTCTATATGTTTATAATTGATCCAAATCTGTATATGCCACTGTGGGGAGGCTTCATCGTTCCTAGCCCCAAAAGAACAAGTAGAAAGTCCTGACCTTGACATTCCCAGAACATATCAAAGGTGAGGAAAACCAAAACCAAAGTTGTGCTAATATTGTGGCCAAAGACATTCTCAGTGGGTGGAGCAGAGTGTGATGGTGAAGGAAACTTAATGTTCCACTAAGGCTGAGCACTGATCATTTACCTTTGCTGAAGAACTTGGATTCAAGCTAAAGGAAATTATAACATTGCAGCTATAGATAGAGAATAATGTTGTTATTATTTTGGGAGGAAGGAGAGATTAAGGGAAGAGAAATTGACAGATTCCTGCCATATTTTCTGTATGAAAAAACTCAGGTCCCACTATGTTAAACTTATACTATTTATGTCTGCCAAGGTAAATAAGAAAAAAGGACACAATATCACAAAATGAAACCTCACTGTTAAAACCAAACTCAGTCTATAAAAATTCTGTAAAAAAGAAATAAAATAAATTATATTCTTTATTGAAAAAATTCCATTTAAAATCAGTTATATTTCCATTAAGAAAGAAGGAGGAAGCAAGAACTATCCCTTACTGATACCCCCATCTCCTGTAAACGTGCTTTGTGGTGATGATTGCCCAAGGAAATAAGTAATGTCAGCTTAAATGTAGACAACTGGTCTCTTCTTTCTGTTTTTTAAAGGCATGTTAAAAAAAAAACTGGGAATCTTACACATCTGATCATTGCAATAATTATGCCAGGCAATTCGATGTTCACTGACATTTTCTGAAGCAAACATCACTTAGCCTGTAAGGATTCTTTGCCACATGTAATGGAATTTCCTCTGCTCCGTGTGTGGCCTACAGAACTCTGTGGGTCTTTTATAGTTCACATGAAGGCTTTGGGGCCAGAATCTGATACAACAAGAGAGGCATAAGTAGATCTAAGAAATGAGGGGGCTGGCTACACAGACGAGGGAAAGAATTACTGTTAATCATCAATGAAGGAGATTTTCAATCCTAGAGATGTTTGGATGAAAGTGGAGATAACATTACCAAAAAAAAAAAAAAAAAAAAAACCCAAAAAATGGTTCAAATGTGTATATGTCATACATAGATAATAGAAAATATGAGATATCATGCCACATCTCTTTAGTGATATTTTAATGTCAAAGAGGGGCCTTACTGCTAAAATCCCCTAATCATTGCTTCTAAGTTTTTTAAATTAGCTATCACGTATGATGTCACATAATAGATGCAGAGCTGGCCATGGAGCTGGACTTAAGTCCTTGTCTTTGACTTTCATTGCCTGAGAAACCCTCAGGCTAGAATTTATATAGTGTGATTAAAAACACACATATGTACACACAAATATACATTCAGAGTAAAGAAAAGTCTGAATGGAAATATATATGGTATATATTTTACCTGACAAAGGGAAGAAGTTATACATTTCTCAGGATTACATCAGTTCCTCATGCTATACACACAAACATGGTTGATCAATAAATATTTAAATTAGACACTTGAAATACAAAGGTTTCTCAAGGTGCTTACTGTGGTGTTCTCTTCTTTTGTATAATATATGATGGATCTCTGTGGGCAGGTTTCTTGGGGTTTTCTGGAAGCAGCCTTAGTTTTGGTTCAGAGTAATAATCACTCCAAATGCAGCCAGGTATTAAGAGTTCAAATCTTTTATTGTCTCCTTTAATATAGCCCGGTTAGTTTTCTTAGAGGCCTATCTCCCTCCTTGGTTCCAAGAGCTCTTACAGCTTGTCTTTTAGCTCTTCCAGATTCTGCCTCTAGCTCAACTCCGACGCGTGGCTTCTCAATCTCCAACTGATGCTCCCCTCTCAATCTTTTCAACTGAATTCCCCTGACTGAGTTCAGCTGTTTTTATGCTCTTTTAGGGGTGTAAACTCAAGGGTTGACTCCTCTCTGAAAGTGAGGTGTGAATTTGGATATCTCATATTGAACCCTGCAATGTCCCAAACGTGTGAACTAATGTGTGAGCCAATGTGTGAACTCTCAAAGGTGTTAACTTAAGAATTGTTTCTATCAATGCCATTGAGTTATGACCTTGTTTCAAGTTCTGGCTCATAACATCTCCTTGTAGGATCAGATCAATCATACTGAACCATGCTAAACTAGGTAATTATTGTCTCTATCAATTCTAATGATTTAATACTTTGTAACGATTCCAACAGCTTACATTCTCTTAGAGGTAAAAATATTTTCATAAAGGGCTATTATAGCAACTACCAAGGACTCAATTATAAATGAAAAGGAAAGGTGTTTTCTTCTGTTTTTTCTTAAAACTTTTTATTTTCAAAACATATGCATTGATAATTTCCACATTTTCAACATTTCAAAACCTGTGTTCCAATTGTTTTCTCCCTTCCTTCTTCCCTATCCCTCCACTAGATGGCAAGTAATCAAATATATGTTTAATATATTTGTTGTTCAATTCTTCTATACATATTTCCACAATTATCATGCTGCACAAGAAAAATCATATCAAAGAGGAAAAGAAAATACGAAAGAAAACAAAATGAAGCAAAGAACAACAAAAAGGTGAAAATACTATATTGTGATCCACACTCAGTCCCTACAATCCTCTCTGTGGTTTCAGATGGCTCTCTCCATCACAAAAATATTGGAACTGGCCTGAGTAACCGTGCTGTTGAAAAGTACCACATCTGTCAGAATTGATCATCATATAACCTTGCTGTTGCTGTATACAATGTTCTCCTGTTCCATTCATTTCACTTAGCATCAATTCATGTAAGTCTCAACAGACCTCTCTGAAATAATCCTGCTTATCTTTTCTTATAGAACAATAATATTCCATAACACTCGTATACCATAACCATTCCCCAACTATTGGGCATCCAATCAGTTTTCAGTTTCTTGCCACTACAAAAAGGCCTGCTACAAGCATTTTTGTATTGACATGTCCTTTTCCCCAAAAGGAAAGTCTTAAAAATTATTTGCATTATTTCTTGAAAATGGGCACAATAAGGGCAGCTAGGTGGCACAGTGGATAATACCAGCCCTGAAGTCAGGAAGATCTGAGTTCAAATCTGACTTCAGACACTTAACAATTCCTAGCTGTGTGGCCCTGGGCAAGTCACTTAACCCCAGTTGCCTTAGGAAAAAAGATAGAAAAGAAGAATGAAAAAAAAGAAAATGGGCAGAATATTTTAAAATTTTTCACAACTTAAATTTTTTCTAACTTGAGTCTAATAATACTTTTAAAGGTTTTTCAAATCAAAGAAAGGAGAATTACAAATCCATAGGAATAGTGGGGTAGGTATTTGGGAATCTAGAGGCTTGCAAGAGTAAAATGGATACTGAAATGATCTGCAGGGAGTTCTATCTCTTAATCTCTCTAAACTTGACCCTTAAAGTCAGGAAACTATCAATTCTCTTCCTGGTCAGGAGTGGAATGGCAAGAATTCAAAACATCAACATAAATTTGTTGTAGATCCAGTTCTTCCTAGTCTGCTTTTGTTCCCACTTTTCTATAATTAGTAGATGACCTTGCTCCTTGTGACTGAACCCTGACTCGTTATAGGAACAGAAATTGTACCTGATCTCTCCCCACCCTCAACCTCATGTCTAGTCTCTACTTTGGAATAAGGTCAGAATTTTTGCCTTAACTTCCTCCTTCTGTACTGTTAATTATCTGCTTCCCCAAGAGCTCTTGCCATAGGGTCCACCAGATGTTGGATTTCCTTGGTGCCCACTTCCTTCATGGTTCCAGGAACTCCTAAAAATATTTGTTTATGCAATTACAACCATCTCCTTTCTGAGTCCCGTTCTAACCTGATCTTGTTGACTCATCCCAAACTCAAATTTCAATAGGTAAAATCTAAGCTATTAAAAAATAAAAGTCAACTTATAAAATTCCACGCTACACTATAATAGAAGTTGATATATGATGCAATAGAAATATCTGGAACATGTTTTTTTTTTTTTTTTTTTTTTTTTTTTTAATAAATAAGAAGAAGCAACAGAGAATGAGAAGCAAATATGAATGCTAAGGAGTTTGGATTTAATTCAGTAAGCAGTGGGAGAACATTGTAGGATTCGGGGGCAGCAAATACATACATGGAAAACAATGCTTTAAAAACTGACTAAAATTTCATTCGTGTGTTTGGATTCATCAGGGATTCTTACTCTTTTCTATTCATGACCCCTTTTCATTCAAGAAATTTTTATATGCCCCTGGTATATAATTATGTTAAATAGGTATATAAACCAGACAGTTACTGATAATAAATTATAATTTTGTGACTCTTACATCCAGTTATGAGACCCCATATAGAATTACAAACCAGTTTAGGAATCTGGGGTTGACATGATCCCAAATAACTGAGTGATGATTTTTTTTTCAGGTTCAGCCTTTTTTAAAATTTTTACCTGATAGGAGAATAAAAGTACTTGATCTTGATGACATTGAAGAATTCTTTTTAGAATTGCACACTGATGGAAGGGGCAGCTTTAGAAAACAATAGATAATTACTTGTTTGTAATTCAGTAAAAGGAATTGATGTTTCAGGTAAGAGTTTTGTAGAACCCCTTCTAAGACAAGTTACCTACCAGGTCAAGTTGATACTGCTGCATATTTCATTGTGCCCTCCATGCCTTCAGATTTTTTGAAGTCTATAACATCATAACTTCATTAATTTATTCTCTGGACAATTGGTTGCCTTTCTTTGGATAATCTTTGTTTACCCTTCATATGTCTCTCTTCTCCCACCTACATGTACCTTTCATTTTAAAAAATGCAATTCCAAAAAGGATTCTTCAAATGTCATCAAGATCAAGTACTTTTATTCTCCTATCAGGTAGAAATTGTGTAATTTCTCTGCAAACACAACAAATTAAGAAGAGAAAAGAGAGACAAAGAACCCCTTTCTCCCCACTTTTTACTCAAAAGTAATTTCCCTTCAGGAGTCTAGAATCCTCAGAGTCTAGAATCTCCTCAACCAATCATAGGATGATTCCTGTGTGGTTTTTTTCTGACTTTCATACAATAGTTCAAAAGTATTTTTACTTTTTTAAATTGATTAAGATACCTAAGATTATGCCTTTGGTTTATTGGTTTAATCCCAGTTTTTAAGCCTTGAATGATGTCGATTAATTGTGCTGGTGGGATAAAAATATTCATTCAAATACTTGAATTTGATGACCTCTGAGGTCTCTTCTATGATTACATAATTTTGAGGGGAAAGAGAAGAAATATCTTTTCTTTCATTGGTATAAGGAATTCCCAATAAGGAAACCCCTTCTATTTATCAAAACTTGATTTACAGCTTATAATATTAGAAAGCTGACTGAAGAATGGAGATAATTTAAATGACACCACCAGAGTCACACAGTTAGCATATTTTCATGGGTAAAATCTGAAACCAGGTCTTCTGTCTCCAAAGACAATATCACCCTTTATTCCAAGCTGCCTTCAAGGTATATATTTTTAAACAAGCCTGTCAACTCCTTTACCAAGAATGGTGAATAAAATTTGACTTGATAGATAAGAGTGAAATGGTGTCACTAGAATAGAGTTACAAATAATGCAGTAAAAGTGGTCTGGGATCAGCTTGTGAAGGGTCTTAATTGTCATGTAAATGAATGTACTAGAAACATTCTAGTAGAGGTTAGAAAATCACTTACCTAGGTAGCAGTTGGACCACAGTGTACTTAGGATCTTCCATCAGAATCAAAGATTAAGGGTTAATGAGATCTTAGAATTGATTTATTTTTAGCCCTTTATTATACACATGAGGAAATGAGGTCCACAGAAGATAAATAACATACATGATGTCATACATTGAGTGACAGAACAAAGATTTGAAACCAGGACCTCCATATTTGGCATATTTTCATTTTTGCCACATTGTTTCCCTAAATTTTCTCACATATCCTGAATAATTGACTGCATTTTCATTTTTGACCTTTTATTTTTATTTTATTCCATATATTGAGATGGTGTTTCTTGAGGGTTTAAATTCATTAAGTCAGAGGTATGGTGGTACAGTAGAAGTGGTATTAACTTGATATCAGGGACTTGAACTCACATTTTATTTGCATGTTTGAACGTGTCACTAAAACTTTTCTTTGCCTCAGTTTTTTCATCTGTAAAATATGGACACTGGAATAGATGATCTTTAAGTTCCCTTCTATTGTAAATTTATGATCTATCTAAGAACTAAGTAAAATCACGAAATACAATATGAGCTAGCATGCAGTTTGGCTGTGTGTATGTGTGAATCTTACATTCCCTAGATTCCCTATTGGTAAAAAATAAAATAAAGCAACAGTTTTAGCAGGCACAGGAATTTTCCATGTTCAAACAATAGTTAACCTAATCTTCTTTGCTTAGAGTATCATTTTTAAAAAAAGTTGTGGACCTTCAGGAACCTCAGTTTGCAAGCTTGTTTGCCCTATTTCTCTCACAACAACCTTAGGTCTTCAGTCAAATGTGTCCTGCACAAGAAATATATATTGTCAGGGCATCATCCTCTGTTCATGCGTTAGAGAAAGGGAATAACAAAGGGCAAATTTTAGAGTGAATAAACCAAGCAAAGGGGACAAGGAGCCCCAGGAAGTAGGATATGATGGTTTCAATTAGTAACAGAAGGTGAGGAGGAAGGGTCATAGGGCAAGGAAAAGAAACTGTCTTCATTTTATGGTTTGTGGCCTGGAGTCAATTAGATGGAGAAAGACATGGCTTCTTATGCAGGAGCCAACATGAAAGAATAAGTTTATCTCCATTCATAAAATGGAAGGGAAGGAAAAAAAAATAACCATCTATTTGAGAAGTCTAAGGGACAAAAACAGAGTAATAAACTATGTAAAAATCTATAGGAACACTGGAATTAAAAGTATTTTTAGACCAAATTGGATTTCAAAAAAAGAAAATTGGGAGGAAATGAATATATATATATACACACACACATAGCATATGTACACATGTGTGTATAAATATTATATATATACATATATATATATATATATAGTGTGTTTTCCTAAGTTGAAAAAGAACTGAACCCCATCTATTGTCAGAGATCAGAACAATGTATCCACTGTCATTCTAGAAATGTTCACACCTTTGACATTTTGATTTTTGTTATGTCAATTCTAAATCCCAATAACTTCTAAAATCCTCTAAAATAACTTAATAGAGAATATCCCGAAGCAGAGGTTTAGGCCATTATAGTTTTATGCTGGATAACTGCTTTGAGACCCTCTTTTCACTTATTCTTACTGAATTTCTGTTTCATTTTATAACATTGACCAAAAGGATCCTGAGAGGACCTTGTCCTCTCTCATTAAGCTGACAATCCCATCTCTTTTTCTGACTAGGTCAGAGGTGAACTCTCATACTTTATTGAAAAGATCAGACCATCTAAAATGAACTTGCTCAGATTTCTTTTCCTTCACCTTAAAACTTTTCTGTGTCTTATCCTTTCCATGAGGTCTATTTCCTCCCCTTTCTCTGAGAAAGACATGGTTCTCTTTTTTGGCTACCCTTGATATATCCATCCTAGTCCTCAGAATCCTCCTCTATAAATCATCCCCTTTCTGTCACATTTAAAATTTTCCTTTCTATTATGTGGTTTTTTTCTTTTTTATTATTATTACCTCAAACATCAAAGATAAACTTTTTAATATAAAGAAAACATAGAAAAGAGGATTGTGTAACAAATTAATGTTATATACATTTTAATGTACTTATCTTATTAACAAAACTATGCCTCCTTGACTAGTTGCCCTACTAAATTTCCATCTGCTTTCTCTGCTCACTTAAATTTTTGAGAGACTCTTTTCTTCCTTGTTTCACAGCATTTTCTCTGTCTACTACTTTCCCACGCCCTGCCACAAAAAGGCTTTCTCAAAACGAGTTATAACCAAGCAAATCAATTGGTTGGCTATAAATATATACCAAAATTTGTACTTCTGGTGCATCACTTCTCTTGTGAGGAATTGAAAAGCATTATTAATCATCATTCCTCGGAATGCATGATTATTCAATGCATTGACAGATTTCTCAAGTCTTTCTAAGCTGCTTTCCTTCACATTCCTGTGGTCATTAGTTAAATGTTCTCCTCATTCTAATCACTTCAATCTGCATCATTTCAAACAAGTTTTCCCAGATACCTCTGAATCCATCAAATTCCTGATTTTTTATGTTATGATAACATTCTGTTACATTAATTTATTACAATTTGTTCAACAATTGCCTAACTATAATTCACTGTTTTTACAGTTCCTTGCTATAACAAAAAATGAGTGTGTATACATATACATATAATGTATACACATATAAGTGTATATGTAAATATACTCTGTGCTATTGCTGCTCATTGCTCATTTGTGCCTGATTCTTCACGACCCCTGGACCATAGCAATCCAGTTCCTTCTTTCCTCCATTATCTCTTAAAATCTATCTAAATCATGATCTTTTTTATGATAAATCTATCCATGTCAGCCTCTGTCACCCCCTTCTTCTTTTCCCCTCAATGTTTCCCAGCATTTAGGGTCTTTTCCAATGAGTTCCATTTTCTCATTAAGTGACCAAAGTATTTAACTTTTAACTTCAGCATTTGACCTTTCACTGAATAGGCTGAATTAATGTCTTTACATATTGAATGATTTTAGTTGTGAAGCCTTCATCCCTAAGTCAAGGGGTAAGCTGCCAGGCCCCAAACTCCCAGAAGAATAGGCACAATAGAACAGTTTGTATATCTCCAGCAACTGATGCCCTGGCACAACAAACAAGGCCTTGGCTCCCAGTACAATAGGATTGGGATAGTGCCCCTGTTGCCCCAGAAACAGAACTTAATATTAAAAAACATAAAATAGGATAAAAATAAGGAAAAAAAAGAGAAGAGCTATAACCATACACAATTATTATTTGTTTTTTTCTTTAAAGTTTTTTAATCTTGTGTTCCAATTTTTCCCACCTTTACCCTCCCCCTCCCCTAGAGGACAAGTAGTCCAATATATGTTAAACAGAGTAGAAATGTATGTTAAATCCAATGTATGCATACATATTTATATAATTATCTTGCTGCAAAAGAAAAATCAAGTCAAACCAGAAAAAAAGATGAGAAACAAAATAAAATGCAAGCAAACAACAAAAATAATGAGAATGTTATGTTGTGATCCACATTAAGTTCCCATAATCGTCTCTCTGGATGTAGATAAGCTCTCTTCATCATGAAACAATTGGAAGTGGTCTGAATTATCTCATTGTTGAAGAGAGTCATATCCATCAAAATCGATAGTATTTAATCTTAGCATTGCTGTGTATAATGATCTTCTAGTTCTACTCATTTCACTTAGTATCAATTCATGTAAGTCTCTCCAGGCCCCTCTGAAATAATCTTGCTGGTCATTTTTTAAAAAACAATAATATTCCATAAATATCATATAGCATAACTTATTCAGTCATTTTCCAACTGATGGGCACCCACTCAGTTTCCAGTTTCTTGCCACTACAAAACACAAACATTTTTGCATATGTGAGTCCCTTTCCCTCCTTTAAGATATCTTTTGTATATAAGCCCAGTAGAAACACTGCTGGGTCAAAAAATATGCACACTTTGCTAACTCCTTGGGCATAGTTCCAAACTGCTCTCCAGAATGGTTGGATACGTTCACAGTTCCACCAACATTATATCAGTATCCCAGTTTTCCCACATTCCCTCCAACATTCATCATTATCTTTTGCTGTCATCTTAGCCAATCTGAGAGGTATGTAGTGGTATCCCAGAGTTGTCTTAATTTGTATTTCTCTAATCAGTATGATTTAGAACACCTTTTCATACTTCAACATATGTTTCAATTTTTTCATCTGAAAATTGTCTATTCATATCCTTTGACCATTTATCAATTGGAGAATGGCTTGAATTCTGATAAATTTGAGTCAGTTTTCTAAATATTTTAGGAATGAGGCTTTATCAGAATCTTTGAATGTAAAAATGTTTCCCCAATTTATTGCTTCCCTTCTAATCTTGTCTGCATTAGTTTTGTTTGTACAAAAACTTTTTAACTTGATATAATTAAAATTATCTATTTTGTGATCAATGATGATCTCCAGTTCTTCTTTGGTCACACTTTCCTTCCTCCTCCACAGATCTGAGAGGTAAACTATCCTATGTTCTTCTAATTTGTTTATATTATCATTCTTTATGGCTAGATTCTGAACCCATTTCAACCTTGGTATATGGTGTTAGATGTGGGTACAATCCCCTTTTTACCTCTATTTTCTTTTTTTATATTTTAACAGTAAAAATCAAATTATACATGCATCCTCTATGTATACCCATCACAGAAATATAGTTCTCAAAATTTCTTTTCTTGTATTCTATATTTGGAGGTCAAATTATTTTGTTTAACTCTTGTCTTTCCATCTGAGATAAATGGAATTCACCTGTTTCTTTGACTGTCTATCTTCTTCCCTGAAATGACATACTCACTTTGGCAGGGTAGTTTATTTTTGGCTGCATTCCAAGTGCCTTTGCCTTTTGGAATATTAGATTCCAGGCCCTTCAGTCCTTTAACTGGAAGCTGCTAAGTCCTGGGTAATCCTTATTGTGGTTCCTCAGTATTTGAAGTGTTTCTTTCTAGCCGCTTGCAATATGTTTTCCTTGGTCAAGTCATTCTGAAATTTAGCAATGATATTTTTTGGATCTTTCATTTTGGGTCTTCTAACTCTTTTTTAAGATCATTTTTAATTTCTTCCAAGGAAGCCTTGTGATATGAGTTCCAATTTATTTTACTCTTTGGGGTTCATCTGGAGACTGTTTTTAATGACCTCAGAGTTTGAAATCTGTTCTTCTCTTTCACCATAAAAAGTCTATGTTCAGAGGTTGTTGTTGTTGTTTTGTTTGTTTGTTTGTTTTTTGCTCATTTAAAAAAAAAAAAAAAGTTGAGGTCTGTTTTTAGGGCAAGAGAGAGATTGTCCAAGATTCCTCTACAAGTGGCAGAGCTGTGCTAGGTCAGTGCTGATTGACTTATGATGCTAGGTAAGCATGGCCAGGTCCCATGAAATTCTGGCATTTTTGGGTTCAGTGTTTACCTCTTGTGTTTGTCTTGGATGTTTTATCACTTCTCTGCTGATCTACTGGTTTGCAAGCAGGGCAGAGTAGCCAACACTGCTGTAGATTCCACCCCATAGATTCTAATGAGTGGAACCCACACCACCCTGGGACTGTGGGCTCCCTGTACTGGTGTCTGTCCTCGGCCTGCTTGCGCTTGGTCTGCCATCCTCCATGCCCAATTGAAACAAAACTTTTTTGGAGATCATTTAAATTATCTTCTGCTAATAGTTTATTACACTCCCAATATTTGTAGGTTCTGTCAGTCCAGAACTAATTTATTTAGTTTGAGGGTTGTGGAAAAAGCTCAGAAAAAAGACTTATGTGTCCTCTATGACAATTTGGCTTCACTATCCTGTCCTGGATCTTAATGGATAAAATTATGTTCTATTGAATATGAGAGCTATTCCACTTCTTCTAAGGGATTCTTGTATATAGAAGTATATGTAGGAATCACCAGAATTAAACTCACCCATTCTTTTCCATTTAAGTTCACTGATACCCAAATTGTCATTGTTTAATCTTTGCATCTTCTATTAGATGACATCCAGCTTACTTTGATTCATAGATCTTACATCCCTGATTCCTATGAAATATTGATCTTTATAGAATAAAACTTTTCTTTTGTAACCCTCTTCAGAAAAGATCCTTTTTGGCTTTACCTCAGCCACTTATTTAATCATGGAGTTACTTCTTTTTATCCTCTGCTTTTCCCTTGTAGTTTATTGGACACTTTCTGAACTAAAGAGCTAATTTTTTAGTTTCATCTCTTTTATCATTTTAATACTGTCTATGAGAATTTCTTGGTGAAGATATTGGAATGGATTGCCATTTTCTTTTTGAATAAATCTTTTTTATCAGAATTCTCTACTATGACCCTAAATGACATAGCTCATGGTTTCATTGAACTGTGTAAGCTCAGGAAGTAAACAAAGACATACAGTCACACAAGTGCACAAACACATACATAAATACACACACATACACACACATAAAAGCACCATCATATTCTATTGTATTAATGTATTATGCTTTATTTAATGGTTTCTTTTCTGTTGAATATTTCATATTTTTAGTGTTACAATTTTACATTCAATGTTATACTTTTTGTATTACGCATAATTTTGAATAATAAAAGAACATATATATGCTTATGTAGGAATGTATACAATTATATATATATATATATGTATATATATAAATGTGTGTGTGTGTGTGTGTGTGTGTACTTTCCCTCTATCTATCTTTGTGTGTACTTTCCCTCTATCTTTGACTTTCTTGGCTTTCTCCTGCATTCTTGGCTTCTGACTTCAAACACAAGCAAGTCTTCTTTAGGATTAAAAAAATTCTCATGACTACAAAACCCCTGGAATTGTCATCCCATTTCTTCTCTCTCAATGTCAAACTTCTAGAGGTAATAGTATATTGTAAATATAGACTATTATTTTATACTATATATTTTCTCAATTTGTTTGCTCTTGAGTTTCTTATAATCTACCTTCTATTTCTATATTATTTTGAAAATAATATAGTAACTATTGAACTGTCAAGTCTAAAGGCTTTTTTTTTCCTTGTGCCAATCCCATTTGACCTCTGCAATATTTAAACCTTCTGGCCACTCTCTCTTTCTTGATATTTTTGACCTCTTATGGAAATGACTACGAATCTAAATCTGTAGCTTCTGCCTTAGTATATGTTCTTCACTTCTCCCTATCTTCCTGGGTATTCAGATTTATAATATCTAAAACTGGATTTAGCTAAATTTTTCCAAGATTGATCTAACTGGTCTGAAATTAAATACAGCAGTCTGAGATCCTTTGTGGGCAGCTTGGGGTACTAAATTCAAAATCAACAACAGCAGCTGCATTTGTCAATCAGTAGAAGTCCCAAGTCCATTTGAGAGCAAGAATGGAAGCTGTGATGAAAGGAAATGAAGTCAAATGAGTGCAGCTGTCTTAATGGGCTTGAAATCAACTAGTCTCAATGAAAAAGGAAAAAGCAGACTGGTCAAGGCTAAAATCACACAATAGCCTCAGTGTGGGCATGAAGACAATCTGCACTTTGACCAATTCATTGAACATTTTCACTTTTCAACTTGCTGTTTTATGTTACCAAAAAAAAAAAAAAAACAGTTGAGATTTTCTCTAATCATAAAGGATGAACATCACACCATCACTATTATCTCTCCCACTTCTATCATCATCATCTTCATCATTTTATGAAACATTGTACTTGGAACATCCTGAATCAAGATTTTAAAAGCCCTACCTGTTGGACAAAAAAATATAATGTCACCTCTTGTTTTAGGAATAACTTTTTTAAACTAGAAAGGTAAATGCTGTATTTAAGCTGTAATATTTAATATTACTATGAACAATAAAATGTGCTTAATAACTATTGTTTTATTTGCTCCTTTAAAACAAATGCATTACAATTCTTTTTTAAGCCCATGGGTTAACAAAGTATCTGATACATATAGACTCTTAAGAATTTTTTTTTCTCTTTCTCTTTTCCCTAGTCATCTATTTCTTGAATAACACATTTTACACAATCTCTTATACAAAACATTATTGATAATGTGCTATATATAGCCTGTTGATACTCACAATGTGGTGTTTGATGTTTGAGGCAACAGAATTTTAATTTTTCTAAAATTTTAATTTCATCATTCTAGATCTACTGCATCATGTCAAAACTCCCCATCTAGATTTTCCTAGTTAGTGCTTACCCTCACTATACTTTTAAATTTATTTTTATTTATACTTTATCTATCTACTTGGATATCTATCTTTTATATTTATTTATACTTTATCTATTTACATGGATATCCTCACTGATATAATGTATGTTTCCTGACATCAAAGGTAGTTGCTTTTTGTCTTCATCTCAACAGTGTCTGGAATAGTGCATAGTACAGGGTCGGCAAATGAGAAATACTTGAATTTGAATGATATTTATGATGAAAAAAAAATGGTAGGATCAAAAAATTTTGTTAATATAAAAATATTGTCTCTTAATTGTCAGTTAATAAGCTTTATAGAAGAGATCTTCTAAATGGTACGTTGAACTACACAGTAAACCACAATTTAAAAAATACAGTTTTATCTTCAATTTCAATGTATTCTCAGCTTTCACATTTAGATTTCTGAAATAAAATGAAAACAATTCTAAATCCCATACCAAAAATATTAAATAATTTCATAATTGTTTCTCTTTAAGAATTATATTATTCTCTTTTTGAGCCAATACTGATGTGAGTAAGATTCAAGTAATGGATATCCATTACCCATCCTCCCATATTCCTCTCTCCACTAGAGCAGGTCATTTGAAACTTTTCGTATAAAATAATTTACTGCATTTCACCTCTTCTTTCCTTCTGCATTCAATGTACCCCTATTTCTTATCCCTTAATTTTTTATATCATTCCCTTAAATTCACTTTATTCTTTTTACCTCTGCCAATGTATATTTATTCTGGCTGTACCATTAGTGATACAATCTTTAAAGATTTCAAGTATAATCTTTTCATGCAGGGATATTTTAGCTCTAATAAATTTAAATGATCTCTATTGAATCCTTATGCTTTCTTTCCCCTTTCCTTGTTTATGCTTCTCTTGGATCTTGATATTGAAGATCAAATTTTTGATTTGGTTCTGTTTTTTTTTTCCTCATGAAAGCTTGAAATCCTTCTATTTCATTGAATGACCATTTCTCTCAATGTATTCTGCTTAATTTTGCCAGCTAAGCGATTCTTGGATGTAGTCTTAGCTCTTTTGCCTTTTAGATTATCGCATTTCATGATCTCAAATCTTTAATGTTTCAGATGGTAAGTCCTGTGTAATCCTGATTTTGGCTTCCTGCTTCTATTGTTTCAGAATTTGTCCTGAGATGCTATTCTTTGTGTGTATGTGTGTTTTTTGAAGAGGATTATGGAAGTGTCATAGTAATTTAATACTTGTTCTGCCATCTTGGCTTTTGGAAACCACTTAATTATTAAATAAAATGGCCTTTTTAAATTTCTCATCCTTTCCTGATATCTTGAGAACACCTCTTGATCATTTTTTCCCCTGGATACTCTTTCTTCGATGTTAAAGGGAGAGAATTAATTTATTTGCATGTTGTCTCCCATTCGTATATATGTTCCTTGAAGATAAGGGATGTTTTTGGTTATCCAGATTCTGCCTGTAATATTTTGGGTATTTGGGAAATTCTTGTTGATTGTTTGAATCCTAATCATAAGGCCAGCTCTTTATCCACTGTGTCATATTGCCTTTCATAAAGAAATTTCAAAGAACTTTTGAAATTGTTGATTTTAAAAAATCTATTCCAAATGGTTTCATTTTTTGGTGTATCCTATCTATCTGGATATTTTAGTTAGTTACAATTCTTCTGTGTAAGTGACATCTTTATCATCCTTCAGGACTGTTTATAACCACTACCATTTATGGATAAGATGTATCAGAAAAGACCAAAGAGTTCTTGTAACTTTGGAGCTAGATTCAATTTGGAGTTCTTTGAAGTACCATGATTATTTCACTGCTATTATTTATATGCTTCACATTTTCATTAAATGTGTCCACACACAGTAATTTTTACAAGCAAAATGATGAGGACATGATGAAATGTAGTGCAGTGACCTTGAAATCAGGTGAAAAATCTGCCTTTGTCACATAACATAGCCATGCACCCTAGACAAATGACTTTTATATTGCCTCAGTGACAAACGTAACTCTCTATAACCAGAAGCTATGGATAATTTCTAACCTGTATTAGTTCAAGGATATTTCCATAATGGGGATTAACCAACATTAATAAAAATTGTTCAGATCCTAAAAATAAATAAAATCATAATTTATAGAGCCTTACTATTTACAAAATACTTTCTGGCTTATTTAGGGCTTTCATGAAATAGGTCGTAAATATTCCTTAGACAACTTAGAAATGTAAAGGGACATTTGCATGCATATTTTTTAAAGTTAAGAATCATCTCTGGATATGAAAAATCACTCAACTTATTGGCTTGAAAGTTTGAATTTGGTTCTAAATCACTATTGATCACAGAAATACAAATTAAGATAACTATGAGGTATCATTACTCATCTCTCAAATTGGCTAAGATGACAGGAAAAGATAATGATGAATGTTGGAGGGGATGTAAGAAAACTGGGATGCTAATATATTGTTGGTGGAGTTGTAAACTGTTCCAACCATTCTGGAGAGCAATATGGAACTATGCCCCAAGAACTATTAAACTGTGCATACATTTTGATAGCCAGTATTTGTCTCTACTAGACTTCTAACCCAAAGAGATCATATGAAAGGAAAAATGTTTGTAGCAGCACTTTCGATAGTGACAAGGAAATGGAAACTGAATGGATGCTCATCAATTAGAGAATGGCTGAATAAGTTGTGGTATATCAATATTATGGAATATTATTGTTCTACAAAAAATGATCAACATAATGATTTCAGAGAACCCTGGAATGATTTATACGAACTGATGTTAAGTAAAGTGAATAGAGCCAGGATTGGAGACACTACAGCAAGATTATACAATGATCAATTGTGACAGACATGGCTCTTTTTAACAGCAGGGTGATCCAGGTCAGTTCCAATAGTCCTGTGATATAGAGAGCCATCTGGACTCAGAGAGAGGTCTGTAAGGATTGAGTGTGGATCACAACATAGTATTTTCACTCTTTGTAGTTTGCTTGCATTTTGTTTTCTTTCTCATTTTTTTTTCCTTTTTGATCTCATTTTTCTTGTGCAACATGATAATTGTGGAAATACATATAGAAGAATTGCATATGTTTAACATATTTTACTTGCTATTTAAAGATTTCTTGCTATCTAGTGCAGAGGGTAGGGAAGAAGGAAAGAAGAAAAAATAGAACACAAGGTTTTGCAACAGTGAACATTGAAAATTATCCATGTGTATGTTTTGAAAATAAAAAGCTTTAATCAAAAAGAGAAAAAAAGAAATTATGGATTTGTATGTTCCAGGATTTCATAAGTCAGAGAGCATACACATTTTATGTCATGATCAAATTTTTACTTTAGTACTGAGTTAAATTTAGGTACATCAAATCAAACATCCAAATAAAAGTAGTTTTACCATTCCTTATTTGAAAGCAAATCTGATCATTTGCTGATTCAATGATGAAAATTTTGAGTAAGCCTTTCAATATCATTTATTGAGCCACAATTGAGTTTCAAAGTCTAAAGAATTCTCATAGTATGGAAGAATTTGTGACTTCATTCTTCATTTTTCTACATGTTAATTGCAAATATCTTACAATGGGCTTAGATAATACATAAATTAATTATAAAAGACATCCTTAATGGGATCCATAATTACAAAGTAGATGAATAATTATTATTGTTAAGGATAGGAGAAGTCACGAAACTGCAACCTGAGGTATAATTGCAGCTCTTCACCTATATTTATATATATTGTCTAGAATTGTTTTACATTTTAAAGCACAATAAAACTTTAAAACTTAATGCAAAACAAAACAAACTATTCAATATGACCTAGACCATTGTTTGCCAACCTTAGACTAGATTATGCTGTAAAATCAGATAAAAAAATTCACAGAAGTGGTTTACCAGTACATTTGAATTGTACTAAAATGCAAAAGGATAATGATCGGTACCAATAGCCATTGAAGAGAAGAAAGAATGTGGGCTGGATTGACTTTAGGAAAATTTTAATGACCTTAAACTTGTCCTTAAAACAAAAGCCAATTTTAAAAGCAGTAATATTTTCCCAGTAAGGTTGTATTGCTGTGAAGCACAGAACACTTACTGTAATTCCCAAATTGAAAATGAATATTATTCAAAGGTGAATGAAGAATATTATCAGTGAGATTGAGAATGTCAGCAGAGAGAACAGTATGGATGAATAATTTTGTGGGGTAAGTGAAGTATGCCATCTGAGAAATGTATGACCATGAAAAAAAAGGAAAAAAAGCTGCCTCGATATTGTGAGCAAGAGATTTCCAGTGGATGTGCTGAATGTTATCTGTATCCAGGCAATCTAGGAGATCAAGGAGTAGAACACTAGAACAATGCATGTATCTACTGTACACAATTTATAGGAAATCTGACAGAATGGCTATTCATGAATGGAACAGACATAGAAAGGAGTGGAAATTTTTGAAGAAAAGAAAGAATATTTAATTAATAATAGCTCACCAACAATATTAATAAGTAGCAATGGACTTGAAGAATTAGGAACATGGACCTACTCTATTAAAATAATACAAAGGAAATCTATCTTTAAAATGATAACTATGAAGATTACAAAAAGAACATGTTGCAAGTTACCTCAAAGAAGTAAAGATTCCAAAATAAAATTGCTGAAATCCTGCAAAAATTATTAAGTATGGGCATCTAGATGAACCAGTGGCACCAAATAATACCACCCCCCCAAATAAAGAGGGGCTTAAAACATTTTTATTGTTCCAATAAAACATTCTGTCAATTATAGTCCTACCATTAAACACACATTTGATACAAATAAAATAGCAATTGTTTTGTTTGCTGATACTTATGTTCAATAATGTATGCAGATTCAGAAATAATTAATAACCAACAAAAATTTTAATTGAATACTGACTATTATTTTCCTCCATAATGACTATAGTTTTGCCTTGGACATATTACACTAACAAATGAATGTCTTTGAAACCTGCCCCTCACCCCCACCCCTGATTCTGTGATATGCTGATATTCTTTCACTTAATATCATTTAACATTTATTTAGGCATTATTCAAAACTGATAATAAAAATGTCTGTTTAGTATATCTGTGTTAAAAATATGGTTGCTAATCTCTTCTTGATAAATTTATAATCTGCTGTATTGATGATATTTTTGACATATTAATTGTTTCTGAACTGTTTTACTCACCTTCTGGAGTTGTATAAGTCATTGTTTAATTTTCTTGTTTTATCCTGGGAGCATTTTCCCTGTCACTGTTAATTTTATTCATCGTATATAGTAGTCACCTAATTGATATCTACTAAACTGATTTGAAATTTGTCTTATGTTAGCATTCTTGCTTCACAAATTTAGTAATTTTATGAAAATTAAAATGAATATTAAGTTAAACTGATTTTTAAGCTTTATTTCTTCTGTGGCCAGTTAGTGGCCAGTATTTCTTTAGGAATTAATTCAGTACCAGCTATGCCCAGAGAAAGAACTCTAGGTGATGACTAAAAACTATTACATTTATGCCCACCTGCATTTTTGATTTCCTTCACAAGCTAATTGTACAATATTTCAGAGTCTGATTCTTTTTGTACAGCAAAATAACAGTTTGGTCATGTATTTAAAAAAAAAAAAAGGAATTAATTCAGTGAAGCCGACACATTTTGACCACAAAAAAGAGTCATTTTAGCATTTCAAAGAAATGTAGAAGTCTTTTAGAGAAATGAGAATAAGTTAATTTGTGAGTATTTAAAGCTCTGCTGAAATTTTATACTTATGTGTTATGGAATTGAATTTTGCATCCAGAAATATACAACCTCTTTCTCCATCTCCATTAACTCAGTTGAGATTTTATGCTAAATGGATTGGTGGCAGGATGCTCAGATTATCTATTTGTGAAAACACGTCTGTCAGTGGTTCAGTTTGCCACCAATTTCAGTTACTAAACTTTATAAATTTGTTATCCACTGCAGATGGCCTCTGAAGCTGTGTTGACTTTTTAGAAAATAAACTGGATGCTTTTTTGAATGTATAATAAATTCAGTCAAAGGAATATGTTATCAAATGACAGAAGGATAAATTCTTAGGTTCTCCTTTAAAGGTTTCCTTCATGGTTCTTTAAAGAAAAATAAATGTGTAAGTACCAAAAACAGGAGCCTAAATCTATCCTGGACTACTTTGAAAAACAGTGTGAGGATCAAAATTTCATAATGCTATATTTATATCATATATTCATTGTGAGTATCAAATGAGATGATGTATGTATTGCCTGGAAAAATGTTTATCTCCCCTCAAATAATTTTTATATCTTTGTATTATCATATTCCTCTGGTTTGAAAGAGAAGTAAATCAAACAGAAACAAAAATTAGTGGAATGGATTTTTGAGTTATCTCTGTGGAAAAAATTTTCTTTCTCATTTATCTGAAATTTTAGTCTTCTACTATTTTTCAACAAGAGCAAAGCTAGTATAAGCAACAAAACAAAAACAAAAAAGATCAGTTGATCTAAAAATATAAATCCAAAGACATTATGTTCTTCTTTTTCCTAGTGATCCTTATTAGAGATATCCATATTGGAGTTTGAGCAGAAACATAATAGACTTCAACTGTATCCTTGGAAAATGCTACATTTTATGTCATTAATTCCTAATGTTCATTGTCATTGTCATAGTTGGCATATTTTAAATAAAGAACATTAAATGTTCTAGTGAAGACATGGCTGTATAGTAAATGAATAAGTGACAAGTGTGGAACTAATCAAGGCTTTGTGATAATCATAGAAATATATCTGTCACTTTGGGATAATTTCTTCAATAATTCACATATCAATAATAACATTTTGATATATTTTTCTCTCTCATCTCCTATAATGATTTTTGGAGGACAATAGAAAGTATAAGTAATTTGTCTAAGTACAATTACAATTGAGTGAACTAGAATTGGATGCCTTGTTTGTTTTTCATCTTTTGGTGATAGATAAGTAGAGTTATGCTGTAAACTTTCCCCTACTCAGCTATCCAAATGATCTTCCTAAAGTACAAATCTGACCATGTCAACTCTCCTATTCAATAAAGCTCAGTCTTTCCCTTAACCTTCAAGACCAAAAACAAAATCTTCTGTTTGGCTTTAAAAGCAAACCCTTTATAGACCCATTTCTTATGACCATTCCATTCTTAACTTATATGCAAGTACTCTCTTCCTGCAGCAGTGACATTTTTGTTATAACTCAAACAATATATTATATTTTTCCCACTCTTGGCTTTTTTATTTTTGGTTAACTGAGAATCTTTTCCCTCATAGCTTAATGACTGTGAGAGATAGTTCTAGTGGACTTGAAAAGTGTGAAATTAAAAGTCTTTGATTACACAACTTTTAGAAATGGATATCATATAGAGCAGGAACACTTGGAATCAATAGAAATGTCTTTTCTGTACACAAGTCCTTTCCTTGATTCCCCATTTACTGAGTAACCCAGAGGTCATAACCCAGTCAAGAGAACAATAATCCCACATGAGTGCGAATATTTTTCCCTCCTTTCATAATTACTTCTTACTTGGTGTTCACCTCATTTGGGAAATATTCAATCTTCCCCTGATACCATATTGAGTGAGTGCTACAAGGGCTATCTGGATATGAATTCCCCCCCCAATTACATCATTACTTACCCCACACACATCCCAGTGGAAGGCTATCATTACATATTCTCTTCTACTTATGAATAAATCCCTACCCATGATTAAATTTTTCTTTTTTTGTAGTAAGTTTACTTATTTTTATTACACATTGCTTTATGAATCATATTGGAAGAGAAAAGTCAGAGCAAAAGGGAAAAATCATGGAAGAGATAAAAAACAGAAAAAAGAAATGAACATAGCATGTGTTGTTTTACATTCACTCTTCTTATTTATTTTTCTGGATTCAAGTGGCATTTTCTGTACAAAGTTTATTGGGATTCCTTTGGATCACTAAAGCACTGAGAAGAATCAAGCCTTTCACAGTTGACCATTGCACATTCTTTCTGTTATTGTGTACAATGTATTTCTAGCTCTGCTTGTTTTGCTCAGCATCAGTTCATGTAAATATTTCCAGGCCTTTCTTTAATCAGCTTTTTCAGCATTTTTATAGAGCAACAATATTTCATATACCATAACTTATTCAGCCATCCCCCAATTGATAGATATCTACTGATTTTCCTGTTCTTTGCTAACCCAAAAATTGTTGCTACAAACATTTTTGCACATGTGTGTCTTTTTCCCTCCTTTATGATTTCCTTGGGATAAATCCAGCAATGGTGCTGCTGAGTCAAAGAATATGCACATTGGGCATAGTTCCAGATTGCTCTCCAGTTTTATTGGATCATTTCACAACTCCACCAACAATGCATTAGTATCACAGTTTTCCAACATCCCCTCCAACATTGATGGTTATCCTTTCTTGTCATTTTAGTTAGAGGTGTGAGGTGGTAGATCAGAGTTGTTTTAATTTGCCTCTCTCTATTCAATAGTGATTTATAGCATTTTTTCACATAACTATAGATGGCTTTAATTTTGTCATCAGAAATTTAGCTATTCATATCCTTTGGCCATTTATTAATTGGGGAATGTATTATTTTAAATTTAACACAGTTCCTTATATATTTTAGAAATAAGAGTTTTATCAGAAATGGTAGCTATAAAGATTTCTTTCCCAGCTTTGTACTTCACTTTTAAATGTGTTTCTGTTAGTTTTGTTTGTGCAAAAAAAAAATGTTAAATTTAATGTAATCAACATTGTCCATTTTGTCTTTCATAATGGGTTGTCTAGTATTTCTTATTCTTCAAAGATCTGATAAATTATTCCTTGTTCTAATTTGTTTATGATATTATCCTTTATGCCAAAATCATGTGGCCCTTTTGACTTTATTTTGGCATGATGTGTGAGATGTAGGTCTGTGCTGAGTTTCTGACATATTATTTTCCAATTTTCCAGCAATTTTTGTCAAATAAACAGTTCTTATTCCGGAAGTTGGGGTTTATCAAATAATAGACAAGGCCTTGTTTATTGTGTCATATGTGTCTAATCTATTTAATTGATCCATGACCCTATTTCTTAGACAGTAGCAAATGCTTTTGATAACTGCTGCTTTATAATATAATTTTAAGTTTGTTACTGCTAAGCCACAATCCTTTTTCCCCCCATTAATTCTCTTAATTTTCTTGAGTTTTTGTTCTTCCAGATGAATTTTGTTATTGTTTTTTTCTAATTCTAAAAAAAAATAATCTTTTGGCTGTTCAATTGTTATAGTATTGAATGAGTGGACTAATTTAGGCAGAATTGTCATTTTTATTATCTTAGCTTGGCCCAGCCATAAACAATTGATATTTTTTCCAATTGTTTAGATTTAACTTTATCTGTGTCCCTAATTATATTTTGAAATGTTTTTTTCTTATTCTAAGTCCCTACTTCTGATGATATTTTACAATATGTTTCTTATTCTAAATCCCCACTTTTGAATATAATTTCCCTGCATTTTCCAGTATGAATCCCCTACCTATGATTACATTTTCTTTTTATTAGTTTTGTTTCCTTCTTCCTCATCCTAGCCTTCATTTCTTAAGCTTCAATTTTATTTTAAGTTCCATAACTTTGGGGGAACAAGACCCTCATCCAATTCTCACATCACTTTCTGGCTTCCATGGATTCCTTCAGGCCCCTGATTTTTCAAGAAATCTTTCCTAATCCCACTTAATGTTAGTTTCTTCCCCAAGTGGAATATTTTTAATTTTTCTTCCATATATCATGTTTGTATATAATTATTTGCATGTTCTCTCCCAGATTAGACTGATCTTTTTGATTGTAAGAACTGTTTTCAGCTTTTTTTTTAATACAGAATTTGGGATAAAGCTTAGCACATAATAGGTATTTAATAAATGCTTTTTGACTTGATTACTTCTGTAATGTAGTATGGAACTTGCATCTGTAAATTGATAGCATGTCTTTCAGATAATACATGATTGATAAACATATTAGCATAGTTTATACTCATAGATCTTATCTGAATCAATTGCTCTCTAGCTTTGCAGAGAAACTAGAATTTTAATAAATTGTATGATGTAATTATTTTTGTTGTCTCACATATAAACAATGCTATGCTTTTTGTTTCTTTTTTGATATGCCTTTTTAGTTGTTGAATTGGTCTCCTTGAAACTGTAGATAAGTAGGAAATATTCACATACTTAATTATCAGAGTCTTTTATTTTTTTATTTAGTTTCTCAAGTTTCTTCAGCAAAGTTTTTGATTGACATTGAATTGTTTACATTGCTAATTTATGCTATTTTTCTCTATTTCCATAAAGTTTTTAAATTTCTTTAGTTTGCTAATTGAAGTCATCTAAGATTTCTTAATTTTGTAATTCTTTTTATTCTATTCCATATATTTCTTTTTGTGTCTTTCAATTAGGTGATATTGAATTCCAGTGGTGTTGATATAATAATTTTTTTTGTTTTTCTGCAAATCTTTAATAGTTCTCTAAAGTTGCATCTGCCTACCATGAGGGTGTGCTTTATCTTAGCAAAGCAAGAATTGCTTTATACACTATTGCATGGTGATTCTGAAATGTTTTTAAACTTTTTGTTAAATATTGTCTAGAGGATGCATTTGTTTAAGATAGTTAAGAAATTCAAGGTTTTCAAAACTTACTCTGTTTTGGTGTAATTGTTTGTTAGATTGATAATATAAAACTCAGAACAAGCTTTATTCCCATCTCATTGCATTTTTAGACATCATTTCTGCAGTTTGTATTAAACAAAGACTTTCAGTTATCTCAGGTTCTTCAAATTTACCCTTTTCAAATTTTAGTAGCTTCTTTATTTCAATTTTTATTTTATCTAATCTATATTGAGGAATGACAATTAGTTCTTATACCTGTCCTATACTGGTCAAAAATATACTATTATGCAAACTACAAGACTAAAGATGTCATTCTTAAATAGCAATAAGAAGTTCTTGCATGTCACTGGTAAAATCTGTTTCAAATTTTATTGCGCAATAAATTGAATACATAATGAAAGTGTTTATGTCTTTCATCCACTTCATGTGGATTTATGGTTTGCCAACTTAAATGGTCAAAAATGTCATCTGCACTGAAACATTTGCAGTGATGGGATTTGAGTCTATCTGAATTATTCTAGTGTACCTTGATTTTCCATGGTACTACAACATGAAAGAATAACATTCACTGTACTATGTTCCATACTAAACTAATTAGCATGATTGCATTCAAGTTGCATCAGTATGCAAAGCTATTAGGTCCCATTTATTTTTTATTCTGAATCACATTGATTTGGGTGTCTTCTCTAATCAGTGGTTACTGCTGAACATGATCAATCCTTAAGAAAGAAGAAGCAACTACTTAAGACTACAATTCTATCAAAGTACTTACAGAGTTTTATAACAGTGATAGTTCTCAAAGTACTCACGAGAATCCACTTATCCAATTTGTATTTTGTAATAATACTGTAGGGGTGACTAGGTGATACTTCAGTGGATGAGTGCTGGACCTAAACTCGGGAAAACTCATTCATCTTTCTTAGTTAAAATCTGACCTCAAACTTAATTAGCTATGAGCCTCTGGGAAAGTCACTTACTCCATTTGTCTCAGTTTCCTCAAGTATAAAACAAGCTGCTGAAGTAAATGGCAAATCACTCCGGTATCTTTGTCAAGAAAACCCCAAATGAAGTCATGAAGAGTAGGATATAACTGAAACAACAATGAAGAAAACAGTCTTGTAAGGTTGGCAATGTAGTAATTTTTGTTTTAAAACCATCTGTTATTTTATTTGTTTAAGGAATTCTCACTGAAGCTGTCTGTCAATTCAAATCAGCAGTACTTTATAATTTGTGGTCAAGACTTGCCAGAGGACATGGAGAAATTAAATGTCTTACTTAGCCTCGTATATTTAGTACTATGAACCAGAGGCAGGACAATTTATATTTCCCTAATATTAGATTTCTTTAAAATCTCTTATTCTTTTCAGAATCGATGTCAATTGGCAAAATAATTTTTAATTTTGTGTAGTAAACAAATATTGTCAAATGTGTCGATGTTTTTCTTTTTAAATAAATTGACTATTTAAAAATCTTTAAAGAAACTTAAAAGATTATCTTCAGCAAACACATTGCTGAAAAAGTTTTGATTCAAATTCTGAAACTCTTTTCACATTGGTACCAGGGAATAAAGAAAGTGATAAAATTCCTATCTCTTAAAGGCTGTTAAAATTTAGTTTTTGAATGAGTCAACAGTAAGAAAGAGGGATGTTGGAGAAATGTAGAAGAGTACTTGAAGGTAATACACTTATACTTGTATTTTTCACTATGAATTTTACCATTAATAAATATAACTTATATTTCAATATACAAAGAAAGTTAAAGAAGAAAATTTTACAAAAAATTAAAAACTTGTGTAGGATTTCTAAAAATTTCTGTGAAATGCAACAAAGAAGAAACAAAAACCGTTGCAAAAATCTTTTAGCAATTTTTAATCACTATTTTTACAATTTTATTTATATAGCAAGATGTTACACATCCAGATGAGAAATCAAAGACTAATTAAGGATTAAAAGCAGTAAATGGGAGGGGAATTAATCCTTATTAAAAAAAAAAAAAAACTATTCATTTTTCTCCTTAAAGGAATCTAACTACAAGTAGGAGATAATTAAATGCATGCCACAAAATGCAATGAAACTGGGAGGGGGCTACCACATATAAGATAATAAGTTATAAGATCTTCAAAAAATAAAGTGTGGATATGAAAACAAAGTGCTGCTCTTCTTTTCAATATGAAACAGATTTGTTAATTTGACAAATTTCCAAGCAAGGCAAGACGTCTAATAGCTCCCTTAATAAAGGCAGAGGATTTTAGCATTGGAAAAAATCCTTGAGCACCAACCTCCTGATTTTACAAATTAAAAACATGAATGTGCCAGAAAGACTCCCTGATTTGCTAATGGTTGTTCAGCCATTGAGAGGAAGAGCTGAGATAATTTGAATACAGTTCTTGTAATTCTAATAACATATATTCGTTTAACTATGCCCGTTTGTAGAATTGTGCCATGAGTTTTGATAATTAATTATGGTTATGAAAATAGCAAAGAAAACCCAAATAAGGATATGTATTATCTGCTTGTAATATTAGAGGAGTCCTCCCACTTCTCAATGAAAGGAAAAAATTATGCTTCTTGTAAAATGATAGCTGGTTATCAGTTATATCAGTACTTAATGAATATCAGAATTCTAAGTGAGCTCCTGAATTTTTTTTAAAGTAACTCTAAAAGCATAGTTACTTTAACAACAAATTGGGGGGGGGGAGTACAGAAAAGTTGAAAAAGCAATGTAAAGATATCATACAATTTAATTTGTTGTTTAAAAAACAAAATGGCAATACATGAATTCATTTAAAACAAATCAAAAGGAATTCAAAGAAAGGAATCTAGCCAAAATTTGAGGGTTAGTATTGAGAATTATGGGAACAAATAGAAAGGAGTCAGACTGAATAGATTTATAGTGGAATTCAGTATCTATAAACTCTGATGGTATTTATACAACTTTCTCTTACATATTGATTTTATTCCTATTTTCTTTTTTTTGTAAATATTTTGTAAACTTTATTTTTTTAGAGTATAGGTTAAAAAGTTTATTTTTTATTATCATAGCTTTTTATTTACAAAATATATGCATGGGTAATTTTTCAATATTGACATTTGAAAAGTTTTTGTTCCAAATTTTTCTCTTCTTCTCCCCACCCTCTCCCAGAGATGGCAGGTTGGCCAATATATGTTAAATATGTTAAAGTAAAAGTTAAATACAATATATGTATACCTGTCATACAGTTACTTTGCTGTATAAAAAGGATCGGACTTTGAAATTGTGTACAATTAGACTATGAAAAAATGAAATATGCAGGCAGACAAAAATAGAGGGATTGGGAATTCTATATAGTGGTTCATAGTCATCTCCAAGAGTTCTTTCATTGGGTGTAGCAGGTTCAATTCATTACTGCTCTATTGGAACTGATTTGGTTCATCTCATTGTTGAAGAGGGTCACACCCATCAGAATTGATCATCATATAGTACTGTTGTTGAAGTAAATAATGATTTCCTGGTCCTGTTCATTTCACACAGCATCAGTTCATGTAAGTTACTCCAGGACTTTCTGAAATCATCCTGCTGGTCATTTCTTACAGAACAATAATATTCCATAATATTCATATACCACAATTTATTCAGCCATTCTCCAATTGATGGGCATCCATTCAGTTTCCAGTTTCTATCCAATATAAAAAGGGCTGCCACAAACATTCTTGCACATAGAGGTTCCTTTCCCTTCTTTTAAATCTCTTTGGGATATAAGCCCAGTAGTAACACTGCAGAATCAAAGGGTATGCACAGTCGGATAACTTTTTGAGCATAGTTCCAAATCGCTCTCCAGAATGGCTGGATGTATTCACAATTTCACCAACAATGTATCAGTGTCCCAGTTTTTCTACATCCCCTCCAACAATCATCATTATTTTTTCCTGTCATCTTAGCCAATCTAACAGGTGGGGAGTGGTATCTCAGAGTTGTCTTAATTTGTATTTCTCTGATTAATAATGACTTGGAGCATCTTTTCATATGTCTAGAAATAGTTTCAATTTCTTCATCTGAGAACTGTCTGTTCATGTCTTTGACCATTTATTAATTGGAGAATGGCTTGATTTCTTATAAATTAGAGTCAATTCTCTATATATTTTGGAAATGAGGCCTTTATCAGAACCTTTGACTATAAAAATGTTTTCCCAGTTTACTGCTTCCCTTATAATCTTGTCTGCATTAGTTTTGTTTGTACAAAAACTTTTCAATTTGATATAATCAAATTTTTCTATTTTGTGATCAGTAATGATCTCTAGTTCTTCTTTGGTCATAAAGTCCTTCCTCTTCCACAGGTCTGAGAGGTAAACAAACTATATGTTCTTATAATTTATCTATAATCTCATTCTTTATGCCTAGGTCATGAAACCATTTTGACCTTATCTTGCTGTACAGTGTTAAGTGTGGGTCAATGCCTACTTTCTGCCATACTAATTTCCAATTTTCCCAGCAATTTTAGTCAAGCAGTAAGTTCTTATCCCAAAAGCTGGGGTCTTTGGGTTTTTCAAACACTGGATTGTCAAAGTAATTGAATATTTTGTCCTTCGAACCTAACCTATTCCACTGATAACTAATCTATTTCTTAGGTAATTCCAAATGGTTTTGGTAACCCCTGCTTTATAATATAATTTTAGATCTGGTACAGCTAGGCCACCATCATTTGATTTTTTTTTCATTAATTCCCTTGAAATTCTTGACCTTTTGTTTTTCCATATGAACTTTGTTGTTATTTTTTCTAGATCATTAAAATAGTTTTTTGGGAGTCTGATTGGTATAGCGCTAAATAAATAGATTAGTTTAGGTAGTATTGTCAGCTTTATTATATTTGCTCACCCTATCCCAGAGCATTTAATATTTTTCCAATTGGTTAGATCTGACTTTATTTGTATGGAAAGTGTTTTGTAATTTTGCTCATAAAGTTTCTGATTTTTCCTTTGGCAGATAGATTCCTAAATATTTTATACTATCAGTAGTTACTTTAAATGGAATTTCTCTTTGTAGCTCTAACTGTTGGATTTTGTTAGTGATATATAAGAATGCTAAAGACTTATGGGGGTTTATTTTGTATCCTGCAACATTGTGAAAGGTGTGGATTATTTCTAATAGTTTTTTAGTAGAAACTCTGGGGTTCTGTAAGCATATCATCATATCATCTTCAAAGAGTGACAATTTGGTTTCCTCATTACCTAGTTTAATTCCCTTAATCTCTTTCTCAATTCTTATTGCCGAAGCTAGCATTTCTAATACAATAGTAAATAGTAATGGTCATAGTGGACAACCTTGTTCACTCCTCATCTTATTGGGAATGGCTCCAGTTTATCCCCATTACATATGATGTTTACTGAGGGTTTTAAATAGATTCTACTGGTTATTTTAAGGAAAAGTCCATTTATTCATGGCAAGTGGTTTTAATAGTAATGGATGTTGGATTTTATCAAATGCTTTTTCTGCATTTATTGAGATGATCATATGTTATTTGTTAAATTTGATTATTGATATAGTCAATTATGCTAATTGTTTTCTTAATATTGAACCAGTCCTGCATTCCTTTTTTTTAAATAGCCTTTTATTTACAGGTTATATGTATGGGTAACTTTACAGCATTAACAATTGCCAAACCTCTTCTTCAAATTTTTCACCTCTTACCCCAACCCCCTCCCCAAAATGGCAGGATGACCAGTAGATGTTAAATATATTAAAATATAAATTAGATACACAATAAGTATACATGACCAAACTGTTATTTTGCTGAACAAAAAGAATCAGACTCTGAAATATTGTACAATTAGCTTGGGAAGGAAATCAAAAATGCAGGTGGGCAAAAATATAGGATTTGGGAATTCAATGTAATGGTTTTTAGTCATCTCCCAGAATTCTTTCTCTGGGCGTAGCTGGTTCAGTTCATTACTGCTCCATTGGAAATGATTTGGTTGATCTCATTGCTGAGAATGGCCAGGTCCATCAGAACTGGTCATCATATAGTATTGTTGTTGAAGTATATAATGATCTCCTGGTCCTGCTCGTTTAACTCAGCATCAGTTCGTGTAAGTCTCTCCAGGCCTTTCTGAAATCATCTTGTTGGTCATTTCTTACAGAACAATAATATTCCATAATATTCATATACCACAATTTATTCAGCCATTCTCCAACTGATGGAAATCCACTCAGTTTCCAGTTTCTAGCCACAACAAAGAGGGCTGCCACGAACATTCGTGCACATACCCTTTTTTATGATAAATTTGGGATATAAGCCCAGTAGTAACACTGCTGGATCAAAGGGTATGTACAGTTTGATAACTTTTTGAGCATAGTTCCAAACTGCTCTCCAGAATGGTTGTATTTGTTCACAACTCCACCAACAATATATCAGTGTCCCAGTTTTCCCGCATCCCCTCCAACAATCATCATTATTTTTTCCTGTCATCTTAGCCAATCTGACAAGTGTGTAGTGATATCTTAGAGTTGTCTTTATTTGCATTTCTCTGATTAATAATGACTTGGAGCATCTTTTCACATGACTAGAAATAGTTTCATTTTCTTCATCTGAGAATTGTCTGTTCATATCCTTTGACCATTTTTCAATTGGACAATGCCTTGATTTTTTATAAATTAGAGTTAATTCTCTATATATTTTGGAAATGAGGCCTTTATCAGAACCTTTGACTGTAAAAATATTTTCCCAGTTTATTGCTTCCCTTCTAATCTTGTCTGCATTAGTTTTGTTTGTACAAAAAACTTTTCAGTTTGGTATAGCTGAAATTTTCTATTTTGTGATCAGTAATGATCTCTAGTTCTTCTTTGGTCATAAATTTCTTCCCCTTCCACAGGTCTGAGAGGTAAACTATTTTGTGTTCCTCTAATTTATTAATAATTTCGTTCTTTATGCCTAGGTCATGAACCCATTTTGACCTTATCTTGGTGTACGGTGTTATGTGTGGATCAATACCTAGTTTCTGCTATATTAGTTTCCAATTTTCCCAGCAATTTTTGTTAAACAGTAAGTTCTTATTCCAAAAGCTGGGGTCTTTGCGTTTGTCAAAGGCTAGGTTGCTATTGTTGTTGACTGTTTTGTCCCTTGAGCCTAACTTATTCCACTGATCAACGAATCTATTCCTTAGTCAATACCAAATGGTTTTTGTAACTGCTGCTCTATAATATAATTTTAGATCTGGTACAGCTAAGCCACCTTCATTTGATTTTTTTTTTCACTAATTCCCTTGAAATTCTTGACCTTTTGTTTTTCCATATGAATTTTGTTGTTATTTTTTCTAGGTCATTAAAATAGTTTTTTGGGAGTCTGATTGGTATAACGCTAAATAAATAGATTAGTTTAGGTAATATTGTCATCTTCATTATATTTGCTCTCCCTATCCAAGAGCATTTAATATTTTTCCAATTGGTTAGATCAGACTTAATTTGTGTGAAAAGTGGTCTGTAATTTTGCTCATAACGATTCTGATTTTCCCTTGGCAGATAGATTCCTAAATATTTTATATTATTAGTAGTTACTTTAAATGTAATTTCTCTTTGTAACTCTGACTGTTGGATTTTGTTAGTGATATATAAGAATGCTGATGACTTATGTGGGTTTATTTTATAACCAGCAACTTTCCTAAAGTTGTGGATTATTTCTAATAACTTTTTAGTAGAATATCTGGGGTTCTCTAAGTATACCATCATATCTTTGGCAAAGAGTGATAATTTGGTTTCCTCATTGCCTATTCTTATCCCTTTAATCTCTTTCTCACCTCTTATTGCAAAAGCTAGCGTTTCTAATACAATATTAAAGAGTAACGGTGATAGTGGACAACGTTGTTTCACTCCAGATCTTATTGGGAATGGTTGCAGTTTGTCTCCATTATATATGATCCTTACTGATGGTTTTAAATAGATGCTGCTGATTATTTTAAGGAAAAGTCCATTTATTCCTATACTCTCAAGTGTTTTTAATAGGAATAGATGTTGGATTTTGTCAAATGATTTTTCTGCATCTATTGAGATGATCATGTGGTTTTTGTTAACTTGGTTATTAATATGGCCAATTACATTGATAGTTTTCCTAATATTAAACCAACCCTGCATTCCTGGTATAAATCCTACTTGATCATAGTGCATTATCCTGGGGATTATTTTCTGTAGTCTTTTTGCTAATATCTTATTTAAGATTTTAGCATCAATATTCATTAGGGATATTGGTCTATAATTTTCTTTCTCTGTTTTCAACCTACCTGGTTTAGGTATCAGTACCATGTCTGTGTCATAAAAGGAATTTGGTAAAACTTCTTAATTCCCTATTTTATCAAGTAATTTATATAGCATTGGGGCCAATTGTTCTTTAAATGTTTGGTACAATTCACAAGTAAATCCATCTGGTCCTGCGGATTTTTTTCTTAGGAAGTTGTTTAATTGCCTGTTCTATTTCTTTTTCTGAAATGGGACTATTCAAGCAATTTACTTCCTCCTCTCTTAGTCTGGGAAGTCTATATTTTTGGAGGTAGTCATCCATTTCACTTAGGTTATCAAATTTATTGGCATAAAATTGAGCAAAATAACTCATTATTTCTCTAATTTCCTTTTCAATGGTGGAAAGTTCTCACTTTTCATTTTTAAGACTACTAATTTCATTTTCCTCCCTCCTTTTTCTAATCAGATTTACCAAAGGCTTATCTATTTTATTAGCTTTTTCATAGAAACAACTCTTAGTTTTATTAATTGGTTCAATAGTTTTTTTTACTTTCAATATTTTTAATTTCTCCTTTTAATTTTAGAATTTCAAATTTAGTATTTGATTGGGGGTTTTTAATTTGGTCTTTTTTTAGTTTTTTTATTTGCAAGCCCAATTCATTAATCTTTTCTTTCTTTGTTTTACTCAAGTAAGCCTCTAAGAATATAAAATTCCCTTTTATTACCGCTTTGGCTGCATCCCACAAATTTTGTTATGACGTCTCATCATTGTCATTATCTTGAGTGAAATTATTTATTGTATCTATAATTTGCTGCTTCACCCAATCATTCTTTATGATGAGATTGTTTAGTTTCCAATTACTTTTTGTTCTATTTACCCCTAACTTTTTGTTGAATGTAGTTTTTATTGCATCATGATCTGAAAAGAAAGCATTTACTATTTCTGCTTTCTTGCATTTAATTTTGAGGTCTTTATGTCCTCATATATGGTCAATTTTTGAATAGGTTCCATGAACTGCTGAGAAGAAAGTATATTCCTTTCTGTCTCCATTCAATTTTCTCCAAAGATCTAACATACTTAATTTTTCTAGTATTCTATTTATTTCTTTAATTTCTTTCTTATTTGTTTTGTGGTTTGATTTGTCTAATTCTGAGAGTGCACGGTTGAGATCTCCCACTATTACAGTTTTGTTGACTATTTCTTCTTGCAACTCTCTTAACTTCTCCTTTAGGAAGTTGGATGCCATACCATTTGGTACATATATGTTTAATATTGATATTGCTTTGTTGTTTATGCTACCCTTTAGCAGGATTTAGTTTCCTTCCTTATCTCTTTTAATTAGATCAATTTTTGCTTTTGCTTGGTCTGAGATAAGGATGGCTACCCCTGCTTTTTTGACTTCACCTGAAGCATAATAGATTTTGCTCCAGCCTTTTACCTTTACTCTGTATGTATCTCCCTGCTTTAAATATGTTTCTTGTAAACAACATATTGTAGGGTTCTGACTTTTGATCCAGTCTGCTATCTGCCTCCTCTTTATGGGGGAGTTCATCCCTTTCACATTTACGGTTAGAATTACTAATTCTGTATTTCCTGCCATCCTAATAACCCCAGATTATGCTTTACGTTTTCTTGCCTCCCCCAACCCACTTTCCCCTTTTTGAACTTATGTACCCCACTTGTACCACGATGCTTACCCTCTTTAGAATCCCTCCCTCCCCCTATTTGAATCTTTTCCCTTTACTTACCTTATTACTCTTTTTCTTTTCCCTTTTCCTCTCCCCCTTTTTTAATGAGGCGAGAGAGAATTTTCTCTAAAACAAATTCAATTATTTTCTCTTTGAGTTAACTCTGATGAGAGTAAGATTCACACAATGTTCCTCCCCCTCTCTAAATTCCCTCAGATATGATAAGTTTCCTTTGCCTCATGGGATGTGGTTTCCCTCTTTTTATCCCTCCTTCCCATCTTATTCTGCCATCGTCCCTTTTCCTTATCTACTTCCCTTTTTTATGTTATATCGGTAAAAAGAAATTATACATGTATTCTTTTTGTATATCCACAACAGAAATACAATTCTCAAGAGTTCTTTTTACCTTTTCTGAATCTCTTAAGTCATGTGGTTGGAGATCAAATTTTTTGTTTAGTTCTGGTTTTTTCCTTAGAAACAAATGGAATTCATTTGTTTCATTAAATGTCCATTTTCTTCCCTGGAAAAAATGCTCAGCTTAGCTGGGTAGTTTATTCTTGGCTGCATTCCAAGTTCTTTTGCCTTTCGGAATATCATATTCCAGGCCCTTCGATCCTTTAATGTGGAGGTAGCCAGATCTTTGGTGATCCTTATTGTGGCACCTCGGTATATAAATTGGTTTTTTTTTTTTTTGTTGTTTTCTTTTTGGCTTCTAAAATTTTTTCCTTAATCTGATAGTTCTGAAATTTGGCCACAATATTCCTTGGCGTTTTTATTTTAAAGTTTCTTTCAGAAGGCATTCACTGAATTCTTTCAATGCCTATTTTACCTTCTGATTCTATTACATATGGGCAGTTCTCTTTAATGATTTCTTGTAAAATCATATCTAGGGTCTTTTTTTCATCATAATTTTCGGAAAGTCCAATAATCCTCAGATTATCTCTCCTAGATCTATTTTGCAAGTGTGTTGTTTTTGCAAGTAGATAATTCATGGTTTTTTCCAGTTTGTCATTTTTTTGGTTTTGCTTGACTGATTCTTGCTGTCTCAATGAATCATTAGTTTCTATTTGTTCACTTCTAATTTTTAAAGAATTATTTTCTTCATTACCTTTTTGTACTTCCTTCTGTATATGTCCAATTCAGTTTTTAAATGAATTGTATTCCTCTATGGAATTTTTTTCCATTTCACTAATTTTTTTTTTTTTAGTGAATTATTTTCTTTTTCCAATTCACACATCCTACTTTCTTGCGAGTTCTTTGTCTTTTCCAATTCACAAATCCTACTTTCTAGTGAATTCTTTATTTTTTCCTATTCACAATTCTTACTTTCCTGAGATTTTTTTCTTTTTCCAATTCACAAATTTTGTTTCCCTGCACTTCCTGGGAATTTTTTATCTTTTCCCATTCGTATTTCAGGAAGTTGTTGCTCTCTTGTAAGACTTCTCTTTCCTTTCCCTGTTTATCTTCTAACTCTCTTTTGAGACTTTTAATGGTCTCTTCTATGAGAGCATCATGCAAAAGGGGACAGGTGATATTCCCTTTTGGGGTATTGTCTGGTGCCTATTTGCTATTAGTCTCTTCAGGTTTGCTGACCTGCTCTTTTTCTGCATAGAAGCTGCATAGAAGCAATTGTTCTTTTCATCTTTTTATTCATGTTTTAAAGCCTTGGGGTATGCCTCCTAGGCAAGGGGGTTACCAGCTTCCTCTGCAGAACAGGAGAGATGTAAACCGGTTTCTGGCTTAGAGGTATGGGAGTGCTCTGAGTGAGAGTTTTCCCGTTCCTCAACTGGAGGTGGATTCAGCACTGGTCGATCTATCAAAGTGCCCAGTTGGGCTGTATGGGTTAGCGATTGCCCAAGGCTAGAGACTAACTGTTGAAAGTGTCACTGCTCCGGGCCAGAGCCTCTTGTGGGTCTGTGGGTATTAGCAGCTGACCACAGATAGCTGATTCTACCGGAAGTCTGCCCAGATGTCTCTGGCCGATCTCTGCCCGATGCAAATCTGCCCTGCAAAAAGCTCTATGGCCCCAAGCTGAGCCCCCCACTGTGCAGATTAGAGGCTAATTTGTGCTGTGCCCTCCTCCCGTGCAGGTTCGCAACTGCCCCAAGGAAAAGCCCTGTACTGTGAGCTTGTGCTGTGATCTGTGCTCTCACTTCTGGTTTGAGGCTCTCCTGGGAAACTAATTTCTCTCCCAGTCTATGCTGATCTCCTCCCTGGCCCCGGAACAAACCTTTTTTGGTGAGACTGCAGATTTTCTTTGGCTGGTGAGTTGTTATACTTTTTATCTTTATGAATTGTAGCAGTCAAGACTATTTTTGAGGCTTGATATAATATTGATAAAGAGGGTAAGAGAAGAGCTTAGAAAGCCGCATGTGCCTTCTCTGCCATCTTGGCTCCATCCTCCCCAGTCCTGCATTCCTTATGTAAACCCTACTTGCTCATGGTATGTTATCCTGGGGATGATTTTCTGTAATCTCTTGTGTAATATTTTATTTAAGATTTTGGCATCGATATTCATTAGGGAGATTGGTCTATAATTTTCTTTCTCTGTTTTCAACCTACCTGGTTTAGGTATCAGTACCATGTCTGTTTCATAAAAGGATTTTAGTAGGACTCCTTCATTCCCTATTTTTTCAAATAGTTTATATAGCATTGGGGCTAATTATTCTTTAAATGTTTGGTAGAATTCACATATAAATCCATCTGGTCCTAGGGATTTTTTCTTAGGGAGTTGATTAATAGTTTTTTCTATTTCTTTTTCTGAAATGGGCGTATTTAAGCAATTTACTTCCTCCTCTGTTAATCTGAAATGGGTGGGGTAAAGAGAGGAATAAGAATTAGGAACATAAAGTTTTGCAAGGGTGAATGTTGAAAATTATTGTTGAATATATTTTGAAAATAAAAAATTAATATTTTAAAAAGGTAAAAACATCCAATGAGGATATATTTTGTCAACAGAGGGAAAATGAAAACATATATTCCATAGTCACATTAAAATACTTATTGAAATTTTATTAAAACAGTAATGTCTTCACTTGGATTAAAGTTGTAAAGATAGTAACTATTTTAATGAATTTTTCTGCTATGATTAGGGGAAAAAAGAACACTTATATTCTTTGGAAATTATATGGTAGAGTCATTTTTAGTGTGCACCTTAAAGCAATATGTTATATCTTGGAAAATATAATTATATTCTTTCAGTGCTCATGATGAACATAATTTTTCCCCTTAAAATAATGTAAGGTTATTTTGGCCATTACCTGTTTAATTGTTGTTTTGTATCTCTAGTAACTAGCACAGTGTCTGAAACATATGCCAAGAGTCCAGCTGGTCTAGGTTTACATTGTTATTTTTAATTCCTCTAATCATGCAAATTGAATTCTTCTTCCTACCTGTACAGCTTATGTGCCTATACTAAATGGATATTTGTTTCATTGAATGCTGTAAGAAAAATTAAAGTCCTTAAATCATAGGAAAGTTCCTAGAAAAATAGTGACATATGAAGAATGAAACTCATGGAAATCTAAGAAATTAAGTAAAGATGTTGATGGTGACTTTCTCTAGATTGACTAAAGATTTCAAGATGTTTTATTTAATTTCTGGAATGTCTTCTAATTAAATAAATAGAGCACTGATGTTCTGAAAGCTAAAGAAATGGATGATGTGAAATAAATCAGCATTTGAACATTATTGTACTATATGAGGTAAACTTATTAGAAAACCAGCCCTCATCAATTCACATCTGCTTAATACAATTGGAATTGGACAATTGGAATAACTCCTTTATAAGTCTTTCTAACTCATCTCTTTCTCCTATGCAACCCATAATCCATATATCTGTCACATAAAATTCACACTGATTTTCCTAAATTATAATTTCTAACAATATTACCCCTCTGTTAGGAATTCCCCATTGTTGATGAATGTTGGAGAGGATGTGGGAAAACTAGGACATTGATGCATTGTTGGTGGAGTTGTGAACGAATCCAACCATTCTAGAGAGCAGTTTGGAACTATGTTAAAAAAAAGTTATAAAACTGTGCATACCTTTGATCCAGTAGTGCTACTACTGAGCTTATATCCCAAAGAAATACTAAAGATGGGAAAGGGACCTGTATGTGCCAAAATGTTTGTGGCAGCCCTTTTTTAGTGGCTAGAAACTGGAAAATGAATGAATGCCCATCAATTGAAAAATGGTTGGGTAAATTGTGGTATGTGAATGTTATAGAATATTATTGTTCTGTAAGAAATGACCAGCAGGATGAATACAGAGAGTCTTGGAGAGGCTTACATGAACTGGATGCTGAGTGAAATGAGCAGAACCAGGAGATCAGTTTACACTTCAATAATAATACTGTATGAGGATGTATTCTGATGGAAATGGATTTCTTCGACAAAGAGAAGATCTAATTCAGTTCCAATTGATCAATGATGGACAGAATCAACTATATCTAGAGAAGGAACACTGGGAAATGAGTATAAACTGTTTGCATTTTTGTCTTTCTTCCCAGGTTATTTTTCCCTTCTGAATCCAATTCTCCCTTGCCACAAGAGAACTGTTCAATTCTGCACAGATATATTGTATCTAGTATGTACTATAACATATTTAGCATGTATAAGACTGCTTACCATCTAGGGGAGGGGGGTGGAGGGAGGAAGGGAAAAACTGGAACAGAAGTGAGTGAAAGGGATAATGTTGTAAAAAATTACCCATGCATATGTACTGTCAATAAAAAGTTATAATTATATAAAAAAAAATCCCCATTGTTTTGACATTACCTCCATGATAAAATAAAAACACATTTAATAGTTCAAAATACTTCATAATTTGACTCTCTCTTTTCCTAACATATTTAGTTTTATTCTCTTCCATGTATCCTGTTGTCTAACATCCTATCTTAATTGCTTTCCCTTAAATACCACATTCTACTTCATGTCTTCATATCTTGTCATGTGCTGTCCCCTCATATCTGCAGTGTTCTCCAACCTTATTTTCACCTCTTGGAATAACTATATTACTTCATATCTTAGCTCAGGTGCCTCTTGAACTATGAGCTCTCTCCTCACAACTCTCATTTTTTGTTGTCTAACCATCCCAGTTATTTTGAATTTATCTTGAATATATGGTGTCTACTTGTATTTCTGCTTGTTCCTCAGATACAACATAAATTCCTTGAAAGCTGGGATTGTTCAATTTTTGTATCTACTCTCAGAATCTAATCTTTTGCCTATCACAGATTAGGAATTTTTTTTTTTGTTTAATCATAGATTCTTGCAGGATTTTGTGTGTGTAAGCAGAAAGAAAAACTGATACCTGTTTATGCAAAAGAGCAAAGACATAAATGGATATGGGTTGCTATAAGGAACTTATTAGAAAAAGAATAAATACATAAAAGGTCCATAGGGAAGCTGAATTGGAATGGTCATTGTGTCAGCTGTTCTACTAGATATTTTAGTACACCTGGAGGCTAAGACCTTTATACTAAAATTAGGAATTCTGGATTCTATCCTTACTTCATCACTTATCAGACATATGATCATGGTCAAATCACATAAGCTTTCTAGGATATAAGATATTTATGAGTAAATTAAATGAGGGATGAGCAGTGGAGAAATAGTTTGACCAGATCATCTCCAAAGTCCCTTTAAATGAGGAAGGTAGTATCCTATGTACAATGTGGCAAGGAAACAGAAAAGACGCGTGAAGGACCATAGTTTTGTAACACAACAACCTCACCATTAGGGACCTTTCCATAGAGGCATACTGCATGAAGAAGTAATGTAAATAATATATAAATCCTTAAGAAGATTTATGCAATATAACACTATTTTTTTCAGAGTGTAAAATACAGAGAAAAACATGTTTCTGATGTTTTATCTTTATTGTTGTTATTACTCATCTTATCCTTTTGTTTGATACCTTGTGGGTATTATTCTTTTCTTTCACACAGAATTTTTCATGGTACCAATCAAATATCTCTGCTACTGTTCCTGAGTTTCAAATAGATATTCTTTTGCCATGATAGCTATTCAAATGAATTAAGATTAAGGTACTGAAGAAAAACAAAAAATACTTATTTAGCATAGAGATGTAAGTAGGAATTTTTTCAATGAAGGCAAAAAATTTACTCGTAAATAGGTAGTGAAAAGAGGGCAATAATGACAATGACAGAGAGGATAGAACAATCATAGATTTAGTTACACTGAAGAACTTCATTCATTATCCTACAGGGATTATAGAGAAAGAGTGCTGGGGGGAAGAGAAATCATGGTCAAAAGATCCTAGAGTTCATGACCTGGAATGTTCTCATACTGAGAGAGGATGACTGTCTTATTCACACTACTTTCATACCCCGAATTTCACATGTGATATTACATATAAAATTACTGATGATGGAAAATTATAACTAAATCAAGAGACACTTATTAAGGTGATAGGAAAAAAAAACAAGTGTTTATTTATTATTGCTATTGTTTCAATTGTGTCTAACTCTTTGTGATCTTTTTGGGGGTGTCCTTGTCAAACATATTGGTATGCAGGGGCAAAGCTAAGACAACTGAGCAAACTCAATTGTTTGCCTGAGTTCTCCCTGATTTTCCTCAGAATAAATGTTAAAGTAAACCTCTAAACAGATTCTAGAGAAATACAAGCTACAAAAGACAGAGTGAAATAACTTTAAGATAACTTAGAAGGACTTTAGGAAAAGTCTGTCACATTTGGGTAAAAGAGGAGCACAATTCAAAACAGTGTCCATGCAAGTTAGGAGAAGGACTTTAGCCAGAGTATAGATCAGTACTCAAGGCGCCTAAGTTCTGACACTTTGGTCAGTGGCACAGCAGGCTAACTGTTTGGCCTCCAGCCCCAGCACAAAAGGCAAACTGCCAGCCCCAGAACTTCCCACCCACAACCTCCCAGAACAACAGAATGACCCCAGCAGAGTGCACAAGCTGCCAGTACCTGAGGCCTTTGAGCAGAAAGCTAGTAACCAGATCCCTAGTCCCCTGCATAAAAATCTTGGGACAGCAGTTCCTATTTCCCAGGAGCAAAGCTCAACTTTAAAAGTCGCAAAATATGCTAAAATAGGTATTAGACCAAGTATTAACCTGGACAATAAACTAGTGCCATACCAGGAAACTGAAGTGATTCCATTTGAATGGTCAGAAAGATTCTGAACATCATGTGGCAGGATGAGATATTAGACAATGAGGTCCTAAGCTGCCAGGTATTTCAACTCTACTTCAGAGAGCAAAATCTGTCACATTGTTAAAATGCCAAATGTATGCTTGCCCCAAAAGACTCTTATATAGAGAACTCACATAGGGAAAGCCCTCACAAGGTGATCAGAAAAAAGCATACAAGAGTACTTTCATGGTCTCTCTAGTAACTTTATAATTGATTGTATGACATGGAAAATACTGACACAGGACTGCCTAACATGAAGAGCCCTCATCAGAGAAAGTGTTATGGTTTATGAATAAGGCAAAATTGAATCAGATCAGAAAATAGGAGATGCTCAAATTTGAGAAAGCACCTTAAATGTCCATAGAGACTATCTGATCTGTGGCAGAGCATTCTGAACTTGTTTTGGTCTGATAAGTCCCAGGTGGACACACTGTAACTCTACTCTAACATACTGATGTCATTTTGATCATCTTTGAAAATGAAAATGAAAAATGACAACCAGTCAACCATTGTACAATAGTATTGCATTACATTCATATATAGCAGCTTATTTGACCATTCCTCAATTGATGGGCATCCCATTAATTGCTTCTAAGACCAGTCAATATAATCAAAATGGTAATTCTGCCTAAGTTAATTAACTTAATCAATTCCAGACCAAATGAATTAAGAAAAAAAAATTTTATGGAGTTGAAAAATAATGAAAATCATCTGAACTAATAAAACATCAAAAATATCAGGAGAAATAATGAAAAAAATTATGGAGGAGAGTGATCTAGCAGTACTAGATATGAAACACCATTACCAATCAGTAATCAATAAAACAATATGGTACTAGCTAAGAAATAGAGAGGAGGATCAAAGGAGTACAGAATACATAGTAATTTCATGTTTGATAAGCCCAAACATCCAAGCTTTTGAGATAAGAACTCACCATTTGACAAAAATTTCTGGAAAACCTGGACAGCAGTTTAGGAGTAGCCAGATATACATCAATGTCTCATATCATGTATCAAAATAAAGTCAAAACGGATACATTATTTAGATATAAAGGGTAGTATCATAAGTAAATTAGAGAGCATGAAAAAACTTGCCTGACAAATCTATGTAAAAGGAAAGAATTTGCTACCAAATAAAAAAGAGGATCATGAGAAATAGTAGCATTATTTTTTACATAAAATTAAAAACTGCAAAACCAAAATCAATGTAGCCAAAATTAAAAAGAAAATGGGAAACAAAAACATTTTGGCAAATTTCTTTCATAGAAGAATTACTCATTACTCAATCTAAATATACAAAAATAAGAGCTATTCCTCAATTGATAAATGGTCAACGGATATGAGTATTTCTTTTTTTCAAAAAGGAATCAAAGCTAATAATAGTCATATTAAAATGTACTAAATCACTACTGATTAGAGAAATACAAATTAAAATAATTCTGAGCTAATATTTCACACCTATCAGGTTGACTAATATGACAGAAAAAGAAAATGACAAATGTTGGAGGGGATGCGGACATTATTTTTAGTGAAGTTACAAAGTAGTCCAAACCATTCTAGAAAATAATTTTAAACTATGCCCAAAGGATTATAAAACTGCACAATGGCCTTTGACCTACTAATACCACTACTAGGTCTTTATTTCAATGAGACAAAGTAAAGGGGAATGAAGCTATTAGCCCTTTCTGTGGTGGCAAAGAATTGAAAAATTGAAGATATTTCCATCAACTGGGGAATGGCTGAACAAGTTGTAGAATATTATTGTGTTAAAATATTATTATGCTACTATAATGAATTTCAGAAAAACCTGGTGGTCTTAAATGAACTGATGCAAAGGAAAGTGAGCAGAATCAAAAGAGTATTGCACACAGTAACAGCAATATTGCAATGATCATTAATTGAGAAAGATTTAGCTACTTTAATCAAGATAACATTCAAAGTTAATTTCAAAGGATCTATGATGAATAATTTTTTCCTCTTCTAGAGAGAATTCTGAGTATAGATTGATTCATGATTTTTCATTTTTAAATTTTTATTGGGCTTTTGTATATACTTTCTTTTGCAACATAACTAATATGGGAAAGTAGTTTTATATAATTTTAATAACCTAATATCATTAAAGTAAAAATGAGAATATTTCCAATTAAAATGGATTCTGCCACAAAATATAATCCTAATAATTAAAAAATATTTACATTATCTCTTTGTCCTTTGATTTATGCATTCACCTCTGTATATGTATATATATTTTCTCTTTTCATATACTGGTTAACATTTATTGTTTTCTAATCCTGCTTTCATTACATAAAATTACTTTAGGTAAATTTTTTTATTATTATTCATGTTCCCATCTTAATGGTGGAATATTGAGCTGATATGTTTTAATAGTTTATTCAGTCATTTGCCAACTATTAGATATTTAGGCCAATTATTCTTAATTATAAAAAATTCATATTAAACTATGTATATGTGAACATGTACATATGCATATGTACAGCATTCTATTATAGTACTCTTAGACTAGAGTTTCTACTGTATTTGGGTTATTAAATCAATCAAAATATAACTTTTAAAAATAATTTTTATTATATTCTGATACATTATTTCCCCAAAATGCTTCCTTCAATTTTAATTTGATCACCAATGCACCTGTTTTTTCCATTTCTATTGTTTTGTGTCTTATAATTATTTCAACTAATTTAATAGTTGTGATGCTATCTAAATGTTGTTCTTAGTGTGTTTTTGTCTAATTACTCAGGTTTAGGTTTTAATGATTCAAAACATGTGTGTTTAATAAACTGTTGGTATTATATTTTACCTTTAATCTAGTAGACAATAGGTTATGACATTGAAATTTTGTATCATTTGTATATTGTAAATATCGAGTTACATATTTACCTTATCAGCATAAAGGAGGAAAAAAGTAACAAGAAAAGCTAGGTTGGAATCCTTCCTCTACCACTTATTACCTATATAATCTTTGTAATTAATCAAACAATCAAATATTCAGCACTGGGAATACCAAGCAAGACAAGAGGTACTCAAAGAGGTCCCCATCTAATAGAGAAGATAACAAATATGTGCAAAGAAACTATATACAGCATTAAAAAATTAAAAGAAACTGCATCACAATTAAGAGGGAATAGATGGTGGGATTTTAGTTGGAATAAAAAAAAAACAACACAGAAGTAAGTACTCAAAATAGAGGAAGGAGAGCATTCCAGTCCAGGAGGAGAGCTAGAGAAACTGCCCAGAGCCCCTACATGGAGTATCTTGCTTATGGAATAGGCAAGAAGCCAGAGTCACTTAATTGAAGAGTACACATTAGGAAATAAAGTGTAACAAGACTGAAAAGTTGAGAAAGACTAAGGCAACAAAGAGCTTTTAATGTCCAAAAGGGCATTTTTTTTCTTTGTCTAGACGCAATAGGTAGCACTGGAGTTTGCTGAGTAGGTTGTGATATGCTTAGATCTTAGCTTTAGGAAAACCACTTTGTTAGCTCAATGAAGATTGGATTGATTGGAGCGAGGAGAAATTTGCAGTGAGTTGAATTACTAGCAGGTTATTCCAATAGCCTAGGCACGAGATTGCACAAAAGAGGAGGTACTTTAAATTGAAAGAAGGGATTTTTCAGAGAGATGATTACAAAGGTGAAATCAACTACACATATACATGTGAATGTGTGTGTGTGTGTATACATAATAGTCAACATACAGTAGGTGCTTCATGAATGTTATCATTAACTATTAAATGAAACTCATATTAATCCTGGAATTCTGTACTAAAGAAGATTTAGAAGACTAATTAAAATGTTCCTGAAACATTTCACACCTATTGCTATTACAAACCAAGGATAGAAGTATACTTTGTATGTATATAATTTAATTACTTATCAATTATACTTGGGGAATTCAGCATTGTAGTATGCCATCAGTAGAATTAAAAAAAAAAAACATATTACATCTTTACTTTTAGATAGTTCTGAAACTATGTATACTTTCAGGCATATTATAAAAAATGTCCTCCACTAAGAGATGTTTTCCTAAAAACAAAAACAAAAACATTCAGAGGCTCTGATTTCTATTTTAAATATTCTTAAGGATTTCCTACTTTAATCGTAGACATATATGTATAAAATCATAGACATAACAACAAAATCATATTGAACTCCTTTTCATGCTTATGAATCACAATTAAAATTGAATGGGGAAATCCAGAGAATGATTCATTATAATCAAGTTGGATTTGCATTAACTTAAATAATAAAGCATATTATATTAAAAACAAAGGCCATCTAAAATCATAACTAGCTTATCATTAGACCCATGTGAAACCTTTGACAAGGAAACACCCTCGTTTATACTACAAAGCCTAAAAAGCATTGATATAAAAAGATACTTTTTGATGTGACTAAAAGTATACATCTAAATCCAAATACAGTATTATATATAATGAAGAATTGTATGTAGCTTTGTGAACAAATACAAGAGTAAAATAAAGATATTTGTTTGATGTTAATTTTAAAAATTGATAGAAATAACACAAGAAAAATAAATTGAAAACACAAATGTAAGGAAAGATGAGACAAATCTATAATCATAATTATTGATTCTTTGTCTGTTGTTTTTGAAAAAAGAAACCAAAAAAAAAAAAAAAGGGATGTCTTAATTTCTGTGTGAGCTGAATTTAAAGAGGCAGAGGAACATGAAGTTGTAAGCCTTATTCTCTTCAGTCATTGAAGTCCAATGGCAAGACAAAAATCAGGGTGACTGGAGGTGGTCTAGAATTCAGTGGATGCTAGGCTCTAAGTTAAGAGCTCCACAGCTTAATAGTTGCCTTCATGGCCATGGATCAAATTGTTCTCATCTGTCATTTTTCTGGAGACAGTCTTCACATATTTGGGTTAGACATTGCCCAAATTCACCAACAGGTTTGAGGCACGTTGCATGCTCTTGACCTGGCTTAACCCATCTCCTATAACTGTTTTTAACAGTGTGGCCATGGCTTATGCAACGTCTTTTTTGAGCCACAGTTGAGAGCTGAGTAAAAGGTGAACACCAAAAGTGGATTAATGCCATATATATATATATATATATATATATATATATATATATATATATATATATATATATATATATATAAAGAGAGGAATATATATATATATATATATATATATATATATATTTATATATATACACAAATATAGAGAGATATATAGATAGATATAGCTATAGATATATCTTATGTGCTTATGTTATCCTCATTTTATAGATGAAGAAACTGAAGTTAAGTGTATAATGTCATTCAGCTAGCTGGTATAGTTATCTAAGACTAGATTAAAAGTCTGGCCTTTCTGATTCCAGGATGTGTCCTGTCCAAGGCACCACATAGTTGCCCCAGGACTACAAGCTGATAATATGGTAGTTTATAAAGAAGTTCCTGGAGAATCAGTGAAGAAATTAATGCTTGATAAAGTATAAATGTACAAAATCAATAGCAATTCTAAATAGCACTAATAGTCCCAAAAGGAAATAATAGAAAGAGAAAATCCATCCAAAATAACAACAAAATTCATAAAATACATGAAACTAAATCTACTATGCCTTATTTAATATCTATACAGGTAAAAATAAAGAGCACACACTTCTTATGAAAAAAAAAAAAAAAGGAGAGATAACTTACTTAGCACGAGGAATGTCCTGTGCTCTTCATTAGACCACATAAATATAAGAAATATCAAGATACTTGTGAAATTATTTTTATAATTTTAATGATATCTCAAATTATCAAAGAAATTCTTTATAGTGCTAGAAAAATAACAAAATTAATTGGATGGAGTCTAAATTATTGAATCTTAGGAAAAATAATTTTTAAAAATTTTAAAAAAATTTAAAAAATTAATTATATTGCAAAACAATAGGCATTGAAACCATTCAATGCAAGTCAGAAATAAAATGTCAATCAATGGAACAGATTAGATAAAAATCATATAAAATTAAACTCAACAATCTAGTTTTCTAAGAATTTTAAATTATAAAAATTTAGGGGGGGAAATCAGTTTGATAATAACTACGAGGAAAATTATTCCTAGTGTTGGATTGCTAGACTTATAGTAGGTTTGAGAGTTAAATTTAACATATGTCCCAAGGAGATCTAAAACCAAGGCATATATTTAATAAACACACTGATATTCAGAATAAAACTTTTTAATACCAAATAACTGAAACTCAAATGGGTAAAACTTTGATTCAACATCTAAAAATAGTAATAAATAACGTAATAGAACATTTTTGTGTGACAGAAAATGACAAATATGAAGACTGAGAAATATGGAAAAATGTTTGTAGATTAAAGAATAAAATAAACAGAATCAAAAGATTAATATGCAAAATGATTACAATGTTGTAAATGGAAATATCATTGAAAAGGAAAAATAAAATTTCTGCACTATTGAAAACATAATTGTGGCCTCAAAAAATATTTAGTATCTTCTTCCTCCCAGTTAAGGAAGAAGGGCAATTAGGGCAAGAAGTTGCTTATTTTCAAAGATATGATCATTTTAATGAATGTTTTTACTTAAACTTTATTTGTTATGAGAATATGTTCCATTTAAAAGTGGAGAAGATTTTTTTTTCAGAGGCGAGAGGGAAGTAATGACTAAAGCAACAATAGTTGCATTTCTTGTTTTAACAAAAAGAAAATGGGAACAGAAACCAATTATGAAGATATCATTTTGCTCTGCCTTCAGTCTTCCAAAATTATCTGGTAGAAAAAAATATTTAGGACTATGATTTTGTCAAATCATAAAATCATGTTTTTAGTCCTGAATTTTCCTTTCAGAAAATTTGCTTTCAGGAAATGCACTTCTGTTTTACCAAAATATATATATTAGATTTGTCTTGCAACAGTTGCAAATAAGTGCTTCAGGTGAAGGTATGCATTCAAACAGGCTACAGCAGAGCCCTAGGCCTCTAGACACAGATTCCTTTAATTTCTCAGGGCCTAATTCTCACAAATGAAATCAATAGAGCCTTAACTACATATATGGTATGCTAACTAAGCTTTTCTCTGTAACATGCCCCAGGGCAGGATGCAAGTTCATTAATCATTATGCCAATCACTCAATTTAAATTCTTTTTTCCCTGACTTTATCATGTGACAAAGAGGACCTTTTATTGGGCAAGACATTCTACTTGATGAAGGATTTTGAAAAAAGCATTTTTCTCTTTATTTAAAATAGAAATTAAGTATAAAAAATCAACAAACTTAATTTTATAATAATTTGTTGTTATGTAAAACACTTATAGGAGGTATGCCATTATTCCTTCAAGTGTGAATCTAATCTACTTGCCTTAGAGCAAAATGTAGCATTAATAATTCAATATTTTAAGATTTTTTCTACAACCCATTAAATATAACTTGAATATAATAAATTTTGTCAGTTTTCCTTTTCAAATTATAGAAAGCTACTGGACATTTGTACAATTACCTGATATATTATATTGAAAAGCAATATTAAAATAATATATTGTATTTAAATATTTAATAATGCCTACAAATAAAAATTACTAACATAATAATAATCAATGCTGTTTCTTAGGATCATAAAAGTTAGAGGCAGAAAGGAAATATGAAAATAGAACTTTAAGAAAAGGAAGGGAGAAACGAAAACTTTTTTATAAGGAACCTACTATGTGATAGGGTTACAAATACTTTACAAATATATAATTTAATCCCATGTGTATCTAATCTATTCCATTGAACTACTACTCTATTTCTCAGCTAATACCAAATGATTTTGACAGCTGTTTTATAATATAGTTTTAGGTTTGGTATTGCTAAGCTACCACCCTTTGTATTTTTTTTTTCATTAATTCCCTTGATATGCTTTACCATTTGTTTTTTTTTTCCCATATGGACTTTGTTATTATTTTTTATAATTCTATAAAATAAAAAAATGAACTGATGCTGAGTGAAACTAGCAGGGCCAAGAGATCATTAAATACTTCAACAACAATACTATATGATGACTTTGCTCAGCTCTGCTCACTTTAATCCAATTTATGTTCAAATCAAGAGCATAATGACTCTTTTTTTTTTTTTTTTTTATCTTAATAGCCTTTTATTTACAGGTTATATGTATGGGGAACTTTACAGCATTGACAATTGCCAAACCTCTTGTTCCAATTTTTCCCCTCCTTCCCCCCCCCTCCCCCAAATGGCTGGATGACCAGTAGATGTTAAATATATTAAAATATAAATTAGATACATAATAAGTATACATGACCAAACTGTTATTTTGCTGTACAAAAAGAATTAGACTCTGAAATATTATACAATTAGCCTGTGAAGGAAATAAAAAATGCCAGTGGGCAAAAATATAGGGATTGGGAATTCAATGTAATGGTTCTTAGTCATCTCCCAGAGTTCTTTCACTGGGCGTAGCTGGTTCAGTTCATTACTGCTCCATTGGAAATGATTTGGTTGATCTCATTGCTGAGGATGGCCAGGTCCATCAGAATTGGTTATCATAACATTGATGCATTGTTGGTGGAGTTGTGAACGAATCCAACCATTTTGGAGAGTAGTTTGGAACTATGCTCAAAAAGTTATCAAACTGTGCATACCCTTTGATCCAGCAGTGTTACTACTGGGATTATATCCCAAAGAGATTATAAAGAAGGGAAAGGGACCTGTACGTGCACGAATGTTTGTGGCAGCCCTTTTGTAGTGGCTAAAAACTGGAAACTGAATGGATGTCCATCAGTTGGAGAATGGCTGAATAAATTGTGGTATATGAATATTATGGAATATTACTGTTCTGTAAGAAATGACCAACAGGATGATTTCAGAAAGGCCTGGAGAGACTTACACGAACTGATGCTGAGTGAAATGAGCAGGACCAGGAGATCATTATATACTTCAACAACAATACTATATGATGACCAGTTCTGATGGAACAGGCCATCCTCAGCAACGAGATCGACCAAATCATTTCCAATGGAGCAGTAATGAACTGAACCAGCTATGCCCAGAAAAAGAACTCTGGGAGATGACTAAAAACCATTACATTGAATTCCCAATCCCTATATTTATGCACACCTGCATTTTTGATTTCCTTCACGAGCTAATTGTACAATATTTCAGAGTCTGATTCTTTTTGTACAGCAAAATAACGTTTTGGTCATGTATACTTATTGTGTATCTAATTTATATTTTAATATATTTAACATCTACTGGTCATCCTGCCATCTAGGGGAGGGGGTGAGGGGAAGGAGGGGAAAAATTGGAACAAGAGGTTTGGCAATTGTTAATGCTGTAAAGTTACCCATGCATATATCCTGTAAATAAAAGACTATTAAATTAAAAAATAAATAAATAAATAAATAAAAGAATTGGTTATCATATAGGATTGTTGTTGAAGTATATAATGATCTCCTGGCCCTGCTCATTTCACTCAGCATCAGTTTGTGTAAGTCTCTCCAGGCCTTTCTGAAATCATCCTGTTGGTCATTTCTTACTGAACAGTAATATTCCATAATATTCATATACCACAATTTATTCAGCCATTCTCCAACTGATGGGCATCCACTCAGTTTCCAGTTTCTGGCCACTACAAAGAGGGCTGCCACAAACATTCTTTCACATACAGGTCCCTTTCCCTTCTTTAAGATCTCTTTGGGATATAAGTCCATTAGTAACACTGCTGGATCAAAGAGTATGCACAGTTTGATAACTTTTTAAGTATAGTTCCAAACTGCTCTCCAGAATGGTTGGATGTTTTCACAATTCCACCAACAATGTATTAGTGTCCCTGTTTTCCCACAACCCCTCCAACATTCCGCATAATCTTTCCCTGTCATTCTAGCCAGTCTGACAGGTGTCAACACCACATTTTTATCATAAAAGGAATTTAGCAGTACACTTTCTTCACTTATTTTTTCAAATAGTTTACCTAGTATTAGAATTAATTAATATTTAATTGTTTGGTAAAATTCCCCTATGAATCCAAATGGCCTTGGAGATTTTTTCTTAATTCATTACTGATTGGTTAATTTTCTTCTTCTTCTTTTAATGGGACAGTTTAAGTAATTTATTTTCACTTCTCTTAACCTGTAAAATTTACATTTTTGTAAATATTCATCCATTTCAGTTAGATTGTCAGACTTGCTGCCATAGAGCTGTGTAAAATAGCTCCTAATTATTGATATAATTGCTTTTTCATTGGTCGTAAGTGCACACCTTTTAGTTTTGATGCTGTTGATTTTTGTTCCTTTCCTTTTGCTGATCAAATTAACCAAAGGTTTATTTATTTTGTTGGCTTTTTCATAAAACCAACTCTGAGTTTTATTTATTAGTTCAAAAGTTTTTTAAGTTTTGATTTCATTAATCTCTCTTTTGAGTTTAAAATTTTCTAATTTGGTGTTAATTAGGGGGTTTTAATTTGTTTGTTTTCTAGCTTTTTTAGTTATATGACTAATTTATCGATCTGCTCTTTCTCTATTTTATTTATGTAGCTACCTAGAGATATAAAATTTGCCCTAAGAACTGCTTTGGCTGTGAAGTGGATTGTGGTCCCTTTAAGAAACTATTGCTTTCAGATTGATTTATTCCTTTCTGATTCCCAACCCCTCCTAGTTGATGCATTCTCAATTCAGGAAGCTAGGACCTTTGATTCACAAATTCTGGTCAAAAGCATCCCTTTGAATTCCAATAGGAGAGCCAGGCTTATCCCAGCCCCCATAGGATCTGAGCCAACTTGGGCTATCCCAGTCCCATTCTAATGATCTACTCAGGTTTACCAACCCCCACCAAGCAAATTCTAGCCCTAGCTGAAATCCATTGAGGAGACAACTTGGGACTCCAGCCACAGTTCCCTTAGCTAAATCTCTCATTATAAAAAGAGCTAAGCTGGAATCCTCTCTTTGCAGAGGTTCCAAACATGCCAGCTGTGCCATGCTTAGTATCTCCAGGAGCCTCTGCACACTATAATACTGTTTCCAGTGCCCTCTTCTCTTTATCTAACACCTTTTACTGACTACACACTAACCTTACTTCCAATCCCCATAATATACTTCTTTTATCAATCCAGGTTTTCGAGTCTGTAAATTCCTTTACAAGGGACAGGCTGCCAGAAGAGAATCCCTGAACTTCCTACCCTTGCACCACCACTGGACCTCATTTAGACCTTATTTACCAGAAACCCTAATTTAATTTAGATACCCTAAATCTAAACCTCATCAGCTATATCCCATAGGTTTTGCTTTGTTGTCTCATTGTTATCATCTTTTTGGATGAAATAATGGATTGTTTCTGTGATTTGTTAGTTTCCCACTCGTTCTTTGAAATTAGATTACTTAATTTCCGATTGTTTTTATTGTATCTTTCTCTGGCCTTTTATTGAATATAATTTTTATTGCATTGTGGTCTGAAAGGAAGCATTTACTATTTCTGTCTTTCTTCATTTGATTGTGAAGATTTTGTGCCCTAATTAATACATGTTCAATTTTTGTATAGGTGTCATGTCCTGCTGAGAAAACAGTCTATTCCTTTCTGTCAATTTTCTACAAAGGTCTATTATATCTAGGTTTTCTAGGATTCTATAAACCTCTCTATTTTTTTTTTACCTTTGCTCTGTATGTGTCTCTCTGTGTCAAATGTGTTTCCTGTAAACATATTGTAGGATTATGTTTTTCAATCCACTCTGCTTTTTACTTTCTTTTTTTGGGAGAGTTCATCCCATTCACCTTAATAGCTATGATTACCAGCTCTGTATTTTCTTCCATCCTGTTTTCTCACCTGAATATAATATTTTGTTCTCTCTTTTCACCCTGTTTTTACTTGTATTTTTTAACCCATTCTACCCACTACCTTATCTTCTATCAATCCTTCCCCCCCTTTTTTTTTACCCTTTTCCATAGTGTTTATGCCCTTCCTTCTATCCTGTCCTTCCCTTTTGTTTCCACTTTCTTCTGCCTACTTCTTTTTAGAGTTAGATACATTTCTATACTCAACTGAATGATTAAATCATTCCCTCTTAAAGCCAAAACTTATGAGATAAAACTTCAAACAATGCTCATCTCCCTCCCTTCTTTCTTTAGATTGTAACAAGACTTTTCCTTCTCTTCATGTGACCTAATTGTCCCATTATACCTCCCCTTTCCTCTTTTTCCAGTTTAGACTTTCCTCCCTCACAATTCAATGTCTTTTTCTGTTTTTTTTTAATACATGACCAAAACTTTATTTTGCTGTATAAAAAGAATCAGACTCTGAAATATTGTACAATTAGCTAGTGAAGGAAATCAAAAATGCAAGTGGGCATAAATATAGGGATTGGGAATTCAATGTAATGGTTTTTAGTCATCTCCCAGAGTTCTTTCACTTGGTATAGCTGGTTCAGTTCATTACTGCTCCATTGGAGATGATTTGGTTGATCTCATTGCTGAGGATGGCCTGATCCATCAGAACTGGTCATCATATAGTATTGTTGTTGAAGTATATAATGATCTCCTGGTCCTACTCATTTCACTCAGCATCAGTTCATGTAAGTCTCTCCAGGCCTTTCTGAAATCATCCTGTTGGTTATTTCTTACAGAACAGTAATTCAATGTCTTTTTCTTTGATGTTATTGTATCAGGGCCCATTCACAAGTACAACCTCAGTTTATGTGATATCTCTCCTCTGTCTGTCCCTGTGACAGATACAATTAACAAATACTGTTTTCCCATCTAGGGATATAAACAATTAAACTTTAAAATTATATATATATATATATATATATATATCCCCATATTTACCTTTCTGTTGTTCTCTTGAATCTAGTGTTTATATATTAAATATTCTGCTTAGTTCTTTTTTTTTTTAATAGAGATGATTGAAGTCTTTTATTTCATTGAAGTTCTAATGCCTCCCTGAAAGATGATGAATCTCTCTGGATAGTTAATCTTGATTGTAACCTCAAGTTCTTTGCCTTCTAGAATATGGTATTCCAAAAAAGAACCTCTGATACTTTATTATAGAACTTGCCAGATGCTGGGTAATCCTGACTATTGTTCCTTGATGTTTGAATTGTTTTTGTCTGGCAACGTGCACTATTTTTCCCCTGTAAAAGATCTGCTCATAATAAAGATCTTTGCTAAGTTCTATGAAGCACTCTTTCTCTCCCCCTCATACTGCCTTCCCTTTAAAGGTATCCTTCTTCTCATCTATAACTAAATCTGGTTAGCTGCTAAACCCTTTTATGAATAAAATATGAATAAAAAAACAGATTCTTTTGACTCCTTTCCTTAATAATGATAACCCTATTGCATCCTCTCCTCTATTTCATATTTGCCATTCCTGGTACCTATTTTACCCAGAACCTTCTCTCACCTCATTGAAAAAGTGGGAGGGGAAAAATGAAAAGTGAAGAGGTAGAATAAATAGAAGCGAAAAAGAAATAGTTGGTCAAAGGTATAAAAAAGTAGGAGGGACTATAAGGAGAAGGATTCCAAAGAGGGAGGGCAACTTGAAGCAAGGAGTGCCCCTAAGTTAAACAATGGAGAAGGAGGTAAGGGGGAAAGGAAAGATAAAAATATAATCTGGGGATAATAAGATGGCAGAATTAGTAGTTTTAACTATAAATGTGAATGGGGTGAACTCTCCCATAAGTGGAAGCTGATAGCAGACTGAATTAAAAGCAAGAATCCTGCAATATGTTGTTTACAGGAAATACATTTAAAGCAGGGTCATACATACAGGGTAAAAGTAAAAGGCTGGATAAAAATCTATTATGCTTCAGGTGAAATAAAAAAGCATATGTAGCCATCTTGATATCAGATCAAGTAAAAGCAAAAAAAAAAAAAACTGATCTAAATAAAATAGATAAGGAAGGAAACTATATCTTGCTAAAGGGTACCATAGATAATGAAGGTATATCAATACTAAAAATATATGCAGTAAGTGGTATAGCATCTAAATTCCTAAAGAAGAAGTTAAGAGAGCTGCAAGAAGAAATAGGTAGCAAAACTAGAATAGTGAGAAATCTCAACCTTGCACTCTCAGCATTAGATAAATCAAACCACAGAATAAATAAGAAAGAAATCAAAGTGTACAATAGAATACTAGAAAAGTCTAAGTATGATAGATCTTTGGAGAAAACTGAATGGAGACAGAAAGGAGTACACTTATTCCTCTGCAGTAAATGGAAGCTATACAAAAATTGGCCACATATTAGGATGTAAAGATATCAAAATAAAATGCAGAAAAGCAGAAATAGTAAATGCATCATTTTCAGATCATGATGCAATAAAAATTATATTCAATAAAAAGCCAGGGGAAAATAGACCAAAAATTAATTGGAAACTAAATAATCTCATCCTAAAGAATGAATGAATGAAACAGCAAAATCATAGACACAATTAATAAATTCATCTAAGAGAATGATAATAATGAGACAACATACCAAAATTTGTGGGATGCAGCCAAAATGGTAAGAAGTGGAAATTTTATATCTCTAGAGGCTTAGTTACATAAAATAGAGAAAGAAAAGATAAATAAACTGGGCTTGCAACTAAAAAAGCTAGAAAAGGAGCAAATTGTAAACCTCTCGATCAAACACTAAACTTGAAATTCTAAAAATAAAAGGAGAGATTAATAAAATTGAAAGTAAAAAACCTATTAAATTAATAAATAAAACTAAGAGTTGGTTCTATGAAAAACCCGACAAAATAGATATATCTTTGGTAAACTTGATTAGAAAAAGGAAGGAGGAAAATCAAATTGTTAGTCTTAAAAATGAAAAGGGAGAACTTTCCACCAATGAAGAGGAAACTAGAGCAATAATTAGGAATTACTTTTCCCAACTTTATGCCAATAAATTCAATAAACTGAGTTAAATACATGAATACCTCCAAAATTTAGGTTGCCCATATTAACAGAGGAAGTAAATTGCTTATAAATAGTCCCATCTTTGAAAAAGAAATAGAACAAGTTGTTAATCAGCTACCTGAGAAAAAAATCCCCAGGACCAGATGGATTTACATGTGAGTTCTGCAAAACATTTAAAGAATCATTAACCCCAATACTATATAAATTATTTGAAAAAATAGGCAATGAAGGAGTCCTACCAAATTCCTTTTTATGACATAGACATGGTACTGATACTTAAATCAGGTAGGATGAACACAGAGAAACAAAAGTATACATTAATCTCCCTAATGAATATTGATACAAAAATTTTAATTAAAATATTAGCAAAAAGATTACAGAAAATCATGCCCAGGATAATATACCATGACTAAGTAGGATTTATACCAGGAATGTAGGGTTGGTTGACTGTTAGGAAAAATAGAAGTTTAATTTACTACAGAAATAACCAAATTAACAAAAACCATACAATCATCTCAATAGATGCAGAAAAAGCATTTGATAAAATCCAACACCCATTCCTATTTAAAAAAAAAAAAAACAATAGAGAGTATAAGAATAAATGGACTTTTCCTTAAATTAGTCAGTAGCATCTATTTAAAACCATCAGTAAGCATCATATGTAATGGGGATAAACTGGAACCATTCCCAATAAGAGCAGGAGTGAAACAAGGTTGCTCACAATCACCATTACTATTCAATATTGTATTAGAAATGCTAGCTTTGGCAATAAGAGATTAAAAAGAGATTAAAGGAATTAGAGTAGGTAATGAGGAAATGAAATTATCACTCCCTACAGAAGATATGATGGTATACTTATAGAAACCCAGAGAATCTACTAAAAAAGCTATTAGAAATAATTCACAACTTTGTAAAGTTGCAGGATACAAAATAAATCCACATAAATCATAAGCATTCTTATATATCACTAATAAAATTCAATAGCTAGAGATGCAAAAAGAAATTCCATTTAAAATAACTTCCAATAGTATAAATATTTGAGAATTTATCTGCCAAGGGAAAGTCAGGAACTATATGAGCAAAACTACAAAACACTTTCCACACAAATAAAGACAGATCTAACCAATTAGACAAATATTTAGTGCTCTTGGATAGACCGAGGAAATATAATAAAGATGACAAAATTACCTAAACTAATCTATTTATTTAGTGCTATACCAATCAGACTCCCAAGAAACTATTTTAATGATCTAAAAAACATAACAACAAAATTCATCTGGAAGAACACAAGGTCGAGAATCTCAAGGGAACTAATGAAAAAAAAAATCAAATGAATGTGTCCTAGCTGTACCAGGTGTAAAATTATATTATAAAGCAGTGGTCACCAAAACCACTTGGTATTGGCTAAAAAATAGACTAGTTGATCAGTGGAATATGTTAGGTTCCTAGGACAAAACAGTCAATGACTATAATAATTTAGTGTTTGTCAAACCCAAAGACCCCAACTTTTGGGATAAGAATTCACTATTTGACAAAAACTGCTGAGAAAATTGGAAACTAGTATGTTAGAAACTAAACATTTAGTATACCAAGATAAAGTCAAAATGGGTTCATGATCTAGGCATAAAGAATGATATTATAAATAAATTAGAAGAACATGGGATTGTTTACCTCTCAGACCTGTGGAGGAAGAAAGAATTTGTAAGCAAAGAAGAACTAGAGATCATTATTGATCACAAAATAGAAAATTTCAATTATATTATGTTAAAAAGTTTTTGTACAAACAAAACTAATGCAGACAATATTACAAGGGAAGTAATAAACTGGGAAAACATTTATATATTCAAAGATTTTGATAAAGGCATCATTTCCAAAATATATAGAGAATTGACTCTAATTTTTAAGAAATCAAGCCATTCTCCAATTGATAAATGATTATAGGATATGAATAGATAATTTTCAGATGAAGAAATTGAAACTATTTGTAGTCATATGAAAAGGTGCTCCAAATCACTATTGATCAGAGAAATGCAAATTAAGACAACTCTGAGATACCACTACACATGTGTCAGAATGGCTAAGGTGACAGGAAAAGGTAATGATGAATTTTGGAGATGTGGGAAAACTGAGATACTGATACATTGTTGGTAGAACTTTGAACAGATCCAATTACTCTGGAGAGCAATTTAGAACAATGCTCAAAAAATTATCCAACTGTGCACACCCTTTGATCCATCACTATTACTGCTGGGCTTTTACCCTAAAGAGTTCTTAAAAAGGGAAAGGGATCCAACATGTGCAAAAATGTTTGTGGCAGCCCTTTTTGAAGTTGCAAAAAACTGGAAACTGAGTGAATACCCATCAATTGGAGAATTGCTGAATAAATTGTGATATATGAATGTTATGGAATGATATTGTTCTGTAAGAAATGACCAGCAGGATGATTTCAGAGAGGCCTAGAGAGACTTATATGAATTGATGCTAAGTGAAATAAGCAGAATCAGGAGATCCTTATACACGGCAACAACATGATTATACAATAATCAACCTGATGGTTATGGCTCTCATCAACAATGAGATAATTCAAATCAGTTCCAATTGTTCAGTAATGAAGAGAATCACCTACACCTAGAAAGAGAATACTGGCAAATGAGTGTGGACCACCACATAACATTTCCTCTTTCTGTTGTTGTTTGCTTGATTTTTTTTTCCTTCTCAGTTTTTTTTTTCTAGCTCCAATTTTCCTTATGCAACAAGAACTGTATAAATATGTATGCATATATTGGATTTAACATATACTTTAACCTATTTAACATGTATTGAACTACCAGCCATCTAGCAGAGGGGGTGGGGGGAAGTAGGTGAAAAGTTAGAACAAAAGATTTTGCAAGGGTCAATCTGGAAATATTACCCATGCATATCTTATGTAAATAAAAAGATATAATAATAAAAAAGAGAATGACCACTGTGAATTTTTCTCATATTTATTTCAAACTAGAAATTGCTACCCTGGCCACATCACTTTTAGAACAGAAATTAGGGCGTCTACCATAATAACTCAGCTCATACATATTATTTCCAGTAATTAAGTATGTTTCATTAAAGCAGAAAACTTAGAAGTCATTAATAGTATTACTGACAAGCCATGGCCATTAGAACCAATTAGAACATCTTGACTCTATATACATTTCTCTTTTTGATCAACAATAAGGAATAATGTGTGCTGACTCAAAACTTTCCCTCTCCAAAGGCTCTACTTTTGAATCTTTGCCATCTCTTGTCAGGGTTCAAAGAACCTCTTTAACACTTCTGAGTTTGTTCTGGTGGAATGTAAAGCCAAGAAAGTATTACCACCTTCTAATAATACAAAAACATTTTTCATATTATGAATGTGGATAATCCTTCCATCAATCTAATAAAAAAAAAAAACTTTTGCCCTTTCATCTTGTGTATTCATAACTATCTTTCTATAAATTCACTGGAGGCGATTCAACCTCTGTTCTGAGGCCTTTGATTTCTTTTAACATTATGAAGCTGATAGAACATATAGGTTCTTTTTCTGCTATCTGTTACTCTCACCTTGTGATCATCTCATCTTTGTCATCAATACATTTCTTTTATGATATGTTTTACATTATGCCTTTTTATTAATATTTTGTAATGCATTGCAGTCTTCTCTCCACCATGCATGTTTTCATTGCCTTTTTGAAAAAGCATAAAAATTTCTTTATGTATCACTACCACAAAGCCACTCAAGACTATATTTATATTAAATAGATGGGGTTTTGCTCCACTACTACTACTAATTCTAGTATTTCCATATCTTAACTAGATTCATTAGGTTAATGAATTTGGTAACTTTTAATCTTAGAATGGTTATCATACAATGCCCTTCTGTTCAAGCAGCTGCCCCCTCAATGGTTGCACCTATAAGTGTCCTTTTAAACTGCTTATGCATTCAGGCAGCCTTTGCCATTATCTTTCAGGGCATGGTAAATCCATTTATCTTTCCATTCACAATGGAATAGCTTAAATAAGATGAAAAGCTATACTTTATTTGTATTACCTGCAGCAACTACACTTGGCTTTATCAAGGAAATTGATTCACTTACTACACATTTGCCCTTAAGAGTATTTTTCTAAATCAAATAAATGAATGAATGATTATCTTTTGAAACTGATTTCTCTATGAGAATCGTAATTTGGTTTCCATAGAAAAATACTGAATTTATATAATAGAACATACTCAATAGATTCTATACCATGTTAGCAGAGTTTAGAATTTTGATCAAAGATGTTCAAAGAGTTATCATCCTTATATGACTGTGTTGTTGTTTTTCATACTATTATGTCATTTCAGTCATGTCTGGCTCTTTGTTATCACCTTTAGAGGGTTTCTTGAAAAGATACTGAAATGATTTGTTATTTCCTTTCCAGCTCATGTACACATAAAGAAATGAAAACAAACAGGTTTAAATGACTTGACCAGGGTCATAAGAAAGAATCTCAAGCCAGATTTTAATTCAGATCTTTCTGACTCCTGGTACCAATGCTCTATACACTGGGCCAGTAGTTCTCAAAGTATGATCTAGAGAATCCTGGGGATCTCTGAAACCCTTTTAGGGGGTCTACAAATTCAAAAATAGTTTTTATTTCCAATATGGTAAATGTCTATAAATATAATCCAGATAAACAAAAATGCTTTGGAGAGATTCTCAATAATTTTTAATAGGATAAAGATACTGAAAACAAAAGTTTGAGAACCACTGCACTAGGCCCTCTAGCTACCTTACCTGGAGTATAATTTAAAATATTGTGACTAAGAAGCTAGTTGACAATTTGAGAGTCTTAGATAAAGACATCATTTACACATGTTATGGCCATTTTCTTATGCTCCTGATCACTTTGTCATACATTCTTTCTGTTATTTCTGTCCACTAATTTCAATCCCTTGATTGCAATTAAGGGATTATTGTTAATCCCTTCAGATCTGAATTTGTGATCTTGCAATCTACTAAATTCATTGATTTTTTTTTTCTTTATTATTCTGGCTACCTGAGTTCCCCTGTAGTTTAGTTCATGAGCATCTCCAGGAGAGAGAGCTTCTCTCTCCTGTATCTCTCTGCCTATCCTCTCTACCTATCCTCCTTTTTGGATTTCTTCATTATTTCTTCTTCATTCTCTTTCTCCCACCACCTAAGTTTGAATGTTGTCAGTGTTCCTGATGCTGGTTCCTCTCCTCTCTCTTCATTATTTACTTTTTCAATCTCATGGTTTCTTCTTATGTAAATGACTCAAATTTATATCTCCTACCCAAATCTCTGTAGTTCCAATGTCTTGAGAAGCATCACCTCGTACTATTATGGTGTCTTTTGAGAGACTATATTTTGTTGTGTGATGAGGAACAGCCAAAAAGTAGTGAGGTGGTACCATAGTGTATAGAGTGCCAGGCCTGGAAACAGGAAGACTCACCATTCTAAATTCAAACACTGTCTTAAATATTTACTAGCTGTGTGACACTAGGCCAGTCACTTAACCCTATTTGCCTTAATTTTCACAATTATAAAATCAGCTGCAAAAGGAAATGACAAACTATTGTAGTATCTTCACTAAGAATAAATAAATGAAAAATTAATAAAAACAAAAAAGTCACAAAGATTTGTATACAATTGAAATTAGTCAACAATATCAAAACAAATAAGCACATATGTGTATTCATCAAGAGAAAAATATGTGTGTGTGTATGTGTATGTACATGTATACAGAGACAGAGACAGAGAGAGACAGAAATAGGGAGAGAGAGACAGACAGATAGAAATAGAGAGAGACAGAGAAGAAGGGTGAGTGGTGGGAGAGAGGGAGAGGTAGATACATAGCTTTATGTATATGTGCATCTATTTGTTAAATAAAGGAGAAATCAATTAGGTCAACTCTCTGTATAAGTTATAACCATTTTAGCAATTGATTAACCCCAAATTCCCTTATCCCATTTTCCCAAAGTCAAAATTAAGTTTTATAATTATCATTTACTAGTTGTTACCCTAAGCTCTTTGATTTCATATTCTTTATTCAGATTTGACTTTTAAAATATTTAATTTAATAAAATAGCAAAATGTAAAATGTACTAAACTTTTTAAATGAGGGGAATGAGTTTGAGGAAATATAAATTATTTGTGTTGTTGAAATAAGGGCGATTCTATTCCATTCTATTCAATTTATATTGAAATAAAAATATATTCGTATATTAAAGCATGCCTTTCTACAAATTGCTATTTCACCTAAGAAGATTTGGTTACAAAAAGTAAAAGTTAATACTCTAAATTTGCTTTGTCCCTTTTATTATTTACTAGACTTCATACTTTTATATGTTCTCCTTCCTACATCCTAAAACTCATTTTGATTTTCTCTTCTTTGTATTTTACTTATTTGTCTTAATACTTTTTGGAAATTGTGAAATAATCCTCATGATATGTTTTAAAAGAGAAATTCTGTTGGCAAAATATTTTCCTATAGCTTTGCAAAGCATTTTTGTGACTATGGACTATTCTGTACACAAAAACTTGATTTAAGTAACTTCTTCACAGGAACAAATAATAATGCATAATGAGGTGCTCAGAAATGAGTAAATCTACTATTTTATCTTCAGCTACGCTTGTCATCTATAAAAGGCATCTTTCCAAGAACAAAGATGCTACTGAAAACACAATGAAATACTGCTGAAAATATTGGGGTAAATCTTGAACAGAACTGGTCTAGCCAATGGTGAGTACTTTATTTTCTTTTTGATTAAAGCTGTTTATTTTCAAAACATGTGAATAAGTTATTTCCTACATTCATCTTTGCAAAACCTTGTGTTCCAAATTTTTTCCTTCCCTTCCCTCTACCCCCTTCTCTAAATGGCATGTAATTCAATATGTTAAATATGCATAATTCTTCTAAACATATTTCCATAATTGTCATGGTACACAAGAAAAATAGATCAAAAAGGAAAAAAAATAAAAATGAGAAAGAAAACAAAATGCAAGCAAACAACAAAAAAGTGAAAAGTCTATATTGTGATACACACACACATACACATACTCATATATGTGGAGGCAAAACCAAAATGGTGGAGAGGATACATACATGTTTCTTTCTGAGCTCTCCTACTACCTCACACTAATTATGAAATTCAGCCTCTAAATAGTCCTGGACTGTCAGAATCTATGGCTATTGGGAGTGCAGCAAATTACAGCAGAAAGTACTTTTGAAATTTGCCAGAAAAGATCTGCTTTGAACTAGTATGGGCATGGGAGAAGGCAAGGCACAGGCAGGAAGGCAGAACACAGAAGCCAGCTCACACTGTGCAGACCTGGGAGGACTCTACCACAGTGTAGGCTACTCTTCCCTGGTAGCAAGCCAGAAGATCAGCAGAGAAGTTATAAAACATCCAACACAAACACAAAATGTAAAGGGTAAACCTCAAAGTGCTGAAGTCACACTGGAGTTGGCCACACCCACCCAGCACCCTGGTAAAGGGCTGAAGAATATATTATGCTTCAAGTGAAGTTAAAAAAAAAAAAAAAAAAAAAAAAAAAAAGAGGTAGACATTCTGATCTCAGATCAAGCAAAACCAAAAATTGATCTAATTAAAAGACATAAGGAAGAAAACTATATGTTGCTAAAGGGTACCATTGATAATGAAGCAATATCAATACTAAATATATATGAAGCAAATGTATAGTATGGAAAACTCCTAAAGGAGAAGTTAACAGAATTGCAAGAAGAAATAAATAGCAAAACTAAAATAGTTGAAGATCTCAAATTTACTCTATCAGAACTAGATAAATCAAACCACAAAATAAATAAGAAAGAAGTTAAACAGGTAGAATACTAGAAAAGTTAGGTATTATAGATCTTTGGAAAAATTGAATGGAGACAGAATGGAGTACATGTTCTTCTTGGCACTTTGTGAAACCTATACAAAAATTGACCATGCATTAGTGCATAAAGACCTCAAAATAAAATGCAGAAAGACAAAAATAGTAAATGCAGTTTTTCAGATAATGATGCAATAAAAATTACATTCAATAAAAATTCAAGGGAAACTAGACCAAAAAGTAATTGGAAACTAAGTAATCTCATCCTAAAGAATGAATGGGTGAAACAACAAATCAAAGACACAATTAATAATTTCATGTAAAACAATGACAATAATGAGACAATATACAAAATTTGTGGATTGCAACCAAAGAAGTAATAAGGGAAAAATTTTTTATATCTAAAGACTTACTTGTATAAAATAGAAAAAGAAGATCAAGGAATTAGGCTTGCAACTAAAAAAGCTGGAAAAAGAGCAAATTAAAACCCCCAATCAAATACTAAACTCAAAATTCTAAAAATAATAGGAGAGACTAATAAAATTGAAAGTAAAAAAATATATTGAATTAATAAACAAAACTAAGTGTTGATTTTGTGAAAAAAACAATAAAATAGATAAACTTTTGGTAAATTTGATTAGAAAAAGGAAAGAGGAAAATCAAATTGTTAGTTTTAAAAATGAAAAGGGAGAACTTGCCACTAATGAAGAGGAAATTAGAGCAATAATTAGGAGTTACTTTGTCCAACTTTATGCCAACTTTATAATTTTGACAACATACATGAAATGGAGGAATACCTACAAAAATATAGCTTGCCCAAATTAACAGAGGAAAAAGCTTAAATAGTCACATTTTAGAAAAAGAAATAGAACAAGCTGTTAATCAGCTACCTAAAAAAATATCCCCAGGACCAGATGGATTTACATGTGAATTCTACCAAACATTTAAAGAAGAATTAATTCCAATACTATATAAGTATTGGAAAAAGAGGGAATGAAGGATTCCTACCAAATTCCTTTAATGACACAGACATGGTACTGATACCTAAACCAAGTAGGACTAAATCAGAGAAAGAAAATTATAAACCAAGCTCCCTAATGAATATTGATGCAAAAATCTTAAATAAACTATTAGAAAAGAGATTACAGGAAATCATCCCCAGGATAATATACATGAGCAAATAGGATTTACACAAGGAATGCAGGGCTGGTTCAATATTAGGAAAACTATTAGTATAATTGACTATATATCAATAATCAAATTAACAAAAGCTATGTGATTATCTAAATAGATGCAGAAAAAGGATTTGATAAAATCCAACACCCATTCTTATTAAAAAAAAAAAAAAAAACAACTAGAGAGTATAGGAATAAATGGACTCTTCACTAAAAGAGTTAGTAGTATCTATTTTAAAAACATCAGTAAGCATCATATGTGATGGGGATAAACTGGAACTATTCTGAATAAGATCAACAGTGAAACAAGATTGCCTACTATCCCCATTACTGTTATATATTGTATTAGAAATGATAGCTTTGGAAATAAGAGATGAAAAAGAGATTAAAGTAATTAGAATAGGTAATAAAGAAACCAAATCATCACTCTTTACAGATGATATAATGGTACACTTAGAGAACCCCAGAGATTCTACTAAAAAGCTATTAGAAATAATCCACAACTTTAGCAAAGTTGAAGTATACAAAATAAACCCATGTAAATTAAGGATTTTTATACATCACTAACAAAATCCAACTGCAAGAGATACAAAGAGAAATTCGATTTAAAATTGATAAAATCTTTGTGAATCTATCTACCAAGGGTACAGTCAGGAACTATATGAGCAACACTACAAAACACTTTCCCCACAAATAAAGTCAAATCTAAACAATTGGAAAAATATCAAGCACTCTTGGATAGGTCAAGTGAATATAATAAAGATGACAATATTAGCTAAACTAATCTATTTATTTAATGTTATACCAAACAAACTCCCAAGAAACTATTTTACTGGCCTAGAAAAAATAACAACAAAAATCATCTGGAAGAAAAAAGGTCCAAAGGAATTAATGAAGAGAAAAGCAAATGAATGTGGCCTAGCTATATCTGATCTAAAACTATATTATTAAGCAGCAGTCATCAAAACCATTTGGTAGTGGCTAAGAAATAGAGAAGTTGATCAGTAGAATAGTTAGGTTCATAGACCAAAATAGCCAATGACTATCACAACCTATTATTTGACAAACCCAAAGGCTCCAGCTTTTGGGATAAGAATTCAGTATTGGACAAAAACTGCTGGGAAAATTAGAAACTAGTATGGCAGAAACTAGGCACTGTCCCACACTTAACACCATATACCAAGATAAGGTCGAAATGGTTTCATGATCTAGACAAAAAGAATGATATTTTAAATAAATTAGAAGAACATAGGATAGTTTGCCTCTCAGAGCTGTGGAGGAGGAAGGGATTTGTAACCAAAGAAGAACCAGAGAACCATTGTTAATCATAAAATTGATAATCTTGATTATGTTAAGTTTAAAAGTTTTTGTACAAACAAAACTAATGCAGACAAGATTAGAAGGGAAGCAATAAACTAGGAAAATAATTTTACATTCAAAGGTTCTGATAAAGATCTCATTTCCAAAATATATGCAAAATTAACTCAAATTTATAAGAAATCAAGCCATTCTGTAATTGACAAATGATGAAAGAATTATGAAAAAAACAATTTTCAGATGAGGAAATTGAAACTATTTCTAGTCATAGTAAAAGGTGATCCAAATAGAGTAATACAAATCAAGACAACTCTTGAGACACTACTACATACTTCTCAGTTTGTCTAAGATCACAGGAAAAAATAATGGCAAATGTTGCAGGGGATATGGGAAAACTGGGACACTGATACATTGATGGTGGAATTGTGAATGAATCCAACCATTCTGGAGAGCATTTTGGAACTATGCCCAAAAAGTTATCAAACTGTGCATATCCTTTGATCCAAAAGTATTATAACTGGGGTTATATTTCAAAGAGATTTTAAAGAAGGGAAAGGGACTCACATGTGCAAAAATGTTTGTGGCAGCCCTTTTTGTATTGGATAGATACTGGAAACTGAATGGATGCCCACCAATTGGAGAATTGCTGAATAAATTGTGGTATATGAATGTTATGGAATATTATCGTTCTGTAAGAAATGAGCAAGAGGATGATTTCAGAGAGGCCTGGATAGACTTAGGTAAATTGATGCTATATGAAATGACTAGAACATGGAGATCATTATATACTTCAACAAGAAGACTATACCAAGATCAATTCTGATAGACATGACTCTCTTCAACAATGAGATGCTTCAAACCAGTTCAAATTGTTCAGTAATGAAGATAGTCATCTATACCCAGAGAGAGAACTATGGCAAATGAGTGTGGACCACAACATAGCATTTACTCTTTCTGTTATTGTTTGCTTGCATTTTTGTTTCCATTCTGGGTTGGATCTCCAGCAGCCACTGTCACATGGCTCCCATGTATTCCAACAACTCTCCCTTGTGTTCCAACATATGGTGCCTGAATGTGGGGTAGAAGATAAGAAGAATAACAAGAAGAACAAGAGCTGTTCATGAGAAGGATCCTTCTAGGATTAAGGAAGAAGAGCCCTGGTAAGACTTTTTTTAGTGGGGGTAATTAAATGGGCCAACACATCAAAGGGCTGAGCTAGGAGACTGATGAGAGATTTAAATGCCTGTTCTGACTATGATCCTCTTCTCCATTTGAAAGTTTGCCTCGGTTAACACCTGCTCCAACCATCTAGAAGTGATAGTGCTGCTTGCATTCCTCAGTGTGCGCACCATGCTGTAAGGGGAAAATAACAGCAAAAAACAAAACAAAAAAAAAAAAATGGGAAATTTTTAAGGGACAGGTCAATTCTTTGAGAGCCTCCACAGCTGTGGATCATAACATCTGAAGGGGTTGTAGGGCAGCCTTTGCTCACACAGGTATTGTGGATTGGGAATGAGATAAATTGGAGGCAGAGAGAAGAGGAGAGAGGTCAGACAATGCAATGGCCTCTCAGTCAGAGAGATAAGGGAACAGCAACCACCTCTCAGTCTCCTTGTATCATCCTCTCACAAGAGGAGATCCCTTCTGGGTTGGATCTCCAGCTGCCACTGTCAGGTGGGTCCCGTGTATTCCAACAGCTCTCCCGTGTATTTCAACAATATCCTTATTGTGCAGAGTAAAATAATTTCCTTTCACTTTGCTAATTGCGCCCCCCCCATTTTCAAGGTCCAGTTCATGTTTTATTGTCTCCATAAAGTGTTCCTGATCCTTCCAAATGAAAAGGAGAGCTTACTACTGAAATTTTCCCAAGTATTTTGACTCAACTCTTCTTTTGAAATTATTGTGTTCTTTCTTCTTATAATTTCATTTATCAATGTTTCTTCCCATTATTTTATCTAATTTGTTATTTTATTTACGTATTCTCTCTCATTTTTAAAAATACAATAGTACAAATATATTCTTATATCATAAATTGTTCACCTAATCTCCAGTTGATGGGCAAATCTTTAGTTTCCTTTTTTTGCCACAAAAAGGTTATAATAAATATTTTGTACCCATAGGACTTTGATGCCTTTGGATTGTAGGACTTTCTTTGATGTCTTTGGAGTATAGGACTAGTGTTGCTTATAACTGAGGAAAAGGTATGAAAAAATTTATCATTTGAGGAGCATAGTTACTTTCTAGAATGGCTGAACTATTTCATAGCTTCACTAAAAACAAATCAGTATGCCTAGCTCTTTAAATCACTCCAGGATTTATTTTTTTTTCCTTCCTTTGTTCCTTCCTTTATTCCTTCCTTCATTCCTCCCTTCCCTCCTTCCTTTCTTTCTTGCTAGCTTGCTTTCTTGATTGCTTTCTTGCTTTCTTTCTGCATTACTTATCTATTTGTATATGAGATAAATGAAACTTAATTTGCTGAAATTGTTGAATATGAAATGTTGATTTTTGATATTATTTGTTTAGTCTTGGGTATTTGGGATAGTGTTTGTTTTGGAATGTATAATTTCCTTTCTAACCATTCTAATCCAAGTCATTAAAATATTTTCACCCAATAGGAAATACATTTTTCCCTGAAGCTTTTTGTACCAATTTAAAAGAAATATTATTTTGGATAGTGGGGCACTTTTCAAGTTATCTCTTGAATTTAAGCATTTTCTAATGTATGCCTTGACAATCTTGTTATCTGTCATGCACTTTCTTTGGTCTATGACCTCCACTGATATCTCCATCTATATATGATTTCAGTACAGTTGCAAAAGCTGCCCCCGTGTATTTTCTCTGAATGTTGATTTGTTCCGGATGGTGCTCCAAAAAGGCAAATACCATTACTTAACATAATGCTTGTGACAACTCCAAAGTTATATTAAGATAGCTTAGGGATTTGGAATAAGATTTTTTTTTGCTCTTCTTTATGACCCATTTCTTGTGTTATTTATTCCAGTTGACATTAGCACTATAGCAAAAGAATCAGACTATTCCATCACTTATTAAGTCTCTATTCTTCCTCATGGCTATAACATCTAGGTCATCATTTTTTATCAACATAAAATCTCAAATCCTGTCTATGAATTTGTATGAGTTATTTATTTAGATGAGATTTGGGTGGCCACAAAAGCAGCAGCAATAGTTATCTTTGATAAAAAGGAAAAAAAAATACTTTAGGAGTCCGGTAATCCTTTGACCAAAATAATTCCCTATGTAAAAAAGAAAGTGTGTTATACTAGAAACTAAATGGCTTCAGAAGAACTAGTTCTAACTCCAACTTTTTCACTTATTATGTGAGCTTAAATGACTTATTCTAATTAAAGTCAGCTAAGTGGCTATTTCTGCTTTGGAGAAAACAACCATTAATGCAATAGGTACTCAATCTCTGGTTTAATTTGTTAAAAAAAAAAAATGGACTTGTGTGAATTTTTTTGGACAGTGGTGAAACATGAAAGGTGAATTAGTATTCCTACAAATTCACTCATGATCTGGTGTTTATGTATTAATCCTCCTAGGAGAATAAAAGAACAATGTATAATACATATTCCTTTGAATTATTTATTAATGAATGTTTATGTGAAGCTTTTGTGTTTAGCACGTTTTGTAAAAAGGAAATAAATAGCAGTCTTATACTTGATTCATGTTTGGCATTAAATACATTTTTATTGTTTGCTTTAGAGTAACAGGAGATATAAACTAAAACCTAACAACTAAATAATTTCCCTTGCATCTCTTAGGTTGGGCATGTTAGACCAAAAAGTGTGAGCAAACTAATTTTGGCCCTCTTTTAATAGGTCATTCTCTCCTCAAACTGAAGCCAAACACTGTGTATAAGGTCCAGTGCAGAAGGAGTGGATGGGTCTCTTAGTAGACTGGAAGGAAATACAGCATCTGCACCAGTTCCCTGAGTCCAACAGTGATTATTATCATGACAGGATTGTTAGGGATATCAAATGAAACTTCATTGGTTGAAATGATGTATAAAGGTTAGGTAAGATATATTTAATGGCTATTTGAAGCACAAATATAAGAAAGTTATAATATATTTATCTTAAAATAAATATAGTTTCTGCTTTTTAAAACTTGTACTTCAAGTCATACTGAATGATGAAAACTTCTGTTACAGTTTGAGATGGCTTTATTGGCAGAAATCTGATTGTTTCCTTCACTATGCCAATAACTCTTGCTTTTTTTTTTCTCTCTAATCTTTCTTTGTCCAATATCTTACCTGCTCCCTGAACTAGTCTTAATATCCTTCCTACAACTTCTTAACTCCTGTTCCTTATTTGGAGTCTCTCCATATCTACATTTTCTATACCTGCAATTATCATATTTCTAGACGATTGGTGCATATTGCACCAATAATAATAAAATAATAATAATATAGCACTTACTTGTAATGGGCTGAAACTGAGCAGATGCACTGAGGTCCAAGCACTTAAGGTTAATTAGCAATTGGAGAATACTCTGCTAATATATGCTTGGAGAAAGAATGGTCCTGCCCACTCTCTGTGCAAGTTTGATATGTTGTATAGAAGATTGGATAGAGGATTAGATGGGTGGAGTGTGAGAGCCAGAGGCACTGCTGGCCAGATTTGTGTCACAATTGCTCTCACTTTGTATTGTCATTCCCCTTCACCTCCACAAAGAATAAAGATCAAGGACTTTCTACTTATCCTGACAGTATGATAAATCATATATCTTTTTTACTTGAAGATATCACAACCCAAACTGGAGAAATAATCCTTATTAGCACTCATTGATTTTCAAATCACAGATCTCTCCCCAACCCTATTTATTCTCCAGAGAACTGCCAAAGGATAGTTTCAAGCCATGTCACTTTCTCAATAAATCCCAATCATTCCAGATTACTTTCCAAGTTTATATAAATTCATAATAGAAGCTAAAGTTATGGGGTCAAGAAAAGTATCTTTCAGTGAAGGAATGGTGGAGAAGCCCAGAGAATCAGTAGTGAATTTTGGAGAAGAGTGAAGAAGTGAAGATGGCTGACTTGGGAACCTCCTCAAAATGGAGGTACTAGGAACAATTCACCAAATGTAGGAGATAACCACAAGGACAGAAGGATCTTCCAAAGTCAAAATCTGCAAGAGAATGATAAAAGAACCCAATGAGTGATTAGTAAACACTTAGTATATATTAACAAAGACTTAAAACATTATGTAGTACTTTAATCTTATCAAACTGGTCCAAGTTAGTAGGCAGCATTGCAGAGTGGAAAGAATAATAAATAGTTTAAGTCAATTAACCAGAATTCAAATTTACTTTCATTTATCATCTCTATGAGTTAGATCCTGTCACTTATCTTGCCAGCTGATAAATTATTTTTATATGGCAAAATGGTGTGTGTGTGTGTGTAACAAGTATGTGCTGGGGCATCTTTATCTGAGATAACATCTCAAAACCTTTCCACTTATAACTCTAGGATATCTTGTTATTGCCCATCATCAGTCAGGATTCACTTTCAACTGTCCTCATATAAGTTTATGATTCACTTAATTTCTTTTTATTTTGCAATAAAACAATGTCACATAGCCTAAAATTTCCAGATCATTAATTATTTTATTTTGTTTTTATTATGAATGTTTTGATGTTGCATTGACATAGCCTATCATATTTTGTTTCTTCTTTGACATGATTGTACTGAGAGAAATAATTCATTTTGGATTCTGCTCTATTTCAATAAGTATTAATCAATCTGATAGAATCATACCAAAGTTCTGTATATAAGACCCCAGAGCTGTGAGCTGCAGATTCTAAATTCACTTACTTAATTATAGGAAGATAGCTAAAGGTTTTCTAGCCTTGGTTTTCCTTGTTATGATGACCAAGCCCGACTTTGGAGAAGTGATAACTACATGGAATGTTCCCTGAAATATTTATGTATCTCTGGATCAATCCCTTGTTGAATAAAAGCAGATGATCATCTTAAAACCACTTAGGTTACAGACTGTGATGGTTTGTACCATTTTATCCTGCCCAAATTAAGGAGAAGCCTGTCCATCTTATATGGACATATCCCTTGCTTTACCCAACTTGTGACCCTGCTGACATATTATTTTCCTTATTCAGTGAAATTATTTTATCTTTGGTATAGCCCTTCTGGAATGACTGGACATTTACTCCTTTAAAAATAGGGCACTGGCAGGAGGTAGCATCTCAGATTATGAAGAAAATCTAAAGTCCATTTCATTAGAATGCACCAGGGACTTTTAAATAAAGTGCCATTGGCTCAGAACTCTGCCTCAGTATCTCTTATTGTAGGTGGAATGGTTTTAATCTCCACAATACAATTTTATGTAGTTTGCTATAGGAGATTGCTGTATTACATTGAATTTGCTAAATATTTTGTTCTGCTAACAGACTTTAAAAAGGCTAAAAGAAGGAAGAGTTTTAATTCTTTTAATTCATTAAGCTATATTAAATTTAGTTACATAGAAGAAAAGCTAGATGAAAACTATGTATTAAGGAAGACATAATACTCTAATATTGTGAATGATGCTACTAGGTATCCCAGTCAATAACATTTGTTAAGCAATTATTATATACCAAGAACAGGGCTGAGGATCTAAAAAAGAGGCAAAGGATAATTCTGCCTTCAGAAAGCTTACAATCTAATCTTTGTGGCTATAGGTATATCACAGAATTTAACTGCCTCAGTCAAAATGAACATTACACTGGGAAACTCAAATTCCAAAACATTGCCTCTGTGGAAGATTGTCTAGTCAGGTCATTTTTAGACATGATAAAAGTTGGTTTGGACAAAATATGAAGAACCTCAAGAGACCAGAATTTACATTTGCCTGGAATTCAACTTCAGGGAGGAAAAAGGAAATATTTTAGAAACTGTGGGAGGAACTAACATGAAATTTACATTGGATGACTATAAAGGACAGAGGCCAATGTGGTTTATAGGATATAATTGTAGAAAAAGCAATAAGCAAAGGATTTTCAAACACAAACAATGTAGTAAAGGGAACAACTTTGAAATCTACTACAAAAATAAGCAGAAAGAGAGTTTAAAAGGATAATTAAGAACCAAATTAAAATAAATAGTACTGAAACCAAATACTTAACCTAAGAAAAGAGTTCTTCAGATTGAAAAAGAACTTAGGCACTTATAGAAGTCAGCATTTCAATTAATGACCAATTTTTGCTTGGAAAAAAAAAAACACATTTGTTAATTATAATTAAAACATTTTACTGATAAGAAAGCAATAAAACCCAATGGTAGGAATTTCCTTGCCTTCATAACCTCCCCTTACCCAAATATTAATCAGTCAGGCTTAACCACAAATGAAAGGCCTCCTGTTTAGTGACATAATTCCAAAATCTCAGGCAAAGAGGTCTACACAATTTTTTTGAGCAATAGTATTTTTATATTCTAAAGTCTCTAGCTGTCAGAAGTTTACTAACTGCTTCTCTATGTCTTTCTTATTCTCAAATATTCCCTTTATTTTTTTTCCTGGCCTATGCTTGATTTATTTTCATCTTACCTTTCTTCTTTTCATCCTTACCAAAATGTTGCAGGAGTCAAGAATTCTAAGAATTCTTAATGGCATTATGGTATGATTGACTTAGGTATTTTGTAAAGACTTTTTTTTACCCACCAAAGACACAACAAAATTTGCCAACAATTGGCTTGTTCAAGATGCCTTTTACATCACCATGTATGAAAAAGAAACTCATTTCTCATCAAAATCAATTTTGAAGGTCCCTGCATCCTCCTTAGGAAAGAGTATACAAACTGCAATCATATATTCTTCTTTAAAGTAATTTAACATATCACATAACGGGAAGCAAGGTTTTATTTGCCTGTCTTTGTATTTCCAGAGTTTAGGACAGTGCCTAAAACATAGTAGGTGCTTGATATTTGCATGTTCATTGACTGACTAACCTATTAACTCCTGAAGTTGTTTTCCCCAATCTTCAAAACCCCAATAAAATCTCAGGAAAATGAATTATATTCCAGTTATACAGAAAGTAATGAATCTTCAAGATAAAAGGGAGCTTTTCTTGTCTTCTCCCAAGGATTTTAAAATTCCCATGATTTTCCACTGAGTAATTTTAATACTTAGAGCTTCTACAAAACATTGCTGGTTACATACAGGATAATGAGCAAAGGAAGACTTGGGACATGTGACTCAGTGTGTCTGAAGAGACACTTATTCTCCACACTATTGTTAAGCATCACTATCCCATTCCTAGATATGTCACATGAAGGAAAGATTTAGGCTAGGGGACAAGAGTAAGGGTGCTTGTAAAAGAATTGGGTTAGATGGAAGAACAGAATCACAGAATAGCAAAGAGTCTCATTTCTAAGAGAAAAAGTATTAGAAGGCAGCAAAGACTAGCCTTTTCCTCCTTCCCAAAGTTCCTGCCTCTTCCCCCACTGACTCAGAAGAAGGATTTGGCTTGATGATCTCCATACCCATGAGTGAAAGGAAATTGAAGATTCCCAGAGGCCCAGGATGGATGGGTGCAGTGGGAGTTAAAGTAGGGAGTCTATTGGACAGTGTAAGAGAAAAGAACTGAAGATAAAATCAAAAACCCAGTGATATTATAGGAATTAATAAGAGAAAAGTGGAAGAAAAGAATGTAAAATGCTTGTTTAAAAGTTTTTAAAAGCTGGTTTAAAAGTTTAAGGTATAGGCAGCTAAAATAACAGATTGACTCAAAACTAAAGGAAGAACGAGTTAAAAAAAAAAAAGATACTAAAGCATCATGAAAAAATGCCATAGGAAACTATGAAAGAAAACGAATCAAAATTCTTGAATGAATAAGAAAATCTCATTGATCCCCCAGAGGTCATGGATAAATAACATGAAAATTCAGAATGGTTCAAAAGGGAAATACAATAAAAATAAATATCAAGAATAAAGTTTGTTTGAAAAAGTAGAATTTAAAAACCAAAACATATTACTATAAAATAAATTTATATATGGTTGGGTAATTTGTGTGTATATCATAAGTAAGAACCTAATGTTTGATCCTCTCATTGATCTCTTCTTTCACTTGTGGCTCTGATCTCTTCTTTCACTTGTGGCTCCCTCATTTAGACATTGCTCTATTTCCAAAATTGACCTTTCCAATTTTGGTGGATAAAGATACTCCTATAGTGTATTCCATTGTCCTAAATGAGTAGTGATTTCACTTGTTCCTTAGTTGCCAAAGACTTTGGTGGTTTGGCAGTCATCCAGGCATTCTTTCTCAGTGGCTTTACTAATAATCATATGAAGATCAGAGACTTTTCTATTCTGCCTGCTCAGCCAGGAAGTGACCTCCATATGGGAACCAAGATATACATACTTTTGGTTTGCCTAAATAGACTGAATCCTCTTATTCCTTCATGTTTTCCATGGGAAGTTTTTTTTTTTTCCTTCTCTTAAAAGAAAGCATGAAAAGTTTTATCTCCAATTCTTTTAATCCTTCCAGTAAGAGGATGGGAGGAATTAATGAGTGACCTTCTCATTGAATTAAAATAATCTAGAACATTTCTTATACCCACTATTCAAATTTTTGATTGTGGATTAAAAAAAAAAAAACTAAAACTCATGGAAAAATTATTTTGTAAAATAGAGAACTGTGAGGAAGAAATATTTATGTCTGAAAAGTGTCAAGATTAAGGATCAAGAAATCAATTTATTCAATGAATTATATTCATTTATATAAGTAATTTCTTTATGACCAGAAAATATTTGCATACACTTTCTAACCTTTTCTTATGTGGTTCACAAAAATAATCTCAATAAATTTTTTTTTTATTATAGTAACTTTTTATTGACAGAACCCATGCCAGGGTAATTTTTTTTACAACATTGTCCCTTGCACTCACTTCTGTTCCGATTTTTCCCTCCCACCCTCCACCCCCTCCCCTAGATGGCAAACAGTCCTATATATATTGAATATGTCCTAGTATATCCTAGATACAATGTATGTGTGCAGATCCAAACAGTTTTCTTGTTGCACAGGGAGAAATGGATTCAGAAGGTAGAAATAACGCAGGAAGAAAAACAAAAATGCAATCTCAATAAATGTAATTGAATAGAATTGAATTGAATTGGAATTATCTTTCAAGACAGATACAATAGCATTGCACGATACCAGAGAGACTTGGTTGACTTTAAGAGAAAATAAACTACACTAGCCAGCTCATAAGCCATTTAGAAAGGAGGACTCAGTTTTCAATACCACTGGTGACATTTGATTATTGGGAAAGTCTTTTTAATTCCAGTCTCATGTTTCTCTTTTGCAAAATGGAGACAGGAGTATATAGAATACCTGTCTCGCAAGATTGTTGACAAAAGAACTTTAGAAATCTTAAAGTATTATAGAAATATTGATTATTAATATTAGTCAGTGATCTGGTTAAAATAACTAGCTGCTTTGTTCTAAAGATCAGAGTTATATCTATAAATTTTGGATCTATGACAACTAACATTTGAGAGGAAGGTCAAGAAGCCAGGTAACAGGTATTAGTAAAGGTGAATATGATCTAACTTTGGGTAAGGGTGACTTAGATACAATAAAGTTTCTATGCTATATGTGCTACAGAAGTCCTAAAGTCTGTTAAGAAAAATTAAATTCTGACACCCTGAGACATAGCATTGATCAACCTACCTTATTTATAACTCTTATCTAGCTTCAACATCAAATGTCTCCTTATTCTATCATCCTTAAGTGCCTACTAGGTGCTGTTCTTCTTCAGTTGACTCTTTGCTACCTCATTTGAGAATTTATTGGCAAAAACATAGATGTTTACCATTTCTTACTCCAGCTGATTTTACAAATGAGGAAAATGAGGCAAAAGTGATGACTTGCCAAGTGACTTGCCAAGGCTTATACAGCTATTAAGTATCTGACACCAAATTTGAGGTCAGGAATTCTTCCTTTTCCTGGCTAGTATTCTACTTACAATACCATCTAGCTTCCCAAGTACTATGATAAAAAGACAAAAATTAAATTAAATCCCTCATGGATTTTACATTTTATCCCATATTGTCATTTTTGTTTTCTAATACCATTTTATGCAGAAAAAGTTTGTTGTTTTTTTATAAAATCTCTTTTACTTTTTTCAACATGTATGGATATAGTTCCATAAAAGCATTGTTTTCTGAATGAAATATTTTATCATTAGATCCTTCTACTATATAATAACAACTTTGAGCAAAGCTATAGCAGCTGATTGATTGCTATAAACTTAGCTTCCTTTGCAGGGCCTCTATTCATCAATTTTGGTGAAAATTTAAGGCTCAAATAAAGCCACTTGGAAATTCTGGATTCTACCAGTTGGAATATTCAAAAAGTTGCCTTTGGCTCTAATACAGCTATATATAAGAATATGCATAGAAATATAGGGATATATATATATTTTTTTCTGACATGGCAACTATATTTCTAGGCTCACATGATTTCTGCTATACTAAAAGTCTTTACAATTCACTTGACTATATTTGGGTATATTTAAAAGCATTTTGTTTTAGCCAATAGAAGAAAAATATAGTTTTAAAAGACAGTGCAGATAAGAGATCAAGGCAAATAAATTGACTGATCTGCATTTAATTTGCGTCCTGGGTGTTCTTTGCTTCACAGAATAGCTGTATTCCTGAAAATGTGCATGTTTATTAAATTTTTTGACCCAGTTCTTATTTAATATGAAAAACAAGAGAATACTATTGAAATTCACATTTCAAAGTGGCATGGTGATATCAATTACCACTGCTTAATTTATCTTGTTATAAATTTTGAATTTTATATATTATCATAAATTTTCCAAAGAAACTAAAAATTATTTAGGAGCTCCTCACCCTATAGTATAGGGTACTCCAAATATTTTGGTACAATTTTAAATTTAGTGTAGTTTTTAAAACTATATTAATATTTCAAATGATTAAAACTTTAAACTCTAACAAGACTGGCAGTCATCATGGATAATAGAATTGTCTGTTGAAGTTTAGTGGAAAACATACGGAATTTAAAACTTGAAGATCTGAAATTTATGCATGAATGGATAGATGAATAAGTATTTATTAAGTGCCTACTGACAAAGCACCAGGATGGGGAAAGTGGTTCAAAAAGGCACACAGACTATTTGAAGTGATTAAACAGTAGCAGAGTAAAGAGGGCTATTTAAAGGTCAGAGATAAGAGTAAAGATAGGGTCTAGAGAGTTAAAGAGGAGTTAGGGAGAATCCTAGTGAAAAAATAAAACTCACATGTTCATTATGTATACTTCAGCAACTATGTGATGGGATACTTGGAAAGAGGGCATGCTAATTTAGGATCATAAAGTTCTTTGGTCATTAACATTATTTGTAGGGAGAGAATATCTCCAGTGCTCCTGCTCAGGGGAGAAAGGGTCCCTCATCTGATTTGGTGAGTTGAGTAAGCCTTAGTCAAGCTGAAAAATAAAATCATCCTCAGGAATGATAAAGTTGTCAATGGGAACAGGATATTAGAGTTCATTTCATTCTTGGTTGTACCACATCATTTATTATGTGTCAACCACTATGCAAAGCATAAGACATGCAAATAAAATTCAAGATAGTCTCAAGGAATTTACATTCTTATTTGAAAGAAACAATTAAAAAAAAAAAAGATTCATCTAGAGAGTGAATGACAAGGTATAGGAGCCCAGAATGTGAATTGACAAGGGAGATGAGAGGATCCTATGGCTTAAAGGGCATAACAGTCCACATAGAAAGAAAGGTCTGGTAGTCTGGAGGGCACCATCATCTAACTCTCAAAACTTCTATTTCCTTACTTGTAAACTGGGGATGTTAATAACTGTACTGAATAATTGTATTGTTATGAAGGGAAAATGAGTTGTATTAAAGCATTTTAAAATGCTACATGAATGCCCACTAGTCAGTTGTTATTATGCTCAAAAAATGCTTGTTGAATGATTTCAGAGGGATAATTTGTCATGGACCTTCATTGGACAAAATAAAGGAGAGAGAAGGATAGTAGATAGATAGATAGATAGGTAGATAGATAGACAAATTAGAGACAGAGAGATAGACAGAGACAGGTATAAACACATATATATGCATGTGTATTTATACATTTGTGTATATTAATTAATGTAATTAATGTATATAATGTAATGTAAATAATATAATTAATATGTGTATATATATATGACTGTATATTATATATATGTGTGTTTGTGTATGTGTGTGTGTGTGTGTATACACACACACATACATCCCATGTATATTAATCCAAGAGACATGGAAAGTTCCTCCTTCTCCAAAAATTCTCTACCATAGTGCAAGAAATTTCCACTATTACAATTAACTATAGATGTCTAACAATTATATGACTATTTAACTATATACTATAGTCAAACTCTTTAACTTACATCAATTACATTATTTGTTAATTGGCTTACGTTATTGATCTCTGGGAGTATTTGAGAGCCCTTAAGTGTTGTTTAAATGTTGACCATTATTATTCAGATTGAGATGTTACAACCCCCAGAGACATTTTGCTGAAATGCAAAATACTTTTGAGTAGCACAATCAGTTAAATTTTTAACCCCTCAGTTCTTCAGAAATGAAGTTTTGCAAGGTAATGAGAAAAGGGGATACAAAATATTAAGTTTTCATGGAAAGGAAAGGGAAAAAAGTATCTTTTTACTACAAATCTAACTAGACAAGTCTCAGATGGAATTACATTCTGGGAGCTCGAGCTACTAGAGGTATTTAGTGTCTTTGAAATCTGAAGATGAGAATATCACTTAAGTGACTAAAAAGGGGGTGTGTGTAGTTCTCACCTACTAATTTCACATTTTTTAAGAAAGTAAATTTTTTGAAAATCCTACATGTTTTATATGTATATATATAGTAAACTGTTTGCTTAGCAATAGGAGCAAAATCTGGAATTTCAGGGGCAGAAGGAATTCTTTAATGAGTTCTCTCTCTACCAATGTAGGTCATCACCTTTTCTGAAACTTAGAATATAGCCTAGAGCAACATTTCTTAAACTATTAGGACCCTATCTGGGGGTCTAGTAATTGAATATAGGGTCACAAAATTATGATTTATTATCAGTAAAACTTTCATTGTATACCTATTTTATATACCTGTATTTCCTAGAACACTTCTGGTTAAAGAGATCACAAGTTGAAAAAGTTTAAAAAGCCCTTATCTAGAGCAAAACTTCTTAAATTATGGATTACAACCCCAAAATGGGGTTATATAATTGAATGAAAGAATCAAGAAGAATTGGACCAAAGTAAAAGATAACAAATATTCCACCAAGATTTATTTTTTATGTAAAAATAAACAAACACATCCATCTCATTAATATAAAAATATGCTTTTATCTTTAAAAATGATAAAATTATAAGTTTCTTTGCTCAGTAAATGTTTGATCTATATATCTATCTTATATATCTCTATACTTAGGGTTGCATAAAAATTTCACAGGCAAAAAGGGATTGTGAGTGGAAAAAGTTTAAGTTTACACCATGGAGAGATGGACATAGTTTGATTAGGTTCATGTAGCCAGAACTGTATGTATCAGGAGTAATTATGATTTGAATTTGTTTTGTTGATCCTTTGTAGACCCCTGTTGTAACATCTTACATTTTTTTTAAAAAGCCATTTAAAATAGTTCTTTTACTTCTAAAATGATATAGTCATTTCTAGGGGATGCATATATTTGTTTTTGTTGCTGTTATTTGGTCTTCAGTACACCACTGATTACAAACTCTGATCTCTCACTGCTTACTGAATATATTCTTGACATTTTAGTGTCTGAGATTGATGCTCACAATTGTTCAGCATATTGAATTCCTTCAAGACATGTCTTCTATTATTAGAGTTACGACAGGCTGGGAAAAATGCTTTTAGAGATAGACATTTGCAAAGCATACAACTGTACCTCCAATCAAGCATAAAACTTCTATTTTAACTGACTTTCTTTGCTATTTAAACTTATGAAAGCTGTATGATTAATTTAAATTATGAAAGTAAATCTCTAATTTTCCTGTTTGATATCCAAATATGTGATCTACATTTGTTATTCTTCCTGGTCTGTCAATCAAGACATGGGGAAGGATAGGGCAAGGGAAACTAACTATTTTAAATCACTTAAAGTGTCAATCAATAAATAAATATGAAGTGCCTACTATGTGACAGGTGCTATGTTAAGATCTAGAGATACAAAATGAGGCAAAAGACAGTTCCTCCCCTTAAAGAGCTTACAGTTTAATGGAGGAGACAGCAAAGATGGTGAATTAGACTAAAATTCTAGCTAAAATATCTAAATGATATGCTAAATTAATTAAATTATTTTAAAGAACATGTTATCTGTCTAAAGAAAGGGCACCCTTCAGTAAGATGTCTTAGAAAAAGGGCTGGGTTTGGAGCTATAAATTGATTTTGAATTATGACTTTGCTATGTATTTCCTGTGTGACTTGGGACAACTTCCCTGAATCTCAGTCTCTTTATCTGTAAAAATGAAGGAATTGAACAAAGGAGCTTCTAAGGCCTCTTCCAGGTCTAAAGTTATGCTGTTAAGTGCATGTTAAGTTCATGCTGTTAAGTACATGCTTCTTAAACTCAAGGTCATTTTTTAGAACAATGAGACATAATTGCCTCAAGCTGCTGAGTTCTTGAGAAAAATCACTTTTTTTTCCCACCTTCTTTTTCCAGATAGCACATATGTAGATATAGTTGTATAAGATAGATACAGATATCTCTATACAGAAATAGATATAAATGTAGATCGATAAAATATATAGGGAAGATACAATAAATATAGATTATAATATATAGATATCTTTACATATTTACCATATACATATGAATATATTTGTATATATACACTATACATAATATGTATATGCAATGTATATATACATTGTATGTATATATTATATATTCATACACAAGGAAACAGTTGGATTAAGTACTCTAACAAATGCTAAATATTTTCTTTCTGTATTACTTATGAAAACACTCAGCAAACTTTAATATATATACTTTATTCTTTATTCTTTTGCTTATCTAGATATTAAAAGTCTCTTACTATATAGCATTGTCCACAGGTTCATACAATGACATTAGTTTTCAACTTGAAAAGACTACAAGACAAAACTAAAGCAGAGGGAATCTTGGTATGTGGTTTTTTCTTTGTAGATGACTGTGAATTCCATGAAGTCTCTGAAGCTGAGATGCAGCAAAGTATAGATTTGCTCTCTGCTGTTTGTGTTAATTTGGGCCTAACAATTAATACAAGAAAAGGCACTGCATCAGGCAGCATCACACCATCCATAGGTAGAACCATTGGTCACTACAAATGGAGAAGTTTTGAATATTGTAGTTCATATAACATGGCAATAAATTTTCCAGGGATATCCAGATTGATAATAAAGTTGACACACACATTGCCAGAGCTAGCTTGTATTTGAGAAATTCCAATGGAAATTTTGGAAGAGAAGAGATATTAGACTGACTACCAAACTGAAAGTATACCTAGCTACTGTGCTGACCTCAATGGTATATATCTGTGAAACCTGGACAGTCTACCAGCCCGTGCCAGAAAACATTTGAATTGTTGTAGGAAGATTCTGAAGATCATCTTGCAGGATAAGATACCAGACACTGAGATCTTTCTTGAACTAAACTGTCAAACACTCAAACTCTACTGTAAAAAGTGCAACTTCATTGGACTGGCCACATTATTTGAATGTCAAATGTATGCTTGCCACAAAAAATCATTTTATGGAGAACTCATATAGGGTAAATCCTTACAAGGTGGTCAGAAAAAGTGATACAAAGACACTCGCAAGATCTCTCTACATATATACATACAAAATATATACCCCCTATCCAAACACACATACCTGTAAAAGCTTGCACTTTAGCCTGAATATTTGAATGGATTTTCTCTTAAGAAAATAAATTTAAGCAGTTAAATTCTTCCCAAGTATTAGAATTCTATAGCCATTAGAGTCACATAGAATGGACATAGTATGAACATGATAATAAAACTCAAAAACTATTTTACTGCTTTATGAACCCTTTATTATAATCTTGCTAAAAAATGTATGGGATGTCATGATTAGGCTTATTGTACAATGAGGAAATTAAAAGGGAACCTGGAACTTGTTATGATATGTTCTGTTTAGAATATTCAGTTTGATAATCCCTCTAAATGGACTTTTAATCTTGGTAGAAAAAATTTAAAAAATCAAATATGGGAAAATCAGATTATATCACAGAAAAATTTTTGCAATGCATTTAGAATAATGCAGGGAGGGAGGGGCTTATGAATCTTAGGGACTTGTGTAATTTGGTAGGAAAAGAAAAATACTAGAAGAAAGCCCTATTTGCTTATCCACTTCTAAAATTGAAGGAATGTTAGGATCAAGGAATTTTTATTGTGTCTAGAATCTGAGACAACTTGGTCTCCTGGAAAATGTAATGTGAGAATATACTGAATCATAGGCAGACAGCGGTACTAATAATACAAAAGTATAAATATTTACAATGACTTTATTAAACAAAATACTTATAAGAAGCTTGGACATATTCCTGATTCTCATGTATTTTTTTATTATATGCTTTCAAGGAAGAATTGTTTTCATATATTGGATTTGTATACCACAGCTTTAACACGTCTAGCAGATAGCAGTCATTACTTGTTGAATGCTTGTTGAATGACTAACAGCATAAGAACGTATGAGATTTGAGTATAAACTGGACATCCCATAGATTTCTCAAACTTAACATGTTCAAAACAGAACTCACTCTTATTCTCTTATTCTCCAAAGCTACTCCTCTTCCAAAATAGTATACTTCTATTGTGAGAACCATCAGCTTTCCAGTAACCCAGGATTAAAGGTTCCAGAATCATGCTCAACTTCTTTCTCCCTTCCTCTACAGCTGCCATCTCTTAATTTCTATCTAATTCTATCCCCCATAGTCCTTCTATACCTCCTTCTCTTAGAATTCCTAATTTCCATATATATCAAATCTTTAAATGAGTCACATCTGAGAAAAGTAATTAATAATTCAAATTATTGATCTCAAAAAAATGGCAAAACAAAAAGATAGACTAAAAGCAACAAGTCCATCATTTGAAAGCTTGTTTTGATATCTGAAACTTGACTGTGGAAAAAAAAAAAAACACACTAATTCAATCATTAGCTTTTCAGTATTCTTTGGATGGCAATGGGAATTTGGAGGATTAATTGAAATTTTTATATAACCTTTGTCCCCTTAAGATATAAAGTACTTATTGTTTAACCAGGCATTCAGAGTCACTAATACTTTAAACATAACCAGCAAATATTTGTACCCCACAGAATTTGCCTTGGGGTCCATCTGTTCTTCACTGATTGCTTCCTTCTTTCCCAGCCTCTATTCCTTACCCCAAGTATTTGTAGAATCTGTTACCAAGTCTTACTATTGTAAACTTTAAAACCTCTCTCTTTCAAGTTCTTTTTTCTTTCTTCTGACATTACCACCCTGGTGCAGACCCTCATCACTTCACAATTAGAGTGTTACAATGGAATTTTGGTTGGTCTTCTTGCTTCAACTCTTTGTTCATTCAAGTCCATTCTCTATTAAGGTATCAGTGATTTTGTTATGGCACAGTATAGATTAAACATGTGATCTATCCCTCCCCTTCTTCTGTTCATTAAATTCAACTGGCTCCCAATTATCTTCAAGATCAAACAGAAATTCCTCTGTTTGACATTTACACCAATTCATAACCTGGCAGCTTCATAAATTTTCAGTATTTTCACTATATTCTGATTCATATCCCCTGTGACCAACTCCATTGCCATACTCGAAATTCTTTAAACATGAGATTTCATATTCTTTTGTTATGTCTTTGTAACAGATGTCCTTTATGTTTACAGTCCTATAGTAACTCCCATCTTACTCTTCTATCTTCTCCAGGAGGTATTTCTTGATCTTTATAGATATTTCAAGCTTGTCCTCTGTTAACATGGGTTCTATAATAACTATACTATATGTTAGAAATCCCCTTCTTTACAAAGGAGCAGAACAATGGAGTTATAAAACCACCAGACAATTAGAAAGATTTCTGAGACTCAGAGCTGTTTGACATACAAATGATTTTTTGTTAGAGAACTCTAAACAAATCTGGAAATGTTGATAATTGACAAAATCCCAGAACCAGCTTTTATCATCTCAAGGACAACCTTGAAGATTCAAGATTTTACTCAGAACTTTCTAAACTTTCTGCTCCCTGGCTTATTGTGTCTACAGGTATCTTCTCTCTTAACCACCCTCCTACCCCTACTCCCTGACAGAAAAATTCTAGAGATTATATTATCTCATCCCCTTTCTCCTCCTCCTCCTCTTCCTCCTCCTCCTTCTCCTCCTTCTCCTCTTCCTCCTCCTCTTCCTCTCTCTACTCCTCCCATCTCTTTCTCATTCTCTCCCTCCCTCTCTCACTCTCTCTCTTCCTCCCCCTCCCTCCCTTCCTCTCCCTTCTCCCTTTATCTCCCTCTCTCTCCCTTTCTCTCTCTCTTCCTTCCTTCGTCCCATTTCTCCCTTCCCTCCTTCCTCCACCTCTTCCCCTCTTTCTCTCTTGCAATTTCTTCTTCTTCTCATACAATAAATTCTTTATAATCTATGATTGCACTCTTTTTCATTTTAGGTTCCTTTATGAGGCTGGAAATCTTTTTTCAACACTTCTCAGATTGTCTTCCATATACTCTGACTTTATATTACACATATATGTTTATTGATATATTTTCTTCCCCATTTCTATTGTACAGTCTTTGAGGAAAGATCTAGCTTTTGTTTTCATTTTTTAAAAAAAATATTATCAGCACTTAGCCCAGTGTCTTGAAGACAATAAGAGCATAATATTTTTTTTCTTTTTTTGGCTGACTGAACTTCTAGCTTTATACACATTTTCCTTCACATTCAACAGAATATAATCTCCTCAAGGCAAAATATGGTGCTACTCTCACATAGTTAAACTATGTGAGTCCAGGATAGAATATTGTACATTGGGAAGGAGAGGAATAGGACTGCAACTGTAATTTCATTGTATAGGGAAATAAATTCTCTCCAACAAAGCACATCAGTAATAATTTTTCAATTTACACTCTCAGAAAGTTGCATAGGGACTTGAGGAACTTGTACCAGGACATGTAGAAAATATGATATAAGTAAAGGATTTAACTAAAATTGTCTTGCCTTGGTGGCCAACTCTTTTTTTTTTTTTTTTTTTTTTTTATTTAATAGCCTTTAATTTACAGGATATATACATGGGTAACTTTACAGCATTAACAATTGCCAAACCTCTTGTTCAATTTTCACCTCTTACCCCCCACCCCTCCCTAAATGGCAGGATGACCAGTAGATGTTAAATATATTAAAATATAACTTAGATACACAATAAGTATACATGACCAAAACATTATTTTGCTGTACAAAAGAATCAGACTCTGAAATATTGTACAATTAGCTTGTGAAGGAAATCAAAGATGCAGGTGTGCATAAATATAGGGACTAGAATTCAATGTAATGGTTTTAGTCATCTCCCAGAGTTCTTTTCCTGGGTATAGTTAGTTCAGTTCATTACTGCTCCATTAGAAATGATTTGGTTGATCTTGTTGCTGAGGATGGCCTGATCCATCAGGACTAGTCATCATCTAGTATTGTTGTTGAAGTATATAATGATCTCCTGGTCCTGCTCATTTCACTTAGCATCAGTTCGTGTAAGTCTCTCCAGGCCTTTCTGAAATCATCCTGTTGGTCATTTCTTACAGAACAGTAATATTCCATAATTTTCATATACCACAATTTATTCAGCCATTCTCCAACTGATGGACATCCATTCAGTTTCCAGTTTCTAGCCACTACAAAAGGGCTGCCACAAACATTCGTGCACATACAGGTCCCTTTCCTTCTTTATAATCTCTTTGGGATATAATCCCAGTAGTAACACTGCTGGATCAAAGGGTATGCACAGTTTGATAACTTTTTGAGCATAGTTCCAAACTACTCTCCAAAATGGTTGGATTCGTTCACAACTGGTGGCCAACTCTTTATAAATTATATCATGATAGTTATGGTCAGACCAGTGTTTCTATGACACAACTTCTTTCTTCCCATTCACAACATGAGTAGCCTTTCTCTAAAGAAAATAGCAATTCCCCAGATATTTGACTGGTCTCAGCTTCCTTGACACAGTTTACTTTCCTGTCACTATTCCTAATCCCTAGCCAACTTCAGTTGGGGCCAAGACAAAGCTACTCTTAGGACTTAATTGACCCCAGATTTCCTAAAACAATTTTCTGGTCATTTGGGGCATGAAAAAAAACTCAGCCTTATGACTTTGGGTTCTATCAGACTTGCTGAGTGTCTACAGCTCTATGAGTCATACCCTGATGACCTACTGACCAGATATATTTCCAAATAAAGATGGGGAAGGGTCACATGCAAAATATCTAAAGAGCAAGGTTTCCTTGTTGCTTATTTTTGCTGTATTGAGGCAAAATAAAGTTTGTTTTTGTTTGTTTTTTGTAAAAGTTCAATGATTTTATGAATGTCTTTTTTTCATTCCAACAAAGGATTGAAGAAGATACTTGTGTTAGAACCATTCCTCCAACAATGCTTCCCATGTGTAGTATGTGTTTAATAAATACATTCATAAATATTTTATAATACTTGCCAAATTCAATTTTTTTTGAGCAATTTGTTGTTGTTTATACAATCACAAATTTGATTTCTCTTTGACTTTCATCTGAAAAGAAGACCTGACTTTATGGTGTTCAGAGAAAAGCAATTCCACTAGTGTGTGAAGGCTTGCAGGCACCTTTTCAGAAACTGCTTTCCACCTTTGGTGTCTTCTGATCCATCCAACTCTCACCTGTGTCTCCAAGAAGCTGTAGCACAGAGCAGTAGCCATGTCTGGATTACAGGCACCATTTATGCAAATGGATAAAGTCAGGTTGAAGATAATCAAGGTATCTCAAGCCTGTTGATGAGTCAGAGGGGTGTCAATCCCAGTTATGTAAAGATTTCCCCACATAGAATGGGTCAATGAGGACAATTTGTTCTAACATCTAAAAAAGGTGGCTGAATCAGACACTATAAAACACTTAGAGTTTCAGTAGACAATGGCATTTCGGTAGACATTCATTACATGCAAAGCCATTGTCTGGAATTTTGTCTTGCCACTGGGATTAAATGACTCTGGAAGGGATAGTGAGGTCAGCAACTTTCCTCATTTCTGCCTTGCTTAAATCCAGTTTAAGCATGAGTCAAAAGACATCAATCATACCATTCTATCATTAAAAATGATAAAATACTTCAAAGTCCTGTGGCAGCAAGCAAGTAATGAAGCACACGCTAAGAGCTGTAGTCACAATCCTGCAGATGTAGCCCGGATCATAGGGTCATCATCTCACTGGACTGAAGCAGCAGTAGGATTCAGTAGCAACCTGGATATTGAGTAGCCTTTTTAAAGATCATGGTATTTACCTCCAAGCTTGAAGAAGGAGCTAGAAAAAGTGCCCTAAAAATTGAGATTTTCAACCAATCCTGTCTCATCATGTCAGGTTAGGATCCCACCCTGTGTTCAAAACACATATACACAAATATACAAAAGCTTTTGAAAAGATGATTTCACTCATCATCAGTACATGGAATGTGCACATATTTATGGACAATATGAAATCCAGGGGTCTTGAAAAGGGAATAGCTCTTGTAAAAGAACTCAGTAGATATTCCATTCAAATAGGAGCTCTTAGTAGAACAAGACTGGCATATGAAAGTTTGCTTACTGAAGTTGGAGTTATTTACACATTTTACTGGAGTGACTGTAATGATGAACAATGCCATGAAGCTGGAGTATGTTTTACAATAAAAACTAATTAGCAAATTTTTATGCCTCCTAAACTGAGTAAATGAGAAGGTTACAAAAATGTAATTGCCATTTTCAGAAAAGTGCCACACCATTATCATCTGTACATATATTCCTACCAGAACAAACCTTTTGAAAAAGTCAAAGAAGATTTTTATGACTGTAGGATGTCATAATAAATGTGCTGAAAGAGGACAGATTTATAATTCTAGGTGACTTTAATGCCAGAGTAAGCACAGGCTATCAAACAGGACAAAGAGTCCTTGGAAGGAATGAAGTCAAAACTAGTAACAGCAATAGTCACTTACTCCTGAAAACTTCAATGTCTTCTCTTCACCAATAATGTCTCCAAATTAATTAAATTCAATAAAACTCAGTTGGTGTGCCCTCTCAGCAAACATTGGTATTTAACAGTCTATGTCATTGTAAATAGAAGAGACATACAAGATGTGAGAATGACAAAAGCTATGAATGGCACAGAATGCTGGACTGATCATAGACTTATACTCTCCAAGTTAAACAATTGCATTTAATAACAGCAGCTACAAGGCAAAATGACTGCCAGAAAACTTAATATTAACAGATTAGAATGCTTATACATACATGAAGTTTGTTACTAACTTGTACAGACAGATGAGTCAACATCTGGTTGCCAACACTGAAGCAGAAAAGGAGTGGACAGCTTTCAGAGATTTGGTATACAGAATCTCAATTACTCATCTAGGTCAGAACGTTCTTAAATATCAATATTGTTTTGACCAAAATGATGTGGAAATTAAAAAGCTATTAAACAAAAAGCAAGAAATCTACAAGGCTTATCAGTAAGACAGTTCAGAGCAAAAGCTCAAAGAGGTACACAATTCTTGACTCAGTAAAAAGGAAGATGAAATTCAATTTTAAACTGATAGTATAAGACAAAGAGCTTCTTTGATCCCCTGAAGACTTTTTTATGATTCAAAGGCCTATGGTATATTTCAACCACTCAGGACTTTTTGGAGTCACATTGATTAGTGATAAAGACATGATTCTGGAGGAATGGACTGAACACTTCTATTGCATTCTCACCAGACCATCACCAATCAATTTTGAAGCTACTGACTATATATCTCAAGTAGAAATTAATCCCTCTCTATCTGAACTTGCAATTGAAGAAGAGGTTTTAAATGCCATTAGGCTCCTTTCATGTGACAAAGTACAAAATTCTGATTCTATTCCAGCTAAGATTTATAAGATAGGGGGCCCACTGCTCATACAAAAGTTCACTGAAATTTTCTGAGTTATATGGCAATAGGTAATTATATGTCAGAAGTTCAAGGATGCATTCATTGTTCATCCCCATAAAAGAAAAAGAAATCTAATATGGCTTCTCTCTTACACTTCCCTTTGGGAGTCTCCCAGACACTGAACTATGTGATGTTTAAAGAGTTGAAGAGACATAATTACTGGGTAATTAAATCATTTTATTAATAAGGCTAGCAAGGTTTTTGTTTATTTTAATAAAAGGAGATCAGTGGCTCCCTTGAATGCCAAGGGCAATTCTTCATTGTGGACTCACAGTTTTTATGCCTTTGGAAGAGTAGGTATTCCTGAGGATAGCAATCAGTTCTTATTGGATAGTAATTAAAAAACAGAATGAATATTACAATGAGAGATGCTCTATATTACAATGAGGGTCTTGAGATACATGAACTGGATTATTCAAGTCTTGGTCAAAGAGAATTATCAGTTGATTGTATGACATGAGAATATTGATACATGACTACCCAGCATGGTATCTTCATTTTAAGAAGGTAATGTGCTCAATGAACAAAGCAGAATCACAATAACTTAAAAGAAACAATGAGATATATAAATTTAGAGACACCTCCACTCCAAATGTACATAGAGACTATTTGTATCCGACCTGTGGCAAAGCCTTCTGAGCCCTTATTGGACTGATCATCTGCAACTGGATACCCAGTACCTTGACCCACCAAAACAGTGATGTCATTTTGGCCTTTTTCAAGAGCAAAAGACAAGAAACAGCCAAATAAATTCCTGGTTTCTTAAGCTTCTTTCAGTTCCTTGATAAAATCTCATTTTCTATTAAAAAAAAAAAAAAAACTTGTATAGATATACCTTAATATTAGTGCATTATTAGTAGGATCACTGGAATCACTTCATTATAACTCCTTTATCACCAAAAGAATATATAGATCAAGAAGTATTGGTGTGTATCTGTATATGTATATATCTATATCCACACACACACACACACACACACACACACATACACATATATATAGATATACACACATGTATCTTGTGGCATATATAAATTAATATTTTATTGATAATATAAATATAACATAAAATATTTATGTATATACTATATATGACACAAGATAAATTTATTATATTTATTAGTGTGTTACATATAATACTTATTTATCCCTATATTTATTAAGATAAATACTTTATTTTTATGCTCTCCAACTTGTCCTTATGTATTTTGTAGGTATACAGTTTTTACATATTATTTCCTCTATTAGACTGTGAACTCCTTAATGTTGAAGACTGATTTTTTTCTTTCATTATATTCTCACTATTGGCACATGGTAGACAATTGGCTGATGATTTGACTCAACTTGTCCTACTTTCAGGAAGAAGTAGTATGTGTGTAATGTGCTGAGGCTTGAGTTGATGCACTGAGATCCCAAGCACGTGAGGCTAAATAGTAATTGGACTACACTCTATTAATATACATGATTGGATAAAGAATGACCCCCACCCACTCTCTGTGCAAGTCCTGATGTGTTGTATAGGATATGACGATTTTGGTGGGTTGAGGCAGAGAGACAGGAAGAGAAGCTAGGAGAGACTGACCTGGGTTCCATACTCCCAGCTCCTGGTCGTGTGGCTGCTGCTCTAGCTAGCTTCTTGACTCAGCTACACACATTGCTATTGCCCATTCTCTTCCACCTCCGATCTTTCTTCACTGAGAATAAAGACTGATGACTTTCCCCTAACCTGAATTCCTGACTCCAGCTGATTTTAAAATATGCGGTCTTCACATTTGGCGCCCAACAGTGGGAACCAAGGACTGAAGAAGTCTCCCCTGACCAGGAACTTGGGTGAGTATTGTTAATAGACAAACAGGGAACTTATTTTCTTAAAAATTAAACCAGTAATCTTTTTTTTTGGCTGAAATGGGACAAATGTTAGCTAAAGACTCTCCATCCCTGCCCCCAACCCCTTCAACCCCACCCACAGGTGGTGCTATAGAAAGCATGCTTAAGCTGATAGAAGGAGAAGGGCTACTTATAACTTGGGAACCGGTAGCTAGACTACGGGGTACATTAAACCGCATCTCCCCTTGGTTTGTAGAGCAGGAGCAGATCTCTTGAGATAACTGGTCCCTGGTTGGACAATAGATGTCCGCATATTACAATGAAAATGTTCCTCATTCAATTTCCATGGAAGCATTCTATTTATACAATATAATTCAATTAGCACTAAGAAACCCTATTCTTAGAAGAAAGAAAAAATCTGCTCCCAGTAGCCAAATGGGGAAGCCTGATAATAAGGAGGAAGACAATGAAGAGATTAATGACCATATCCTGACAGGGCATGGAGACTTAAGTGAGCAAGGGTGTGGTGACTTTCCACCTCAGGAGGCAGCTTCAACCCCACCTCAGGAGCAAGTGATTGACTCCATCAACTCCACCCTCTGGTATGGAGGGAGGAAGGGCAGTGGGGGGGGAGGGCCAGTGACAGCACCAGCACCTCCCCCTCAGCATCTAACTACTATGAGTAGATTACAACAGGGCTTAATGAAGGCCAAAGAAAAGGGTATAGATGTCACAGAGCTCCAAATGCATATTTTACCTATAATTTCCCAGTTTAATTCCTCAGGTCAAGAAAGTCAAAGATACGCTCCTTTTAACATGGAAATCCTCAAAGACCTGAAAAAGGCTTGCACTCTTTATGGGGCTACAATAGCTTATGTTAAGATGCTATTACAGAATTTGGCTTTTGAAATGACTCCTAATGACTGGAAATCTATAGCCAAGGGTATGACTAGAACCTGGACAAAACTACATGTGGCTTTCTGAATATAGTGAGCTCTGTAGGATACAAGCCCAACAAAATAGTCAAAATGCAGTTCATGCTGCAATCACCTATGACCTACTAACAGGTATAGGTCCCTATGCAGATGTCACAGTACAAATTAATTATTCAGTAGCAGCATATGAACAAATTGCTGCTAATGCTATCAAAGCGTGGGCTTCAATTCACAATAAAAATGACAAAGGTGGGGCCTTAACAAAAATAACACAAGGGCCAAATGAACCCTTTGCTGACTTTGTGGGACGTTTTCAGACTGCTATCACAAGAACTAATGGGGAAAATGCATCAAGAGATGTTTTGATAAGGCAACTTGCTAAGGTAAATGCTAATGAAGTCTGCAGAAGAATTATACTAGGACTACACAAGGATGCTCCTTTAGAGGAGTTCATAAGACTCTGTGCCACAGGGGGCACAAATGCCTTTTATAGCCAGACTATGATGCAGACTTCCCAAGATTCCAACATGGGTAGACAGGGTCCCTTCTGGCAAGGGACTTCCAGAGAGACTCGTCAATGCTTTCAGTGTGGTAAAGTAGGGCATCTGAAAGCTCAATGTTGGTATACAGGCAGAGTGAGAAAACAGGGTGGGAGAACAAGACCCAGTACCCCATGTCCAAAATGCAACAGAGGCTTCCATTGGGCCTCATAATGTAGACAGGTTCAGGGAAACAGGATGAGGGGCCCAGCCCCAGGGCCCCAGGCAAAAAACACTTGGGGAATGATGGCAGCCAATGGTACACCCAGAGAGTGCCTAGACGGCCAATACCCCAATATGATCAATCAGCCAGGAAGCCATATGATGGGAGAAAGGGATTACACAATCAACCAGCTAGGAAGCAACCTGATGGGAAAAAGGGGTTACAATTAGGGAGAATAAAGTTGTATGCAGCTGAGACAACTGAGATACCCCTGGAGAGGTGAAATCTGTTCCTCTCCATCCTATGGATCCCTTGCCTCCAAGCACAGTAGGCTTGACAATTTTACCTCCTGAGAGTACATACAAAATAGTGTCCATCCACACACTGATGTGGGAAACTGGGGAATGTGTAGATAATATCCCAGTCACCAATACAGGCAGACAATATGTGACTTATCACCCAGGATAAATAGTAGCATCAGGTTTACTCATACAGAATCCTAATAAGCAACTTGGTGATAGTCACCCAGATTCTGATTCCAGATCACAAAATCCAGCAATATATTGGACAGCAGCTGTAACAACTGACCGACCTATGCTCACAAAATATATAAATGGCCTTCCATTGGAAGGATTGGTAGACACTGGTACAGATCGGACAGTCATTAGAGGTGCCAATTGGCCCAGTCACTGGCCAAAGATTAAAGCAGACACTTACATGTCTGGCGTAGGAGGATCAATAGCAGTTGAAGTTAGTGCTACCCATATGAGATGGACTTTTGAAGGCAAAACAGGAGTTTTTACTCCTTTTATAGTTGAAAAAATCCCCATCAATCTGTGGGGAAGAGATATTTTACAGAAATTAGGGTTAAAAATGAGTACTTCGAGTTTTTAAACAGAGCTGCTGTTGAAGGCCTGTCAACACTTTCACCTGTTCATATCCAATGGAAAACTGATACACCAGTGTGGATAGAACAGTGGCCCTTAGGTAACGATAAAATTCAGGCCTTATTAGATATAGTACAGGAGCAGCTTGATCAAGGACACTTAAAACCTTCTCTAAGTCCTTGGAATTCCCCAGTGTTTGTTGTAAAAAAGAAATCAGGAAAATGGAGGATGTTAACAGATTTAAGAAAGGTGAATGAACAGATGGAAACTATGGGAACTCTTCAGCTTGGACTTCCATCTCCTACTCAATTGCCTAGAGAATGGCCTCTTTGGGTCATGGATATTAAGGATTGTTTCTATTCTATCCCTCTGGATAAGGAGGATATGAAAAGATTTGCCTTTTCAGTGCCCAGCGTTAACTTAGCTGAGCCTTATAAAAGATATGAATGGACAGTTTTGCCACAAGGAATGAAAAACAGCCCTACTATGTGTCAAATGTATGTTGCTGCTGCTCTTGCTCCAGTAAGAAAAGCATTCCCAAAAGTTTTGCTATTACATTATATGGATGATATATTGGGATGCGCACCTGAGGAACAAATGTTAGAAGCATGTCTACAAAAGACCATAGAAACACTAAGGAATTACAAATTATACATAGTGCCAGAAAAAATTCAAAGACATGCTCCTTTTCAATATTTAGGATATGAAGTATACCCTAAGGTGCTTACAATTCAAAAACTGTCCTTAAGAACAGAAAAGCTAAACACCTTGAATGATTTGCAGAAATTGATAGGAGATATCCAATGGATGCGACCAGTGTTAGGTTTGACTACCTATCAGTTACAACCGTTATATGACATTTCAAGGGGAGACAGTGCTTTAAATTCACCATGCCAGCTTGCAAAAGAAGCTCAAGAGCCTTTGAGAGAAGTTGAACTGGCTTTATCCAATGTGGTTGAAAGAGTCACTCAAAAACCCTTGGAAATATCAGTTTTGCCACACAAGAGGCACCCACAGCAGTCCTTCATCAAGGAGACAGTGTGATAGGTGGTGAACCTCCCGGCACAACCAGAACAAAGCCTTACTCCCTACCCAGTGCTTGTGGCTAGAATTTTATTAAAGGCCATTAAGCTAGCAGTGCAATTATCTGGGACAAGACCTGACAAGATATACACCTTTTATACCAATACACAAATTAAAGTGTGTTGTGAGACAATCCCAGAGTGTCAAATTTTATTAGCCATGGGTCCAAATTTTATATATGGGTCTCCATTAAAGATAACCAGACTATTACATAATTGGCGATGGATTCTTGAAGAAAAGTTTCTAAAGTTCCTCTTAAAGGACCAACTATCTTCACAGATGCATCCAAACATAATATTTGTGCTGTGTAACTCTCATGATCTAACTATAAAGAGAGTAGTCAGAACTCCTTTTCAGTCCACTCAGCAGAATGAATTGTACGCAATCATTCTAGCTCTTATTATCCAGGAGACATAAATATAATATCTGATTTGGCCTATTCAGTAGGTGTGGTACAAAGAATTGCCACCGCCCAAATAAAATTTGCAGCCTCTAATATATATCAGCTCTTTAAGAAACTTCAAGAGCAAGTAAGAAAGCATCCAGGTAAGATCTATATATTACATGTCCACTCTCATAGTGGACTTCCAGGTCCCATTTTTGATGGCAATTCAAAGGCAAATAGCCTTCTAACTATGTTGGTCAATATACCTTTAATCCAAGAAGCCTAGGCATCTCATTCTAAATATCATCAGGCTGCTCGAGCTTTACGTTTACAATTTGGAATAACAAGAGAGGAAGCTAGGAGCATAGTAAAAGCCTGTATGGCTTGCCTTCCTTTCCACGCTCCTACACTGCCTCCAGGGAAGAACCCTCGTGGTTTGAAACCAATGAAATCTGGCAAATGGATGTGACCCATTATAAATCTTTTGGTCATCTGTCTTTCATCCACGTTGTGGTAGACACCTTTTCAGGATTCACTTTTGCAATACCAGCAGCAAAAAAGACAGCCCGAGTGGTCACTGAATTCCTCACACAAGCATTTGCCATTATGGGTGTGCCACAAGCAATAAAAACAGACAGTGGTCCTGCTTATACTTCGAAACATTTTGCACACTTTTGTGCACAGTATAAGATTTTACACACCACGGGCATACCTTTTAATCCTCAAGGACAGGCAATAGTAGAGAGGAGAAACAGAGATATTAAGACGCTCCTCCAAAAATAAAAGAAAGGGGGAGCCACAGGTAATCCTAGAGGACTTCTAAATCTAACCCTTTATACTATTAACTTCTTGATTTTTGACAAAGATTCACTGGCTCCGGCAGACAGGTTTTATAACCCCCGGAAGATCAGTGTCCAGTGCGAGCAGCTCCACTATCTTTAGATAATCACCAGGTGATGTGGAGAGACCCAGAAAGTGGTGAATGGAAAGGACCAGATAGGCTAACCGCTTTGGGGAGAGGGTTTGCTTGTATCTCTACAGGTGGAGAAGGAATCAGATGGGTGCCAACGAGCCGTATTCACCTTGTCCATTGCAGAGAGACAGAGCAGACCCTTAAAACAAATGAGAAGATCCAAGAAATATCGGATGGTTCTGTTGCTGATTATGCTCACCATTGAAAGAGCGTGGCAGTTATGGCGTTTGACTCATGGACATCAAAGATTGTTGGACTTCAAAACCCTCAGGAATCATTGGATTCTCTGAGACATAGGACCTGAAAACCCTCAGGAATCATTGGATTCTCTGAGACATCAGACTTGAAAACTCTCAGCAATCATTGGATTCTCTGAGAAATGATAAGACTGTTACAGGACTTCAAAATCTGCTGGAATAATTGGATTCCCTAACACATAAAAAGACTTTTGCAGGACTTCAAAAACTCAGGGGGATCATTGTATTCCCTGACATGTGAAGCAATGGACAAGAGATTGGTTTTGGACTATCTCATGGCTGATGTGTGACTGTTGTTTACATACCCTCCTTCTAGGACTTCTGGTGATCTTTTATAACACCATGTTGATTTATATTGTTTGTTATTCCACTACTTGCATGTACAATTAATGTTTGTTACACTGCATCAAGCCTGCACTGACTGTGGGGAGAGTCATCCCTAATAGCCTTTGCGTTATTGCTATGTGCTTGTGTAATACCTCCCATGCTGATAGGTTTGTGCATAATAAGACCCTTCAGCCCAGAAACCTGCTAGAAACCTCCACTTCCCTTTGGTGCTTTTCATCTCCCTTCCTGAGATGTCAGGGAGAACGTGATCATCTCCTTTTTAGTGCTTTCATTGCCTTTCCTGAGAAGTCAGGGAGGCTGTGATTACCTCCTTTTTGGTACTTACCTCCTTCCCTGAGAAGTTTGGGAGGGTGTGATCACCTCCCCTTGGGGGCTCTGACCTCCTTGAGCAGTCAGGGATGGCATGACCACCTGTGTTCTAAAACAAAAGAAAGCGGGGGATGTAATGGGCTGAGGCTTGAGTTGATGCACTGAGATCCCAAGCACGTGAGGCTAAATAGTAATTGGACTACACTCTATTAATATACATGATTGGATAAAGAATAACCCCCGCCCACTCTCTGTGCAAATCCTGATGTGTTATATAGGATATGACGATTTTGGTGGGTGGAGGCAGAGAGACAGGAAGAAAAGCTGGGAGAGACTGACCTGGGTTCCATACTCCTAGCTCCTGGTCGTGTGGCTGCTGCTCTAGCTAGCTTCTTGACTCAGCTACACACATTGCTATTGCCCATTCTCTTCCACCTCTGATCTTTCTTCACTAAGAATAAAGACTGATGACTTTCCCCTAACCTGAATTCCTGACTCTGGCTGATTTTAAAATACGCGGTCTTCACATATGTGTATATGGATATACATATAAACACAAAAATATATATGTATATTGTGTATATGTGCTTATATACATTTGGCTATATGTGTGTTTACACACACATATAGGTGTACACATACATATAAACACTCACATATATACATGTGTTAAGTGTCTGAGACCAGATTTGAAGTCAGGTCCTCCTGACTTCAGGGCTGGTGCTCTATTTACTGTGCCACCTAGCTGCTTTCATCATGCTTCTTTGGTGAGAAAATGTCTTAGGAGAAATGATCCTAGTGAACCTTTAGTTCCTATATGACTTAGTGGAAGGCCTTCTGTCATTATCGGATTTTTGTAAACTTTGCTTTCCCTGACCTAATGTTGAGCTCAAATATGAGAATTACTTTAATAGGAAGATGAGGAGAAAGAAGAACAACATTAAACAATGAAGAACTTATTCTCTAGCAATGGCCAATAATTAATTTCCAAATCAAATTTAAAATTAAATTCATTAAATTCAAACTTTTTTGCACTTCAAATAATTGGTTTCAATCTTTAATCAAGGTTTTTTCTTAAAACGTCAAAATCATCTTCACTACTCAACAGCTAGAAGAGCATTTAATTCAACTCACTAAATATGTGTTTTCTTAGCTGAACACAGGTAGATCACTCATCAAAGCTAACAAGGAGTTTATAACTGAGTGCAAATAGCAGGGAAAATTTCCTAGAGGAATCTGTTTTAAATGATGAGTAAGATTCCAAAAGGCAGAGATTGGCAAGTGGGAGTGTGAAAGGACTTAATGCCAGTGGATTAGTAATTCATTTCTGAAGGGAACACATTGAACATTTTTATAGGATTTAAATTTACCCAAATAGTCAGAAGATTAATTGTTGTTCCCTGAGTTACAAAAGAGGTAACATAAAAGTCAATGCCTCTCTGTGGTCCCAGACTGATCAGAAGGACTCTAGCAGAGACAGACAGCAGTCCTTGAAGACAAAACTGAACTAAAAGAACTCCGTTAAACTCAGCATTCCATCCCCAAATACATAGCAACACGGCAGTCATTATCAAAGACTCCCCAGATCTGCAAAGATGAGCATGAAAAATGGCGTAATGCTAGCTAATTTTTAACAAGGCAACATTTTTGGAATTCACTGGGGATGGAACACAAGAGCTTTGTGGGCCCACAGCAGTCTTCTGTGTTCTGTGCAGAACTATTGAACACTCAGAGGATGATGAATAGGAGTCCAATTTTTTCCTCCTACAGATTAGCAACCAGGGATTTATCATTAGACTTCACAGTGTCACAACAGTGAGAGCAATTGCTCATGAATACAGAGGGCATTGAGAGCTGCAAATGCTTTTGATAATTCATCATCACTGTCACTATCATAGCAAGAATAATAGAATCAGGGATCTCCTAGAAAACCTTTTATGAACTTCAACTTGGGGTCAGGAGGAGGAGAGAAGAGAACAGCTTATGGTTCAAAGGAAAACAACTTAATACATTTCTTAAAGATTTGGCTTCATCTTTTCTTACAGGTTTGAAAACCCAGGAGAAAAGCTCCTGACAGAGGATTACACACACACACACACACACACACACACACACACATATATATATATATATATATATATATATATATATATATATACACATATATTCATACATAAACATCATATATGTATCCTATGCATATAGGATGCATATATGCAATATATATATATATATATATATAGAGAGAGAGAGAGAGAGACAGAGAGAGAGAGACAGAGAGAGAGAGAGAGAGACAGAGACAGACAGAGAGACAGAGACAGTGATAGAGAGAGACAAAGAGAGAAAGACAGAGAGACAGAAACGGAGACAGAGACAGACAGAGACAAAGAGACAGAGAGAGACAGTGACAGAGGCAGACAGACAGATGGGGCGAAAGAGAAAGACTAGTTCCAGTGTTCTCATTCTCAATAATTTCATTCTTATTCTATTTAAAATTATGCCTCTATACATGATGAAGATAGTATAATGAATGAAGATCAAGTCTAGAATAAAAGGATTTTTGTGTAAATGTAAAAAATGGAAGCAAGCAAAAAAATTCCTTTTATATTGGAGGAATGTTTACATAAAGTATAATATACTGATAAAATGGAATTTGATAATAAAATTAAGACCAGAAATTATGACATACATGAAAGTTCTAGAAAAATCTTTAACACAAATAGAAAAATAAGAATAAAAAGAATGAGTATATATTAAAATCCTCAGAAGAAAAGTAAATGAAAATGAATCCTAATGGGCACTTAGAGAGTAAATGAAAACTTTTTGTAACATATTATTTGTTTAAATTAATAAATATTTTTGTATCCCAAGTGACTAGCATAATGCCTGGCACATGAGGAACATTTAATAAACATTTATGGAATAAATGAATAATGACTAAGTAAAATTATACTCCACAAATATTTGTATTGTTTCTTAGAGTATTTCTACATAAGATGAGTATCATTATCAAAATAATTTCAAGTTCATTGTTATAGTTATTGGTGCATACTTACTTTATTTCAAACTTACCGCTCACTTTCAGATATACTGCCTTTTGATGAGAAAAAGATTGTTTTGTTCACTTGAGGCTAGTGACTCCAGCAAAATGTTTTCACAGTTATGAGGATTGTAGTTTACTTTAACTTATAATTTTTAAAAGACCACTTTTGAATTTTTCCCACAAGTTTACAAAACTGATTTTACTTCTCTTTCCAACAATTGTTTCAAAGATTTCAATATATATTTAGGAGACTTTGAAATAGATGAAGTTACAACTGTGGTAAAAAAAAAAAAAAGTTTACCACAGTTTTCAGAGCCTCTTTGTTTTTCTTAGGAATTCTTAGAAGACAATTTTAGTTACAAGGTGGTATACAAATGAAATATTTAGTTAGAGAGGAAAACTAATATTCTTTTAAAACAAACCTCTCTGGTGGTTGTGTGTGAAGCATAGCTTAACATTTCAAAGATATTATTACAAAAAGTGATATATACAATTATAATTACAATTACAATTAAAATCTAATTACAAAAGTGATATATCAATTCATTTTTACTTAAAACGGATTATACTTTTGGGGAAAATACTTCATAAAATTGCTATTCAAATTCCCCAATTCAAATTTATTACCTTCTTAATGGGACCTCTTAAGTCATTACAATTATAATAACATATTATACATGTATATATTATATAATATAGAATTATAATGCCATGAAACTGCAAAAGGAATAGGGCTGCATTCTGATTGGATCTGATATTTTTAGAGGAAGGTTGGCTACTTACAGCTATATTTGATTGCCAGAAGTTAGAAATGAATGGACCCACAAGAGAATGAGTGAGGCACGCTAGTTAAGATATCAGTCTGGAGGTTAGGGATATCTAAGTGCAAATACTGTTTCTGATACAGGATGTGATCCTGGAAATAATCATCTTAGAGCACAAGTAATAAATGAGCTGCTAATCTGTATTGGTAAAGGGACATTCTTCACTATGAATTTCCCTATGACAATGGAATCACAAATGTGGCCCAAGATATTCATTAGAATATAATAATCAATTATCATTGGTTTAAAGTAAATTAGACTAATAGGCAACCCACATTCTGAGTATTAATAAACAATTTACCAAGATGAGTCATCAGACAAAATTGGAACAAATGAATAATACAGTCCAGATACAATACAAGACAGCATTTATATAGCTTCTTAAGACTTACAAAATGGTTTATGTGTTACTTCACATGATCTCCACAACTCTGAGAAGTCGGTAATGATATGATCCCTGTTTTACAGATGGGGAAACTGAAACTGAAAGAAGTTAATTGATTTGCACAGTGTTACATACCAAATAAGATCTGAGTCAGGATTTTAACTTGAGACTTCCTAACTCCAAATGCAAGAGATATAGTGATCTTTCTAGAAGATATCCTGTTTTTTTATGTATTCTTTCATTCAAAGAAAACAAGGAATAAATTGAGTATGACAAGTGAAGAGCTCCCTAAAATATAGGGCTAGAATAGAGAACATTATCTCAAGGCTTCTCTCTCTCTCCCCACCCCCTGGTGCCCCAAAATTCAAAGGCAGATTTGGGGGATGTTAGGAAATCATGAGGACATCATCAAGACTAACTATTCTGGCACATGATGCATCTTCTGGTCTTTTCCAAGACTTGACACCTCCAAAAAGATACTCATATTTACTTCAAACTGTTCTAATGCTGGTTCTCCAATTCCATGTATTCTATCAAAATACTGTAATCCTTCTGAAATTTCACATTTGTGATTCATTCTCGAATTTCCCCAAATATTTCCCCCTTTATTTAAGAGCATCATCTAGTCAAAATAATGTATTTCAGTTTGAGTGAAGGAAAAATGAGTGGATCAATAAGAAAGGAAGTTACATATTTAACTAAGAGAGCTACAAAATTGTTTATAAATGATACATTAATTGTAAACTAGAAATGTTAGCAACCTCAGTAAGCAAGAAAGCATATAAAATTATTTTTATATATAATATATTTATATATTAATATATTAATTTAATTAATATATTAAATATATAATTTATACAAATATAATAAATAAAATAATTAATTAATATATTAAATATAAATATTTCACAAGATATATCTGATAAATCTTCAGAAGGCAGCATAATACAGTTGAAAAAATGCTACAATGCAGCCTCTGCTGCCTACTACCTATGGGATATTTGGCAAGTCATTTAGCTTTCCTGAGTTTCAGTTTTTTAATATGTAAGATGAAACAGTTGAGCTCCCCACTGGCATCATTCTGGAAGGCAGTTAAGATCGTGCCATATAAAGGAGGTTACTCTTATTATAAAAAGTCTCCAAAGGCTGCAAACCAAAGATGGAACAGAAAATAATGTATTTGGGACTACAAAGGAAAGAAATACACATTTTTAAGTGCCTACTATATGCGAGGCACCACGTTTAGTGCTTTACTATTTCTGTTGAATCTAAAATAAAAAAATTCTGATTGGCAATGCTACTATAATTTTCATTTTTTAATTGAGAAAAAAAGATAGATAAGGATTAGCTGATTTATGTAGGGTTATGTGACTAGCAAGTATCTGAGGCCAGAATTATATTTCAGACACTAGGCCCCGTTTTCTAACCTGACTTTAACCAAATTATTTAGTGGCAAACAATTGTGATTGCTATGGGAGGAGGGGAAGATAGTGTGTTGCAATATAAAGTCTAATAGATACAGAATAAGGAGATCTCATATTCAAGTTCCACTTCCAACTTATTAGCTCTAAGTTTCACTTTCCTAATCTATGAGATGGGAATATATATTTTTGCATTTACATTATTTTTCTTGTTTCTCATGTTAATGAAGCAGACTAATATTAAAATATTGCTTTTGTTCATCATTACATTTTTTGTCACATGAAAACAGATTTGCTAAATTATCCAGTTTGCAGTTTTGAGGGCTAGCTATCTAGCATCCAAATATGGAGACAATAAGGACCAGTGGAAAATTCACTGACTCTCGAGTCAGAAGCATTAGATTTACCTCTGATTTCATACCTACTATCTGTGAGACATTGAGCAAACCCTTTAGTTTCTCTGAACTTTTTGTTGTTTATTCATTTTAAATCATGTCTGACCTGTGCTCTCATTTAGTTTTCTAGCAAAAATACCAGAATAGTTTACCATTTTCTTCTCCAGCTTTTTTTTTTTTTTACAGATGAGGAAACTGAGGCAAACAGGTTTAAGTGAATTACCTAGGGTTACACAGCTAGTAAGTCTTCCTAACTTTAGGTCAAGTTCCACATACATTAGCTAAATTTCTCTGGACTACATTTACTTATTCTTTTTCTTTTCTTTTCTTTTCTTTTCACATTGTTTTTACATTTCCGTTTTATCTAAAATGATGAGAATAATTGTTTTCTTGGCCTTCCAGAACTGAATTCTGACTAAATTAATTCTTTGATAACTGCCCAAATTTTACCCATTTTAATAGCATACAGTTGAATCATTACTCCTAGGAATAACAGTAGTTGGGCTTGATGAAGGATATGTTTTTTTTTTTATCAATAGTATGCTTTGAAGTCAGCCTTTATGATTCTTACACAATTGTATGGAAATGGCAACAAATTAAGTCCCTTAGATGATGACAAATTAACAATTGGACATTCATATTGGGCTAGGAACTATACAAGGCATCTTCAGGGCATGGTCTTTGCTCTCAAAAATTGTCTCTTTAGAGGACGCAAACTACATTTAGAAAAAAATATGTTTTATGTTCTTTTTTTTGGTTAGATGATTTGAATAGTGGTCAAAACTTTCTTTTCTTCTTTAATATAATAAAGAATTGCAAAAGCATAAAGAGAGGTAAACTCTGGGGAAGAGGATAACTTGTTCTTTATTTCAAGTCTCTCATATTCTCTATTTTATACATATCCCTTGTATACAGCAAACACATAAAATAATAGGTAACATTTATAAAGCATTTACTATTTGCCAGGTACTGTTCTAAGTGCTTTACAATTATGATCTCATTTGATCTGATATGAGCTAATTCTTTGAAAGGGACATGAAAAATTATAAGCTTTGCATATATGCAACTAAATGGGAAAAAAAGAAAAGAATGAGAGGCACTTCTTGGAGTCACAGGTAAGAAATGGGTGAAGGTAGACACCAAAGATGTATGAGCATCCCTGAAAAAGATTTGGTAAACCCTCACATCAGAGGTGTTAGTTTTCCATAAAAACCCAGACACTTCTCCAATTTCATTATGTCTAATGTTTATTTACTACAATTATGTGACAATGACCTCATGCCCTTTTCTTCTTCCTTATTGTCTTCCTAAATCAAAGGATTGTAAATCTAAAATTAGGAAGAATATCAGAGGTCATAAGGTTCAATCCCATCATTTTATGCCTCAGAAACTGAAGTCTAATGATGGAAAGTCCAAGTTTACACAGGTAGTTAAGGATAGAACTTAAATTCAGTACCTTTAATTCTAAAACCAGTCTTTGTTACAAGGTACGAAGTGAATGCTCCTTTTTTTTTTCTCTTTTTTAAAAAAATGTGCTTATAAATTTATACATATGTATATATACATATATGTATGTATGCCTAATACATTATTCACCAAAGAATATCATTAGGAATGGGTAATGTGGATGGTGTACATGACCAATTGCATGGAATTCTGAAAACAAAAGGTAACTGCGGTTCCAACTCGTGTAGCAAGTCATCATTCAGTACTTTGGGCCCATTTTGCTCTATAGATAACTCTTAAATGGAGCCCTGGCTAATAAAAACTGCATTTTTTTATAAACAAGATTTCAGCAAGGGCAGGAAACCTTTTTAGTCATTTTTCAGAGGAATGGCAAAACAAATACATATGTATACAGAGGGCATAGAATCATAGTCCCAGAAGGAATCTATTCACAAACAAGCACAAAGAATGATAAAGAATGCCTTACTTTTTCCAGTTCCTATATTAAAACATAGGTGTTGATTTTTAGCAAAGTTTGTATTGGAGAGACCTAAGACTCTTCCACAGTCTCCCAGAGCTCTTTGTTGGCTGCACATATGAAAGAGATGTACAATGTTCCTTTCCCTTGATGGTACATAATTTCCTTTAGGCAGATGCTAAAAATGCTCCTCATCTAACATCATCTAGGGAGACAAAAGAACCCTGCTGGACTTCAGAGATGCCTGGAGGAATGTATCAACCACCCAGCTAGTTTAATCTGTCAACCAGTCAGTCAACAACATTTATTGAGCACCCACTGAGCATAGAGTTCTGTACTAAACCCTGTGGGAAAATATAAAATACAGAGCATCATAGACCTCTATGAGTTCACCATGTGCTGGGAGATTCACAGATAGGCACACATCATCTACAACAATATCTTTGGATTTAGAATATATAAACATAATTACAGCAATATAAAAGTATGCATATATATTACACATGTATATGTACACAGTTTATACACACACACACACACACATACACACCTATGTGGGTGGAGAAATAGATAGAAACCCACAAGCCTATGCCATAGACTGATATTTATGGAAAACTAATTCTATTACATTCTCCCTATCAGTTTAATGCGAAAAGTAATGAGCCTTAGGATCAGGCTGGAAATTTTCCTAGTCTAAATTAAGCTCATGCATAATAGATTTAAGGTTCTAATAAACCATTTTCTGAAATGGGTTCCTCTCTTGTCTCAGAGTTGAGTTCTTGTTAAAATCAAAAAGAATAGCAAAACTTAAGCTTTTTCTGCCCTGAAATGAAAATTAAGATGCATGAATGCTATGTCTTAGTTTATGTTTCATCTTATAGGTCTTAGGACAATTCAGATGTATTTGTCCTTTCCATGGCTAGAAGTAAACTATAGATCCTATCCTTTGGCACTGAAATCATTCTGTAGAAACATAAATAGTTTTGTCAATTAGAAAATTCAGAAAACTTTGTGGTGTGTAGAATGGGCCTTGAATTTATAGTTAATGGATCTTCATTTAAATCCCAGATCCCATGCTTATAAACTCAATAATCTTGGATAACATACTTAATCTCTGAACTTTAATTTCCTCAACTGCGAAATAAGTATAAAGTTGTATTATATAATGTTCAGGTTCATTTCCAACTTTACATTTATGCTTCCAAGACCTATTGTGCTATCTGGAATACCATATGTGATATCAAAGAATGAGACCAGGGATAATAACTTTCTGAGTGAACTTATATAGGTTCAGAATGAACATTAAGACTCTGCTATTATTCTACCTCTGATGCTTACCCTGGTCTGACCTTAGCCTTCCTAGACCTCAGTTTTATCAACTGAAAATGAGACTAGAACACTTTTAAGTTTCCATCTAGTTCAATATCTGTGATTTCCAAAGTCCTTTCTAACCTCTAAACTTCTATGAGCTCATCAGTATTATTTACTAATCTCTAGAATACTGTCTTTTATCTAGATAATTTTAACATCTAGCTTAATTTTCCCTTCTCTTATTCCTGATCATTATAATGATGACTTCATCATCCACACTGATGACTCAGTATTGTCAATTCTATCCCACCCTGCAAAGGATGGATCACATGCCATCCTAATCCCTCTTTTTTGATCTGTATTTTTCATTTGTTTTCTATCTTGTCTGACCTTTTGTGATCCTATTTGCATTTTCTGGGTAGAAATAGTTTGCCATTTCCTTATCCAGTTCATTTAGATGAACAACTGAGACAAACAATATTAAATAATTTGCCCAGGGTCACACGCTAGTAAGTGTCTCAGGCCCAATTTGAGCTCATAAAGATGAGTCTTCCTGATTTCAAGTCCAGTGCTCTATCCACTGTACTACCAAGACATCCTCATACCCATTTATTCACTCTCTCTGTGTCTCTGTTTCTGTCTCTCTGTCTCTTTCTGTGTTTCTTTCTATCTCTCTGTCACTGTTCCTCTGTCTCTGTCTCTGTCTTTGTTTCTCTGTCTCTGTCTCTTTCTTTCTCTCTTTCTGTCTCTTTCTCTCCCTCTGTCTCCTCGCCTCTGTCTCTCTATCTCTGTCTCTCTGTAAGTCTCTCAAATATCTCTATTTTATTTTAAATATATGAATCATTAAATGCTACCTCCTTTCTATAGAATATGTATCTGAGAACTTTAAATTGTTCAGTGGACACTAAAATCAGAGGAGATTCACACTATGGAGAGGAACAATGACTACAAAGACCATCATTGTCTAAACTCAAAAAGTATGAAACTAAAACTCATACAGCCCATATATCCTAAAGGATGTCATTTTCTGTGCTGAAGGTCAATATTCACAACTAAGTCACACCATGGATAGGCAGAGCATTGGATTTACAATCAGGAAGACTCTGATTCAAATGCTACTTCACACATTTACTGGTTGTGCAACTCTGAGAAAATGGCTTCTCTTCGTCTCAATTTCATCACCTGTAAAATGGTTGTAATGATAGGACGTTCCACTCAACATTATTGCCAGAACCAAGTGAATTATGTGAAAAATTCTTAAAGTGTGGCAAAGTTCTGTCACATAAAAAACACTTAACAAATACCTATTTCTTTCCTTCATCTAACTTTCTCTAAAGACTGATTCTGCACTAGCCAGACAGGAAAAGTAGAGCTAGTTGAACAAATTAGTGCTCTACTCCAAAAAGAGAAAAATTTCTGTATGTACTGAATCCTCTCTTCCTTTAACCTTCAAGTCTCTTCTCTGCTATAGACCAAGAAATTATGACACAGAAATTATGGAGACTGGTAGAATGACTATTCCTGTGTTGGGACTAAATCTAGGGTCTAAATTGTAAATCAGCCATGATGCTGAATCAAACTAAGTAGTAAATGAGACCACAGTTTGCCTTCCTCCCCAAAGCTAAGTCCCCCATTGCTCTACGTCTTACTACTGTCTCTCAGGCAAATTTCTATCTACTAGGGCTTCTAAAAAACAAAGTTGGTGCTAAAAGGAGAAAATATTGAGCAAAAAATGGTGACCAGTTTAGATATTTATAGAGTAGAATTGTATATATTCTTATAATATATTCTCCAAAATCTTAGTGCATTTTAAAGTTATTAAAGTTTTGATATATAATGACTTTTTGAAAACCTTGTATGTTAAAATATCTGTTCCTTCTCGCCCCCCAGCCCCACTCACCTATTCAAATAAATGTTCATTTTACAGGCAAAAACTAGATACTTGGAAGATTCTAACATTTGGATAACTAACTGAAAAATTCACTTGAGAACTGGATGCTTTCTATTATATCATTTTCTTACATTGACAAAATAAAGAAATATATAAATAAATGAAACAACCAACCAGCCAACAAAAATAAAAATAAATAAATAAAAGACATTGTGGTAGGGTGGTGGTAGAAAGAATCGTCATCCGTCAAGATCTGGGAGCATTTCTCCTGTAAATATACTCGAATAGAATCACTCAGGAAAAGACCTAATCACCTTTTCATTTTCAGAGAACTGAAAAACATTACTATACAAACTGTAGAAAACATTTGCAATTGCCTTATCTTTTAAATACACAATCAGAAGGAGAGAGAAAACTATGTATGTCTCCATTTGTAAACTAGGCCTTTGCCTTTAAGGCTAATGAAACCTGCTGCTCTATGCTACTGCAGTGATGTTTTCTTCTCAAATTAAAACAAATTCTGAAAACATAGCAACTTTTCACACTTAAGACTTAAGGGAAAGGCTATAAAATCCTGACTGTAAAGTTAGTACTACAGAGTTTTTTTGTTACCCTTGGTTTAATAAAATTGATTAAAATAAAACAAAACAATTAAAAAAAAACTGGCAACATTTTCTTGCTTTCTTTACCCTATCATATGTTTTCTATTGTTATTATTCAAGCATTTCATGCTTCTTTGAAGGGCAATGGAATCATTCCATAATACAGAGCTCATAGTAATGTATAATTAACTTCATATTTCTTGGATCTCTATTGCATACTTGTGATATGATATTAACACAAAAATAAATCTTAGCAAAATGTATGCTTTCACAAACTTGGGAGGCCAACTAAAGAAAAAAGAAAAAAAAAATTCTAAAGAAAATCCATCTATAGATTATGTCTTTTGCATTCAATAAATTTTGTCTAAAGTCAAGGGGATTGGGAATTTGGAATAGGGGTTTGTGAAGCCTTCCCCATTCTGATCTTGTGGAGGATCATAGGTTTGTCGGGGGAGATGTGAGAGGGTCGGTGTGAGTGTGGGTTTGAGTCTGTGCAAGAGGCTATTGAGTCTATACAACCTGACATATAACAGCAACAGAAATGAAAATCCTGGAACATTTGCATACAGAGTGAAGACCCCATTGTTGGAGTCAAAGCTGCATTTGATTTACTTCAATCATTGCCACAATTGAGTCAGCCAACTGTTTACATGCTCTCCATTATGTTAGTGTTGGCTAGGAAATGGCTGATCACAATAAGATTTTCTTTCAGTTTACACTTGGGAGAACTATAGGAGTTCACATATTTGACAGACAGACAGAGAAGCCTTCTCTTTCCAAGAAACAACAGAATGACCTGAATCTCAACTGTTGAGATTCAGATGGTCCTGAACCAGTAGTATATAGCCTATTAGAATAAACCATGTAGTTGAGTTCCCAAGGGAAAGAAAAATTAAGTTAAAAAAAGGGGGGGGAAGAGGCAAGAGAAAAAGCTAAGAGGAGAACAAGTGATTTTAGAATCCTATCAATAATCCTTTGCAACCCATTTGTGCCTCAATGGCCTCTAAGTAGATTTTTTATGACTTGCCTTTCCCAGAGAATTGAGCTGGTAGATAATATTGACATATCTAGCTATTGAAGAAGAAGAAAAAAATTCTGGTCTGAGACAAAATGTCTTTGGGACATGATGGGATTGTCTTGATAAAGATATTGGACTTATTTGTCATTTCCATTTTCAGTGGATCAATATTTGTCAGAATGTTTAATATGACTGCCATTTTGGGTAAGCCTGCACAGTGTAGTTCATAGTTTCATTAGGCTATACAAGTCTCTCCCTCTGACAACCCAATGATAATTTGAAGGCAATATGACATGAGAAGATAAACCCCTCAGTTCAGGAAATGTCCAACACATTACTGAGGAAGAAGGAAGAATGGAGAACAACTCTAAGAAGCTCCAGAAGAACTGTAGTCAAAAGGTAAAAGTCAAAAAGAAGTTTAGCTACAGGTGCATCATATTATGAAAAGAAAGTTTGATTTTTGAAGATTATAAAGATCAGTATTACATAGGAACCTGAAATGTAAGACTTTGAACCAAGATAAGCAGAATGTAGTCAACCAGGAATATAAAGATTACAAATCAATATTCTGAGTGTCAGTGAACTTAAATGGGAATGGGTGAGTTTAATTCAGGTAATCATTATGTATGAATTAACATTTAACTATGGAAACACTACCATCAAAAGAATCCCCTAGAAGAAATGGAATAATTCTCATAGTCAACAAAAGGATGAGAAAAGTGGGTATAATCTCAAATATGACATAATGATACCATTCAGATCCTAGGCAAACTATTAAACATCACAATAAAACTTTGTCCATGCTTCAATCACTATTACCAAAGGGGTCAAAGTGGTTCATTTGTGTAATAATACACAACAACTTCTCAAAATGACATAAAAAAAGATGTCATATTCATCATATGGATAGAAATGCTAAAGTAGAAAATCAAAGGATAATTGGAATAATATGGAAGTTTGGCCTTGGATTACAAATGAGACAAGGCAGAGACACATAGTTTTATAAAGAGAAATCACTGATCAGAAGAAGCACTATTTTTCAACAACCTAAAAGGCAACGCTACACCTGGACATCATCAGATGTTCAATATTAAAATCAGATTGATTATAAACTTTGCATCTAAAGGTAGAGAAGATCATAATTAGATAAATCAACATCTGAAGCTGACTATGACTCAGATCATGAGCTTATTGCAAAATTAAGACAAATTGAAAAAAGTAAAGAAAACCATCCAACTGTATATTTATGACCTAAATAGCATCCCTTATAAAAATTAAGTAGAAATGACTCAAATAATTAGATCTACAGAAGGGAAGCAATAAATTGGAAAATTATTTTTACATTTAAGGATTCTGATAAAGGCCCAATTTCTAAAATATATAGAGAATTGACTCAAATTTATAAGAATCAAAGCCATTCTCCATCTATAAATGGTAAAAGGATATGAACAATTTTCAGATGAAGAAATTAAGACTTTTTCTAATTATATGGGAAAGTTTTCTAAATCACTATTAATCAGAGAAATGCAAATTAAGACAACTCTAAGATACCACTACAGACCTGTCAGATTGGCTAAGAAGACAGGAAAAGACAAGGACAAATGTTGGAAGGGATATGGGAAAACTGGAACACTGATGCATTGTTGGTGGAGTTGTGAACAGATCCAGCCATTCTGGAGAGCGATTTGGAACTATGTTCAAAAAGTGATCAAACTGTGCATACCCTTTGACACAGCAGTGTTAGTACTGGGTTTATATTCCAAAGAGATCTTAAAGGAGGGAAAAGGATCCACGTGTGCAAAAATGTTTGCAGCAGCCCTATTTTTGGTGGCAACAAACCAGAAACTGAACAGATATCAATCAATTGGAGAATGGCTGAATAAATTGTGATATATGAATGTTATGGGATATTATTGTTCTGTAAGAAATGAGCAGGAGGATGATTTATAAAGGCCTTGAGAGACTTATAGGCACTGATGCTAAATAAACTGAGCAGAACTAGGAAATCATTGTACATGACAATATCAATATTATATGATGATCAATTTTGATGGATGTGGCTCTTTCCAACAAGGAAATGATTGATGCCATTTACAATGATCTTGTGATGAAGAGAGCCAGCTATACCCAAAGAGAGTATTATGGGAACTGAGTGTGGATCACAACATAGCATTTTCACTCTTTCTGTTGTTGTTTGTTTGCATCTTGTGCTCTTACTCATTTATTTTCTTTTTATGATCTGATTTCTCTTGTGCAGCAAGAGAATTGTATAAATATGTTTATACAATTTGGATTGAACACATATTTAAACATATATTGAATTGCTTGCCATCTATGGCAAGGAGTTGGAGGAGAAAATCTGAAACACAAGGCTATGCAAAAGGCAATGTTGTCAAATTATCTGTGAATACATTTTGAAAATAAAAAGCTTTTTAAAAAATAAAAATAAATAAGAATTAGATCTAGTGGATAGAGTGCCTGAAGAACTAAAGACAGTTCACATTATTGTCCAGGAGGCAACAAAAACAATAAATATCACAAAGAAAAAGAAAAGCAACAGTGCAAAATTACCTTCTAATGAGACTTTACAAATAACTGTGAAACAGAGGAACACAAAAGGTAAGGAAGAAAGAAAAAGATACATTCAACTGAACATGTATTAGTCTAATTAGCTACAACTGGACACACTGTACCTCAACTCTAACATGGTAAACAGGCATGTTAAAAGATAAAAATGGTTGGGACTTAACAGGAATAAAAAAATATTAAGAAAAGTTGGCAAGAATATACAGAAGTACCATAACAAGAAAGATCTTAACTTCACTGATAATTATGATGGAGCCTGATGTACTGATCTACAGCCATACATTCTGAAGAATGAAGTCAAGTGGATGTTAGAAAACATTGTTAACAATAAGACTAGCAAAGATGATGGGATTTGAGCTGAGATATCCTAAAATATAGTGAGGTTAAAATGTTGTACTCAATATTTCAGTAAATTTGGAAGATCCAATAGTGGCTACTGGATTAAAAAAAGATCAGTTTGCATTCCAGTCCTAATGAAGGGCAATGCCAAAGAATGTTCAAATTATTGAACAATTGTATTTATTTCATATGCCAGCAAGTTTACACTTAAGATTCTTTCAATATGCGCACTATGGGTTACCAAAAATAGATTGGTTTTTGAAAATAAAAGGAACAAGAGAGCAAATTGGCAGCATTTGCTAGATTCTGGAGAAAGGAGATGAGTTCCAGAAAAAAAAATACTTCTGCTTTATTGACTACATTAAAGCCTCTCTAAATCAACAAAAACCGTGACAAGTCTTCAAAGAGATGGGAGTATCAAATAATCTTACTCATCTCCTAATGAACCTGTCTGTGGGTTAAGAAGCCATAATAAGAATCAAATATGGAACAACTGATTGGCTTTAAAGAAGAAAAGAAGTACAAGTACAAGACAATGTATATTGTCTATTCATATTTTAAATATACACAGGACATCATATAAAATTCCAAGGCTGGCTGAATCAGAAGTTGAAATTAATGTTGCCAAGAGTGAAAAGAATTAAGAAGCTTCTGAAAAGAGTGAAAGAGGAGAATATAAAAGCTGACATGGAATTTAACATAATAACAAAAACAACTAAGATCACAGTAACTGGTCCCAGCACTTCTTGTCAAATAAAGGGAGAAGAAGTGGAACCAGTGCCAGATTTTATATTCTTATGCACAAAGATCACTGCAAACAGTGATTGCAGCCATGAAATTAAAACACGCTTATTTCTTGAAAAATGCTAGGGTAAATCTGGACTACATACTAAAAAGCAAAAGCATCACCTTGCTGACAAAGGTTCACCTAGTCAAGGCTGTGGTACTTCCAGTAGTGCTGAATATCTGTGATATTTGAATAAGGTAAGCTGAACACAGCAGAATAGATACTTTTGAATTATACTGGAAAAGACTTTTGAGAGTCCCTTAGACAGAAAGGAAATCAAATTAGTTAACACTTAAAGAAAGTAATATAGACTACTCATTGGAAGAAAAAATACAGAATCTGAGGCTTAAATATTTTGACACCAAGAGGAGAAGAAAAGATTCATTATAAATATCCTAATGTTGGGAAAGATTAAGACAAAAGGAGAAAGAGTTAACAGAGGATGAGTTGGATAGATAATGTCATAGAAACAATGAACATGAGATTAGACAGACTTCATAAGTTACTAGAAAATAAAAAGACCTTGTATGCTATGATTTATGGGTCCTGAATAATCAGATATGACTGGACAAATGACCAAATAACATAGGCATATCAATGTAAAGTTGAAACTGGGCATATGAAATGAAGTCATTCATCATATTTCTTAAATTATTGATAGACCATTAAATGGAATGACAATAGCTTTCACAACATTTTTCCTCATCCACCCTTCCTCAACTTATTCTTGTGCTGTGATTTTATTGTTTTAGAGAACTCCTGGTAAAGAAACTTCTAAAGCCAATGCAGATTTACAACAATTCTTAGAGTTTTCTGAACCAATAAGTAAAGTTGTTGACTCAAGATCTCTATAATTTAATTTTAATCAGAATATTCATGTGTTATAGATACTAAAAGGTATAAAATAAAAATATAAAATATATTTGTTTACATAATATATATGTATATAATGTATATTATATAAAATACACTATTAATCCCTAACTGGTTGTATTACTTAAATGGAGGGGTTGAATTAAAGAATCTTTAAGGTCCATTCCCATACTTCATCTATGGTCTTACAAGTAATTAGTTCTCTAATTAAAGAGTGAATGATGACAAATAAAAGTTAAACTAGCAAAAAGAACATGTGATATTTCTAATATAGATGTCATGAGTTTTCTTTATCATGAAACACATTTTGACTTCTTGATAGAGGCTGTAAAAATGTGGTAGTTTGAGATTTATTTACACAGGTCTGACTAATGACTTGAAATAAAATAGCTTTGGAGGGGAAATGATAAATTATCTTGACCAAAATGCAGCATGAAACCTAAAAAATGCATTTATAGTCACTGCTCTGGGACAGCTGCCAAATGGGGCATTTTGCTTAGCAAGTTGTGCTGGAGTAAGTGATTCCATTTTTGTGTGTCAACAAACAAACAAAGTGCCTCCAAAAATAGTCAAGGGTGCATGAGAATATTCACTCATTTGTTGGCTCACTTGCCATCCCTTCAATGGGATAGCCTTGAATTCTGAATACAAGTCCTTGGTTCATACCGGCAAGCGAAACATTGATAGTTTAGTTTGGAGTACTGAAACAGGAGTTGATGGTTTTCAATTGAAATCCTATCTCCAACATTTACTTTGTGAAGGCCTTTGGTTAAGTCTCTTGATCTCCCTGATTTCTTGATCTTTGCTTTTTGGCTTCACTCTTTCAAGTCTCAGTTAAATTTTACCTTTTTCATGAGGCAGTCTTTCCCCAAACCTCTTAAATCTAGTGCCTTCCCTTTGTTAATTATTTCTTATTAATTTGATATTTTTCATGTTTGTAAATGATTGTTTCAGGCTAGCTCTCTCATTGGATTGGGAGCTCCTTGAGGGAACAGACTCTTTTATAGCTCTCTTTGAATCCCTAGAACTCAGCTTGGTGCCTTGAAAGAGTAGATGGTTAATAAATGCTTATTGATTGACTATTGACAGACTATAAGAAATATTTGTGAATATATGCATATCCTAATACATAAATGTACATTGTTATAGAGAACAAACATGGATACACACATATACAGTCTCCTGGTTATAGTTATATATAAATATAGTGCACTCATTTCATAAATTTTCCATTAATGTCCACTTAATGTGCTAGAGCCTTTCCTCTGGGTCTCTTCATATTGTCTGGGCACCAACATAAAACATAAATGTCTTGTCTCTGGATTTTATTGCATGATCAGTTTACTTCATTTGATATTTTCTACATTAGCATTCTTGTATAATTTTGCTTTGGTAATAATTCTAAATCATATACCTGCCATATATTTTTCCATGGTGCTTTTGATAACCAATGAAATTTGCAGGGTATAACATTGCTGGAAGATTATTATTCTTAAAATGATGAGCTTTTCTTTCATGGAGAAATCAGAAGTCTTTAAAATTGCTTGGTTATTTCTTAAATAGAATATAGTCTTTTTCTACACACTTCTATTTCCACAAAATCTTTTTTGTCTTTAATCTTTTCTCTACTCCCAAGCTACTTTAAATATTCATCATATGGCATGGAGTCAAGATGGCAGAGAGGACACTTGCTTCTATCTGAGTTCTCCTGCTACCCTCAAATTATGAAATTTGACCTCTGGAATAATGCTAGACTGTCAGAACCCACAAATATTGGGGGTTCAGCAAACTACCAACAGTAGATAATTCTGAAAATCACCAAAAAAGGTATGTTTTGATCGCAGGCAGTAATGGAAGGAGGTAGCTAGGCACAGGTAGGAAGCCAGAGCATGGAGGCCAACTCATGCTGAGCAAACCAGTGCGGGTGCAGTCTCCACGGGGCAGATAATCTATGGGGAGAACTCTACCAGTGTTGGCTACTCTGCCCTGTATTGGTTGCAAACCAATAGATTAGCAGAGAAGCTATAAAACATCCAACAGAAACACAGAGGGTAAAGAGTGTACCCTAAATTGCTGGAGTCTCACAGGGAACTGGCCATGCCCACCCAACACTGGGAGTTACTTAACAAATCTTAGAGCAGCCTTTGTCACTTCCCGGTGTCTATAGAGGAATCTTGGTACCTCCTTGCTCTAAAAGCAGATTCCATTTTTTTTTTTTGAATGAGAAAAAAGGTAAAGCAGGCTCTAATTATAGAGAGCTTTTATAGTGAAAGAGAACAGATTTCAAACCCTGAGGAGACTAAAAGCAGACTGTCTCAAGATGAAGCCACAAAGGGGAAGATAATCTGATCCCCACAACACAAGGATCTCCTAGAAAAAATTAAAAAGAATCTTTTAAAAAGAGCTAGAAGAATGGAGAAAGGAAAGGAGGACTCTGCAAGAGATTTTAGAAAAGGCATATAACTCATTAAAAGAAAGATTTGCTAAAATGGAAAAAGAAAACATTCTGCTGAAATGTTAAATGGAAAAGATAAAGAACTCCTAGGGAAACAGAATTTGTGAACTGGAAAAAGAAAATAACTCCTTAAAAATTGTAACATGGAAAAAAAATTCCATAGAAAAAACAACTCATTTAAAAGCTCAAATGGACAAATACAAAAAGAAATATAAAAAGGAAATGAAGAAAATAATTCATTAAAAATCAGATCTGAACGAATAAAAGTGAATGACTCAATGAAACATCAAGAATCAGACTAGTAAAACCAAAAAAAAAAAACATGAAAAAATTTAAAAAATATAAAATACCTACTTGGGAAAACAACAGACCTGGAAAATAGATCTAGGAGAGAAAATCTAAACATTATTGGACTTTCTGAAAATCATGATGAAAAAAAGAGTCTAGATACTCTTTTATAGGAAATCATCAAAGAGAACTACCCAGATGTCATAGAATCAGAAAGTAAAATAGATATTGAAAGAATTCTTCAAACATCTCCTGTAAAAGACCCCAAAATTAAAACTCCTAATAATATTGTGGCTAAATTTCAGAATTATTGGACCATGGAAAAAATATTACAAGCCACCAGAAAAAAATTCAAATACAGAGGAGCCATAAGTAAGATTACTCAGGATCTAGCAGCTTCTACATTAAAGGATCGAAAGGCCTAGTATTGCAAAAGTCAAAGGAACATGAAATGGAGTCAAGAATAAATTACACAGCTAAATTGAGTATTTTGTTCCAGGGAAGAACATAGGTATTCAATGAAACAGGTGAATTCAATTTATTTCTGAATGAAAAAAAACAGAGATAAACAAAAAATTTAAACTCCCAATATAGCACTCAAGAAAAGCATAAAATGGTAAAAAGAACTCTTGAGAACAGTATTTCTGTTATGAATATACATAAAGAGTGCATGTATAATTTGATTTTATGGCATAATATAAAAAAGAACTAGAGATGGAAAGGGGATTAAACCAGAAAAAGGGAAAAGTGGAAATAAAAAGAGGGAAATTACATATCATGAAGAGGCAAAAGAAACCTATTGTATCTAAGGGGAAGAAGGGAGAGGGATGACCATAGTGTGAATCTTACTCTGATCTGAATTGGCTCAAAGATAAAATATTAGACATATTTAGTATATAGAGAAACTTCTCTCACCTCAATGAAAAGTGGGAGGGGAAAAGGGAAAAGCTAAGTTAAATAGAAAGGAATATATAAATAGTAGGGGGAAGATGTAAGATAAAATAAAATAAAATCCAACACCCTATTAAAAACACAAGAGAGTAATGAAATGACTTTTCCTTAAAATATTCAGTAGCATCTATTTAAAACCATCAGTAAGCATCATATGTAATGAAAATAAACTGGAACCATTCCCAGTAAGGTCAGGAGCAAAACAAGTTTTCCCACTATCATTGTTACTATTCAATATTGTATTAGAAATGCTAGCTTTGGCAATAAGAGAAGAAAAAAAAAAGAGATTAAGGAATTAGAGTAGGTAATAATGTGGAAACCAAATTATCATTCTTTACAGATGATATGATGGTATACTTAGAGAACCCCAGAGATTCTACTAACAAGTTGTTAAAAATAATCCACAACTTTAGCAAAGTTGCAGGATACAAAATAAATCCACATAAATCATTAGCATTTTTATACATTACTAACAAAATCCATTAGCAACAGATACAAAGAGAAATTGCATTTAAAATATCTTTCAATGGTATAAAGTATTTGGGAATCTATCTGCCAAGGGAAAGTCAGAAACTATATGAGCAAAACTACAAAAAGCTTTCCACACAAATAAAGTCAGATATACACAATTGGAAAACTATAAAGTGCTCTTGGATAGGCATCTTAATATTGTCATCTTAATAAAGATGACAATACTACCTAAACTAAATAGATGCTATACCAACAGATCCTAAATAATGCTATACCAGTCAAACTCCCAAGAAACTATTTTACTGATCTAGAAAAAAAATGACAAAATTTATCTGGAAGAAAATCAAGAATTTCAAGGATACTTATGAAAAAAAAAAGTTAAATGAAGGTGGCCTAGCTGTACCAAATCTAAAACTATGTTATAAAGCAGTGTTCATCAAAACCATTTGGTATTGGCTAAGAAATAGACTAGCTGATCAGTAGAATAGGTAAGGTTCACAGGATGAAATATTAAATAACTATAGCAATCTAGTGTTTCATAAACCCAAAGACCCCAGATTTTGGGATAAGAATTCACTATTGGGTAAAAACTGCTGTGAAAATTGGAAACTAATATGGCAGACAGTAGGCATTGACTCACACTTAATATACCAAGATAAGGTCAAAATGGGTTTATGAGCTAGACAGAAAAGAAGAACATAGGATAGTTTACCTCTCAGACCAATGAAGGAGGAAGTAATTTGTGACCAAAGAAGAGCTAATGACCGTTATTAATAACAAAATAGATAATTTTGATTATGTTAATTTAAGAAGGTTTTGTACAAACAACTCCAATGCAGATAAGATTAGAAGGGAAGCAACAAACTGCGAAAACATTTTTTTCAGTCAAAGGTTCTGATAAAGGCCTCATTTCCAAAATATACAAAGAGTTGTCTGAATTGAGAGAGCTCATTCTCCAATTCATAAATGGTCAAGGGTTATGAACAGACAATTTTCAGATGAAGAAATTGAAACTATTTCTAGTCATATGAAAAGTTGCTCCAAATCATGATTGATCAGAGAAATGCAAATTAAGACAACTCTGAGATGCCACTATACAACATTCAGATTGGCTAAGATGACAGGAAAAGATAATGATGAATGTTGAAGAGGGTGTGGGAAAACTGGGACACTGATACATTGTTGGTGGAATTGTGAATGAATCCAACCATTCTGGAGAACAGTTTAGAACTATGCTCAAAAAGTTATCAAATTGTGCATACCCTTTGATTCAGCAGTGTTTCTACTGGTCTTATATATTCCAAAGAGATCTTAAAGAAGGGAAGGAACCATTAGTGCAAACATGTTCATGGCATTCCTTTTTGTAGTGTCTAGAAAGTGGAAATTGAGTAGATGTCCATCAATTTGAGAATAACTGAATAAATGTTGGTATATGAATGCTATGGAATAAAATTTTTCTGTAAGAAATGACCAGCAGAATGATTTCAGAGAGCCCTAGAGAGACTTACATGAATTGATGCTAATTGAAATAAGTAGAACCAGGATATCATTATATGTGGCAACAACAAGATTATATGATGATCAACCCTGATGCATGTGGCTCTCTTCAACAATGAGATGATTCAAACCAGTTCCAATTGTTTGGTAATGAAGAGAATTAGATACATACAGAGAGAGAACTATGAGAAATGAGTGTGGAACAAAATATAACATTTCCACTCTTTCTGTTATTGTGTACTTGAATTTTTGTTTTCCTTCTCAGGTTTTTTCTTTCTTTCTTTTTAGATTTGATGTGTGTGTGTGTGTGTGTTTGTATGTAGCAAGATAACAGTATAAATATGTATACATATGTTGGATTTAACATATATTTTAATATATTTAACATATATTGGACTATCTGCCATGTAGAGGAGGGAGTGAGGGGAAGGAAGGGAAAAATGGAACAGAAGGTTTTGCAAGGGTCAATGTTGAAAAATTACCCATGCATATGTTTTGTAAATAAATAGCTATAATTTAAAAATGAAAATTAAAAATTAATATTCATCATATGCCAATTCCTTTATATGCTATCTCTTGATCATCCCAACTGAGAGGAATTATTCCTTTTGTGAATTTCACATCTTTGGGACTTTAAAAAAATGAGAAAGCTCCTTACATATGATGTCAATCTTGGGAAAGTAGGAGGTGAAAACATCTGTTGGTGGGGAGAAATGTATAAAAAGTTGGAGACTTGTTTTGGGAAGAGAAAATTTGAGCCATTGATTCTGGAAAATGTACACAAGAATCTTAGTCATAACAGAGGTATTAGCAAACATGGATTGATAGACAAAATAAGTTTTGCTTTGTATTTTCGTATACAATATCTTTGTGTGTACAATTTAGTTAATAATAGCAGCAGGGTCCCATGGTTGTTGTGAAAATAAAATGAGATAATATTTGAAAAGAACTTTCCAAATTAATTATATATGGAGAGAGAGAGAGAGAGAGAGAGAGAGAGAGAGAGAGAGAGAGAGCTCCACTCCATTTGCAAACAATGTTTTAAATACCAAATGTTTGCTTTCTGGATTGTTTCAGATAGTCTTGACAAGTCTATTCATAATACACATTTTTATACAGTTAAAATGTGCATATTTTTTTCCACTCCTAGCATTCAGGAGCATGATTTTTCTGATAATTTTCCTTTCTAAGTCACCAGCAAATGACCAGACAAACATCTTAAGGTTTTTCCTCTTCTGGTAAGTTATGTCCTGTGACAATAGTGGTCTAAGATTAGAAGGTTTTCTTGTTTAATCACAGTGCCAATGCTCCCTCTCCCCTCTAAAAAGGGATAAAGAGATTTAAAAAGCCCCATGTCTTCCAGTACCTTCTCATTTCTCTTCATAATAATATTACATGTGACAATTACATGTTGCTAACATCAGACATCTCATTTCTCCAGTGACAATCATGACTTAGTTGTATGAAAACCAAAACTGGGCCACAGTAATCATGGGGGAAAAAAAGGTCAGCCCCAGAAATGCTATTGATTTCTTCCCACTGCTGTTATCCTAAAGCTAATTATGATTTAACATCTCACCAGATTAGGTCACTGACTCTATTCATTCATATCTAGAGTTCAAATTGGCGCATGTATTTGTGGGAGCAAGAAAATTAAATTCACATCAAGAAGTTATGTTAATATGACATGACCAATTACAGTCACAGTTGACTCTACCTCAAGAATTGTTTGAATGGGGGATAGGAGAATGAGAAGGCATTATATTCTCTACTGAGAATCTGCCTTAATCCTTCTTTAAGGATGAGCTCACATTTGTGCAAGTAAAGGTGTTAAAATTTATTTACTTTCAGAGGGGTAAAATGTCTGCTACTACTTCCCACAAACTCAGAGATATTTATTAAATCACTAGTCATAAGAATGATACTTTAAGATTGTTACCACATCAGGCAATCAAAGTATTCAGGGCATCTATGAGATATATGATTTCAAAAATATTATCTTCCACAAAGCTGTCATTGAAATCCCAGAGAATGATTATTGTGTTGTGAAAGATTCTAAGCTTAAACTAGAATTTTAAAACATGAGCTTCAGGGCACAGGTGGTTTAATCACCACCAGTTCTCTTCAACATATGCAATGTATAGAAGCAAGTAGCAGAGTGGATTGAGTGCTGTTGAAGTCAAGAAAATCTGGATTTGAATCCTGTCTCTAACCCTTACTAGATGAGGCAATCAGGGAAAGCCATCTAACCTCGGCATGACTTAGACAGTTCATTGAGATTAATCTATTAAATTACAGACTGTTTGTCCACGTTGACGAAATCATAGACAAATTTTCATGTTTGTCTTATAGAAACAGCTTTATTATTTCATTGTCAAAGTAATATATGTAGAGATTGCCAAAGACCTCTTTCAGTTCGTAAAATTAGACTGGGAATTTCAAGAAGAGAGAAAGCATGATTATAAGTATAGAAATATTATAATAATAGTTCTCTGGCCTACATGAACTGATTCTAAGTGAAGTGAGTAGAACCAAAAGTACATTGTACACAGCAAAAAGATTATGTAATGATCAACTGTGGTGAATTAGGCTTTTTTCAAAAATAGGGTAATTCAAGGCTATTTTAATAAACTTGTGATAGCATTATCCACACCCATGGAGAAGAAATATGGATTACACCATAGTATTTTCACATTTGCTGTGGTTTGTTTGCTTGTTTTTCTGTCTCATTTTCTTTCCCTAAAAATCTGATTTTTCTTGTACAGCATGATAGATATGGAAATATGTGTAGAAGAATTGCACATATTTAACCTATATTGCATTATTCGTTGTCTAGGAGGGTGGCGAGGTGGGAAAAAATTTGGAATGCAAGGTTTTGCAAGTGTGAATGTTGAAAATTATCATTGTATATATTTCCCCCTCATATATATTTTATTTTATTTTATTCCTACATGTATATTGATTTTTTAAATGCACATTTCTTTATGAATCATGTTGGGAGAGAAAAATCAGAACAAAAGGGAAGAGCCATGGCAGAAGGGAAAAAAAAAAAACAGAAAAATGGGAACATAGTATGTAATTGATTTACATTAAATCCCCACAATTCTCTCTCTGGATGCATGTGGTGTTTTCTATAGAAAATTTATTGAGATTGACTTGGATCACTGATCCACTAAGAAGAACCATAGTCGATAAGTGAACAATCTTGCTGTTTCTCTATACAATGTATTCTTGATAAGTGAACAATCTTGCTATTTCTCTATACAATATATTACTGGTTCTGCTTGCTTTGATCAGTGTCAGTTCATGTAAATCTTTCCAGACCTTTCTATAATTACCTTGTTCATAAATTTTTATAGAATGATAATATCCCATTACCATAATATACCACAGCTTATTTAGTTGTTCCCCAATGGATGGGCTTCTACTCATTTTCCAACTTTTGGCCACCACAGAAAGATCTGCTACAAACATTTTTGCATATATGAGTCCTTTCTGCTCCTTTATGATTTGCTTGGGATATAGACCCAGTAGTGGTACTGTTGGGTCAAAAGATATGCACAGTTTGATAGCCTTTGGGCATGGCTCCAAATTGCTCTCAGAATTGTTGGATCATTTCACAATCCACCAAAAATACATTGTTATCTTTGCTTGTATTTTGAAAAAATAAAAAGCTATTATTAAATAAAAAATAATAGCTCTTTGTGAAGAAAAAGAAGGAAATTTCAATAAATGGGCAAGAACAGTGCTATATTTTATAAACCTGATTAAAAAATTGAGTTTAACCCTTTAATCTTAGTGTCTAACACTATGGCATATTTAAGGTGAAGAAATTCTCAAGGAATATTCTCATTTTGAAAAGTATAACTAAGTGGTTGTTAAACTACTCAAGTTCTTCAAATTTCTGAGATTAAAGACCCCAGTTTTCATTGACCTTATTAGGAGTCATGTCATTGTCTGGAAATTCTACCACCATTTCATATTAGGAAGTCTATAAATTACAATGAAGAAAAATAGTATCTTAGCTTCTTTATGTATATTTACTATGTATCAGAGGCAAGAGTTCAACTAACTTATCAAGTTCAGCCCTTTGTCAGTTCAACATATTTAGGACTGGTTAGATGATCAGATTCAAAGAATAATCTGCCTTGAGTTCACATCAAGTTAGATGGTGGTTTCTAGTGGAGAGCCCCAGGAATTTATTCTGTGCTCAACATTATTTGATAAATGATATGGAGAAAAAGTAGAGAAGGTACAATCATCAAATATATAGATAATGCAAGGCAAGGAGGGGCAATTAATATGGTGGATGAAAAAGTCAATAATAGAAATATCAATAGGACATATTACTTCAAGAGTCATACTCTCACACATAAGACAGGGGAAATATAAACCAGACAAAAGATTTTATGACATTAATCTATTGTTTTATGGAGTATTATATAATCAATATGAATCAACAAAGTATGGCAATACAAACATTAAGTAACATTCTTATAAGGGAATTTATTTTAGGAATTAATTAAAGGAATGATAATAACAATAAGAGATATGAACAAACCATTACATTTTTCCATAATCAGAAGACATCAATAATATATTCAGTTCTAAATATGAAATTGAAATCACTGTGGAAGTACTAGAGTCATGCTATTCATTTTTAAGATTCCTTGCTATTTAGGATAATGTACCTCTCAGACCTGTGGAAGAGGAAGGAATTTATGACCAAAGAAGAACTAGAGATCATTATTGATCACAAAATAGAAAAATTTGATTACATCAAATTAAAAAGTGTTGTACAAACAAAACTAATGCAGACAAGAATAGAAGGGAAGCAATAAACTGGGAAAACATTTTTTACAGTCAAAAGTTCTGATAAATGCCTCATTTCCAAAATATATAGAGAACTGATGCTAATTTATAAGAAATCAAGCCATTCTCCAACTAATAAATGGTCAAAGACTATGGACAGACAATTCTCAGATGAAAAAATTGAAACTATTTCTAGCCATTTGAAAAAATGTTCCAAGTCATTATTAATCAGAGGAATGCAAATTAAGACAACTTTGAGATACCACTACACACCTGTCAGATTGGCTAGAATGACAGGGAAAGATAATGCAGAATGTTATAGGGGATGTGGGAAAATTGGAACACTGATACATTGTTGGTGGAATTGTGAATATATCCAGCCATTCTGAAGAACAATTTGGAACTATGCTCAAAAAGTTATCAAACTGTGTATACCATTTGATCCAGCAGTGTTACTACTGGGATTATATCCCAAAGAGATTTAAAAGAAGGGGAAGGGTGTACATACAGGTGTATGTGCAAGAATGTTTGTGGCAGCCCTCTTTATAGTGGCCAGAAACTGGAAACTGAGTAGATGCCCATCAATTGGAGAATGGCTGAATAAATTGTGGCATATGTATATTATGGAATATTATGTTCTGTAAGAAATGACCAGCAGGATGATTTCAGAAAGGCCTGGAGAGACTTGCATGAACTGATGCTGAGTGAAATGAGCAGAACCAGAAGATCATTATATACTTCATCAACAACACTATATGATGATCAATTCTGATGGATGTGGCCCTCTTCAACAATGAGATGAACCAAATTAGTTCCAATAGAACAGTAATGAATTGAAACAGCTATACCCAACGAAACAACTCTGGGAGATGACTATAAACCACTACATAGAATTCCCAGTCCCTCTATTTTTGTCTAACTGCATTTTTCATTTCCTCCACAGGCTAATTGTACACTATTTCAAAATCCGATTCTTTTTGTACAGCAAAATTACTGTTTGGATATATGTACATATATTGTATTTAACTTATACTTTAACATATTTAACATGTATTGGTCAACCTGCCATCTGGGGGAAGGGGTGGGGGGGAAGGAGGGAAAAGTTGGAATAAAAGGATTTGCGACTGTCAATGCTGAAAAAATTACCTATGTATATATCTTGTAAATAAAAAGCTTTAATAAAAAAAAAAAAAGATTCCTTGCTATAAAAAGGGGGAGGGAAATTCCTTACTTTGAATCAAAATCCTTAAAGCATTCTACTGAATTAGCATTACTTTTACATGTTTTTATTCCATTATATTTCCCCAATATAGAATTATTCTTGCTATTGAAGAATTGACAAAAAACTTTATTACATTCATCAATACCCCATACAAGAAGAATTATTCAGTTCTAATGTGTCTCTTTCTAAGAAGTGTCCTATGAAACTTTTAAAATATTCTGTGGAATTTATAGTGTGAAATAAGATATGATAATGAGGGCGACATCAATCAAAGATTTTTCAATCAAATACATCATTATTTATGGTTATTTCTGAAACCCTGGCAGCTGAATTTATCCATTATTACTTTAATTAAACATTTTCTTAGAGAAGTATTTTACTTTATGGTCCATGAATTTTTTTCTAATGCAGTTTATTATTCTTCTGTTAAAATAAATGGAAATTATTCTTCTTGTGTATTTATATGTATGTATAGACTTGACATCTTTAGAATAAAATTTTAAAAATACAGTAATCAACAAATTATACCTAAGAATATTCAGAAATAGGAAATACCTGAATATTGTGCTTAGAAAACTTTGAATTTAAATGAATAGTAAATAATACTGGAGTGGAGGAAAAGGGATAAAAATGGAAAGAAGGGAAGAAAAGTCCATTAACAAAGTGTTCAAGTAGGAAAATTTAAGAAAATAATAATGTCAGTCTTTGAGAATCAATTAAAGAGTGGGAACCAAGCCAATATTGGAAAGAAAATAATAGTATTATAATCTTCTCTTGAAAGCTATGGCAATGAGCCATTTAGCCTGTTGGTTTTATCTTGGGCTGTTGCCCAGACTGGACAATTAATAGAATATTCTTGTCATGGTACCCTGTAATGTTATCTCATTGCTGTTAACAAGGTGTCACTACCAACTATATTCATTGGTTTAATTTGTAGTCATATTTAAATGAAGCAAAAATTAATTGAGAGCAATGAAAATATGGAGAAATGCATTCAGGTGAAAATGAAAAATGACCTCTGATCTGAAGAATTTCAAGTAGAAGGGAAATACAAAATAATGAAGAGACTTTTAAGACATATATTATATTTAAGCCTCCAAATTTTGGTTAAAGTTAAACTATAATTTAAATATGGATATTTTGTTTACATGAGAACAAATATCTGTGTATTTGGAAACAATTATGACACAGAATGAGGGAAAATGACTTACTAAATGAATTACTTTTATCTACATCAAAAAATATTTCACTTATTCACATTTAGTCCAATGGAATCCATCATATGATTAAAACTGGAAGGATCTCTGGAACCACTAATTTCACAGCAATTACCACTATTACCACCTCCAAACTACCCTCCTCCCCACATCTTCACCCAACTTCCATTTTACTGAAAATCTTCACAAAAAGATTAAGTGATTTGGTAGGGATTACATAACTAATAAGAATCTAAGGAAGAATTTAAACACAGGTCTTCCTGACTTTAAGTCAGGTGAATTATCTACTATCTATATTTGGAGTCTATAAATTTCTCTTACATCTTATAAAAGTTATAAAATCAACAAGCATCTTTTAGTAACTTAGACTCATTAGATTTTATCTTTTTATCAAGTAGCTAGTTAGTGGCTTAGTGTATCAAGTGCTGAAGCAGGAATAAGGAAGACTCATCCTTGTGAGTCCAAATCCCAACTCTGACATTTACTAGTTCTGTGACCCAGGCAACATCTTTGCCAAGAAAACCTAAAATTGGGTTACAAAGGTTCAAATATAACTGAACAATAGTGACTGAAAGCTCACATGGTTCATTCACAACATTGATGTATTCAGTGTTTTATTTTTAATTTAAAAGATGGCTGTTTTTGAAAGTCTGGATTTCCCATTTCACCCATTATCTGATCAGCCTGAGAGATCCCACTTTTTTTAATTCTCTTTCTGGCCTAGTTCACCTCTGCATAGTGCTGGAAGGCTCACCATTTAAAAAAACATCATCAGCTTTGTCCCCTGCAGCTCAAAACTAAAAGACTCAGAGATTTTTTTGACAGCGACAGCCTCCCCAGTATTGTAGATTATTGGAGTAAATCGCTAGCCAAAGAAAATGACTTTTCCAAAATAATCTTCAAATAGTTGGTCAAAAACTCCACATAAAGTTTTGAGTAACCAACTAAGTAAAGCAAAATATTATTATTATTGCTTATTCCTAAAAACTAACAAGTTAAATGCTCATCTATATTCTCTAACAATTAAACACAACTAATTCATTGTAGTCTCTTCAAAATCATAGTCATAGTCAATCAATTACTCCTAATGTTTTATCTTCCCTGCATTTCTCTTGACAATTGACCTGTTAGATTTCAAAATACCATAATCAATCACCAGAAAAAATAAAAATCACATAGTCTAAATTGTATCATCAACAAATATCTGATAGGTAATATTCATTCTCTTTCCATTATTTCCTATCCTTTTATAAACATTACATAGAAACCCCCTGGAATTCAGTATTTGATGATTGAAATAGATCTTAGAGAAAATTTTATTTTTCATGACAACAATGGATCATTGAGTAAAAGTATTAATAATTAATATAGAGGACTGAAAGTCATCCACCAAGCTGTTGAAACTACTTATAAAAATGATGCTATTCTATTTGTTTTCCCCATATAGATACTATATGGAAAAGCATATTTTATTTGAAAATCATAAAACCAATATATATCACTGTCATTATCATTATCCTTTTAACAAGTCCTAGTTGCAATAACATTGGTACTATTCATATTTATAAAGATTGTGTTAACTAAAACAATCATAAAGACAAGGACACATGAAGAAATGAACAGATCAGTAAGTAAAGAAACAAATAAATGAACAGGCTAACCAGTAAACAAATTAATTAAGTAATAAATCAAAGAATGAAAAAATAAGCAAAAAAACTAATGAATAAATGATAAATAAGCAGAGACAAATGAATGAAAATGAACAGGCAAATAAAAAGATGGATAAACAAATGAATCAACCTAAAAATGATTGAATGAATTAATAAATAAAGAATAAGAAAACAAAACCCTAAATTGGCAATGCACAGTACTTGAATTTAAGCTTGATTTTATTATTCATAATTTCTATAGAATCTAGCTATTGGAAAAGTAAAGTAGCAAAAATGCAAGTTCAAATTCTTGTTTTTGTTTGTTTTCAGCAGCTAATGTGATGGATAGTGTATGACCTTGTATTAATGAAGGAAGATTTGGGTTCATAAACTGCTTCTGATACATACTAGCTGTGGCTATGAATAAGTCACTTAATTTCTGAGTATAGCCAAGCAATTCTTTAAAAAAAAAATAAATATTTAAGGATTTTCATTGATGAAATTAGTTTCTATATTTGGTATTAACCGAAAATATGATTTTAAATGTTTAACAAACAGGCTCTCCAGAAATGCTTTTAAATTTAATCCATATTGTTATCACTTTCTTAAATATAGACATTCAACATAAGAATAAATAAAGAAATTGAAAATATGGTCAGATCTTATAGCTGGACAGATCTGCCTCCTGTACACACATAGATTTATTTTAACAATGAGTTTCCTGGACAAAAATCAGTTTATTAAACACAGACTTTTCTTGCTGTAATATAATACATTTAAGTTGTCTGTTCAAGATGAAAGTTTAAAATAGCATAAAAAAAAACTTTATTATTTTCAAAAAGGAACTATGTTATGGGTATGAGAACTTTTTTGCTATCATGACTTAAAAATCATTTGTGCTATATAACATCTTTGTATATGCTGTTTAGCAAGAAGTCTCAGAGTTCAAGACTAGTGTTATAATTTTACATCAAAAAAATATTGTCTATTTTTTATGGAACAGCAAGTCTTTCAATATCTATGTAACATAATAGACAACTTACTAACTGTATCCAAAAGATGAACCTCTTTGTCTTCCTCTGCATAAGTCAAAAATCTCAAATTTTCCTTGCAATATATTTCCCTTGAAAATGAGTAAAATTTTACCATAGTCAGGATTGAAGAACATGGCTTACTATAATGGTCATTGAAAAATAATATAGAGGGGAACAGAGCCAAGATACTGGAGAAGGCACAACCGACTTTCTGAGCTCTCTCATACCCTCACTAATCAATTATTAAATTCAGCCTCAAAAATAACACTTAACTGGTTAAATTCATGAAGATTGGAAATACAACAATTTACCAGCCAAAGATAATCTGGAAGATTGCCAGAAAAATTTGTCCTGAGCACCAGCGCAAACAGGGATAGAACTAGAAGGTAGATAATATTGAGCAGACCAAGTAGGGATGGCCTCTGTGGTTAGAAAATTTACAGAGGGGGGCGGAGCCAAGATGGCACAGAAAGCACACGAGACTTTCTAAGCTCTTCTCTTACCCTCTTTATCAATATTATATCGAGCCTCAAAAATAGTCTTGACTGCTACAATTCGTAAAGATAAGAAGTAGAACAACTCACAGGCCGAGGAAAATCTGCAGTCTCGCCAAAAAAAAGGTTGGTTCTGGGGCCAGGGGGGAGATCAGCACAGACTGGGAGAGAAATTAGGTTCCAAGGAAAGCCTCAAACCGAAAGTGAAAGCACAGATCTCAGCACAAGCGCGCAGCCCCAACCTGCAGTATGGGGCTTTTCCTTGGGGCAGTTGTGATCCTGCACTGCAGGAGGACGCAGCCCGGGTTAGCCTCCAATCTGCGCAGTGGGGAGCCCAGCTTGGGCCAAGAGCTTTTCCAGGGCCGATTGCACAGGCAGACACGGGCAGAGTTTGGGCGGTCTGTGGTCGCGGTCAGCTGCTAAACCAACAGTCCCACAAGAGGCTCCCACCTGGGGCAGTGACACTTCACCCCTTATCCTAGCCGAGGGCAATCACTAACCCACAAGCCCAACTGGGCACTCAATAGCTTGGCCAGTGCTGAATCCACTTCCTGTTGGGGAAGGGAAGACTTCACCAGAGCACTGCTACCTTGGAGCTAAATCAGTTACATCTCCCCTGCTCTACAGAGGAAGCTGGTAACCCCTTGCCTAGGAGACATACCTAAAGGCTTTAAAACATGAATAAAAAGATGAAAAGAACCATCAACAGCTTCTATGCAGAAAAGAGCAGGTCAGCAAACCTGAAGAGACCCAAACAGCAAACATGCATTAGACTGTCCTCCTTACATGATGCTTTCATAGAAGAGACCATTAAAAGTCCAAAAGAGAGTTAGAAGATAAATGGGAAAAAGAAAGAGAAGCCTACAAGAGAGCAACAATTTCCTGAAATACAAATTGAAAAGTTAAAAAATTCCCAGGAAGTGAGGGAAACAAAATTGGTGAATTGGAAAAAATAAAAAAAATCTCAGGAAAGTAAGAATTGTGGAATTGAAAAATAAAGAATTACTAGAAAGTAGGATTTGTGAATTGAAAAGACAAAGAACCCCAAGAAAGTAGGATCTGTGAATTGAAAAGACAAAGAACTCACAAGAAAGTAGGATCTGTGAATTGAAAAGAAAATCTACCAAAAAAAAAAAAATTAGTGAAATGGAAAAATCCACAGACCAAACAATACATTTAAAACTCAATTGGACATATACAGAAAGAAGTAAAAAGCCAATGAAGAAAATAATTCTTTAAAATTAGAACTGAACAAATAGAAACCAATGATTCATTGAGACAGCAAGAATCAGTCAAGCAAAAGAAAAAATGACAAACTGAAAAACCATGAATTATCTACTTGCTAAAACGACAGACTTGGAAAATAGATCTAGGAGATAATCTGAGGATTATTGGACTCAAAACTATGATGAAAAAAAAGAGCCTAGATACTATTTTACAAGAAATCATCAAAGAGAACTGCCCAGATGTAATAGAATCAGAAGGTAAAATAGGCATTGAAAGAATTATTGAACACCTTCTGAAAGAAACCCTAAAATAAAATCCCAGGAAATTGACAAATTTCAGAACTATCAGAGTAAGGAAAAAAATTTTACAAGCAGCCAAAAAAACATTTAAATACCGAGGTGCCACAATAAGGATCACCCAAGATCTGCTCTCTACATTAAAGGAAAGAAGGGCCTGAATATGATATTCGAAAGGCACAAGAACTTGAGATGCAGCAAGAATAAACTACCCAGCTAGCTGAGCATTTTCTTCCAGGGAAGAAGATGGAATTTAATGAAACAAATGAATTCCATTTGTTTCTGAAGAAAACCAGAACTAAACAAAAATTTGATCTCCAACCATAGAACCTAAAGAGATGCAGAAAGGTAAAAATAACTCTTGAGAATTGTATTTCTGTTGTGGATATACAAAAAGACTACATGTATAATTTGATTGTACTGATATAACATAAAAAAGGGAAGTAGATATGGAAAAGGGATGATGGAAGAATAAGGTGGGAAGGAGGGATAAAAAGAGAGAAACCACATCCCACAAAGAGGCAAAGGAAACTTATCATATCTGAGGGAATTTAGAGAGGGGGGGAAACAAGTGAATCTTACCTCATCAGAGTTGGTCAAAGAAAAATAATTGACATTTGTTTTAGAGAAATTCTTCCCCATTAAAACGGGGGAGAGGAAAAGGAAAGAAAAAGAGTAATGGGAAGGAAAGGGGAAAGACTCCAAAGGGGGAGGGAGGGATTAAAGAGGGTAAGATCGTGGATACAAGAGGGTCATGTTAAAGGGGGGAAAGAGGGTTGGGGGAGGGAAGAATAAGGAAGCATAATCGGCTATTAGGGATGGCAGGAAATACAGATTTAGTAATTAACCTAAATGTGAATGATGAACTCCCCAAAAGAGGAGGATAGCAGACTGGATCAGTCGAACCCTCAAATGTTGTTTACAAGAAAACATTTAAAGCAGGGAGATACATAAGAGTAAAGGTAAAAGGCTGGAGCAAAATCTATTATGCTTCAGGTGAAGTCAAAAAGTAGGTAGCCATCCTTATCTCAGATCAAGCAAAAGTAAAAATTGATCTAATTAAAAAGAGATAAGGAAGGAAACTACATCCGCTAAAGGGTAGCATAAAAAACGGAAGCAATACAATATTAAACATATATGCACCAAGGGGGCAATCCAACTTCCTAAGGAGAAGTTAAGAGAGTTGCAAGAAGAAATAGACAACAAAACTGTAATAGTAGGAGATTCCACCTTGCACCTCGAATTAGACAAATCAAAACCACAAACAAATAAGAAAGAAATTAAAGAAGTAAATAGAAATTAGAAAAATTAGGTATGTTGGATCTTTGGAAAATTGAATGGAGATAGAAACAATATATTTTCTTCTAGCAGTTCAAGGAACCTATTCAAAATTGACCATATTAGGACATAAAGACTCAAATTAAATGCAAGAAAGCAGAAATAGTAAATGCCTTTTCAGACCATGATGCAATAAAACTACATTCAAATAAAGTTAGGGAAATAGACCAAAAGTAATTGGAAACAAACAATCTCATCATAAAGAATGATTTAAAATTATAGAACAATTAATAATTTCACTCAAGATAATGACAAATGAGACATCATACCAAAATTTGTGGATGCCAAAGCAGTAATAAGAGGGAATTTATATCCTTAGAGGCTCACTTGAATAAAACAGAGAAAGAAAAGATTAATGAATTGGCTTGCAACTAAAAAACTAAACAAAGACCAAATTAAAACCCCTAATCAAATAATACTAAATTGAAATTTAAAATTAAAAGGAGAAATTAAAATATTGAAAGTAAAAAAAACTATTGAACTAATTAATAAAACTAAGAGTTGGTTCTATGAAACCAATAAAATAGATAAGCCTTTGGTAAACTTGATTAGAAAAAAGGAGAGAGGAAATGAAATTAGTAGTCTTAAAATGAAAAGGGAGAACTTTCCACCAATGAAGAGGAAATTAGAGAAATAATAAGGAGTTATTTTGCTCAACTTTAGCCAATAAATTTGATAACCTAAGTGAAATGGATACTACCTTAAAAAATATAGACTTCCCAGACTAACAGAGGAGGAAGTAAATTGCTTGAATAGTCCCATTTCAGAAAAGAAAAGAACAGGCAATTAAACAGTTCCCTAAGAAAAACCAGGACCAGATGGATTTACATGTGAATTTTACCAAACATTTAAAGAACAATTGGCCCCAATGCTATATAAATTATTTGATAAAATAGGAATGAAGGAGTCCTACCAAATTCCTTTTATGACACAGACATGGTATGATACCTAAAACCAGATAGGCTGAAAACAGAGAAAGAAAATTATAGACCAATCTCCCTAATGAATTGATGCAAAATCTTAAATAAGATATTAGCAAAAGACTCAGAAAATCATCTCCAAGATAATACACTATGATCAAGTAGGATTTATACCAGGAATGGTGGCTGGTTAATATTAGAAAACTATCAATATAATTGGCCATGTTTAACCAAATTAACAAAACCATATGATCATCCCAAGATGGAAAAGCATTTGATAAATCCAACATCCATTCCTATTAAAACACTTGAGAGTATAGGAATAAATGGACTTTTCCTTAAAATAATCAGCAGCATCTATTTAAAACCATCAGTAAGCATCATATGTAATGGAGACAAACTGCAACCATTCCCAATAAGATATGGAGTGAAACAAGGTTGCCCACTATCACTATTTAATTAAATTAAAGTAACTAAATTACTATTTAATATTGTATTAGAAACGCTAGCTATAGCAATAAGAGCTGAGAAAGAGATTAAAGGAATAAGAATAGGCAAATGAGGAAGCCAAATTATCACTCTTTTGCGCGACATGATGGTATACTTAGAGAACCCCAGAGATTCTGCTAAAAAGTTATTAGAAATAATCCAAACTTTAGCAAAGTTGCTGGTTATAAATAAACCCAATAAGTCATCAGCATTCTTATATAATCACTAACAAAAATCCAACCGCAGAGTTAAAAGAGAAATTCCATTTAAAGTAACTACTGATAATATAAAATATTTAGGAATCTATTCCACGAAAATCCAGAAACTTTATGAGCAAAATTACAGACCACTTTTCCACAAATTAAGTCGGATTTAACAATTGGAAAATATTAAATGCTCTTGGATAGGAGAGCAAATATAATAAAGATGACAATATTACCTAAAGTAATCTATTTATTTAGCGTTAACAATCAGACTCTAAAAAACATTTTAATGACCTAGAAAAATAACAACAAAGTTTATAGGAAAAAAAAAAAAGGTCAAGAATTTCAAGGAATTAATGAAAAAATCAAATGAAGGTGTTAGCTGTACCAGATCTAAAATTAATTATACAGCAGCAGTTACCAAAACTATTTGGATTGGCTAAGGAAAGGATTAATCAGTGGAATAGATTAGGTTCAAGGGATAAACAGTCACAAATATAGCAACCTGTCTTTGGATAACCCAAAGATCCCAGCTTTGGGATAAGAACTACTGTTTGATAAAATTGTTGGGAAAATTGAAACTAATATGGCAGAAACTAGGCATTGATCCATAGTTAACGCTCAGACACCAAGATAAGGTCAAAATGGGTTCAAGGACCTAGGATAAAGAATGAAATTATTAATAAATTAGAGGAACACAGGATAGTTTACCCTTCAGACCTGTGGAAGGGAAGTCTTTATGACCAAAGCAGAACCAGAGATCATTACTGATCACAAATAGAAAAATTTCGATTATACCAAACTGAAAAGTTTTGTACAAGCAAAACTAATGCAGACAAGATTAGAAGGAAGCAACAAACTGGGAAAAATTTTTACAGTCAAAGGTTCTGATAAAGGCCTTATTTCCAAAATATATAGAGAATAAACCTAATTTATAAAAAATCAGCCATTCTCCAATTGAAAATGGTCAAGGATATGAACAGACAATTCTCAGATGAAGAAATTGAAACTATTTCTATCATATGAAAAGATGCTCTAAGTCATTATTAATCAGAGAAATGCAAATTAAGACAACTCTAAGATACTACTACACAACCTGCGATTGGCTAAGATGACAGGAAAAATAATGATGATTGTTGAGGGGATGTGGGAAAACTGGGACATTGATGCATTGTTGGTGGAGTTGTGAACGAATCCAAACCATTTTGGAGAGTAGTTTGAACTATGCTCAAAAGTTATCAAACTGTGCATACCCTTTGATCCAGTAGTGTTTACTACTGGATTATATCCCAAAGAGATTATAAAGAAGGAAAGGACCTGTATGTGCACAATGTTTGTGGCAGCCCTTTGTAGTGGTTAAAACTGGAAACTGAAATGGATGTCCATCAGTTGGAGAATGGCGAATAATTATGGTATATGAATATTATGGAATATTACCTTCTGTAAGAAATGACCAACAGGATAATTTCAGGAAAGGCCTGAGATACTTAACCTAACTGTTGCTGAGTGAAATGAGCAGGACCAGGAGATCATTAATACTCAACAACAATACTATATGATGACCAGTTCCATGGACCAGGCCATCCCTCAGCAAACAGATCAACTAAATCATTTCCAATGGAGCAGTAATGAACTGGAACCAGCTAGCCCAGAAAAAGAACTCTGGGAGATGACTAAAAACCATTACATTGAATTCCCAATCCTATATTTATGCACACCTGCATTTTTGATTTCCTTCACAAGCTAATTGTACAATATTTCAGAGTCTGATTCTTTTTGTACAGCAAAATAACGTTTTGGTCATGTATACTAATTGTGTTTCTAATTTATATTTTAATATATTTAAATCTATTTATCCGCCATCTAGGGAGGGGTGGGGGTAAGAGGTGAAAAATTGGAAAAAGAGGTTTGGCAATTGTTAATGCTGTAAAGTTACCCATGCATATATCCTGTAAATAAAAGGCTATTAAAAAAAAAGTTAAAAAAAATAAAATAAAATCACTTTGAATTAAAAAAACAAACAAACAAACAAAAAAAAAGAAAATTTACGGAGACGACTCTGCCATAGGCTGACTACTCTGCTCTGTTTGCAAAGCAATAGACCAGCAGAGAATTTAAAGCCAAAGGTAGAGGATACTCTAAAAAACACCAGAACTTAACAAGATCTGGCTATACCCACTCAAAACCAGAAGTGACTTCATAGACCACAGCAAAACTGGGCAGCTGCATTCTGCAGTACAGGCTCAGGTAGTCACAAATATGCATGGCAGGGGGGCGCAGCCCAGGGTAGCGTCTAATCTGCACAATGGGAGGCTCAGCCTGGGGCAATAGAACTTCTGCAGCTGACTATGCTTCCCTGAGCAGAGACACTTCCGGTCAGTGCAGGGCTATTCACTGGTCAGCTCCTAATACCCACAGCCACACAGTGGGCTTTGGCTTGGGCTACTGAGACTTTCGCTGCTCAGCCTCTAGCCCCAGGGCAGTCACCAATCCGAGCAGCAGGGCTCATCACAGGGCACTTCCACAGCTCAGCCCACACTACTCAGGCATGAATCACTTCCAATGGGGAACTTTTTCCCACAGCACTCCTGTACCTTGCCTGCCACCCTTTGCAGATCATTTGCAGGACAGTTATTGTCCATATGTCTATTCCTGCTCTGCAGAGGAAGCTGGTAACCTCCTCGCCCTGAAGGCAGACCCTACAGGCTTTAAAAAAATGAGCAAAAAAATCAAAAGGATGATCAATAGCTTCTATACAGAAAGAGAGCAGGTTTTCAACCCCGAGGAGACTAATAGCAAACAGTCTACAGACAGTATCCCAAAGGAGTATCACAGAAATCTCTCCTAGAAGAGACTATTAAAAATCTTAAAGGAGAGCTGTAAGAAAAATGGGGAAAGGAAAGAGAAGTTATGCAAGAGAGTAACAACTTCCTGAAATGTGAATTGGAAAAGGTAAAGAACTCCCAGGAAGTGCAGAAAAACAGAATTTGTGGATTGGAAAAGATAAAGAACTCCCATGGAAGTAAGATTTGTGAATTGGAAAAAGTAAATAACTCACTAAAAAATAGTGAAATAGAAAAAAATTCCATAGAGCAAAACAACTCATTTAAAAACTCATTTGGACATATACAAAAAGATGTAAAAAAAAAAAAAAAAAAAAAAAAAAAAAAAAAAAAAAAAAAAAAAAAAAAAAAAAAAAAAGCTAATGAAGAAAATAACACATTAAAAATCAGAACTGAACAAATAAAAATGAATGATTCATTGAGACACTAAGAATCAGTCAAGCAAAACCAAAAAAAAAAAAAAATGAAATATTAGAAAAAATTGTTAAATAACAACTTGGAAAAAGAATCGACCTGTAAAATACATCTAGGAGAGATAATCTGAGAATTATTGGACTTTCTAAAAATTATGATGAAAAAAAGAGCCTAGACACTATTTTACAGGAAATTATCAAAGAGAACTGCCCAGATGTAATAGAATCAGAAGGTAAAATAGGCATTGAAAGAATTCATCGAACACCTGAAAAAGACCCTAAAATAAAAACTCTAAGGAATATTGTGGCCAAATTTCAGAACAATCAGACTAAGGAAAAAATATTACAAGCAGCCAGAAAAAGACAATTCAAATACCAAGGTGGCACAATAAAGATCACTCAAGATCTGGCTGCCTCCACATTAAAGGATCGAAGGTCCTGGAATCTGATATGGCAAAAGAACTTGGGAATGCAGCCAAGAATAAACTATCCAGCTAAGATGAGCATTTTCTTCCATGGAAGAAGATGGAAATTTAATGAAACAGATGAATTTTATTTGGTTCTAAGGAAAAAAAAAACAGATCATAACAAAAATTTGATCTCCAACTATAGGACTCAAGAGAAGCAGAAAAGAGTAAAATGAACTCTTGAAAACTGTATTTCTGTGGTAGATATACATAAAGACTACATGTATAATTTGATTTTACTGATATAACATAAAAAAGGGAAGTAGAAATGGAAAGGGGATAGTGTCAGAAAAAGGGAAAGGGGAAAATAAAAAGAGGGAAACTACATCCCACAAAGAGGCAAAGGAAACCTATCAAATCTGAAGGAATTTAGAGAGGGGGAGGAACACTGTGGGAATCTTACTCTCATCAGAGTTGGCTCAAAGAGAAAATAATTGACATATTTGTTTTACAGAGAATCTTCTCTCACCTCATTAAAAGGTAGGAGAGGAAAGGGGAAAAGAAAAAGAGTAATAAGGGAAGGGTACAAGAAAGGGAAAGGTATTCAAAGGAGAAAGGGAGGGATCCTAAATGGGGAGAGCTGCGGGATACAAGTGAGGCCCATAAGTTTAATACTATTCAATATTGTATTAAAATGCTAGCTTTGGCAATAAGGGTTGAGAAAGAGATTAAAGGAATTAGAGTAGGTAATGAAGAAATCAAATTATCACTCTTTGCTGATGATATGATGGTATACTTAGAGAACCTCAGAGATTCTACTAAGAAACTATTAAAAATAATCCACACCTTTAGCAAAGTTGCAGGATACAAAATAAACCCACATAAGTCATCAGCATTCTTATATATCACTAACAAAATCCAACAGTTAAGAGTTACAAAGAGAAATTCCATTTAAAGTAACTACTGATAATATAAAATATTTAGGAATCTATCTGCCAAGGGAAAATCAGAAACTTTATGAGCAAAATTACAGACCACTTTTCACACAAATAAAGTCAGATCTAAACAACTGGAAATATATTAAGTGATCTTAGATAAGGTGAGCAAATATAATAAAGCTGACAAAAATACCTAAACTAATCTATTTATTTAGCGTTATACCAACCAGACTCCCAAAAAACTATTTTAATGTCCTAAAAAAAAAAAAAAAACAACGAAGTTCATTATGGAAAAACAAAAGGTCAAGAATTTCAAGGGAATTAATGAAAAAAAAAATCAAATGAAGGTGGCCAAGCTCTACCACATCTAAAATTAAATTATATAGCAGTGATTACCAAAACCATTTGGCATTGGCTACAAAATAGACCAGTTGATCAGTGGAATAGGTTAGGCTCAAAGGACAAAACAGTCAATAACTTTAATAATCTAGTGTTTGACAAACCCAAAGACCCCAGCTTTTGGGATAAGAACTCACTGTTTGACAAAAATTGCTGGGAAAATTGGAAATTAGTATGGCAGATACTAGGCATTGACCCACACTTAACACCATACACCAAGATAAGGTCAAAATAGGTTCATGACCTAGGCATAAAGAATGAGATTATAAAAAAATTAGAAGAATATAGTATAGTTTACCTCTCAGACTTTTGGAAGAGGAAAGGATTTATGACTATAGAGGAACTAAAGATTATTATTGATCACAAAACAGAAAATTTTGATTATATCAAATTGAAAACTTTTTGTACAAACAAAATTAATACAAACAAGATTAGAAGGAAAGCAATAAAGTGGGAAAACATTTTTACAGTCAAAAGTTTTGATAAAGGCCTCATTTCCAAAATGTATAGAGAATTGACTAATTTATAAGAAATCAATCTCCAACTGATAAATGGTCAAAGGATATAAACAGACCATTCTCAGACAAAAAAATTGAAACTATTTCTATATATATGAAAAGATGCTCCAAATCACTGTTAATCAGAGAAATGTAAATTAAGACAACTTTGAGATACCACTACACACCTGTCAGATTGGCTAGAATGACAGGGAAAGATAATGTGGAATGTTAGAGGGGATGTGGGAAAACTGGGACATTGATACATTGTGGGTGGAATTGTGAATATATCCAGCCATTCTGGAGAGCGATTTGGAACTATGCTCAAAAAGTTATCAAGCTGTGCATACCCTTTGATCCAACAGTGTTACTACTAGGCTTATATCCCAAAGAGATTTTAAAGAAGGGAAAAGACCTGTATGTGCAAGAATGTTTGTGGCAGCCCTCTTTGTAGTGGCCAAAAACTGGAAACTTAGTGGATGCCCATCAATTGGAGAATGGCTGAATAAATTGTGGTATATGAATATTATGGAATATTATTGTTCTGTAAGAAATAACCAGCAGGATGATTTCAGAAAGGCCTGGAGAGACTTACATGAACTGATGCTGAGTGAAATGAGCAGGACTAGGAGATCATTATATATTTCAACAACAATACTATATATGATGATCAATTCTGATGGATATGACCCTGTTCAACAATGAGATGAACCAAATCAGTTCCAATAGAGCAGTAATGAATTGAACCAGCTACACCCAACGAAAGAACTCTGGGAGATGACTATGAACCACTACATAGAATTACCAATCCCTCTATTTTTGTCTGCCTGCATTTTTTATTTCCTTCACAGGCTAATTGTACACTATTTCAAAGTCCGATTCTTTTTGCACACCAAAATCACTGTTTGGACATGTACACATATATTGTATTTAACTTATACTTTAACATATTTAACATGTATTGGTCAACCTGCCATCTGGGGAAAGGGGTGAGGGGAAGGAAGGGAAAAGTTGGAATAAAACGTTTTGCAATTGTCAATGCTGAAAAATTACCCATATGTCTTGTAAATAAAACCTATAATATAAAAATATTATGAAATATGGAACCAAGTGCTGCTCTAAATCTAAATTTTCCAGATTATTTCCAGATCTTCTGGCAGTTTTATCTAAATAGGCAGTTTTTCCTAACTAATTTATCCTGTCAGGCATTCAAGATCCTTTCTAATTATATTCAGCTTCATACCATAAGTACTACTAGGAATAGAAGTATCATCAAATTTCATGGGACTGACAAATTCTATCAAAAACTGCATAAAGCTTTTACTTATTTTTTTTACCATTTTTCCTGCTAATTTTTCTATCTTCAGAATTTTTTATTTGAATTATTTTAATTTAATTAATTAGTTATTTTGAATTATTTTAATTTATTTGAATTATTTAATTTAATTTATTTTAATGTCCTAAAGTAATTTGTATGTGTGTGTATAATTTTTTTTTTAATCCCCGAAGGCTTCATATTTCAGTTCAATGACATTCATGTTATTTTTACACAGTGCCCAATATTTTCTTTCTCATGTTCAATGTCAGCAGCTCTTTAGCTCAGTCCCTTTAGGGCATCTTCATTGAGGCTTACTGTCTGAATCTTTATTTAGCCTATTACCATTTTATCATATATTATGACCTTGACAAATCTCTTAAGAGGAACAGGAATAATATTATATCTATTTTTGGACAGAAAGACCATTAACAATATTAAAAAAAATATTTTGAAAGGCTGCAAATTTTAATTACAGGGAATTCAGAAAATGTAGTTTTTATCATAGCTTTACTACTTTTAAGGAGTGAAACTCAGAGAATTATTTATTTTCTCTAAGCTTCATTTTTTTTTTGTTTTATTTTGTTTGTTAATCTGTTAAATGAAGATAATAACACCTATACTAACTACCTTGACACATAAATCCTAGAACAACTAATTCATCCTCCTGATTGAGGAAGCAGACATATGAAGTAACTGAAAACCAAGTAATAAGCATAAATGGAAGTATTTGAACAAAAGTCTTCTGAATGTTTTTTATACCATGCTACATTCTATGACATGCTATTTAACATGGAAGCTAGGGAATCTCTATGGTAAGGTAAATTGTTGTTGTTTAGTCATTTTCAGTTTTTCTGATTCTTCAAAACCTTTTGAGATTTAACTTGGCAAAGGAAGTGGAGTGCTTTGCCATTTCTTTCTCAAGCTCATATTACAGATGAGAAAAATGAGGAAAATAGGATTAAGTGATTTGCCCAGGGTCATATAGCTACTAAGTATCAGAAGCTAGTTTTTCAACTCAGGCCTGCCTGATTCCAATCCAAAAATTCTAATCATTAAAGCAACAGGTATAGAGAGTACTGCTGAGTTGAGATAATATACAGAATGTTATTTTTTGAGGGGTAGAAAGCTGATTATCTTGGAGGAAAATGCAGAGATAGTAATTTGAATCATTTTGGAAATATTCCTGGATAAATTTCTCTGTGTGCCTTCACTTGTCTCCTCTTCTGTTGAATGTTTCTTTCCAAATTCTATTGCAAACGGCCTGAGATCTCAAGCACAAAAATCACTAAAGCATTTTGTGGTACGTTGCATATAGTAAGTACTTAATAAATGCTTTATCATTTGACCTGACTTGGCTATGTGTCACAAGATCAATGAGAGATGTGTCCTTAATAAGTCTCCACCTAGGCTATTCCTTATTTTCTGTCATGTGCTTGTAGTGGGCCCATGAAAAACCTTGTGATTAGAGGTTATTATGGCATGGTAACAGTATTGTAGTTAGCATCAGGTAACACAATGTATAAACAAGCATTTTATAATGCAACCTTTATGAATAATTAAAGTTTGATAAAGCCCAACTTGGAATTCCAAATTGTTTACTTTCAAGTGCCAATATTCTTCCATAAAAAAAAAAATAGTCCATTTAATTGGTAGCTAATTTGTTTTTGGTAACATTTTATTTTATTTCCTCAATTACATGTCAACAGTTTTTTACATTCATTTTTACAAGACTTTCAGTTCCAATTTTTTCTCTCTACTTTCTTCCCCTTTCCTCTTACAAAAATGATAGGCAAATTGATTTGCAATATACTTACTCTCATGTAATACATATTACCCTATTAGTCAAAGTTTTGAAAGATGAAAGAGGTCAGAAGAAAAAATAACATGAAAAAGAATAAAATAATTGAGAAAAAGATGCTTTGATGAGAGTCCATCTGTTTTTTATCTGGATGTAGATAGTAATTTCTTTCATGAATCCTTTGTACTTATCCTAGATTATTATGTTTCTGAGACAAATTGATTAGTTTGTAGTGATCATCATATAATGTTGCTCATACTGTGTACATTGTTTTCCTGGTTCTACTCTTTTAATTTTGCATCACTTTGTACATGTTTTTCCCAGCTTTTTCCAAAATCTACCTATTTATCATTACTTATTGCACTTATTCCATTACATTCACATACCACATCTTCAGCCATTCCCCTAATTGATGACTACTCAATTTCTAATATTTTACTACATGAAAAAAACTGCTAGGAATCTTTTTGCACAAATAGATATTTCCCCTTTTAAAATAACCTCTTTGGGATACAGGCCGACAAATGATATTGTTAGGTCAAAATTTAAGTACCCTTTAGGTATAGTTCCGAACTATTTTTCAGAATGGTTGCATCAGACTTCCAGGGTGGAGCAAAGATGGAAAAGTGAAGGCAGGAGGCTACTTGACCTCTCCCAGTTTCCCTTAAAAACTATGTAAGAGGGGAGGCAGAGCCAAGATGGCGGAGAAGGCACATGCGACTTTCTAAGCTCCTCTCATTCCCCTCATAACCAACTATTTTATCCAGCCTTAGAAATAGCTCTTCACTGCTTAAATTCATGAAGATCAAAAGCATACAACTTACCAGCTGAAGTCAATCTGGAAGATCACCAGGAAAGGTTTGTCCTGAGGGGCTAGGAACAGAGTAACACAGGCAGTAAGAGACTAGCCTCCTGAGCAGACCAGGGGTGGGGATGATTTCTGTGGTTAGAGAAGTTATAGAGACCACTCTGCTACAGGCTAACTGCTCTGCCTTTACTACAAAGCAGTAAACTGGCAGAGAATTTAAAGCCTAAAACAGAGGGTACTCTAAAAAACGCTAGAACCTAACAAGATCTGGCTGTAGCTACTCAAACCCGGAAGTGACTCAGGCAGACTAAAAGGCAGCCCTGCAGCCACATCTTGCAGTTCCTGGGTTTTGCGGGGGGCAGTTACAAACCCGAATGGCAGGGGGGCACAGCCTGGGCAGTCTCTAATCAGCACAGTGGGGGGCTCAGCCTGGGGCAATAGAACTTCCCCAACAGGACTGTGCTTCCTGGGGCAGAGACAGTTCCAGTCCCTGCAAATCCATTCACTGCTCAACTTCTAATACCCACAGCCCCAGGGTAGGATTTGGCTTCAGAAAGTGAAACTCTTCACTGCTCAGCCTCTAGCCCCAGGGCAGTCATTATCTCACAGAGCAGGGGCTCTTTGCAGGGCACTTTCCCAGCTCTGCCCTCAGGCCTGAGTTACTTCCAGGTGGGGAACTCTTTCCCAGAGCATTCCAGTACCTCGCTGCATTTTGCAGCCGGCTAGCTGTCCTGCTACCGTCCATACACCTCTCACTGCTTTGTAGAGGAAGCTGATAACCTCCTGGCCCTGAAGGCAGACCCTACAGGCTTTAACAAAATGAGTAAGAAAATCAAAAGGACAATTGATAGTTTCTACTCAGAAAAAAAAAAAAAACAAAAAAAACAAAAAACAGCTTTTTAACTCTGAAGAGACTAATAGCAGAAAGTTTCCAGACAATTGTTGGTCACCAATACAAAAGGCTCTCCTAGAAGAGACTATTAAAAACCTTAAAAGAGAACTAGAAGAAAAATGGGGAAAGGAAAGAGAAGCTATGCAAGAGAGTACAGAAAAGGCATATATAGCTCACTAAAAGAAAAATTTGATTAAGTGGAAAAAGAAAACAACCTTCTGAAATGTGAATTGGAAAAAGTAAAAAACTCCCAAAAAGTGCAGGGAAACAGAATTTGTGACCTGGAGAAAGAAAATAACTCACTAGAAAAAAAAATTAGTGAAATGGAAAAAAATTCCATAGAGCAAAATGACTCATTTAAAAATTCGATTGGACGTATACAAAAAGAAGTAAAAAAAAAGCTAATGAAGAAAATAACTCTCTAAAAATCAGAACTGAACAAATAGAAATGACTGATTCATTGAGACAGGAAGAATCAGTCAAGCAAAACCAAAAAAATGAAACATTGGAAAAAAATGTCAAATATTTACTTGAAAAAACAACAGACCTGGAAAATAGTTCTAGGAGAGATAACCTAAGGATCATCGGCCTACCCAAAAATTATGATGAAAAAAAGAGCCTAGATACTATTAGAGGAAATCATTAAAGAGAACTGCCCAGAAGTAATACAACCTGAAGGTAAAATAGGCATTAAAAGAATACATGGAACACCTTCTGATAAAGTCCCTAAAATAAAGACTCTGAGGAATATTGTGGCCAAACTTCAGAATTTTCAGACTAAAGAAAAAATTCTACAAGCAGCCAGGAAAAAACAGTTCAAATCCCAAGGTGCCACAATAAGACTCACACAATATCTGGCTGCCTCAACATTAAAGGATCGAAGGACCTGGAATTTGATATTCCGAAGGGCAAAAGAACTTGGAATGCAGCCAAGAATAAACTACCTAGCTAAGCTGAGCATTTTTTTCCATGGAAGAAGATGGACATTTAATGAAACAGAGCAATTCCATCTGTTTCTAAAGAAAAAAAACAGACTTAAATAAAAAATTTGATCTCCAACAACAGAACTCAAGACAAGTAGAAAAAGGTAAAAAGAACTCCACATGTATAAGTTAATTTTACTGATATAACATAAAAAAGGGAAGTAGAAATGGAAAGGGGATAATGTAAGAAAAAGGGAAAAGGGGAGATAAAAAGAGGAAAACTACATGCGACAATGAAGCAAAGGAAACCTATCATATCTTAGGGAACTTAGAGGGGGGGAGGAACATTGTGCGAATCGTACTCTCATCAGAGTTGGCTCAAAGGGGAAATAATTGACATATTTGTTTTACAGGGAATTTTCTCTCACCTCATTAAAAAGTGGGAGAGGAAAAGGGAAAAGGAAAAAGAGTAACAAGGGAAGGGTACAAGAAAGGGGAAGGGATTCAAAGGGAAGAGGGAGGGATACTACAGAGCTAGAGCTGGGTGATGCAAGTGGGACCAACAAGTTTAATACTAAGGAAGGGGGGAAGGAGGGCAAGAAAAAGGAAAGTATAATCTGGGGATAGTAAGATGGCAGGAAATACAGAATTAGTAATTTTAACAGTAAATGGGAATGGGATGAACTCCTCCATAAAGAGGAGGCAGATAGCAGACTGGATCAAAATTCAGAACCCTACAATATGTTGTTTACAGGAAACATTTAAAACGGGGAGATACATAAAGAGTAAAGGTAAAAGGCTGGAGTAGAATCTATTATGCTTCAGGTGAAGTCAAAAAAGCAGGGGTAGCCATCCTTATCTCAGATCAAGTAAAAGCAAAAATTGATCTAATTAAAAGAGATAAGGAAGGAAACTATATCTTGCTAAAAGGTACTATAGACAATGAAGCAATATCAGTATTAAACATATATGCACCAAGTGGTGTAGCATCTAACTTCCTAAAGGAGAAGTTGAGAGTTGTGAGAAGAAAGAGACAGCTAAACTATAATAGTGGGAGATCTCAATCTTGTACTCTCAAATTTAGATAAATCAGATCACAAAACAAATAAGAAAGAAATTAAAGAGGTAAATAGAATATTAGAATAGTTAGGTATGATAGATCTCTGGAGAAAACTGAATGGTGACAGAAAGGAGTATACTTTCTTTTCAGCAGTTCATAGAACTTACTCAAAAATTGACCATATATTAGGACATAAAGACCTCAAAATTAAATGCAGGAAGGCAGAAATACTAAATGCTTTCTTTTCAGATCACAATGCAATAAAAACTACATTCGACAAAAAGTTAGGTGTAAATAGATCAAAAAGTAATTGGAAACTAAATAATCTCATCTTAAAGAATGATTGGGTGAAACAGCAAATTATAGACACAATTAATAATTTCACTCAAGATAATGACAATGGTGAGACATCATACCAAAATTTGTGGGATGCAACCAAAGCAGTAATAATGGGAAATTTTATATCCTTAGAGGCTTACTTGAACAAAATAGAGAAAGAGAAGGTCAATGAACTGGCCTTGCAACTTAAAAAGCTAGAAAAAGACCAAATTAAAAACCCCCAATCAATTACTAAACTTGAAATTCTAAAATTAAAAGGAGAAATTAATAATATTGAAAGTAAAAAAAAAACTATTGAACTAATAAATAAAACTAAGAGTTGGTTTTATGAAAAAAACAATAAAATTGATAAACCTTTGGTAAATCTGATTAGAAAAAGGAGAGAGGAAAATCAAATTTAGTAGTCATAATAATGAAAAAGGAGAACTTTCCACCAATGAAGAGGAAATTAAAAAAAATAATAAGGAGTTACTTTGCCCAACTTCATGCCAATAAATTTGATAACCTAAGTGAAATGGATGACTACCTCTAAAAATATAGGCTTTCCAGATTATCAGAGGACGAAGTAAATTGCTTAAATAGTCCCATTTCAGAAAAAGAAATAGAACAAGCTATTAATCAACTGCCTAAAAAAAATCCCCAGGACCAGATGGATTTACATGTGAATTCTACCGAACATTCAAAGAACAATTAGTCCCAATGCTTTGTAAACTATTTGAAAAGATAGGGAATGAAGGAGTCCTACCAAATTCCTTTTATGACACAGACATGGTACTGATGCCTAAACCAGGTAAGTTGAAAACAAAGAAAGAAAATTATAGACCAATCTCCCTAATGAATATTGATGCTAAAATCTTAAATAAAATATTAGCAAAAAGACTACAGAAAATCATCCCCAGGATAATCCATCACAATCAAGTAGGATTTATACAAGGAATGCAGGATTGGTTCAATATTAGGAAAACTATCAGTATAATTGGCCATATTAATAACCAAATTATCAAAAACCATATGATCATCTCAATAGATGCAGAAAAAGCATTTGATAAAATCCAACATCCATTCCTATTAAAAACACTTGAGAGTACAGGAATAAATGGACTTTTCCTTAAAATAATCAGTAGTATCTATTTAAAACTAGCAGTAAGCATCATATATAATGGGGGCAAACTGCAATCATTCCCAATAAGATCTGGAGTGAAACAAGGTTGCCCACTATCACCGTTACTATTTAATATTGTGTTAGAAATGCTAGCTTTGGCAATAAGAGCTGAGAAAGAGATTAAAAGAATAAGAATAGGCAATGAGGAAACCAAATTATCATTCTTTGCTGATGATATGATGGTATACTTAGAGAACCCCAGAGATTCTACTAAAAAGTTATTAGACTAATTAGTTATTTCTACTAAAAAGTTATCCACAACTTTAGCAAAGTTGCTGGTTATAAAATAAACCCACATAAGTCATCAGCATTCTTATATATCACTAACAAAATCCAACAGTCATTATTACAAAGAGAAATTCCATTTAAAGTAACTACTGATAGTATAAAATATTTAGGAATCTATCTGCCAAGGGGAAATCAGAAACTTTATGAGCAAAACTACAAAACACTTTCCACACAAATTAAGTCTGATCTAACCAACTGGAAAAATATTAAATGCTCTTGGATTTGGTGAGCAAATATAATAAAAATGACAATACTACCTAAACTAATCTATTTCTTTAGCGCTATACCAATCAGACTTCCCAAAAACTATTTTGATGAGCTAGAAAAAATAACAACAAAGTTCATATGGAAAAACTAAAGGTCAAGAATTTCAAGGGAATTAATGAAAAAAAAAATCAAATGACGGTGGCCTAGCTGTACCAGATCTAAAATTATATTATAAAGCAGCTGTTACTAAAAAAAGAATATTCTTAACAGTCTGCTTTTTTTTTTAGATTTGATTTTGAAGGTTTCATACTCAATTACACAGTCAATTTTTGTATGGGTGCCATGTGCTACTGAGAGAATGTATTGTCCTTTCTGTTACCATTCATTTTTGTCCAAGCATATGCCATATTTCACTTTTCTAATATTTTATTTGTCTTCTTAATTTCTTTATTATTTATTTACATTCAATTTATTTAGTTTTGAGAAGCCACAGTTGGGTTCTCTCACTACTAGCGTTTTGCTGTATATATTTTTTTTTCTGTAGCACTTGACTTCTCCTTTAAAAACTTATCTTCTGTACAACTCACAGCATATATGATTAATATTGATATTGCTTCATTAACTATGATACTTTTTAGCAAGTTGTAGTTTCCTAACTTATCTCATTTAATTAGATCTATTTTTGCTTTTGTTATGTCTGAGATCAAGACTGCGACCCTGCTTATTTTTAACTTCAGCTGTACATATTAGATTCTGCTTCAGCCCCTTAAGTTCACTCTATATTTATTTCTGTTTCAAGGCTACTTTTTAATGGCTATAGGTGAAAGAAAAATGAGCCCTTCTGTATTCTGCTTATAAATTTTAATTAATTTCCCCAAATATAATTTGTACCAAACAGCTTTGTGCTTTTTTTTTTTCTGTTTTCTATCCATCTCTATTTCATAAAATTCTGGCCGCATCTGCCACAGTCATCTGGGATTTGTATGGCTATTCAAATTAATTTTACATTCATGTTTACTTAATCACTCTGTCAAGTGAGATATTTCAATAAGTCAACAAATTTTAGTTGGATACCAACTTTCTGCCTCTGGAATTATATTATGAACTGCAGAGAATATAAAAGAAAAAATATTCCATAATTTTGTGGAAACAAGACATTCTCATTAAATAAAATATTTAAGCCCCTACTATGTGAAAGACCTTAAAATAGGCAATATATGGATTTGAGAGGGCAGTTGAAAATACAAGGTTAAAAAGTGTCCTTTGCCATGATTGAGTTAATATTCAAATAAAAAACTAATCACACTTCTAAAACATTTTAGGATTTGTTATTCTTTTAATCACAATTCAATGAAGAAGATAGAACACAGACTCATATCCCATTCTGGAGGTGAAGAAAACAAATACAGGAAAAACACATGGTTTCCCCAAGGTTCCATAGGAAGTAGCAGTTTGTGTCAAAACTCAGATTCGAATCTAGATTTTTCTGACTGCAATTCCAGTACCTCTTCCATTCTATGAAGATGTCTTAATAACAAAAATCAAGAAAATGGTAAAAATAACTCTAATAAAAGGTAGACTTTATAAAAGTCAGGGCAGCTAAATGGTGCAGTACATATAGTTCAGGGCCTGAAGTCAGGAAGACTATTCTTTCTGAGCTCAAATCAGCCTTCAGAAATTTACTAGCTTTGTGACTTTGTGCAAGTCACTTAACCTTGTTTGCCTCAGTTCTTCTCTTTAAAATAAGCTAGAGAAAGAAATGGGAACTACTTTATTATCTTTGCTGAGAAAAGCCCAAATATGATCACAGAGTCAGACACAATTGTAAAAGAACTAATAACAAAAAATAAAAAACTCAATGGAAAAAGTTAAAAATGCTATGGTTGTTCAAAAGAGGATGAAAGGATGTGATTACTTGCAGTTGATAGAATAAGAGAAGTTTTCATGGAGGAAACTAGATTTCAGCTCATTTTTTAGGATAGGTAGCAATCAGGAAAATAGAACTTAGAAGTGAAGATAGAGGGATAGAGTGAGAAAAGTATGGAATAAAAAATATAGGTTTAGGGAAGGAAAGGATGATTCCAGTATGGCACTAACACAGAAGATGAAATACATATGAAGAGTAATTAGCAATCTTATGGAAGTAGTGAAGGATAAATACTATACAATTGTTATTTCTCAAAAATCAGCAAATGCTACATATCAAGATTTGATTTATTGCTTCGTCAAACATGTCAACTTGAAAATAGTATTGATAAAGTAGATTAAGCTCAAAAATCTATAAATGACACTTCTCTCCCTCTGCCCCTTTAGGGAAATGGTTGGTAAACATTTCTGAATACATCTCTGAGTAGAATTAATAACTTAAATAAAAGTATAGGGAAGGGAGAGATCACTACAAATGGGGGAGGAAAGAGGGTTTTGCAGAATGGGAAGTGGTACAGTTAGTGAAATTTAAGTATTAAAAGAGTATCAAAATGTGTTTCCATAAATACTTATTCTCATTTGATACATCAAAGTATGATACAGATCAGAATGTCTCTAAGTCATGAGAAATCTATTCACTGGGACCTCTCTATACCAATCTGCTTTTAGCTTTAATTTAACACCAAAAAAAAGAGTACATCCACATAACATATAACTACTTATCCACATATAATTCTTTATATGCAAAATGAATTTTAAGGTCTTGTGTGTTATTATAGTATAATTGATGTTATGAATATGTGTATTTGCCAATATTTTTGAGAATTACTATTATTGAAAATAGTCTATAAATTAAAAGTCTTCAAAGAACAGCATGAATGAATGAAAATATAAAGATAATACAAAATATTTTTTCCAAAGATTGAATTTCAACATAGCAGTCATAACTTTGAGCAGTATCCTTTAAAACCCAGTAATGACCCCTCGTTTCATTTCCATTGTGATAGACAACATTTCTTACATCTTATTAGGGATCATAGAATTTGTAATGTTCCATTAATCTTCATGTATATTGGTGTTCAGACAGAACAACTAAAAGAATTAAAACACCAAATTCAAACTTGTTATTCGTCAAATTCTATTTCCACTTCATCTCACCCCAGGATACAAATCCATTATTTAATCTGTTGATCCAAATCATTATCTATACTCTCTAAGTTTAAGTTCAATAACTTGTCATTTACCCTATCAAAGCAAATAACTCTTAAACTGTAATTGAATAAGAAAATTGAAGATGTGATTACTATAAGAAATACCCCCATCATCAAAAATATATGCTTCAAAATAAAAAAGATCACATAGAGCAATTCATTTTCACCCATTTGAATGATGTAAAATGATTGGATTAATTTTCCTCTTATTTTCTCCTATTTAATGTTTGTTAGTAGGTAATTAATATGATTGGAAAAATAGCTCTAATAATGCCTGACACTATCTAAAAGACTAGTCAGATATCCCTGAGAAATCACACAGTAGTAATTTCCATGTGTATGATTGAATTTTGGGAGTCTGACTCTTGCAAAACCAGAAAAATCAAGAAAAAAATAGTTTATGGTTTTGGGCTTTTTTTTTTACTTTCCTATTTTTTTTTTACCACAAAAATGACATTTCATAAAGCAACCATTTCATGATTCAGTTTTTCTGGTGTCAGCAATTGACAGGATGTATAGGCTAGTCATTAAACCATATGGCTCAGAGAAAAATATATCTTTCCTAAAGATGCGTGACTTTCATGCTGAACTGGGGAGTCTCATTGTTATAAAGTAAAATGCACATATGAGGCATACATGTTCTCTTTAGTTGTCCTGTGCACAATATTTTTTTTTTCTTCTTGGAAACAGGAGGATTTTTTCCATTTAGTATGATCAAAGATACTTTAAAAGAATAAGGGAACAGGACACTGACATAGTTTACTTGATATCAAAGTCAGCCTTGATCTAGAAATGTGTGATTCTGACATTCTTTATAATCTAAAGTGCTCCTTTTTCTTTGTCTCACTTCATTTTGGAATCTTAAATAATTCACTTGGGCAACTTTTTCAGGGTATGGCACAGATAGGTATTATAGGCTTTTGCTTCTTTCCAGACAATACAAGATCCCTCATAAAATGGCATTTACAAAGATTCACAATGAGCAAGTAGGCAATCTTTGGAAACAGATATTTCCTGGTTTCAAGGGCAACTCATTTCATCATCGTTGAAGCATATTGTTCTTTCCTTTTTTGAAAAGAACACAAATATCCATGCCAATAAAAATATGTTACCTGGTAATTACAAAAGCAAGAGAGGAAGGATAGTGGCCACAATGGAGTTCAGATCCTCCTCACAGTTCCAGGGCAGAAAAGAGTTCTTGTGGTTACCCACAGACCAGAGCACAGGCCAGAAGAGTAGTAAACACCTCTCCTTATATCATACCACCTTGGAAGAAATAAAAATTTATAGTTCCCTTGAAGTATCTCTGAAAACAGCTGCAAAAACGCTGTGAAGCTTGGGACTATGCCCCCTTCATCCTGGAAATAAAATGTACTTTAATAAGTGTTAGAAGTCAAATAATAGCCTGGAGAAATGAGCAAAGAACAGAAAAAATTCTGACCATAGAAAGTTACAATGGTGAAAAGAATTATTAATCACTAAGATGAAGCCAAACTCCTGCATCCAAAGTCTCCAAGAAAAATATGAATTGGGTCTCAGGTCATGAAAGAGCTGAAGATATCAAAAATTAAGTAAGAAACATAGAGGGAAATTGGGAAGAGAAATGGAAGTGATGTAATAAAATCATGAAAAAAATGAATCAAGAGTTTGGTAGAGGAGATAGAAAAAAAAACTTATAAAATTAAACCTTACAAAAACAGACTAGGCCAAATATTAAAAGAAATAGAAAATTTCACTGAAGGAAAAAAAAAAAAAAACTTTAAAAGTAGATGGATGGAAAAGGAGATACTGAAAGAAAAATTCTCCTTAAAAATTAAAATTGAACAAATGAAACCAAAGAATTTTATGAAAAATCAAGAAACAGTAAAAAACCCATAAGAATGAATAAATAAAAGACAATATTAAATATTTCATTGGAAAAAAAACTGACCTGGAAAGTAGATCCTGGAGAGATCATTTAAAAATTAGAGAACTACTTAAAAGCCATGATTTTTTTTTTTTAAAAAGAGACTAAACATCATCTTTCAAGAAATTGTCAAGGAAAACTACCCTAATACTCTGTAGCCAGAAGGTACAATAAAAATCAAAAGAATCCACTAATTCTGAAAGAGATAACAAAATAAACACTCCCAAGAATATTATAGCTAAATTCCAGAGCTCCTACATTAAGGAGAAAATACTGCAAGCATCCAAAAAGAAACAATTCAATTCTCATAGAGCCACAGTCAGGATAATACAATATTCTTTTGCCTAAAAGGATCAGAGGGCTTCAATATGAAACTCTAGAGTGAAAAAAAAAAAAAAAAACAAAAACAAAAACAAAAAAAACCTAGGATTACAAAAAAAAAATCATCTATGCAGCAAAATTGAGTATAATTCATTGGGGCCAGAGGGATTGATATGTGATTTAAATAAAGACTTTTCAAGTATTCTGGATGAAAAGAAAAAAACAGAGTTGAATACTACAAAGTTTGCTTTCAAAAACAAAAGTCAAGCAGCATTAAAAACTGTAAATGGAAAAGAATTTATAAGGGACTACATAAGGTTAAACTCTTTAAATTCTTATATGAGAAGATGATGCTTATATAACTCATAAGGTATTTCTCATTATAATGGTACTTAGAAAAAGTTTATATAGACAGGGGACATAGGTATGAGTGGAATATGAAGAGATAATATCTACAAAATTTAAGGTGAGAGAGGAATATACTAGGACAAAGGCTAAGAGGGAGGTAAAATAAGATAAATTATCTCACATATAATTGACAAAAACAAGTTTTTACAGCAGAGAGGAAGAGACCTTGTATTGGTATTGCTGGGTCAAAGGTAGCTTAATAACCCCTTGGGCATAATTCCTGATTGCTTTCCAAAATAATTGGATCAGTTCACAATTCCACCAACAATAAATTAGTGTCCCAATTTTTCAATATCTTCTCCAATATTTATAACTTTCCCTTCTAGGTATAAAAAGATATCTCAACATTATTTTAATTTGCATTTCTTTAATTAAAATGATTTATACCATTTTTTCATATTACTATAAATTGTTTTGATTTTTTCATTGGAAAGCTGCCTTATTATACCCTTTATTTGCTACTCAATTTGTTAATTACTTTTATTCTTATAGATTTGACAAATTCCTTGTATATTTTTGATATGAAATGTTTATCTGATAAATTATGGTTTTTTTATTGCATTTATTTTATTTGCACAGAAACTTTTTTAATTAACATAATTGAAATTATGTATTGTCTTTTAAGATATCAATTTTTGTGTTTGGATATATGTAAAAGACAATTTGTCATCATCAAGTTAGGTAAAAAATATTTTCTTTCAATTTAGGAAAAAGCCCAGAAAAGTAATAGGCAAAAAAAAAAAAAAAAAAAAAAAAAAAAACCTAAAACATAGGCTAGCACTCTCTTTTTTGTTTGTTTGTTTATTTATACCAGAGACAGATGAATAATTATAAGCCTTATGCCACAAAGGCTGATTCATGGATAACTTTCTAAAACAAAATTCAATGTCTTTGCTGTAATAATAATGTTTAACAGCCTGTTTCGGCAACCAGAAAAATATATTTTCTAAGCAAAGGCTGTGCCATATATTTAAAATTACCTCTTTGTGGGATAAGAGGTCAGTTTAGAATCTGCTTAGTCACTTGAACAGATGCTTCTCAGTGAATGACAGTCTTTTTCATTGAGAGTATTCTAATGTATTTGAGAATATGAATTGAGTAACATGAAACAAACAAAAAAAAAAAAAACAAATTCTCTTATTCTTCTCTTTCTACCTTCCCCAAACCTTTCTTTAACTACTTTGCCTTTCTATTATTCTCCTCTTAATTTATGTACCTGTCTAGATGTTAGTGAGCAAATCAGATTATGCTCATTTACTTAGCCTCCTTTCAAGGCTTCTTGACCAGCAAAACAAAATAAATGTATTACAAATGTTATAAATATCAAGTATTATTATTTGAACCTGGCTTCTTTCAGAAGGTACAAAGAAAAAACTAAAAGAATAGCTCTCTGGCTTTGTCTTTATTTAACTAGTATATCAGTAGATGAATAAATATTGTGCCTTTAAAAGAAATTCAACAGTCATTCCACTAATGTTTCATTGTTTGAAGACAGGGGATGTTCCAACTTCTATTTTTAATCTGTAGCACAGAGCACCTTTCTTGGTACAAAATAAAGTGTAAGTATTGAATGATTATTAAATCTAGTAAATGTGCATGAATTCCAATAGAATATAAAGATTTTGAGGGCAGGCATTGTTTTATTTCTGTCATTTCATATAGTTAGCATAATCCCTGGTATATAATAGTTTCTGTGAGAAATCTTTATTGAATGAATGAATGAATAGTTGATCAGGATCAGTGACACATATCTTGTCCTAAAATGAGTCTATAAAAACAATGATAAATATATATTTATTAGTTGGCTCATTGACTAACTCTGAAAGCAGTTCCAAAAGTGAAGGGTATTATTTTAGCATTTTATTACCTAGTCATTTGCCATGTAATAACTGAGTCAAGATTGAATAAATTATAGATGTTCTATACAAATCCTATTCAAGATGGAGCAATCAGGTACTATGAAGAGTAAAATATCGTATTGTGACAGTGTTTATTTAACCCTATGTTCTCTCTGGTAATTCAGCCTTACTTACTTACTGATGATCCTGTGATTATACAGAGGAACTCCTAAGAGGTGAGAAATCTGTTATCCTTCCTCTAAACTTCTGGGGTTATAGTCCAGTCACAATTGTGGAAAAAAGAAGACAAGATAATGACAAGATAATGCTGGAGAAAACTTGCTCAACTTTGAACTTGCCCTGATTCTGTCATGAAAATTTAGCATTTTCGAGCCAGCAGTCCATCAACCACTAGATTGTATAAGCACTTTATTCACATGTAGGTAAGACAATTGAATGACCTATCTCAAATCTATGGTAAAAATTCTTCCCCTTCCCAAAGCACTAAACTCCCTTACAGTGACCTTCATCATCCCTTCCTTTTCCTAAGCCAAAAGATTTTAAACAAGCTCAGGAAGGAGCTTATTGAAGCTATGTTATTCATGGCAAGATAATGCTTCCTGAGTGTACTGCAAAAATGGCTTCTCTCCAAAGAAGGAAAAAATGTAGAATAATGAGATTTGTAAAGCATTATATCTGATTTCTATTGAAAACAAGAAGGTTGTTAACATTTTACAAAAATGAGATTTGTGTGTGTATGTGTGTGTAGGGGGGAAATAAGATTGTCATAAAGTTCCATTTGCAGGAAATTACAGAAGTGTGGTAAGCATGGGACTCTCTGTATCCTGGAATCCACAGTTCAGTTATAAATAAAAAGGGAAGAAAATAACCCCCATATAAGCAAAATCATTTACATTTTCCCCTCTAAATATATGAAAACAGTAGAATCAAGTGCTAAATCAGATGGAAAGACATAGACTGACAGTTTTTGGATTTTAATTTAGATTCTTCTAGCATAAGTCCTGTCAAAGTTTAGTCCTGTATTCTTACCTTGGGCAATATTCTTTTTTATTTTCTCAAATCTATGCTTGTGATTATTTTAAAAAAAAACACTTTATATGAAGAAAGCTAATATAATGCATACTAATTTCCTAATTCGGCTGTTGGAAGTAACCTCAGTGACCATGTAGCAAAATATATAAAATCAAAAGAACCCCAACTATGACAAACCAAATAAGTAATTATTTATTCTCTGATTGAAGGCATCCAGTAAAGATTAGCCTGCTATGTCTTTTATTTCAGAAAATTTTTTTAAATGACACATACAAGTTTTAAAGCTTTTTATTTTGAAAACATATACATAGGTAGCTTTCAACATTCACCCTTGCAAAACCTTGTGTTCCAAAATTTTTCTACCTCCTTTCCCCCCAATAGCTCCCCTAGACATCAAATAAACATTTGCGATTATTCTATACATATTTCCACAATTATTATGTTGCACAAGAAAAATCAGGTCAAAAAGGGGAAAATGAAGGGAAAAATGCAAGCAAACAACAAAAATGTGAAAATATGATGTTGTGATCCACACTCAGTCCCCAAAGTCCTCTCTTTGGATGATTTGGCTGTCTCTATCATAAAACCATTGGAACTGGCATGAATCACTTTGCTGTTAAAAAGGGCCACATCCATCAGAATTTATCATTTATTATTATATATACTCCTCTTGTTGCAGTGTACAATTTTCTCTTTGTTCTACTCACTTCATTTACCATCATTTAATGTGGATCTCTTTATAAAATCATGCTGCTGATCATTTATTTTAATTTTTTCAGGTCTCCAGTCTTTGAGGTTATTATTAATTTTAAAAATTACTTGACAGACTTCTATATGTAAATCACTAATACTGAGGTTCTTACACTAGCATCCAGAGATATAGTAGACAGATTTTTCAGGTGTCAATAAAAATTATGTCTTCATTTGCAGTAAAATCTAATATAGATATAAGATTTCTTAAATCATTTCAAATTATTTTTTCTTAAAAGGACAATTCATGGTTTCAAAGGGGTGCATGACACAAGAGTTTTTGCTTTTTTTTATTTCCCCATATAGTAAATTTTTTTTATTAAAGCTTTTTAATTTTTCAAAACATATGCATGGATAATTCTTTGACATTAATCATTCCAAACTTTGTACCCAATTTACCTCTCTTCCCCTACCTTCTCCCCTAGATGGCAAGTAGTCAATATTTGTTCAACATCATAGAAGTATATGTTAAATCCAATATATGCATGCATATTTATACAATTATCCTGCTGCACAAGAAAAATCAAATGAAACCAGAAAAAATGAGAAAGAAAATGAGATGCAAGCAGATAACCACAAAAAGCATGAACATGCTATGTTGTGAACTACACTTAGTTCCCACAATCCCTCTCTGGGAGTAAATGACTCTCTTCATTTCACAAGACCATTGAAACTGGTTTGAATCAGCTCATTGTTGAAGAGAACCTCGTCCATCAGAATTGATCATTGTATAATCTTGTTGCCATGTACAACGATCTCCTGGTTCTGCTCATTTCATTTAGCATCAGTTCATGTAGGTCTTTCCAGGCCTCTCTGAAATCATCCTGCTGGTCATCGCTTACAGAACAATAATATTCCATAACATTCATATACCATAAGTTATTCAGCCATTCTTCAACTGATAGGCATCCACTCCATTTCCAGTTTCTTTCCACTACAAAAAGGGCTGCCACAAACATGTTTGCACATATGAGTTCACATATGAGTTCTTTTCCCCTTTATATGATCATTTTAGGATACAGGCCCAGTATAGACACTGTGGGATCAAAGAGTATGACCATTTTAATAGCCCTTTGGTCAATGTTCCAAATAGCTCTTCAGAATGGTTAGATCAATTCACAACTCCACCAATATGTATTAGTGTCCCAGTTTTCCCACATCACCTTTAATATTCAAAATTATCTTTTCCTGTCATTTTACTTAATCTGAGAGATATGTATTGGTACCTAAACATTGTCTCAGTTTCATTTCTCTAATCAATGGTGATTTAAAACATTTTTCATATGATTAAAAATGGTTTTAATTTATTATCTGAAAATTTTCATATCCTCTGACCATTTATCATTTGGAGAATGGCTTATATTCTTGTTAATTTGGGTCAATCCTCTAAATATTTTAGAAATGAGGCCTATATTAGAACACTTTGATGTAATTTTTTTCTTAATTAATGCTTTGCTTCTAATCTTGTCTGCATTGATTTTGTTTGTACAAATACTTTTTAACTTGATACAAAGAAAATTATCCATTTGGCATTCCATAATGAACTCTATTTCTTCTTTGGCTATAAGGTTTTTCCTTCTCCACAGATCTGAGAGGTAGACTATTCTTTGCTCTTCTAATTTGCTTATAGTATCACTTGTGTCTAAATATAGTATCATTTGTGTCTAAATAACAAACACATTTCAAACTTATCTTGGTATATAGAGTGTTGGCTATGGGTCAAGTCTAGTTTCTATCATACTATTTTCCAAAATAGTGAGTTCTTATTACAGAAGCTAGGTGTCTCTGGGTTTATCAAACATTAGATTACTATGCTCATTGTATCTTGTGAACCTATGCTATTCCATTAATGTATTTCTTAGTGAGGATCAAATACTTTTGATGGCTGTTGCTTTACAAAATAATTTTCCGTTTGGTACAGTTAGGCTACGTTCATTTTCATTTTTATAAAAACAATCTTTAACATTAATTTTTAAACTTTTGGATTTCAAGTTCTCTCCCTCTCTCCCTCCATGCACCCACTCATTGAGAAAGCAAGGAATTTAACACAGGTCATAAATCTATTTCCATAATAAACATGTTATGAGAGAAAACAGTTTTTAAAAAACAGAAAAATTGTAAAAGCATGTTTCAATCTGCATTGAGATGCAGATTTTTCTCTGAAAATAGACAATTTTTTTTATCATAAATCCTTAGAAATTTTCTTGGATAGCTATAGTTTTGAAAACGGCTTAGTTCTTTTACAGTTGATCATCACATGATATTGTTGTTATTATATACTACATTTTCCTAGTTCTGCTCAATTAATTTTGTATCAATTTGTATAAGTCTTGCCCAGATATTTTTCAAAACTATGCTGCTTGTCTTTTCTTACAGCAAAATAGTATTTCATCATAATCACACTACAACGTATTCATCTCAATTGAAGTATATTTCCTCAATTTCTAATTTTTGTCATCAGAAAAAAGAACAACTTTAAATATTTTTGTCCATGGAGGTCCTTTTCCCTTTTATGTGATCTTTTTGCGATATAGCCAAGTAGTAGTATTATTATAAGATAAAAGTGTATGCAAAATTTTATACTCTTTTGGGCATATTTCCAACTTGTTCTCCAGAATGGTTATTTTCTAGGAGCATTTGGATGGAAGAGCTTTGACTTTGTTGTCATCTTATGAGCATATGTTTTGATCTTCCTTGTCAACATATGAACTTTCAATGGTTAGAAACCTTTTTTGTTGTCTGTGCATTTTGCTAGCCTATTACTCTACTTTTAACTTTTTTTTTTTTTAAGTACAGCTTTGTTTCCAGAGTGTCCAAGCTTCAGAGGTTTTATGAAGCTGTTTTCAGAGATCCTTCTAAAAATCGGACCACAAGTCCTCTGTTCTGCCCTGGAGTTGTTAAAAGTGTTCCTGCCCCACCCCCTTAGCTATAAAATCTAGTGTGCTAAAACAACAGCACTGGAGTTGGGGTTGAGGCTATGCTAGCACAACTTGCACCAATGTAGTCTAGATTAAAAGCAAAACAGAAAACTGGGAAACATTTTTGCAGCAAGTTTTCTCATAAAGGTTTCATTTCTTAAATATGTGAAGATCCCAGTCAAATGTATAAGGATAAGAGTTATTTCTTACTTGATAAATAACTAAAGGATTATGAGTAGGCAGATTTCTGAAAATTAAATCAGTTATTTATAGTTATATGAAAAAAAAATATACCACATCACTATTGATTAGAGAAATGCACATTAAAACAACTCTAAGGTGACACCTCTTACCTATCAGATTGGCTGCCATAACAAAAAAAAAAAGTGACAAATATTTGAGGGGAGAGGGGAATAGTTAGAAATAATTGCACTGTTGATAGAAGTGTAAACTAATCAGACCATTCTGGAGAACAATTTGGAAGCAACTTCAAGAAAAGTGAGATGATATAAAATGAACACCTATAAATCGCCAGCATTTTTATATATCAAATATATAAAAGTTTATAATTCAGTAGGAAGTTTAAAGTTTAGTAGGAGGAGAAAGAAAGAGATATATCATTTAAAATAACTACTCATAATACAACATTATTAGGAATCTGTGAAGACATATCTAAGAACTAGATACAACTTTTTACATTTTTCACAAAAGTTTTCACACCAATAAATACAAATCTAAATAACTGAATATTAATCTAATGTTTGACAAATCCAAAGACCCCAGCTTTAGGCATGAGAATTCATTATTTGATAAAAATTGATAGGAAAATTGGAAATTAATATGGCAGAAACTAGGCATTGACCCATACTTAAAACTGTACATTAAGATAAGATCAAAATGGGTTCATGATCTAGGAATAAAATATGAGATTATAAATAAATTAGAATAACATAGGATCATTTACCTCTCAGACCTGTGGAGGAAGAAGGAATTTGTGACCAAAGAAGAACTAGAGGTCATTGTTGATCACAAAATAGAAATTTTCAATTATATTAACTTAAAAAGCTTTTGTACAATAAAACTAATATGGACAGGATTAGAAGGGAAACAATAAACTGGGAAAACATTTCCAAAATATATAGAGAATTTACTCTAATTTATAAGAAATCAAGCCATTCTCCAATTCATAAATGGTCAAAGGAAACGAACAGACAATTTTCAGCTGAAGAAATTGAAACTATTTCTAGACATATGAAAAGGTGTTCCAAATCATTGTTGATCAGAGAAATGCAAATTAAGACAACTCTGAGATACCACTACATACCTGTCAGATTGGCTAGAATGAGAAGGACAAATATGGAATATTGGAGGGGATGTGAGAAAACTGAGACACTGATCCATTGTTGGTGGAATTGTGAATACATCCAGCCATTCTGGAGAGCAATTTGGAACCATGCTCAAAAAGTTATCAGACTGTGCATAACCTTTGATCCAGTAGTGTTACTACTGGGCTTACACCCCAAAGAGATCTTAAAGAAAGGAAAGGGACCTGTATGTGCAAAAATGTTTGTGGCAGCCCTTTCCATAGTGGCTAGAAAGTGGAAATTAAAGTGATGCCCACCAATTGGAGAATGGTTGAATAAATTGTGGTATATGAATGTTATGGAATATTATTGTTCTGTAAGAAATGACCAGCAGGATGATTTCAGAAAGGCTTGGAGAAACTTACTTGAACTGATGCTAAGTGAAATGAGCAGAACCAGGATCATTATATACTTCAACAACAATACTACATGATGATCAGTTCTGATGTGCGTGGCTCTCTTCAACAATGACAAGATCCAAATCAGTTCCAATTGATCTGTAATGAACAGAATGAGCTACACCCAGAGAAAGAACACTTGGAAATGAGTATGGACCATAACATAACATTTCTACTCTTTCTATTATTGTTTGCTTGCATTTTTGTTTTTTCTTCTCAGGTTATTTTTGCTTTCTTTCTAAATCTGATCTTTCTTGTGCAACAAGATAGCTGTATAAATATGTGTATATATATATATATATGTATATGTATATTGTATTTACCATATACTTTAATATATTTAACATGTATGGGACTACCTGCTATCTAGGGGAGGGGCTGGAGGGAAGTAGGAGAAAAGTTGAAACAGAAATTTTTGCAAGGGTCAGTGCTGAAAAATTACTCTTGCATATGTTTTGTGCATAAAAAACTATATATATATATATATATATATATATATATATATATATATATATATAAATTATATATCTCGTATCTTTGCAAAATCTCTTGTATGTGCTCACTTCCATCACCTGACATTGCCACCTCCCTGATGCAGGCCCTCTTCATCTCATGTCTGGACTAATGAAATGTTCTGTCAGCTGAATGTTCTCCTTCTGTCCAGTATCTTCTAATACCAATCCAAATTGGAGAAAGATCAAGGAAAAAATAAGTGGCCAGAAAAAAAAAAAACAATTCAATTATTAGGATGTCATAATCAAGACTACATAGTACTTAGGAGCTGCAACATTAAAAGATCAGAGGTCATGGAACATGATATTCTAGAAAGCAAAGGAGTTAAGCATACAAGCAATAATCACTTAGCTGGAAAAAATATGCATAATTAAGCATAATACACCAGAGAGAAAAGTGAATATCTATAAAATAATATTTCAAGCTTTCATTAGAAGACCAGAACTAAACCAAAAATTTGACCTCCAATATGAAGACCTAAGAGAAGCATAAGGAGGTAAAAAGGGAAAAGGAAACAAAAGGAACTCAATAGAACTACATTGTTTACATCCTTACATGGGAAAAGAGTATTTGTAATTTTTTAAATTGTATCAGTAATAGTACAGCTAAATGGAATATATATAGACAGAGAGCAGAGGCATAAGGTGAATTTGAGGGAATGACATAATAAAATTAAAGAATGAGAAAGAGAGTGTACAGAGTACAAAGGAATGTATACATAGAACAGTATAAGTTACAGGTAGAGGTGCAAAGGAACTATTGAAAGAATGAAGGTAACAGGGTGGGCAATGAGTATCACTTGAATCTTATTCTAATCAATATTGTCTCATGATCAGTTGATAGAAATCTGTCATAAACAATAGTGAAGGAGAAAGGGTGAAGCTTAAATAAAATGTGGGGAGACTGACAAAAGGAAGTGGGGACAGGGGAGATGGTGGACAAAACCAAAATACTAGTGAAGAGAGAAAGGGTGATAGAAAAAGAGGACAAATAAGAGGAAGATTAAAATAGAAGGAAATACACAGTGGTAGTAATAACAACTGGGAATGTGAATGGAATGAACTGTCCCATAAAATGGAAACAGATAACAGAATGGATCAAAAATCAGAATCCTACAATATGTTGTTTTAAAGAAACATATTTGAAACAGACACACAGACATGCACACTCACAGTAAAAGAAAGGAGCTGGAGAAGAATCTATCATGCTTCAACTGAAGTAAAAATAAAATAAAAAAGCAGGAATTACAATCCTGATTTCAAGCTAAGTAATAAAAATAAATTATACCTATTTAAAAAAGAGAAGGAAGGAAATTGTATCTTGTCAAAAGGTAGCATATACAATGAAGAAATATCAACATTAAACATATATGTACCAAGTGGTATAGCATGCATATTCATAAAGGAGAAGTTAGTGAGTTTCAGGAAGAAATAAAAAGCAAAACTATTACATGGGGACCTCAACTGTTCCCTCTCAGAACTCAATAAATGTAATCAAAAATTAAACAAGCAAAAAGCTAAGTAAATGGAATATTAGAAAAGTTAGATATGACAGACTCTTAGAAAAAAAATTGAATTGGGACGGAAAAAGAATTTAAAATGTCTCCATGGCATGTGACACCTGCACTAAAATAGACCATATAATAGGGTACAAAAGCCTCAAAATCAAATGTTAAAAGGATAGAAACTTCAAGTGTATTCTTTTTCTATCATAATGCAATAAAAATTACAGTCAACAAAGGACAGAGAAAAGGTAGATTAAAATTAAGTGGAAACTAAATAATTTAATACTAAAGAAAAAGTAAATTAAAGAACAAATCAGAAATATGCAATGATTTCATTAAAGAGAAAATAACAATAAAACCACATCAAAATTTACGGGAGGATAAGCAGTATGATTTCAGACAGGCCTGAACTAACTTGCATGAACTGATGCTAAGGGAAATGAGCAGACTCAGGAGATCATTGTACATATATGATGATCAATCCTGACAGATATGGCTCTCTTCAACAATGAGATGTTTCAGACCATTTCCAGTGGTTTTGTGATCAAAAGAGCCAACTATACACAGAGAGAAGACTGTGGGAACTTAGTGTGGTTCACACCATTGCATTCTCATTCTTTTTATTGTTGTTTGCTTGCATTTTATTTTCTTCACCATTTTCTTTTCTGATTTGATTTGATTTTTCTTGTACAGCAAGATAATTGTATAAATATGTATGCATATGTTGGATTTAACATATTTTTCTACTATGTTTAACATATATTGGACTACTTGACATTTAGGGGAGGGAATGGGAGAAGTGAGAGAAATAGAATACAAGGTTTTTCAAGGATTAATGGTGCAGAATTATCTCTGGATATGTTTTGAAAAATAAAAAGCTTTGATAAACAAAAAATAAAATATATAAATTTAAATGAATAAAAATTTTACAACTGAAAAAACATTATGAGAGGCAGCCAAAGCAGCACTTAGAGGATAATTTATTTTTTCTGAATTTTTGCATGATCAAAATGGGGAAAACAAAGAACAGATTGATGAATTGAACATGCAACTAGAAAACATGTAACAAAAAAAATTAAAAGTTCCCAAATGAGTACCAAATTGAAAATCCTGAAAATCAAATGTGAGATTAATAAGATTGAAAGTTTTTTAAACATCAAAATAGTGAGCTAATAAACATATCTAATAGCTGGTTTTATGAAAAAAATCCAATAAGATAAATAATCGATTTGTTAATTTAATTAAAGAAAAAAAGAACACCAAATACCCTGTATTAAAGATGAAAATAGTGAACTCAACTCCAATGAAGAATTTCAAGCAATTATTAGTAAATATTTTCCCCAAAAATAGGCCAATAAATTGGACAATTTGATCAAAATCAGTGAATATAAAAATATAAATGACCTTTGTTAACAAATCAGGAAATTTAAAAAAACTAAATAACTTCTTAGAAAAAAGAAATTAAATAATCTATGAATGAACTCTCTAAGATTTGGCCATATCAATAACAAAATTAACAGAAATCATATGATTATGTCAGATGCTGAAAAAGCTTTGGACAAAATGCACTACTCATTCCTATTAGAAATGTCATAGAATATAGAAATGAAGGTAATATTCTTTAAAATAACAAGTAGTAGCTATCTGAAACTATTAGCAATTATATCAATGTGAATAAGCTAGAGGCCTTCACAATAATATCAGGAGTAAAGTAAGAATGTCCATTATCACCACTATTGTTCAATATAGAACTAGAAATCTTAGCTTTAGCACTGAAAAAAAAAAGAAATCAAAGGAATTAGAATACGTAATGAGAAAACAAAATTAATAATCTTTGGTGATGATACAATGGTATTCTTAGAGACCTAGAGCATCAACTAACATTAACTACAAAAAAAAATTATTTGAAATAATAATTTTAGCAAATTTGCAAGATTTAATATAAACCCACCTAAATCCCATCAGCATTTCTTTATAGGCCAACAAAGCCTAGCAGCAAGATAGAAAAAGAAATTTCACTTTATATAATTGTAAACAATATAAAATACTTAGCAACCTATCTGTCAAGTCAAACCTCATAGTTATACAAACACACTTTTCTCAGTGTTTTATATATCACCCTAAAACTGTGAATTATTAATAGATGACCTCCATTCTTTTTTTTTTTTTTTTTTGAATGGGGTAGCTTTATTTTTTTTTTTTATTTTTTAATTTTTTATTTAATAGCCTTTTATTTACAGGTTATATGCATGGGTAACTTTACAGCATTAACAAATGCCAAACCTCTTGTTCCAATTTTTCACCTCTTACCTCCCACCCCTCTCCCCCAGATGGCAGGATGACCAGTAGATGTTAAATATATTAAAATATAAATTAGATACACAGTAAGTATACATGACTAAAACGTTATTTTGCTGTACAAAAAGAATCAGACTCTGAAATATTATACAATTAGCTTGTGAAGGAAATGAAAATGGGTGGGATAAATATAGGAATTAATTTAAAATGGTTTTTAGTCATCTCCCAGAGTTCTTTCTCTGAGCGTAGCAGGTTCAGTTCATTACTGCTCCATTGGAAATGATTTGGTTGATCTCCTTGCTGAGGATAGCCAGGTCCATCAGAACTGGTCATCATCTAGTATTGTTGTTGAAGTATATAATGATCTCCTGGTCCTGCTCATTTCACTAGCACGCCTTTGTGTGTCTTCCAGGCCTTTCTGAAATCATCCTGGGGTCATTTCTTACAGAACAGTAATATTCCCATAAATCTATATAACAATTTATCCAGCCATTCTCCAACTGATGGGACCCATTCAGTTTCCAGTTTTGCCATACAAAAAGGGCCCTACAAAATTGGTACATACATGTCCCTTTCCTTCTTTATAATCTTTTGGGATAAAGCCCAGTAGTAACACTGCTGGATCAAAGGGTATGCACAGTTTGATAACTTTTTGAGCATAGTTCCAAACTACCTAGAATGGTTGGTTTTTCACAACCCACCAACAATGCATCAATTTAGTTTTCCCCATCCCCTCCAACAATCATCATTATTTTTCCTGTCATCTTATAATCTGACAGGTTTGTAGTGGTATCTAGAGTTGTCTTTAATTTCTTTCTTGATTAATAATCTTAATCTTTTTTTTTTTTTTTTTTTAATAGCCTTTTATTTGGATATAACATGGGTAACAAGATTAAAAATTCCAAACTTTGTTCCAATTTTTCACCTTTTACCCACCCTCCCCAGATTAGGATGACAGTATTTTATATTAAAAATATAAATTAGATAAAAAAGTAACCTGACAAAAGTTATTTTGTGTAGAAAAATAATCAGATCTGAAATATTGTAAATTAGCTTGTGAAGGAAATCAAAAATGCAGGTGTGATAAAATAGGGATTGGGAATTAAGTAATGGTTTTATATTCCAGAGTTCTTTTTCTGGGCATATGTTCATTATTACTGCTCCATTAGAAAAGGTTAATCTGTTGGAGGATGGCCTGATCCATCAGAACTGGTCATCATATAGTATTGTTGTTGAAGTATATAATGATCTCCTGGTCCGCTCATTTCACTCAGCATCAGTTCATGGTCTCCCAGGCCTTTCTGAAATTATCCTGTTTATTTTTACAGAACTAATATTCCCAATAATTTTCATATACCACAATTTATTCAACCATTCTCCAACTGATGGAATCATTAGTTTCCAGTTTTTAGCCACTACAAAAGGGCTGCACAAACATTGTGACATACAGGTCCCTTTCCTTTCTTTATAATTCTTTGGGATATAAGCCCTAGTAACACTGTTGATCAAAGGGATGCAAGTTTGATACCTTTTAATAGTTCCAAACTACCTAGAATGGTTGGATTTGTTCACAACTCCCCAACAATGCATCAATGTCCAGTTTTCCGATCCCTCCAACAAATATTATTTTTCCTGTCATCTTAGTCAATCTGACAGGTGTAGTGGTATCTTTAGGTTTCTAATTTGATTTCTCTGATTGTAAGACTTGGAGCATCTTTTTCATAGACTAGAAATAGTTTTAATTTCTTCATCTGAGAATTGTCGTTCATATCCTTTGACCATTTTTCAATTGGAGAATGGCTTGATTTTTATAAATTAGAGTCAATTTTCTATATTTTGGAAATATTTATGAACCTTTGATGTAAAATATTTTCCAGTTTACTTTTTCAAATCTTGTCTGATTAGTTTTTGTTTGAAAAACTTTTCAATTTGGTATAATCGAAATTTTCTATTTTTGATAGTAATGATTCTAGTTCTTTCTTTTTAAAGTCCTTCCCCTTCCAAGGTCCAAGAGGAAATATCCTGTGTTCTCTAATTTATTAATCTTTCATTCTTATGCCTAGGTCATGAACCATTTTGACCTTACTTGGTGTAATATGGATAATGCCTAGTTTTCCATATTAGTTTTTATTTTCCCAAATTTTATCAAAAGTGTTCTTATCCAAAAGTGGGATCTTTGGGTTTTAAAATAGGTTGCTATATTTGTTGACTGTTTTATCCTTTTGAACCTAACCTATTCCACTAATCAACTAATCACCTTGGGCCCCAAATGGTTTTGGAATGCTGCCTATAATATAGTTTTAAATCTGGTAAGCTAAGACATTTTATTTATTTTTTTTATTTCCCTTTGAAATTTTTGACCTTTTTGTTTTTCCATATGAATTTTGTTGTTATTTTTTCTAGGTCATTAAAATAGTTTTTTGGGAATCTGATTGGTATAGCAAAAAATAGATTAGTTTAGGTTATTGTCATCTTTATTATATTTGTCCCTTTATCCAAGAGATTTATTATTTTCCAATTGGTTAGATCAAACTTAACTTGTGTGAAAAGTGGTCTGTGATTTTGCTCATAAAGTTTCTTATTTTCCCTTGGCAGATAGATCCCTAGGCAGATATTATCAGTAGTTACTTTAAATGGAATTTCTCTTTGTAACTCTGACTGTTGGATTTTGTTAGTGATATATAAGAATGCTGATGACTTATGTGGGTTTATTTTATAACCAGCAACTTTGCTAAAGTTGTGGATTATTTCTAATAACTTTTTAGTAGAATCTCTGGGGTTCTCTAAGTATACCATCATGTCGTCGGCAAAGAGTGATAGTTTGGTTTCCTCATTGCCTATTCTTATTCCTTTAATCTCTTTCTCAGCTCTTATTGCCAAAACTAGCGTTTCTAATACAATATTAAATAGTAACGGTGATAGTGGGCAACCTTGTTTCACTCCAGATCTTATTGGGAATGGTTGCAGTTTGTCTCCATTACATATGATGCTTATTGATGGTTTTAAATAGATGATGCTGATTATTTTAAGGAAAAGTCCATTTATTCCTATACTCTCAAGTGTTTTTAATAGGAATGGATGTTGGATTTTGTCAAATGCTTTTTCTGCATCTATTGAGATGATCATATGATTTTTGTTAATTTGGTTATTAACATGGCCAATTATATTGATAGTTTTCCTAATATTGAACCAGCCCTGAATTCCTGGTATAAATCTTAATTGATCATCGTGTATTATCCTGGAGATGATTTTCTGTAGGATGACCTCCATTCTTAAAGAGAGGTTCTTCATCTTAGTGTTTACTATGCTAGATAAATCATTGATCCACTCTGAAAGTTAGGTTTTGATTTGTCCTTCATTCTGGAAGAAGTCCATGATATCAGAAAGGTGATATCATGACATGCAAGTAAGTTGGATTTAAGTGAAGGAGGGCTGTATGAAGTCACCAGCCTTACTTTCTCTTCTAGAATCATCTAAGTTCAATGGCAAAATATAGATCACGATGTCTGAAGATAGCCTTATATGCCATGGAGATTTATGTGAACGTTTTCAACAGATCTAACTTTAACTCAAGCAATGTCCAATCAGTGATTAAAGGTGGTCAAGAAAGGAGGCATAGAATATCCTCTTTTGATTAATGGGGGAAAAAAAATTTGGATCAAAAGGCCATCAATGTCACTACTGGATCTTAATCACATAGATAATATGTAAAAAAGGACTCATATGTGCAAAAATGTTTGTAGCAGCAATTTTTGTGTCCTCAATAATTGGAAGTTGTCCATCAGTTATGGAATGACTGAATAAGTTATAATATATGAAGATAATAGAATATTATTGCTTTATAAGAAATAATAAGCAGGCTATTTTCAGAAAAGTCTGGAAAGACCAAGATCAATTAATGCTGAGTAAATAAATAGAACCAGGAGAACACTATTGACAACAGCAAGATTATGTGATGCTCAACTTTTATGAACCTGAGTCTTCTAAACAATGCAGTGATTTAAAACAATTCCAAAAGACTTGAGTTGGAAAATGTCAGTCACATTCAGAGAGAACTATGGTGAGTGAATGTGAATCTAAGAATAGTATTTTCCCCTGTTAGTTTGTTGGCTGGTTGGTTGTTTTTTTTTTTTTTTGTTGTTGTTGTTGTTGTTTTGTTGTTGTTGTTGTTGTTGTTTATTTGTTTGTTGGTTTGATTTGATTTTTCCTATACAATATAACAAACATGGAAATATGGACAGTGCCTATTTTACCTATATCAGATTGCTAGTTGTCTTATGGAGTGAAGTGGTGAGGGAGGGAGGAAGAAAAAATTGTAATGCAAAGTTTTACAAAAAAAATTGAATGTTGAAAACTTTAAAAAAAAATAACATCATGACTGAAATCATATCGTGAGCATTATAATAAAGGACTGGGAAGGAGTCCTTACCTTCAAGGGGAAAATGATCTGTAATGATGTTAAAAGGTAGTGGTGATATAACAGAAGGAATTAAATGGAGAATGAAAACTAAAAAAAAAATCTTCCTTTGTATTTCATTCCTTCTTTTGTAGACCTAAAAGTTTTAACTCTCAAAAGAAAATCATCATCCATGCTAATTTGTTAGCCAGGTGCTAACAAAAAAAAAAGTATGAAATCTCAGGAGAAACAGAAAAATTCATAGAGAAGCTTCTCAAATAAAATCTTCAGCATAACCTTCAGAGTTATGAACTATTTTTTTTTAAACTTTGAAGATGAGAGACCCACAAAATGCTTACTTTTAATAGAATATACTGATGTAACTGATTTTGCTTTATGTTAATAATGCTTGCAATGACATTTTAATAATATCATTATAGTGTTCTTGAGGAAATATTTTTAGTAGATAGAAAACTGGTCTTGGGATTAATAAAATTTAGATTCAAGTCTAAATGATTCTCACTAAATCTATGAAACAATCAGTGCCCTCATTTAAATTTTTGAGACTCTAAGTTACAAAAGAGGTATTGATTTATTTGGATAAAGGGAGTTCTCCACACTGATTAAATCATAGAAGCATAACAATAATAAAGGTAATAATATTACATAATTATTATTATAGTGATAATATATGACTCAATATGTGACAAGCATTGTGCTGATCACTTTACAATGATCATTTCATTTGATCCTCACAACAACCCTGGGAGGTAGGTCCTATTATCATTTCCTCTTTACAGCTGAGGAAACTGATGAGGATCAGAACCAAATTATAAGGTTGGTTTAGCAATCTTTAGCTGAATAAGAGGCAAAGGGTACAAGGCACATGTGAAGAATTCACAATGGCATTCTCTTTGTCAAAATGCATCTTTATCTATGAGAAAAGATTATGAACAAAAAGAAGATGTAAAATAGATACCAGGAGAGGTAAATATGAGCATTAGAAAGATTGTAGTTATCAAGGAAAAGGGTTTTAGCAATTAACAATGGAAAAGATGAGTTTCACATTAGAATTTAGCATTAACCAGGAGAAAGGGAATATGCCACGAGGTGGGAATATGCCATTAACTAAGAAGCTAAATCCCTAGAGGTTAGCAAACTAACTCCAAAAAAGATTAGCAAGGGAAGGGAATTACTTTATTGATTGGCAACCTAACCCTAAAAAGGATTTAGCACCCTAAAAGAATTAGCCATAACAAGGAGGAAAAGAGGCATGGGCAGAGGAAAAAGACATCAAAGGTAGAATAATATTAAGGCAGGCTGACCCCAAAGGGGATTCAGCAAAAATGGGCAGATTTATAAGGGAAATTTAACTTCAGTGGTTTTGATGTGGATCTAGTGATAGAAAATTAAGGTGGGAATCCCTTCTGGTCAGTGTACAGGTCCAACATGACAGAATTCGCGAACCCAAAAGATCTGAATGGCAAAAAGGATTTTTATTGACACTGTGAAGCCAGTTTGCTAGGAAAACAGACTCGTCAGTGGCAAGGTCCTGTCAGAGAAATAAAGGTTATCACTGAGAAAAGCATGTCTTCACAGCGGGCAAGAGTCCTCACAGGCAGCTGTATCAAGAAGAGCAGTCTCTTGACAAAACATAATCCTTCTTTGGACTTCTGCAAAGATTTGGAGTTCAAAATTGTCTTTTTATAAGAACTCTGAGGCTGGGGCTTCTATTAAATGCCCCCAGGCTTAGAATTTCAGTTGAAAAGAGAATACTTATCTTGGCATTTCAAGTCACTCACTAGGAAAATCAGGCCCAGATCTCGGATATGGTAAAATGGGGTTTTCAAAGACTTCCACAGGGAGGGACACTGTAAGACTGAGCTGATCCTCCCCAGTGTCTGTCTTTCCCTCCTTGCTTCAGGTAGAATTATAATCTTATCAGCACTTTAGACTTTCTGTGCCAACCCCACCTAGTTACTCAGGACCTCCTAGGAAAATGAGGCAAACAGAGATTAAATGACTATGAGAGTGTAAGTATGAAGTTAAATCTTCCTCATTTTAGGTCCAGTTCTTTATACAAATAGATTTGTATAGACATGTTTAAAAATACAAAGATAAGGAAACTGAGGCACAGAGAGTTAAGTCACTTTCCCAAATTCACTTCGGCAGTAAACATTTGAGTTTATATTTGAACTCATGAAGATGATTCTTCATTTTTTCAAGTTCAGTGCACAGCACCACTGTGCCACTTAGATGGTATAACAAGACCAAACATCAAATTAATGGCAGACCTACAAAAACTGTTTGACAAATATGTATGATTTTTAAAATCCCTCATATAGAGTAACATAACTCAATTTGACTGCCCACCACTAGCCTATTTAAGCTATTTGTCTTTAATAGAATAAAGTGATCATTATGGTGGGGGAGGGCCACTTTTTTTTTTCCTAGTGATTTTCATCCCTGATATATCTTCCTTTTTTTTCTCTCTACCTGTCATTCTCCTTTTGATATCCATTTAAAGTTTAGACAGCTATAATCACAAGGCCAAAATTCACTTTCTCTACCTTAGATTCATTTGTTTATTTCTTCTAACATATTTCCTCCTTTCTTGCTAAAGAGCATTTTACAAAAGTTCTCTATGAAGTTCAGTATTATGAAAAAAAGTGACTCAACCAAAGGAGTAATGTAAATGCAGCTATATACATAAACTGAAAAACTTGCAAAGTCAAGATATTTATCAGACAACTTGCTAAACTATGTTTTTCTGAATGCTGACCAATCTTAACTTAAATAATAAACAGAAGAATAAGTAGGTAGCAATATTTTATATGTGAAATAAACATGAAAGATTATTTAAAATACTTATTAATGTTACATTAAGGAGGCATGGTCTAATTGAAGGAAAAAAGGAAACTTGCATATTCGTGGTTAGCTTTTTATTTGTGACCATGGCTGAACCCATCTATTTACAGTTTTTAGGGAAAGAAAATATTTTTTTATGACCACAGCTGAAGAGAGACCCTGACAGAGATTTTCCTGCTCACCATCTCCATATCATCAGTGTTTTCTGGGAGAGGAATCCGAGGTGGTTTTCCACCTAAGTGGGTACAGCTGTTTCCACAGCATCAGTCAGATGGAGTTTCTGCTGATGTTGACTTTGGCTCCAGGGTTCAACTGGAGCCCAGCAGGAGGATAGCATTTGCTCTGAGGCCTGGGACTCTGGACAAACATTCCAGAGTTTCTGAGTTCTTAACATTAATGTTTGATGAATTCTTCTCTTAATTTCTTCTGGAGAAAAGTCAAATTCACTGGAGAGTTCCCTTGCCCCCTGACAATCACAGTATTCCCTCTCTCCCATCCCCCATACACACTCTCTCCTCCTCTTTAGCTAAAATTAAAAGAGGAAATCATTTGCCCAAAGCATACATGCCAATCTACAAAAGCAAGCATTCTTTCCAAAATGCTTCAACACGTTTAGGCAGAAAGTTTTCTGAAGTTACAGACTTTGCAAGGGTATTGCAAAATATAAGGAAAAATAGACTTCAAAGCCTCTCACTGAAATATTTATGTAGATGCAGACTCTGTGAGAAAAACTGGAATGCATTCAGAGATTTAATTAAAGAGGTCACTTATCATAAATGTTCAGAGGTAAAAGTAGCACTTTCCTTAATGTTATTTTGATAACCTCTCAAGTCTAATGGGACCTATCATTTCCATGCATATGTCCACTACATTTTATTGTTAACATCACTTTTTATTGCTTCTTCTCACATCCACAATATAAGGTAATTTACAAAGAAAACAATTAAATATCAATTCTTTAATACTGAGAAATAAAAAAAAAAAGTTGCTAAGAAAGGCTAAATTAGGAAACAGTATTTCTTTTTCTCACTGGTTCTGTGTGAGTTGATTTAGTTTCATAATAAAAAATTCCTGATATGTTGTTGGGAAATGGGCTGTGGCAGTTAACCTAAATCTTAATTTTACCAAAGGTAGAAGCCCCAACAGAAAGATTTAGAAAACACTGAAGACATTTGAGCTAGGAAATAAGAAATAACTTCCTGACAAGAATTATGAAAATAGTGGAAAATCAAGAGAGTTCATGGAAATGACTGCCTGGAGAATTAAAAAAAAAAAAAAAAGAAAAAGAAAGCTGCATATGCAATACATAAATCAGAGAAATGTTCAGCATTGTTGATGGGAATGGAGTGGATAAGCTGACCTCTCATGGTCCTAAAGTGACTATAATGTTAGGAATCATGCATAGAGCTTCATTAGGACATTAAATGATATTATATACTATATAGTACTTTAAGATATGCAAAATGCTTTACATATCTAATTTGATTTTCACAATAGCTTTGTGAGGCAACTACTATCCTTAGCCTAATTTTAGAAATGAGAAAACTGAGGCTGATACTGAGATTAAGTGAATTGCTCAGTCATAGTTAGAAAATTACTAAAGTATGATCAGAACTCTGGTTTTCTTGACTTTATTTCCCACATTCCATCTACTAAGATATCCATTCATAATAGATTTATTTGGAAAGCAGACTCAGTATTTTCTTCAACTCTAAGTATACATCTATATATTGATATCAATATCTATCTATATATATATAATCAATATAGATAGATTTATATCAATCTAAATCTATACACATCTATACATAATTATATCTATCTACATCCATCCATCCATCCATCTATCTATCTATCTATCTACCTATATACTATGTTTTATATAGAAGTAAAACAGAGGATACAAAACATATCTTTTATCTTTGTTCACTAGATTTAATAGATCTAATGACCATACAGAGGTCCTCAAACTATGGCCCGAGGGCCAGATGTAGCAGCTGAGGACGTTTGTCCCCCTCACCCAGGGCTATGAAGTTTCTTTATTTAAAGGCCCACAAAACAAAGTTTTTGTTTTTACTATAGTCCAGCCCTCCAACAGTCTGAGGGACAGTGAACTGACCCCCTATTTAAAAAGTTTGAGGACCCCTGATTTAGTAAATGGTCAAAGAAAAAAATAGACTAATTTAAACAAAATTAAGAAAGTTTTTTTTTTTAATTATAGTTTTTTATTTACAAGACAGATGCATGGGTAATTTTTCAGCATTGACAATTGCAAAACCTTTTCTTCCAATTTTCCCCTCCTTCCCCCCATCCCCTCTCCCAGATGACAAGTTGACTAATACATGTTAAATATGTTAAAGTATAAGTTAAATACAATATATGTATACATGTCTATACAGTTATTTGCTGTACAAAAAGAATCAGACTTTGAAATAATGTAAAATTAATTATAATGATCTTCTGGTCCTGCTCATTTCACTTAGCATCAGTTCATGTAAGTCTCTCCAGGCCTAAGAAAGTTTTTGTTGTTACTTTGTGGCTGGAAATCAGAGACTTAACATCTATCTAAAGGAGAGATTAAAAAGTCCTCGCTTACTTCATGTGTTATCTTGGGAAAGGAAGGAAATACAAACTTATGTATGTGCCAGGCACTATCTTAAATACTTTAAAATTATTTTCTCATTTGATTCTCACAACATCCTGGGGACACAGTAGGTACAGTTATTTACCTCTCCCACCCATGAACAATAGAGAAAACAAATACAAATTAAATTAAATTAAAAATAAATGACTTGCCATGGTCACACAAGTTGAAAGTCACTGAAGCTGATTTTAATTCAGATCTTGCTATTTCCAGGCCCTAGAACAATCCATTGTACCACCCAGGTTCTTAAATGAACTCCTGTGTTTTTCTTCACATCAATGTTCTTTTTCCCTCACCATGTTATCTGTAAAGAGTTAAGAATCTCTTCCACATTTCTCTTCAATCCAATTTTTCTTTTTAAACATAAAAGTAAATGATATCTTCCTAATTTTGAAGTCATCCCATTTCTTCATTTGACAATTCTTTCTTATATTGGCCTAAAATCTAATTTTTATCACTCCCATTCATTGATCCTCTATTAAAACACAGAATAAGGTTATTTCAGCTTCTTTATGCTGACATAGTACATACAGCATATTGAATTCTGAAGCAAGCTTCAGGAAAAACTATGTTCTAATTCTATCTCATACACTTATACTGACTGACCAAATTCCAAACCTTAATTTTCACAATGTGTACACAATGATAATATCTGTACCATTTATAATACAAGGTTGCTGGAGGATCAAAAAAGATAATGCATGTATACCCCTAGATCAGTATGTTAAGTTGATGGCTACTATGACACTTTTAAAATGGTTATTACTAATTCTAACTTCAGAATTATATTTGTGAAATGGTTCATGATTATATCTTGTTAAAAAGAAAAAAAAAAACTTTCTAACATTTGGGCTTAAATGATTATTTTCTACTGTCTGGGTTTAAGAACTGTCCTATGCCCTCATGTTATGAACAAAGGGATACCAGAAAACCTAAAAATGTGATCAACTGTAGATGTTTATAAGAATTAAGATTAGATATGCCAAATCCAGTCTTTAACAGAATATATTTTTGAAAATAAACACAGAAACTTGAATGAAATAAGGAAAAGGGTAGAGGTAAGGATCACTAAGGAATACCAGTTACTCTTCTCTATTTTTGTCTCAGGCCAATAATTAAAGATAGTGCATATATGATGAAAATGTCATATGCCTCTCCACTTCTCCACTCAGATATTACTTCTCATGGTCTCATAGAAGCTTGTGCTTAAAGAAGGAAACCATTATTGTTACCAGGACAATGAGTTTTCACTATTATTCTTTGCATCAAGGGTCTTCAAAATCTTTCTCTTATTCTTTACTTCTCAAAAAATCCTCAATCCTGATCTCACATTGTCATATGTTCTTCTTAAGCTTAGAAGAAATAAAACAGGCAGATCCTTTGTGGGCTGCCTAAATCCTACTAATGTTGTTAAATATGTAAAATGATTTCTAAATTGAAAAATTCATTGTAGATGTCAGCTGTTATTATTTTAAATTATTTGTCTTTTATGTTTTCTTTTCCATACTAAACCTTAACCTTTCTTCAGATTTCTCATCACCAGTAATTAAGACACTAACAAGAAAAGCGGGAAAACCACAATGGAGATCATTAATCAATAATTGGTTTACTAGTGCACTTAGCAACCCACATTGACTTTGCCAAAAGGAACCATGGATGGTTCAACCTGGAGTGTGGAGGGGGAAGCAGAGCTTTCCTCTCTGCCTTTGTTAAAGAAGAAGGTTCTCAATAGGAATTCTACTTATTTGAGGAATAAGAAAATCCCAAACCATTATCTTTAGAGAACAATGTTATAGGGAGGCTTGGACTAGTGGATCCCCATAATGCCAGGGAAAATTCCCTAAAAGGAAAATCAGGAAAAGATATACAAGAAGGCCACAAAACTAGAACTCTATTATATAAATAGCTGTCAAACTGCAAAGTAATCTCTTTGGCATAGCAGCAGGAGGGGATCATCAATCATCAAAGATAAGCTATTTGGATACCCTGCTGGGTCAGGTCTTTCATAGCCAGGTCTGTAATTGGCATCATAGAGAGAAGCACAGAGAAAAGTGATTACAGCTGTTCTGTTATAGAAAATGTACACATCATACTTTGTGCATAGTAGGTAGTGCTTAAGAAATGGTTCTTAAATTCAATTAAGTATGTTTTCCTTCCTTAGGTATAGCTTGCTGGGTTATTGGCTTTCTGTGCCTGTACTTCTCACTATTGTTCTGCCTATTATCTGAGCTTTCATTATTAGATTAATGCATTAGAGACAGCCAAGTTAGGCAAAGGATACAGTGATAGACTTGAAGTCAAGATCTGAGTTTAATTATGTCTCAGATACTTACTAGCTGTGTGACTTTGGGCAAGTCACCTAAGCTCTGTTTGTCTCAGTTTCCTTACCTATAGAATTGAAATGATGACTAAATCTATTTCAGATGGTTATTGTGAGGAAAATGAGATATTATCTGTAAAGCACTTTGCAAAAATTAAAGTGATTTCTATCTTAATATGATTTGAGATATATATATATATATATATATATATATACATATATAATTAATCATATCTCTATCTATCTGTCTAATTATAAAACTCCCCATGTCGGCATTGTTGGATCTTTATAAGATTCTAATTACTTCATCCTCATAGGAATAGAGCAATAGAATGAAGAGACCTCGGATATTAGAGCTCATACTCCTTATTTTACAGCTAGAGAAAATGAGATCTAAGAAAGTAAAGTGACTTATCTAATGTGACACAGTTGGTAAGTGGTAGAGCTGATGGAGCTCATTACTACTAGAGACAATCTAACCATTAGCTTTTGCAGTCTGAAGACATAGAAATCTCTATTAAAAAGTTTTTTCTATTTCTGCCCTAGGTAGATGTGGGATAGCAAAACCTGATCATGAATAATGCCTATCAAGTTTAGGGAAATTTCAACTAAGAAAGTTGTTTCCTTCACCTTCCATATGTAAAGTATGTTAATTTGCATGCAATTAGGAGTAGGCTAATTTCTCTTGTTGCTTAAATGAATTTTGTTTCAATTTAACTGCATCAAATATTTATTTTTGAAAAGGCAGAAAATCATTGTTAATTTCATCACAGAGCTGTTAAGTAGAAAAGTGTTTATTAAGTACTTACTATATGCAATCACTGTGCAGATGATAAGTGCAAAAGCAAAGAAGGGATAACTTCAAAAGAGTAACAAGATCATGTAGGAATAATATCATACAATTTCAGAATTGGACTGAATCTCAAAGATTTTTCGTGTCTCTATAAAACTCTGCCCTATATAGGGCAATTTAAACAATTAGTTCGCACTTTATTTTTTCCCATCTTTGAAATATATTTTCTATTTTTTGTATTTATTGGAACTCATGTATAGTTTTCTTCCTTCTTATCTAATCTCAAACTTTAAATCTAAGAATCTTTGGTTTTACTTGTCACAATAGGACCCTAAGAAAGTGTCTGATATTCTATTTTATAGATAAGGAAAAAGGAATGAGTTTAAATGACTTTTATTCTATACAATTAAGGATTTGAAGTAGGAAATGTTGGTAGTTAAAGCTGGAAGTGCAGGATGAGACCAAATCATGAATTACAATGAACACTAGGAAAAGGAGATCAGCTATTCCCTTTGGAACTTATATGGTAGGCTATTTAGTAGTTATAGAAAATAAACATTTAACTAGAAACAATAACATGAATTATGCAAAGAAATAATTGTCTCCATTGAAATATAGAAAGTTTAAAAACCTATTTAGAGTTATAACTATATTGATAAAATTATTTCATATTTATTTTAAAACTCAATTATTTTCTTCTAGAGCATTAGTTTTCTTCTTTTTTGTGCTTATCATATTCTACTTTTGAATATAGTTATTTTTAACTACTAAATTTCTCCTTAATATATTGTGTAGACTTACAGACTTAATTATTTTGGCATTTCCCTTAATATCTATTTTATTCCATTGTAAATTGTAGATGCTTAATAAATGGCAAAGTGAATAAAAGAAATCCTGGGTACTTTGTTTCTATTATATAGTTTTAGAACTCTTAAATACTTTGTATATTCAATAAATGCGAAATAGAACTATAATATATTAATAGCATTTATACATAAAATATGACTAAAACTCATTTGTTTCCTTATGAGTCTGGGAAAATAATTAGTTGAGCATACAAACAACACTGGGAAATATTTTGTAAAGAACTAATAGTCTCAAGAGGGCCTAACAATTAACTTTTATAAATTAAATGCAGAATAATAGATCAAGATTAGAGTCTAATAAAAGTAAATATACTTCAGATGCATTTTAGGGTAGCTGGGAATTTGGAATGAAAATGATTGTTCTTTGAAAAGGAATGAGGAAAGAGTATATAAACGAGCAATTTATTTATAAATCTGACTTTTTTCAAAAGCCTATAGATCAAGCTCTAACAAAGTAGTTGCAGAGATAAGCAGAGTGATGACTATTATGCTAGCAATAAACTATTGAGGTAGAATATCAAGTGCTTGATCCCTATTCCTCTATGAGTAGGACTATGGGGAAAGGCATGAATAAAGAGAATGGTGTAGACGTGGTGAGAAAAGAGAAGATTGGAGCAGACAATGGAAAAATCTCTTGCTCAAAAAAGAAAATCATCTTCCTAAAACTGCAATTACTCCAAGTCTGTAAGTAATTAATTTTATATTTTATTTTAATCAAATCAGATAACTTTATGAATTTCTAAGTGTGTAAAATCTTTCCAACTTGAGTTGAGTTACATATAGGGAATGGGAAATTAGATGGAGGACAAGGAAGGGAAAGAGAGAGAGAGCAGAATGAAGAAGAGAAAAAGGAGAGGGAAGAAAGGATAAGAAAATAGGAGAAATTTTGGAGTTTATGTTGAATTGGTAGCTTTTATTAGTCAGCTAGAAGCTGCCTAGAGAATGAAGACTGTTCCATGAGGCAACAGAGTTTCCTGAAAAGATGAGAGGATAACACTAATTATCTCAAATTTATGGTTTTATGCAGAGTCCTTCATTTTAGGATCATGGACAGGAAGTGTTGAGAGATCATATGGCCAACATAAGACTACAAAAATAGTAAGTAGCATTTGAGTAAGAGTAAGAGAGGATTTGAGCCCACATCCTCTGAACCCAAATCTCGTGTGATTTTCAAAGTACCATGTTACTGCTTAGTTTAGTTTTGAGGCTTTAAAGGAATGGAAGTTAAAAACCCTTTCATCATCTAAGTTTAGGTACTGGGATCTCAAATTTCCTGCATTAAAAAGGCATAAATACAATTAAATAAAATTTCTTTCTTGGATGTATCATGATTCACATCACAATAGAGTTCAGATATTTTCTCAAGTGTATCTTACATAAATTCACTTTTATTAAATCTTTGAAAAATAATCATTAACATTTAATAATGTTATGTTACAGTATAGTGATTTTTATATATTACCACATTAACATTACATAATTATGATGTAATTATAACATACGAATAGTTATTAATATGGCTTAGGAGGTTGATTCTTAGTTCCAAATGATGCATTTGAGATTCAGCACCAAATGATGAAATTGATGTTGGCACCAAATGTTGGGCATTTGGTCACGTGAAGGATTCACAATGGCCATTCTCTTTGGCAAAAGATTAGTTTATTTAAGAGATGAGGTTACAGACAAAATGACGAGACAATAGACACCAGGAAAAGTAAATATGAAACCAAGCTGGGAGAGCATATAGTTAGCAAGGAAAGCAATTAAAAAAAAAAAAAAAAAAGAAACAATGAATGATGGAAAAGTTCCCTAGTAGAACTCACAATTAACCAGGAGAAATGGAACACTCCATGAGGTTGGAGTATGCCGTTAGCTGGAAGGCTAAATCTATAGAGGAGTTTAGCACCTTAAAAGAGATAGATCTCTGAAAAAGAGATAAAAGAAAGAGAAAAAATAAAGACACACTGGGGGATGAGAGGAGAGACACCAGGTGGGATGTGGGGTGATGAGGAAAAAGATCTCATGAGGCAAAATGCTGTGGTAGGTATAACCCAAAGGAGTTCAGTAAAGATGGCATGAACCATAGATTTATAGAGGAAATTTAACCTTGGGGTTTGACATAACTTGGATTTCTGCCTGGACATAGCAAAGTGGGGCTGCCTATGACCTCCACAGAAGATGGGACTATGAGGCTAAACTTATCCCCATCAGTGCCCTTCCCTGTTTGCCTCAAGGAGTAATTCCATCAATACTTCAGTCTTTCTCTGCCAACTGCATCTAGTTAGAGGACCTCATTAGTTATATGTTGCAATAAATAATATATAAGTAATTATACTTATTTTAATTATAATATAATTTGATCAACTTTTAGCACAAATTGATTAAGCTCTTAACTCCAGATACATTTCACTTAATAGTGTGACTAAATGCTCCCCTTAACGTTGTTTTAACCCAATATCATGTCTGAACAGAAGCAATTTGAGCTATTAGGGAGACTTTATCTGTGTAGCAAATTAAATTACTGCCAAAATCTCTGCTGAAACCAAATCCTTGATTTTAAACAATTGTTTCTGATATGAAATTCATAGGCCACCAAAAAAAAAAAAAAAAAGAATAGGCAATCTATTAGAATAGAATTTGGCCTGCAGCTTTTGAGAGGCAGGGATCAATGTCCAGGCAATGACACAGGAAAGTGCAAAGAAAGTTTTGACCTTGAAATGTGAATAATAGTCCTCCTTCCCCCTCTAATATTTTCTTTTTAGTAGGACTTGGAAATTCCCTAATATTTTAATGGAGGTTCAGAATAATAGTACTATGGAAAAAATTAATGGCTACTTACATCAATGACTTTGTTTCATTTATTATGGATAAATATTAGCTTTGGTAATTTTCTTTTTCTTTTCTTTCTGAAAAAGGGAGAATGTAAGGTTCAATGCCATATCATTCAGAATATGACTCAAACCCTCAATCGTCTTCATGAGTTAAACTGAGTTATGTTGGGAAACTTAACTGGAAACCATGATCACATTTCATTTGAATTGTGACATTAACTTTCTCCTTACATTTTCAAAACTTTTCGTTGTTTTTGTTTTGTTTTGCTTTTTTCCTTTCAGAAAGATATGATGAAATTCAGAGCCAGTGGAGATACTATGGAGAGTTTGGCTTCGTATTTTGGTATCTGTTGAAGGTAACAAAAGCTCAAAGAAGTTAGTTTAAACCTATTAATAAAAACTATGTTTTTGTCAGTAAAATAGGTAATCATTTTACTAAAAAGGTTTAAAGTAAAGTGTTTGGCTTAATTTGGGGGAGGAAAAGGAAAAGGAGGTAGGCCTTCACCAAATAAATATAATTAAGAATTAGAACATTTTAACGGAAATTGAATGGTAAGCAAGAAAAAACTATTTAACTTTCTGAAATTTGCTAGTTTCACTAGTTGAATGTAAATAGCATTTTTATCACAAATACATCACTATATTGCTAAAAGGAACTAAATCAATCATAGTTGATCATTACATAATGTTGCTGTTATTATACATTCTCTGTCCTATTCACTTCACTTACTATCACTTCATCTAAGTCTTTCCTGGTTTTACTGAAATCTGCCTACTCATCATTTCTTCTAATATAGTGCATTTCATTACATTAGTATACTACAACTTGTTCATCAGTTCCCTAGTTGATGGGTATTCCCTCAATTTCCAAACTTTTCCCCACAAAAGTAGATGCTATAAACATTTTTGCACATGTGGGTCATTTTCCCTTTATTATGTCATTGGAATACAGACTCAGCAATGGCACTGCTGCATCAAAGGATATGAATAGGTGAGGTACTTTTTTTCCCTAATTTTACAATCATTTTATGCATTGTTGAAGGTAATTGTAATTTGAATGTTTGATAAAATTTATTTGTAAATCTATGGAGGCAACATGTTTTTTTTCTTCTTCTTTTTCTTTTAATCTTCTTTTGGGAATTCATTTATTGCTTAATGTCTCTCATTATTTACAGTTTCTGTTCATGAATAATATTTTCTTTTTAACTTTTACTTCACTTAATATATTGATGTGTATAATATTAATTTATTTAAAGTCTTTGTATTAACTTTTAGTCTCTCTTCTGCTTTTCCTCCAGAAGTTGTCTTATGATGATTTTCTTTTCATTCTTTGTCTTTTAATTGTATTGTGTACATTCCCCCCTCTTTTGAAGTGATGAAATAGAGGGAGCCTTGTTTGTTTTGACACAACTTTTCATTCAGCAAACTTGCTTTAAGTAAAATTCTAACATAATGTCATTGCAGTTGAGTCAGTATGACATATTCATTGTGTTTTGGGAATTGCAATCTTCCCCTTGAGTATCATTATTTTCCTGAACAATTTCTCATTCTGCTATGAACTAATTGTTATTTAATCTGAAACACTTCAATCCTATCTATTCTGAGAAACAAGAAGTTTCTAATTGAATCCTGACTCTGACCATATCTACTTTTGAGACTTGAGCAAAGCAAAAAGTTTTTCCTACAATAAATTAAAAGATTTTTAGTAAGCAATCTTTATAATTTCTTCCAGTTCTCTGATTTCATTTAGTTAAGTACTTTCCATGACTTCTTTGACTCTAGCTTAGTGGCTCTGTTAAAATCATTGTGATACAAGATTTTCAGTGTCTCTTGTGAGACATGAATCTTTTTGGTCTTTAATTTGCATTCTATATTTCATTGACCACTATATCTTTTTAGTAGGTGTGAATTATTTTTGCAACAATAAATTTCTGCTTATTTACAGAAATCTTGAATGTGTTTAAAACATCTTAATTCAACTATGCTCCATTTTGCCTAAAATACTGAATTTTCCTTGCAACTGACATGCGTTGAAGTCTTTGGGAAAGATTCTTTAGCACTATGGCATCTGGATGACAATGAGAGTTACAGTCAGTAACTCAAGGTTGCCCTAGAATATCAGCTGATGCCATGGCAACAAGGTTGAAGACCTGTCAGAAACACAATTATAACAATGTTCATATAGAATTGTGAGACATTCTGTCTCTGGAGTTAAGGTAAGCTTGCAATTTTCAGTAAGTAAAGCATTACATTTTCTGCTCATGCAAGTGGTTATTCTAGATTTAGCAACCCTGGAATAACCATGTATTCTGTTTGTAGAATATGATGAATAAGCTTTAGAAGTATTTATCACCTGTTTCTTTTCTATATAACTTTCTAAGGCACTCTGATTTGGTTTTGTAAATAATCTATTACTTCACTGGAGAATATTCCCTCCATGAACATAACTCCCTCATACCTATATATCTCTTATGAGGGATACATTATCCATATTTCACTAAAAATGTCTACCCAGCACTTTAGAGATCTCCTCCTAGTTTTAAAGCTCAGAAAAATTAGTCTTAATAATAATAATAGTAATAATAATGTCATAACAAGAACAAGGATAAGGAGGAGGAGGAGAACGAGAAGAAAGAGGAAGAGGATCAGGAAAAAAAGTGGGAAGAGCTTAATATAACATTGATATTTAATATTAGAGAAGGAGATGCTTAATACTAGATTACTTAGATCCTTCTTCTTTCCAAGGACTGAAGATTTAATTATTAGAGACTCAGACTTTTGTCTTTTGATGGAGAGATTTTTCCTATTTTTTCCAGAGAACCAATTCAATATTTGCTTCTAAATTGACAGTATGAAAGCACATATGTATCTTTTTTTTTCATGCTTATCTCTTCCTATTGTTTTTGGTTGTTAAAAGTAAATGAATTTCTACTGGGCTTATACCCCAAAGAGATACTAAAGAAGGGAAAGGGACCTGTGTGTGCCAAAATGTTTGTGACAGCCCTGTTTGTAGTGGTTAGAAGCTGGAAAATGAATGGATGCCCATCAATTGGAGAACAGTTGAGTAAATTATGGTATATGAATGTTATGGAATATTATTGTTCTGTAAGAAAAAAACAGCAGGATGAATACAGAGAGGATTGGCGAGACTTACATGAACTGATGCTAAGTGAAATGAGCAGAACCAGGAGATCATTATATACCTCAACAATGATATTCTATGAGGACGTATTCTGATGGAAGTGGATTTCTTTGACAAAGAAAAGATCTAACTCAGTTTCAATTGATCAAGGATGGACAGAAGCAGCTACACCCAAAGAAGAATATTGGGAAATGAATGTAAACTGCTTGCATTTTTGTTTTTCTTCCCGGGTTATTTATACCTTCTGAATCCAATTCTCCCCGTGCAACAAGAGAACTGTTCAGTTCTACACACATATATTGTATCTAGGATATACTATAACCTATTTAACATGTATAGGACTGCTTGCCATCTGGGGAGGGGAAAAATCAGAACATAAGTAAGTGCAAGGGATAATGTTGTAAAAAATTACCTTGCCATGGGTTTTGTCAATAAAAAAGTTATTTAAATAAAAAAATACTTATAAGGAGGTGGGAAAAAAGTAAATGAATTAAATTATGCCAAACTAAGGCATTTAAATTTCAATATTTATTAATCAGTCTGTCATAGAAATTTCCTAGACTAAACTAGGAATCCTTGTATTCCACTATTGCCTAACAGCAATAGCCCTCACAATAATAGTTGGCTAACATTTATATGGTACTTTAAAGATTGCAAAATGCTCTACCAATATATCCTTTAATCTTCAAAAAAAAAGTGGGAGATATTATTATTGCCATTTTATAGATCAAGAAACTGAAGCAGGAAGAAATTAAGGGACATATACAGTGTTACACAAGTAATAAATATCTGAGGCAAAATTTGAACTTGAGTCTTCCTGACTTCAAGAATGGATCTGTACTATGTTGTCTAACTGCCTCTAAAAAAATAAATAGTAATAAAGAAAAATGGTCTCACCACTTGGGTGAGGACAAAATTTTAATTTTATAGGGTACAATCTCTTTGTGAGAGTAATTCTGTTAAATAAATAGAAAATTATTACTCTAAATAACAAGAAAGCCAGAAAATGAAGGACCTGACTAGAAAATACAAAATTGATTACAGAGGTATGAAAGGCTTTTAAATTTAATTATTGACTGAGACCAGTTGTTAAGTGATCTATTTACATGACTATTCTGGCTAATATTATTAGTGTTTTGAAGGAAAATAAAAGATAGCATCACCCAAAACATTTAAATAAACATAACAAAACTCTTCATTTACTCACCCACTTGAAAGGACACAAAAAAGCATGACAGAATAACAGTCAGTTATCAATTACTTTCCATGTCCAGGAAAAGAGATGAATCCTAGTTCCAAGTACCAGGGCAACTTTAGACTCATTGTTATCCCCATGGTTCATTATGTTTTTATTCAAATATTCAAGTTTTCTCTTTCAACTTCATGGATTTCAGACTTTTCCCTCATGAAATCAAACCTGGAACTTGATCCTATTTCTAGAATTGAGTTTTTCCTAAATGAGAGTGGAGAGAGAATGAGTAGGGGAGAACAGAAATAGGTTAAATTTACAATCCACAATACTGAAATAGAGTTTCCTAGATCTGCCTCATGTGCTTGTCTACTCTGAAAATGCCAAAGCAGCAAGTTTTTTTGGGAGGTTTTACATCCAAAGGATTGAGTGCCAATCAGGAAGATACAGTGAGTCATCCACTTAGGCAGTAGCCATGGCACATGCACATGTACACTGTGCGTCACCAAAGATCCTGTTCCATGATTTTAGATGAACTCAAATACTCATTGTGGAAACAGAGGAGATAATTCAACCTGCCAGAGTTTTTTTGGGGACATGTCATGTGTTTTTGTTTTGTTTTGTTTGGATTTAGTTTTCAGTACATAGTCATTCATTTACCCTCTCTCTCTTGGGGTAGCCTTTTAAAATTTCTGCCTTAATAAGCAAATATCAAACTAGGCACCTAAAAGACTAACTTTGTCAAATGATTAAAAGTCAAAGGTGGAGAATAGGAACCTAGCAATTTACCTTTGTATTTGGACTACTGAGATAGTATAGCATATTCTAAAATGCAAAATTTCGATTTTTATAATTCTGAATGTCAAGGGAGATGAAAAATTTAATTTCTTTATTTCTTCTTTATCCTTTTACATACACACACAAACACACCCATGCACACACACACACACACACACATACACACACACACACACACACACCCCAAATATTTGCTCATTTCCAACAATAGTTGAATAACATGTTTTTGTGGTCTCTTAATTATGATGTCAAAGTAAGTTTTGACTATGATTTCAGCCTCTTTTTGCCTATTGTTTGTCTAAACATCCTAATGGATCTTCCAACTTTTAGATTTCTTTTCTTTCCATCCCATCCTCCATGCCAAAGTGATTTCTCTTGACTTGTTTTTAATATTCCCTATTCAATAACTCTTTCATTCCTAGATGCTTCTGTCACCAAAGCTAAATCATTCTGGCTTTTTAATCCTTCATAACTTTTTTTCCCAATGTTATTATATACTACTTCTCTTCTTATATTTTACAGTTTAGCTCAGTAGCTCTTTAATCAGAGATTATAGACCAACAAGTAGTTTATAGTTAAGTTTCAGAACATCTGTTCATTTGAATGGGAAAATGAAGTTAGCTAAATAGCAAGAAAATAGATAATAGGCAGATCTTTTAATTTTTTACTTTGTTTTTCACTCTAACTGAAACTTAGCTTTTCTTTTAATGATTGGAAAGCATTACCTTGATATGAGGTTGATTATCATTACCACACTATTGCCAAAGATATTTATTACCAAAAATAAATAAATAAATAAGAACACCTGTTCTAATTAAATGTCTTTTTTAATTTCTTATCTATGATATTTCATCTTTCATCTGCATACCTTGGCACTAGTTGTTCCCTTTCCCCAATATTGACTCTTTTTACTTCCTTTTCTTAAAAATCCCTTATTTCCTTTCAAATTATCCAAGTCATTTAAATGAAGTCTTTTCTGTTCATCACAGATACTTCTGTTCTCACCTCAGAATGAGGCCAATAAAATGAGGGAGTAACTAAATTACCCCCAAGGTCCCTTCCAGCTTTAAATCTATCATCAAAGAAATTACTTTTTAAACTGCTTCAAATATTTGATATTTTCTAAATTAAGTGCTTGCTTTTGTGTAGGAGTCTCTGGATATCTTATATATCTTTTCACCCTTTTCTTGTAATAGAAAGTAATATACCATAGCTCTATAGCTCACACCAGATACCAAGATAAAGTCAAAATGGGGTACATGATTTAGACATAAGACACTAGGACAGCAATGAATAGTTTGTCTTTCAGATCTATGGAGAAGGGACAAATTTATGATTAAACAAGAAGCATATAATACTATTAAATGCAAAACAGATCATTTTGATTACAATAAATTAAAAAGGCTTTACATAGAGAAAAACAAAGCAATAATGATTAGAAAGAAAGCAGAAAGCCAGGAAACATCTTTACAGCAAGTGTTCCTGCTAGATAATTTATTTCTCAAATACATAGAGAATTGAGTCAAATTCATAAGAATACAAACCATTCCCCAACTGATAGTCAAAAAATAAGAAGAGGCAATTTTTAGATGAAGAAATTAAAGTTATCTATCATCATACGAAAGAAAAAATCTAAGTCACCATTGACAGAGAAATGTAACATAAAATAATCACATTTATCAGATTGGCTAACATGACAGAAAAAAAAGAAGAATGTTGGAGGAGATGTGGGAAAATTTAAACACTAATTGAATAATTGGTGGAGTTGTGAACCTTTCTGGAAAGTAATTTGGAATTATACTCAAAGGGTTATAAAACTGTGTATACTCTCTGATCCAGCAAAGCCACTACCAGGTCTGTATCCCAAAGAGATCATAATAAAAGAGAAAAGAAATGACATGCAAAAATATTTATAGCAGCTCTTTTGTGGTGGTAAAGAATTAGCAATTGAGGTGATGACAACTGAGGAATGGTTTAAGTTGTATTTGAATGTAATGGAATGTTATTGCAGTATTAAAAATGATAAGCAGGCTAACTTCAGAAAACTTGGAAAGACTTACATGATCTGATACAGAGTGAAGTGAGTAGAACCTGGAGAATTTTGCACATAGTAAAAGCAACATTGTATGATGATCAACTATAGCAGAATTAGCTCTTCTCAGCAAGACAGTTACAAAAAACTCATTATGAAAAATGCTATACACATTTGAAAAAAGAACTAGGGAATTTGAAAGTAGATCAAAACATAATCTTTTCAATTTTTTGTTTATATTTTTCTTTCTTGTAGCTTTTCCCTTTTGTTCTGATTCTTCTTTCATAACATGACTAATATGGAAATATGATTAATATAATTATATATGTATAATCTATATCATATTACTTTCTGTCTCAGGATGGGGAGAGAAGAGGGAGGGAAGGAGAAAACTTTGCAACTCAAAGTCTTATAATATTGAATGCTGAAAACTATCTTTGTATGTAACTGAAGGAAAATACTATTAAGTGCACAAAATATATTTAAAGTTGGCAACAAAAAAGCAAATAATGTTCTTTACATTAATAAAAGGTTACAGGAAGGTAAGGTGGTTATTGTAGATTAAACTGAAGGACAAATAGAGAAAGGTGTATATAAGTGAAGTTAGAGGATATAATGCCAGTGTCAGATGATCAGATATACTGAAATGGTACTAGAGCTATTTGCAGGCATGTTGATGCCAGCTACCAAGAGTTTTAAGTGGTACAATTAACAACACAACCCATCACTGTTTAGAGGTATAATCTTTTCCCAATGAAAGATCTAAGGATCAAAAACTTCTTAGACAACACAAAATATTAATTTTTAAAATTAATATTCTTAATAATCTAGTAGGTAGAGGCTATATTGGTGTCAGAAAGATCTAGGTTCAAGTTCCTTCTTACTCACTGGATGATCATGTGCAAGTCACTTTATCTTTCTAAGACTTTTAGTTGGAGAGAAAATCTAGATCTGCCTTGATAGAGGGAGGCCCTTACATTAATTCCAACCCTTATCAACACTTCCACAGATGGAATTTTTATCATTCTCCTTTTACCCTTGCCAATCACACAAGTCAAAAAAAAAACATTTATGCATTGGAATTTGGCCAAGATTACAGACTCACAGATCCACAGATCTGCTACTGTCATCCAAGAACTTGGTAAAGCCAGTAGGAACTTCAGAAGACACCAAACAAAGGATTTCCAACATTGGGAGACAGATCAATTCCAACAAGAGAAAGACACTACAAATTCCCTGGTTTATTATTTTATTTTCAGAGGAGCAAGGTAGATTTTACTACATTGTGAATATGTATGCCTTCTAGCTCATAGTATTACTTTGTAAGACATATTCTATCAAGGTTTTTTTGGAGAATGTTTTTTTATCAATTCTTTTAATGTTTTTCTTCTAAAAATCTTTTTGATATTTATTTTCTGTATTAAAGCAATCTTTATGATGTATTAAGGAGAAGCAAAGAGATGCATGGGTAAGAGTATGAAGATGTATTATGGCCCTAGAAAAGCCATTCAATTTGTCACACAAAAGAAAATATGTGTTTTTTCATTCAAAAAGAATCAGGTGTTTTGATTACATTGTTAGTGGAATTGTGAATGAATCCAACCATTCTTGAGAGGAATTTGGAATTATGCTCAAAAAGTTATCAAACTGTGCATACCCTTTGATCCAGCAGTGTTACGACTGGGCTTATATCCCACTGAGATGTTAAAAAAGGGAAAGGGGCCCACATGTGCAAAAATATTTGTGGCAGCCCTTTTTGTAGTGGCTAGAAACTGAAAATTGAATGGATGCCCCTCAATAGAGAATGCTTAATAAATTGTAGTATATGAATGTCATGGAATAATATTTTTTCCGTAAGAAATGATCAGCAAGATGATTTCAGAGAGGTCATGAGAGATTTATGTGACCTGATGCTAAGTGAAATGAGCAGAACCAGGAGATAGTTATACACTTCAACAACAATACTATATGATGATCAATTCTGATAGATGAAGCTCTCTTCAACAATAAGAGGATTCAAACCAGTTCCAATTGTTTAGTGATGAAAAGAAACAGCTACAGCCAGAGAGAGAACTATGGGAAATGAATGTGGACCACAACATAGCATTTCCAGTCTTTCTGTTATTGTTTATTTGCATTTTTATTTTCCTTCTCAGGTTTTTCTACCTTCTTTTTAAATCCTGTTTTTCTTGTGCAGCAAGATAACTATATAAATATGTATGCATATATTGTGTTTAACATATACTTTAACATATTTAACATGTATTGGATTACCTGCCATCTAGGGGAAAGGGTGAGGAGGAGAAGAAACATTGGAACAGAAGATTTTGCAAGGGTCAATGTTGAAAAATAACACAAGCATATGTTTTGTAAGTAAAAATCTATAATAATAAAAAAGAAAAAAATAATTAGGGATTTCAATTAAAAATAACTCAAATGTATCTTTCATTTTGCATTTCACTTATATATTAACTTACAAAGCTCAATAAATGCTTTGAGTTTCAGCAGTACATAACTGTGTGTCTGCCAATGATGATTGTGGTACAATTCTAGATTATCACTAGTTAGTTCCTTATAAAATCTATAGAATACTGATGTTTGGGAGACATACATTTCTATCTCAATTTGCTAGATTGCCAACTTGAGAGTTTTCCAATTTCTCTCCATTTTTTCATTGACAGCAACTATGCAATGAATGGTGCAAGTTAACAATAAGAGGATAATTGACTATTATTTTGATTAAATTTAAATTGTTCAAACAGGAACCCACAAAAACTATAAAGTGTGAACTCTGGCCTCATTACATAGGTTTTTCTGGTATTCCACTGTCCTCAGAAATATCTTTACTGAGTATCCTCTATTTCAGGGAAATCCCAACTCACCAGATTGCAGGGGTGATTTGAACACTAACTGAACAAATATAGTAGGTGCAACAGGGACTTAGTTTTAAAAGCACTGATTGTAGAGAAAGAACATGGAATTCAAGTCCTGATTCTAATGCCTGTTACTGTTTGAACTTGGGCAAATAATTTAGTTTTCAGAAACCTCATGTTCTTGATTTTTAAAATAAAGGTATATACCTAGATACCCTTTTAAGTCTTTCTAGCTTTAGACCTATAATCTTATATTATTATCTATCATCTTGCTGTGTCTTGTAGGTAAGAGGTAATCAATGTATGTAGATTGAATTAATGTTAATTTAAAAATCAACTTTCTCCATTTTTCACTTGGTAGGGAAAACTTTATACATGCAGAGTGGAGGGGAGGAGAGTGAATATTATTGTATCAGCTTCTGGATGTATTTGTGAAGGTTCATGTGACAGTTTCCTGAAATTCTGACCATAACAAAGACTGAAATATAAATACAGAGCTCAAAACTATCATGGATATTCACTGGAGAATGCAACTCAGAAATATGGGTCCTTTTGTTTGTTTGTTTGTTTTTTCTTCACCTTTTTGAAATCCTGAATTATCTTATTTGTATTATAAAAACTACTAGAGATAGAACGGAAAAGCAATGCATATATTTAGTAGTCTTCCTGAGTGCAACTTTCCCAAATAAACCACTCTGGTGTGTGTGTTTGTGTGTGTGTGTGTGTGTGTGTGTGTGTGTGTCTATATATGTGTTTCTTTAACAAAAACAAGTAGAAGGAAATGGACAGAAGGATAAGATCCCAGAAAGCGTGATGGAATGGTAATTGTTTTTTCTTTCTCTGCCTTTCCAAAATGAGACCTTTCCTTTCTAGCTCTATTGGGACTCTCCTGCTTTGGTAACTTCCTCATTTTGCAACTTCCTTAATAGCTCATACAGACTGTCTGAGTCCAAAATAAATCCACCAAAATAACCTTCCTTTGATACTGCTATGTTCATCTCATTCATTCTTCCTACCCAGTCTCCTTGTGGTCACTCTTCCCTTTTACATCAAACATCATCTGCTTGGAAAGGCCTTTAATATTTAAAGCTCTTTAACCACTATTACTCATTTATGCTCTTCTCTCAAGTAACTTCCTTTCCTTTCTGTTTGTATTCCTCTGTAAAATGTGTATTTCTCAGTCTTTTTACAAAGGTAGCATGAAGAAAGAAAGAGAGCTCCTTTAATTTAGTCATCATAAACTAAAGCTAGATAAATTAAATATTTAAAGAATGATTTATCATCATATGTATATTAAATAAAGTAAAATCAAAATCTCATTTATGTTATCATTGTAGAAAATGAATAGCAGAATTTTGGGGGTGAAATTTTATATAAATTATGGCTCCTGAGGAGGATGGAAGGGAAAAAACATTTATTAAATCCTTATTATGTGCCAAGCTTTGTGCAAAGTACTTTACAAGGATTTCCTTTGAGTCTCAAAAGAATCTTGAAAGAATGTGTTATAATTTTCCCCATTTTACTAATCAATAAACTGAGGTAAACAGAGATTCAGTGACTAACTAGACTCACACATCCAGGAAATGCCTAAGGCTGGCTTTGAAGTCAGGTCTTCTTGACTCAAGGTCCTATCTATATTCTGTCCACTACACTACACTATCTCAGTGTGGGGACTGAGTATGATAAAAGTTGTAGAAAGATGAAGAAGGTCAAGAGGGGATGAAGACTGGAATTAAAATTTGTTAATCATCAGTCATGTTTTGGAAAGAATAATATCAGTCAAAATCATAAGATCAGAAGTAAAAGGAGTTTGGAAAAAAAATGAAAGCAATGGAATTGGAGACTCCATGAAAAGGAGGTGGTAGCTAGCAGCTATGGTAGAATTCAGGTGAAGACTGTTAAGGATGGGAAGGACATGACTGTATTGAAAGAAAAAAGAAGCCATTATATATAGAGATAATGAAGATAGGAGAGTACGGAATGATAAAAAGGGAAATCTCCTGGAGAGAATGGAAGAGGATGTGACTAAAGAAGCATAGTCTTTGCCTTCTTAGGGGAAAAGTCAACTTCTTCCTGAAAGTAAAGGATGAAAGAGAAGATCCTGCAGGAAGATGACTAAGCAATGTAAAAAGTAAAAGAGTAGAAAAAAGGGTTTCAATAATTTTTCAGTGAAATATAAAGCAAGGTTCACAGCTTGACAACAGATGGAAAAGTTTAGATAACCTCTGCAGTGAGTGAGATTGCAATTAGTTATGGAGGTCTAAAAGAAGTGGCTTGCTATATTGAGAGTCTGAGATAATTTAGCATAAATTTGTTATAGATCTAGTTAGCACACTTTCATGATTTACTATGATTTATAAGTAGAATGTTATATAAGACCAAATACAGAAGACTGTGAGATAAATCTAAGGCTGAGGTTTGCTAAGATGTAATCAATGATAGTTTAGGGACAAGGAATTCATTGTATATGATATTATAGAATTGAACTTATTCAACAAGGGGCAAAGATGAAAAGAAAAGAGAATGTCACCATTGGAAGAAAGATGATGTGCAAAAGAACTGAGGAATTGGAGATCATAGTGAACATTAAGGAAAGGGTTAGGTTGTGAAGCATAGGCTAATTTGGAATAATAAAAGGATTTTCACCATTAATTATATATAAGATAATTATAATTATATAACCAATAATTAAAGAGGAGTAGAGAAGGTCATAATGATTATAATTTAGCATAGATATCAGTGAGAAGGGAAGCAGCCCACAAAATTTGTGTATACTATCTCATCATGAGATGGAAGATATGCTGGATTCTAGAAGGCTTTATCATGGACTGTTAGGTCAGAAAGAGCCTACAATACTATAAAAGAAGGTTCTGGGAAAGGCTGAGTCTGTAACACAAAGAATAGCCTGGTTCAGAAGGAAAAGCTTCATTATCAATTTAGATTAACAATTAGTCATTTTTTTGTTTCTCTTCCCTCTCTCTATTCCTCCCTTCCTTTTATCCCTCCTTCCCTCCCTCTTTCCCTTCCTTCCTTCCTTCCTCACTCCATCCTTTCTTTTTTTCCTCTCTCCCTTTCTTCCTTCTGTCCTCTCTCCCTCCCTCTCCCCCTTTTTTCCTTCCCCTGTTACTCTTTCCTTCCTTCTCTTTCTTTTTTTCTTTCCTTCCTTCCTTCTTTCTTTCTTTCTTTCTTTCTTTCTTTCTTTCTTTCTTTCTTTCTTTCTTTCTTTCTTCCTCCATGGGAACACTTAAAACATAAAAATACAAAATGACATCTGCTTCTGAAGTGATAATGACCATGTAATGGAAAAGGGGTCAGAGAGTATTACAAATTACACAGAATTTAGCGAGTCTATAAACCTTAATTAAATTAGCAGAGCTCTCAAAGTGAGATCATTGTCAAGTAGCCAACCAGTGGACAAAATGTTAAAGGAACTTAATCATTTCGATCTTGGCATTCATGAAATAAATGTAGCCAAAAGAAATAAAGGAGTTGCTCCTAAATGGAAGCATTAGTCACAAGTATTCTTCAGTGAAAGGAGAAGGGGAGAAAATTTTATTAAACATATAAAGGCTTCAAAGACTATTTTGTGAGATATCTAGTTATCACAGATTGTAATGCAGGTGATAAGTATTTATAAGAAAAATTTGCAGTTTATGAAAATATAATAAATTTAAATACTTGTAGTTTATGAAAAAAACTTTAATTTTTGAAGTTGAAGAGGAAGAAAAATTTTACAAAGAATCTAATGTACTTTCAAACTGAATCACAATAGGCTCTTATATTTGGTAACACCAATGCAAAAGTGATAAAAAAAAAGTTGCATTAAAAAAAATAAGAAAGAATGGTTTAAGAAGAAGGAAGGTAAGATGTCAAAGACATAGATTGCAGAGAAGATATAACTTTATATAATGGTTATTTTCTTAAGGAAATGATTGTAAGAAATTGGAAATTAATAACAAAATAATAAAATAAATGACATCAATTATATTTTTAAAGACAGGAAAATATAATTTTATAAACAAATCTCTGGATTGTTAGGGTAAATGTCATAGTGCTAAAAGGAAGGGCCTCAGAAAAAGGCTGAATGTCTTAGTTGAAAAAAAAGAGAAAATGAAAATAATAATGGGAAAAGGATATGGCATGCAACTGAAACAATTCAATAATGAAATACATGAATAACTATTTGATAAATAAAGTGGTAAATTGACATAATAAATTATATTGAGAATTATTATAATAATTTTACATAGAAATTTAATTGACTGAAATTAACTGATACAAGACCTTGAACTCAGAAAGTAGACTAGTCAACAAACATGTTATTTCTAAAATAAGACATTACAACTAAAAGGAAAGCATGTTAGTGCAGAAACTTATTTGTAGAACTTTACATAGAAAGGATAATGGATGATTATGAAAATTCTTATCTAATAAAGACAAGAAAAAGCAGTGAGGAGTAAAACTCATTTGAATAATGCTTGATAGGATATCCAACTAAGCAAAGTCATACCAAGAGCAATCAAGGATGAAAATAGAAAACAATAAGTAGAAGGCAAATAGAAATCATCAGTGAAATTTATTTTATTCTTTTTCACCATCAAGAATAGTGAAACTATCATACTGGGTCATGTAATACATAGTATCCAAGGGAGAATTTACAATGTGTCGAAAGAACTCTAAATAGAATGAAGATGGAAAAGAGCAAATTAGTAAGGCTGCATGTAAGAGATATAACTGTGAAAGCACTAAAATATTAATATTCAAAGTCTATGAAGATGGGGGCAGAGTAAAGGCATAGAACAGGACTCAGACTTCTTTATTCATGCCAGGGAGAAAGTAAAGAACAAAAATTACTGTATATGTCTTCTATTCTGCTTCTACAAAATTTTAACATAAATAATGTATATATGAACCAAAGACATTCTTGATGAGAACACAAAAAGGGAACAAACAGGATTTCACATGTAGTATAAATCAATTGCCCCAAGCTTCTCCAACAATAGTGTAAGCATTTGAAAAATACAGTAACATATCAAATCCCCTAATCAAAGTGATACTCTGCCTATATGACAACAATATCCATTGTAATTGCAAATGGTTGATCTGTTGCTAGGGGCTGCTGGGACAATTAAATTGTATTAAACAGAGCCCACTGTCAATCAAATTATGACCAATCACAAAGCAAATACTGAAAAGATGCTAAATTAGTGATTGTATAAAATCTGATGTATTAATGAATTACTGAACTTTTTTTAAAATACTTATTAAAAAAAAAAAAAAAAAAAAAAAAAAACCTTAGAGGGGTAGAGTCAACATGGTTGAGAGCAGACAGGACTTTGTTTGAACTCTTCCTGGTTTCCCTCAGCATTATTACCAGATCAAGCCTCTCAATGGATTTTGAAGTGACAGAAATCTCAAATATTTGAAGTATAGTACATTTCCAGCTGGAAATACCTTTGAAAAACTTGAGGAAAAGTGTCACTCAATTGAGCAAGGGGGAATGTGGTCCACCAGAGACATGGTAAGGGGAGGTCAGGATGGAGAGGGCCCATGCTGGGAATCTAGTGGGAGATCAAAAATAAAGCAACATTAGCTATGGTATCCTAGTGGAGAAGTCCAGTGGATCATCATACTAGCTGTGAAACCTCCAACACACCTACCAAAGGTAAATAGTGAGTCCCTGAACCCTAGTATAACAAGTGGGACTTGGGCAGACCCACCCAGTGCAGTGGGAAAGCCTGCTGAACCTATATTCCCAGGGCAGTCAACAAGAAGCCTATTTTGCCCTGCAAAGGAATCTCAGGACAATCTTCCCTGTGTCCTAAGAGCAGATCTCAACTTTTAAAAATGAAGAAAAAAGCAAAAGAGCTCTGATCATGAATAGCAGTTATAGAGAAAGGAAAGAATAGAACCCCAACCCAGAAGAGGACACTAAAGGCAAAATGCCTCCAGATGAAGTCTAAAAGTGGAATATGAACTGGTCTCTAACTTGAAAGGCTCTCTTGGAAGAGTAGATCTTAAAAGAAATTTAGAAGACAAATAGGTGAAAGAAAGGAAAGCTTTGCAGGAGAGTTTGGGAAAAGAAATACAAAAAATGACCGAAGAAAACAACTCCTTAAAATATATATTTGGTATAATAGGGAGAGAAATATACTGAAGAAAACAATGTCTTAAAAATTCAATTGCTAGAATGAAAAAAAAAAAATCCAAAGAAGAAAACAACTCCTTTAAAAGTACAATTAGCGATATAAAAAAGGAAATTAAAAAAAAAATAATTAATTCACTGAAAATCAGAACTGGACAAATGAAGGTGAATGACTCAATGAAACATCAAGAATCAATTTAAAAAATTTTAAATGAAGAAAATATAAAATATTTCATTGGAAAAACAACTGACCTGAAAAATAAATCCAGAAGAGACCATTTAAGAATTGTTAGACTACCTGAAAGCCACAATAAAACAGAGTCTGGATAATATCTTTCTAGAAATCATTCAAGGGGGGGCAACTAGATGGCGGTGCAGTGGATAGAGCACCAGCCCTGAAGTCAGGAAGACCTGAGTTCAACTCTAATCCCAGACACTTAACACCTCCTACCTGTGTGACCCTGGGGAAGTTACTTAATCCCAATTGCCTCAGGGAAAAATTAATTCAAAGAAAACTTCTTTGAGATCCTAGAACCAGAGAGTACAATGGTCATTGAAAGAATCTACTAATCATCTCCTGAATACCAAAATGAAAACCCCAAGGAATAATATAGCTAAATTCCAGAATTATCAGATCTAGGAGAAAATACTGCAAGTAGCCAGAAAGAAACAGTTCAAATATCAAGGAGTCACAATCAGGATCACCCAGGATCTAGCAGCTTCTAACTCATATGATCAAGAGGCCTGGAATATGATATTCTGAAAATCAAAGGCACTTGGTCTAAAACCAGTTATCAACTGCATAGCAAAACTGTTACCTTGCATGGGAAAAGATGGACATTCAATGAAATAGGGAATTTTCAATCATATTTGATGAAAAGATAAGAGCTGGACAGAAAATTTGATCTTCAAATATAAGACTCAAGAGACACATAAGAAGGTTAAAAAAGGAAGGGAAAAATGTTTTATTTTTTGTGAGAGGAAATTAGAAATAAGTGACTTGCCTAGGTTCGAACATAGAGCTATGAAGTGTTAAGTGTCTGAGGACAAATCTGAACTCAGGTCCTCCTGACTTCAACACCAGTACTCTATCTACTGCACTTCCCCATAACTAAGCTTTTTAAAGGTTAAAATGCTTACATCCCTGCATGGGAAGATGATATATGTAACTCTTGAGAACTGTACCTTTGTCAGCAATATACTTAGAGGGTATGGGTATAAGCTTACTTTAATGTGTTGTTATTAAAAAAAAGAAACTAGGGTTAGAAAATGGATTGTACTGGGAGAAGAGAAAAGGAGAGGTAAAATGGGATAATTTAAGTCAGATGAAGAGGCAAAAAAGACAGCTGAAGGAAAGAAAGGAGGGAAACGAGCATTATTTGAACCTCAGTCTCATCAGATTTGGCTCAAAGAGGGAATATCATATATTTAGTTTGATATAGAAACTTGTCTTACCTTTTAGGGAAATAGAAGAGGAAAGCGGAAAGGAAAATACAAGGCTAAAAGAAGAGAGAACATAAGTGGAAGGGGAAATGGATAAGAAAAGAGGGAGGGAATGAAAAATATGAATAGATTGAGGAAGGGTGGGGCCAGAAGCAAAACACTGGTGAGGAGGGAAAGGGGGAAAGTAAAGAGAAAAGTATGACTTGGGAAAATAGGATTGTTGGAAATACAGAGCTGGTAATCATAACTGTGAATGTGAACTGAGAATATGAATTCTCCCATTATACAGACATACAGAGTAGACTAAAAGCCAGAATCCTACAATATGTTGTTTACAAGAAACACATTAGAAGCAAAGAGTTACATACAGAGTAAAAGTAAAAGGCTGAAATAGAATATATTATGCTTCAGCTAAAGTAAAAAAAAAAAAAAAATTAAAGTCAGCAATCCTGATTTCAGATCAAGCAAAAGCAAAAATAGATCTAATTGAAAGAGTTAAGGAAGGAAACTACATCTTGTTAAATGTAACCATAGATAATGAAGCAATATCATTATTAAATATATACGTACCAAGAGGTATAGCATTCAAATGCGGATTCCAAAACAAAACATATAAAAGAGAAAAAAAATTATAGACCAATTTCTCTAATGAATATTGATACAAATATCTTAAATAAAATATTAGCAAAGAGATTAGCAAGTGATCCCCAGGGTAATACACCATGACCATGTAGAACTTATACAAGCAATACAGAGCTGGTTCACTATTAAGAAAACTATTAACATAATTTACTATATCATGACTAAAATAATAGAAATCATATGGTTATCATAATAGATGCTGAAAAAACATTTGATTAAATTCACCAGGAATTCTTATTATAAAAAGTAGAGAATATGGGAATAAATGGAACTTTCTTTGAAATGATTGATTGATTACAATTGGGGAGAATAGAGTTGTATGCAGCTGAGACTACTGAGCTACCTCCTGGAGAGGTGAAATCTGTTCTTCTCTGGCCTATCGATCCCTTGCCTCCAGGCGCAGTAGGCTTGCCTATTTCACCTCTTGAGAGTGCTGACAAAACAGTGTCCATCCATATATTCATGTGGGAAACTGGGGAATGTGTAGCGAATACCCCAGTCACTAATACAGGTAGACAATGTGTGATTTATTGACCAGAAGTAGTAGCATCAAGTTTACTCATATAGACTCCTGATAGGCAATCTGCTAATATTTGTACAGATTTTGACTCCCAGCAACAAAATCCAGAAATTTTCTGGACTGCAGCTATTACAGCTGACCATCCTATGCTCACTATCTATGTAAGTGGCATACCATTAGAACAGGGGTCCTCAAACAATGGCCTGTGAGCAATATGCAGCAGCTGAGGACATTTATCCCCCTCACCCAGAGCTATAAAGTATTTTTATTTAAAGACCCACAAAACAAAGTTTTTGATTTTACTATAGTCAGGCCCTCCAATAGTCTGAGGGACAGTGAACTGGCCCCCTATTTAAAAAGTTTGAGGACCCCCTGCATTAGAAAGATTGATAGACACAGGTGCAGATCATATAGTCATTAGAGGTGCCAGCTGGCCCAGTCATACATGTCTGCTATAGGAGGGCCAATAGCAGCTGAAGTTAGTGCTATTCCTTTGAGATGGATATTTAAAAGTGAAACAGGAGTTTTTACTCCTTTTTTAGATGAAAAAATCCCCATCAATGTATGGGGAAGAGACATCTTACAACAGTTAGGATTACATTTGAGTGTTTTGGCTTTTTAGGCAGGGTTGCAGTTGAGGCCTGCAGGGAGAATCATCACTGCTAGCCTATGTTATATGGCTATGTGCTTGTGTAATACCTCTCATGCTAATGAATTTGTGCATACCTGTTTTTAGTAAGACCTTCAGCCCAGAAATCCACTAACAATATCTGATTTGACTCCCCACTTCCCTTTGGTGTTTTTCATCTCTCTTCCTGAGAAGTCAGGGAGGGCGTGATCACCTCCTTTTTGGTGTTTTTCACCCCGCTTCCTGAGAAGTCAGGGGGGTTGCGATCACCTCCTTTTGGGGGTTCTCACCTCCCTGAGAAGTCAGGGAGGGTACGACCACTTATGTTCTAAAACAAAAGAAAGGAGGTGATGTAGAGGCTAAAACTCTGAAAAAGTGGGCTTGAATCTAAGATAGCAGAGCATGTGAGGCTAAGTACCTATTCAATGTGAGATAGTGATTCTATAAATACATACTTAGATGATATGGTGATGTGATGGCTCTCCTCACAATTGGGGCATGCTAAATGGAGTATGTTGAAGTAATTGTAGGGAAGGAGTGGAGGGCTGAGGGAGAGAGTCAGAGTCTCTCTGCCACAGCGAGCTCAGCAGGAAAGATTTTATGCTCCAAAGTCCAGAGTCTTTGACGAGCCATGTGGCAGCTTGTCTGCCTCCTCCACTTCTTCTGCTAAAGACCAAAGACTTTCACTGATCCTGACTCTGACTGATCCTGAGGCCCTCCAGAGAATTAGCCTGGACATTGCAAATTTCTATTTAAAATAACTGCAGATAAAATATTTGGAAGTCTACTTGCCAGCACCGAGTAAGGAATTAGATGAACAGAATTACAAAACACTTTCCACACAAATAAAGTCAGATTTAAATAATTGAAAGAATATCAAGTGCTCATGGGTAGACAAGATAATAAAATAAAAAACAACAATGCTACCTAAATTAATTTACTTATCTGGTGCTATACCAATTAAACTGCCAAAAAATACTTTATAGAGCTAAAAAAAATTATAACAAAATTCATCCAAAAGAAAAAATAATCAAGAATTTCAAGAAAATTAATGAAAAATAATGCAAGTGAAAGTGGCCTAACTGGTCAGACCTAAAACTATATTATAAAGCAGGGGTCATCATAATCATTTGGTACTGGCTAAGAAATAGAGTAGTTGATCAGTGGAATAAGTTGGGTTTCCAAGATAGAGTAGTAAATGACTAGTTATCTAGTCTTTGATATACCTAAATACCCCAGGTTATAGGATAAAAACTCACTGTTTGATAAAAATTGTTGGGCAAATTGGAAAGTAGAATGTCCGAAACTGGGAATTGCCCAACACCTGATTCCCTATACCCAAGATAAGGTCGAAATGGGTTCATGATGAAGGCATAAAAGGTCATACTATAAGCAAACTAGGAGAACAAAGTATAGTCTACCCTTCAGATCTATGGAAAATGAAAAATTAATGGCCAAAGAAGGACGAAAGGGCATTATGAAATGAAAATGGATAATTTTGATTATATTAACTTAAAAGTTTTTTGTGCAAACAAAACCAATGCAATAAAGATTAGAAGGGAAGCAGAAAACTGGAGAAAAAATTTACATCCAATCTTTCTGATGAAGACCTCTGTTCATGTTTTTATTTATTTATTTATTTAATTTTTTCCCCGTTTACAATCAAAACATTTGTTATACATCTGTTTTTAAAATTTTTGAGTTCTGTATACCTTATACCTACCCACAATTAAAAAACCATATGTGAAGTTATGCAAAACATTTCCATAAAAGTCAATTTGTGGAAAAAAAAAAACTTAAGTTCTCCCACCCTAATAAAACCCTCATGAAAATTAAATTAAAAAGAATGAGAGAAAAAGAGAGAATCCTTCCATCTGTATTGAGACCCTTCCCTGGGTATGAATAGGATTTTTCACCATAAGTACTTCAGAATAGTCCTGGAAAATTGTACTACTGAGAATAACAATGTCAATTAAAGCTGATCATCTCAGAACACTGCTATAACTTTTTATAAAATACATTTCAGTTTTATCATGGAGAACTTTCCTTTTTAATTAAAGCCTTTTATTTTAAAAATATATAAATGGATAATTTTCAACACTCTTACAAAATCTTTGGTTCTAAATTTTTTCTTCCTTTTTCCCCACCCATCCCCTAGATAACAATTAATGCAATATATGTTAAACATGTACAATTCTTCTATAAATATTTCCACAAATATGATGTGTAAGAAAAATTAGATCAAAAAGGAAAAAAAATGAGGAAAAATGCAAGCAAACAACAAAAGACTAAAAGTACTATGTTGTGATTCATACTCAATCCCTACAGTCTTCTCTCTGGGTGCAGATAGCTCTCTTCATCACAAGGCCATTGACAGTGGCCTGAATAATTTCATTATTGAAGACAGCCATGTCCATCAGGATTGATCATCATATAATCAGGTTATTGCTATGCATAATGATTTCCTGTTTCTGCTTATTTTGCTTATCATTAGTTCACATAAGTCTGTCCAGACCTCTCTAAAAGCATCCTGCTTATCATTTCTTATAGAACAATAATATTCCATATCATTCATATACCATAACTTATTCAACCATCCTCCAAGTGATAGGAATCCACTCATTTTCTACATTCTTGCCACTACAAAGAGGACTGCCACAACTATTTTTGCACATATGGGTCACTTTCCCTCCTTTATGATCTCTTTGGGATATAAGTCCAGTAGAAATATTGTTGGATCAAAAGGTATGCACAATTTGATAGCCCTTTGAGCATACTTCCAAATTACTCTCTAGAATGGTGGAATCCATTTACAACCTCCAACACAGTGCATTGGTGTTCCACTTTTCCCACATCCTCTCCAACATTCATTATTGGCTTTTCCTGTCATTTTAGCCAATCTGAGAGATATGTAGTGGTACCTCAGAGGTGTCTACATTTGAATTTCTCTGAATAACCATGATTTAAAACACCTTTTCCTGTGACTAGAAATAGTTTTACTTTCTTCATGTGAAAATTATCTGTTCATATTTTTTGACTATTTATCAGTTGGAGAATGGCTTAAATCCTTATTAATTCTATATATTTTAGAAAAGAGTCCATTATCAGAATCCTTAAATGTAAAATTTTTCCCAGTTTATTGCTTCCCTTCTAATCTTGTCTGCATTGGTTTTGTCAAAAACTTTTTAACTTAATATAATCAAAATTATCTATTTTGCATTCTTCTTTGTCCACAAATTCCTTCCTTCTTCGCAGATCTAAGAGCTAAACTACCTTTTGTCCTTCAATTTTGATTATAATATCATGCTTTATGTCTAAATCATTAGAATACATTTTGACCTTATCTTGGTATACATTGTTAGGTATGGGTCAATCCCTACTTTCTGACATATTAATTTCTACTTTTCCCAGAAGTTTTTGTCAGATAGTTAATTCTTATACCAAAAGTTGGAGTCTTTGGGTTTATCAAATACTAGATTAATATAGTCATTGACTACTTTGTCCTATGAACTTAACCTATTCCACAGATTGACTGTTCTATTTCTTAGCTAGTACCAAATGGTTTTGATGACCACTGCTTTATAAAATAGTTTTAGTTCTGGCACAGCTAGGCCATTTTCATTGACATATTTTTTTTTCATTAATTTTTTTCATTAATTCCCTTGAAATTCTTGACTTTTTGTTCTTCCTGAAGAACTTTATTATTTTTTCTAGATATATAAAGTATTTGCTTGGGAGTTTGATTGATATGGTTCTGAATAAGTAGATTAATTTAGTTAGTATTGTCTCTATACTGCCCTAACTCCTGTGGCTGTACTTGACTGCCTCCTTCATGTCTGATTGAAACAGGACTTTTCTGAAGTTTTTCCAAAATTATCTTCTGCTGGAAATTTGTTACACTTCAAAGATTTATGGATTCTGTCACTTCAAAATCAGTTCAAAGGCTTGATCTCTTGTTGATCTGAGGGACATGAAGTATGTCCAAGTATGTCTGAGGACACCAAGTAGCTCAGATAAAAACCTGTCTACTATCCAACATCTTGTAACCACCCCTCTCGTGGTAGACTTTCCAGGAATTTTTTTTCCCTCAGAGCATTCTGCTTCTCATTTCCCAGAAAATCATAATATTTCATCACAAATACATACCACAGTTAATTGAGACTTTCCCCAACTGATGGGCATCCCCTCAATTTCCTTTTTTTTTTTTTTTTTTTTTTGCCCTGAGAAGATAGCTGCTAAGAATATTTTTATGCATATAGATCATTTTCCTGTTTTCCCCTGAATCTCTTTTGGTATGCATGCCTAGTATTACTATTCTTAGGTCAAAGGACTGGCATGAATTTACTGCTCTTTGCTACAGTTCATATCTTCTGATCATTTATCAATTGGGGTATGATTTTTATTATATTATAAATTTTACTCACTTCCTTATATAGTTGAGAAAAGAGGAAAAGCCTCATTTCTAAAATAAATAGAAAGTGATTCCCCTTTATAAGAATACAAGCCTTTCTTCAACTGATAAATTCACAGTCAAAGAATGTGAATAGGTAATTTTCAGATAAAGAAATTAAAACCATTTTTGTTCATATGAAACAAAGTTCTAAATCACTATTGATTAGTTGCAAATTAAGCAACTTCAAAACTCTAAGATTGGCTAAGGAAACAAGAAAATATAGTGATAAATCTGGAAGGGGGTGTGGTAAAATTGGTGAACACCTGGGATCTAGTCGTCCATATTATCATATGAGGAGACAAACATATACTAGATTTTAGCTGTGAGCCAGGTGAAAAAGTCTAACGGACAAAGAAGATAGTGAAGTATCTTTTTTTATGACATTTTATTCAATGAAACCATATTTATTTAAGTCATTGGATGATTTTTTTGGTAGGAACTTTTAGTTCCAAGAGCTTCCTTAACAACAGCTTTGAGAAGCTAGGGCTAAAGCATATTTCCATAAGTAGCTATTTTTAGCAGTTGGCATAGGCATAAAGAAGAGGTTCTTTTCTCTTTTTAAAGGTTCTTTTTTTCAAAACATATGCACGGATAATTTTTCAATACTGATCCTTGCATAACCTTGTGTCTCAGATTTTCTCCTCCTTCCACCCTCTCCTAGACGGCAAGCAATCCAATATATGTCATACAAGTTAAAATATATGTTAAATCCAATATGTGTAAACATATTTATACAATTCTCTTGCTGCACAAGAAAAATCACATCAAACACAAGTAGGATGATTTCAGAAAGGCCTGAAGAGACTTATATGAACTGATGCTGAGTGAAATGAGCAGGACCAGGAGATGATTATATACTTCAACAACAGTACTATATGATGATCAATTCTGATGAATGTGGCCCTCTTCAACAATGAGATGAACCAAATCAATTCCATTTGTTCAATAATGAAGAGAACCAGTTACACCCAGTGAAAAAGCTATGGGGAATGAGTATGAACCACAACATAGCATTTCCAATCCTTCTCTTTTTGTCCTCTTGCATTTTTGATTTCCTTCTCAGGTTATTTTTACCTTATTTCTAAGTCCATTTCTTTCTTGTGCAGCAAAATAACTGTATGGATATGTATACATATATTGTATTTAACATATACTTTAATATATTTAAAATGTATTGGTCTATCTGCCCTCTATGGGAGGGGGTGGTGGGAAAGGAAAGAAAAATTGGAACAGAAGGTTTTGCAAGGGTCAATGCTGAAAAATTACCCATGCATATATTTTGTAAGTAAAAAGCTATAATAAAGTGTGAAGACCATGTATTTTTAAATCAGGAGGTGTCAAGAATTCAGGGTAGGGGAAAATCGTCAGTCTTTATTCTCAGTGAAGAAGGATCGGAGGTGGAAGAGAATCCATGATAGCAATGTGTGCAGCTGAGTCAAGAAGCTAGCTAGACCAGCAGCCACACGACCAGCAGCTAGGAGAATCGAACCCAGGCCCAATCTCCCCCAGCTTCTCTTCCTGTCTCTCTCTGCCTCCACCCACCAAAATCGTCATTTCCTATACAACACATCAGGACTTGCAAGGAGAGTGGGCAGGGACCATTCTTTATCCAATCATGTATATTAATAGAGTATAGCCTAATTACTATTTAGCCTCACATACTTGGGACCTCAGTGCATCAACTCAAACCTCAGCCCATTACAATAAAGAAAGAAAGAAAAAGAAAAATCAAATAAAAAAAAAAAAGTAAATGGGTAAGAAAACAAAATGCAACAAACAACAACAAAAAAGAGTGAGAATGTTATGTTGTGATTCACATTCAGGTTCCCACAGAGCTTGGTCTGTGTATAGATGGCTCTCTTTATCACAAGATCATTGGAATTGGCATCAGTCATTTCATTGTTGGAAAGAATCACATTCATCAGAACTGATCATCCTATGATAATGATGTTGCCATGCACAATGATTTAGTTATGCTCATTTCACTTAGCATCAGTTCATGTAAGTCTCTCCAGCCCTCTCTAAAATGATCCTCCTGATCATTTCTTATAGAACAATAATATTTTATAATATTCATATACACTAACTTATTAAGCCATTCTCTAACTTGTGTTCTCTTCTTTTATATAATATATGATGGTTCTCTCTGGGAGCAGGTTTCTTGGGGAGGTTTCCGGAAGCAGCCTTAGTTTCAGTTCAGAGTAATAATCACCTCAAATACAGCCAGCTGATAAAATCCAAATGTTTATTTTCTCCTTTCTAATCTTATCTCCTTGTTTGGGGCTGAGAAGCTTTCTGGAGAGCCTTTCAGACCAGCCTTGGTCTCAGTGGGCAAGTGCAGGAGGCTAGCCACCACAGTGGTGTGAGATGGGATGAATGAATCTGGGTGCGCCTCCGAGAGTGGACTTCTTAATGAACTAACTCTGACTGATTCATTGAAGCTCTTTTTATGCTCGGTATAAAAGGTTGACTCCTCCTCTGAGAGAGTGGGATTGTGGGTTTCTGACTCTGAATACTGACTTGTGAATCTCCCAAAAGTGTGAACTCAAATGAGTACTTAAAAACATTAGTGAGCTAGAGAATTTGTTAAGTACCATGCTAAATTAGACAACTGACATCACTTTGTAAGGATTCTAACACTAACTGATGGACATCCACTCAGGTTCCAATTTCTTATCACTACAAAAAGGGCTGCCACAAATATTTTTGCACATGTGGGTCCCTTTCCTTTCTTTAAGATCTCTTTGGGATAAAGGCCAATAAGAAACACTGCCACATCAAAGGGTTTTAACATTTTGGTAACTTTTTGAGCATAGTTCCAAATTGCTCTCTATAATGGCTGGATCCATTCATAGTTCCACTAACAATGAATTAGTGTCCCAGTTTTCCTACAACCTCTCCCACATTCATCATTATCTTTCTTTTCCTGTCATCTCAGCCAATCTGAGAGGTATGTATAGTTATCTCAGAGTTTTCTTTATTTGCATTTCTCTGATCAATAGTGATTTAGAACACTTTTTCAAATGATTAGAAATGGTTTTAATTTGTTTAGACAAAAATTGTCTGTTCATATCCTGTGACCATTTATCAAGTGGTGAAGGGCTTGAATTCTCATAAATTTGAGTCAATTCTCTAGATATTTTAGAAATGAGGCCTTTATGAGAATTTTTAAATATAAAAAATGTTTCCCCAATTAATTGTTCCCCTTCTAGTCTTGTCTGCACTAGTTTTGTTTGTACAAAATCTTTTAAACTTAATATAATCAAAATTATCTATTTCGTATTCAATTATGAGCTCCAGTTCTTCTTTTGAAAAATATTCCTTCCTTTTCCACATATCTGAGAGGTAAACTATCCTATATTCTTCTAATTTGCTTATACCACTCTTTATGTCTAAATCATGAACCCATTTTCACCTTATCTTTGTATGTGGTGTTAAGTATGGATCAATGTCTAGTTTCTTCCTTAGTAGTTTCAAATTTTCCCAGCACTTTTTGTCAAATAGTGAGTTCTTATACCAAAAGCTGAAGTTTTTGGGTTCGTCAAAGACTAGACTGCTATAGTTTTTGAATATTTTCTTCTGTGATCCTATCCTATTCCACTGATCATCTACTCTATTTCTTAGCCAGTACCAAATAGTTTGGATGACAGTTGCTTTATAATACAGTTTTAGGTTTGGCACAACTAGGTCACCTTCATTGGTGGGGTTTTTTGTTTGTTTGTTTGTTAGTTTGTTTTTTTAATTCTCTTGAAATTCTTGACCTTTTGTTCTTCCAGATGAACTTTGTTATTATTTTTTAATAGGTCTGTAAAATAATTTCTTGGGAATGTGATTGGGAGTGATATTTCACTAAATAAGTAGATTAATTCAAATAGTATTGTAATTTTTTAAATATTCTCTTAGCCTACCCATGGACACTTAAAATTTTTCCAACTGATTAGATCTGACTTTTATTTGTGTAGAAAGCATTTTGTAGGTGTGTTCATATAGTTCCTGACTTTCCCTGGCCAGATAGATTCTGAAATATTTTAAACTATCAACATTTATTTTGAATGGAATTTCTTTTTGTATCTCTTACTGCTGAACTTTGTTGGTAATATATAAAAATGCTGAAAATTTATGTGGCTTTATTTTGTCCTACAACTTTGCTAAAGTTGTCAATTATTTCTAATAGTTTTTTAGTTGGGTTCTCTAAGTATACCATCATATTATATGAAAAGACTGATAATTTGGCTTCCTCATTATCTACTCTAATTCCTTTAATTTCTTTTTCTTCTCTTATTGCCAAAGCTAACATTTCTAATACCAAATTGAATATTAATGGTAATAGTAGGCAACATTGTTCACTCCTGATCTTATTGGGAATGGTTCTAGTTTATCCCCATTACATATGATGCTGTCTGATGGTTTTAAATAGATCTGATCATTTTAAGGAAAAATCCGTTCATTCCTATACTTTCTAGTGTTTTTAATAGGAATGGGTGTTGGGTTTTATCAATTTTTTTTTTGCATCTATTGAGATAATCATATGATTTTTGTTAGTTTTGTTATTTATATAGTCAATTAAGCTAATAGTTTTCCTAATATTGAACCAGCCCTGCATTCCTGGTATAAATGCTATTTGTCATGGTGTATTATCCTGTAGATGACTTTCTGTAATCTCTTTGCTAATATTTTGTTTAAGATTTTTGCATCAATATTCATTAGGGAAATTGTTGTATAATTTTCTTTCTCTGTTTTCACTCTACCTGGTTTAGGTATCAGCATCATATCTATGTCATACAAGGAATTTGGTAGATTTCTTTCCTTCTTTCCCTATTTTTTCAAATAGTTTATATAGTATTAGAATTAATTGTTCTTTAAAAATTTGGTAGAATTTCCATGTAAATCCATCTAACCTTAGAGATTTTTCTTACAGATTTGATTAATAACTTGTTCTATTTCTTTTTCTAAAATGAGACTATTTAAATAATTTATTTCCTCTTCTGTTAACTTGGGCAATCTAAATTTTTATAGATATCCCTCATTTCACTTAGATTATCAAATTTATTGGCAAATAGTTGGGCAAAATAACTCATCATTATTGATCTATTTTCCCCTTCATTGGTGAAAAGTTCTCCCTTTTTATTTTTGAAACTAACAATTTGATTTTCTTCTTTCCTTTTTCCAATCAAAGTAACTGAAGGTTTATCTATTTTGTTGATTTTTTTTCATAAAATGTCTTAGTTTTATTTATGAATCCAATAATTTTCTTATTTTAAGTTTTATTAGAGATTCCTCTTTTCAGCATGGCTTGCTCCCACTGATGAAAAATTGAGGGCCTTTCAGGATGCAGTGCCTATTATCTGGGCCTTGTGATTATTTTCAGGTCCATTGAATTCAGGATTCTAAGCTCTCTCTATCAACATCTAACATAAAATGATTAGCCAGATGGGAAAATGATGGCTTCCTGACATAGGTAATCTTTTTTTTTCCTTCTTCAGGCTATCATGCTGCTTTAGCTTAAGGTTATCTTAAGGAGGACAATATAATTTAATGCCCTTTACTGTAAACTTTTCATCTAAAATAGACTCCCTTTTCTCCTCCTATGGGTAATAAGGTCAATCCTTTATGCCAAAAGGTAAAATAACATTTAATTCGTCCTCGAAATTCCACGGGTATACATTCTGTGGGATATGCTTATAGATATGTGAATGTGGGACAAAAGTTTAACAGGAGGAGAACAGACTAGATTTCCTTTTAGAATCTTTCTTTCAGAAGATTCCATTTAGAATCTTCAAGCTTGTCCTTGAGCCTATAATATGTCAAAAAATATCAATGTTCTTCAGATGATTTATACTTATAAATCTTAAAACACAAGTCCCAGAAGAATTGGATTTAAAGTCAAGGTTAGAATAAAAGAAACATTCTTTTCCAGTCTACTCTTCCCGCAGGGTCAACCAAATGAGCATTCTGCATTGAGTAGGGCAATTGAATTATGTTTTTATTAATTCATACAAACAAATTCCCTACAAATCCAAATGGTTACTGAAGAAGTAATTTATTCCTTATTGTCTAACTACACACTTTGTATAAACAAAGATAATGCATTAATTCAACCATTCTTAAACATCTGCTTTGCACAGATCTCTGTATTGAGTACTAGGAGAAATTCACCTTTTAGATAAGACGCAATTTTTGTCTTCACAAAGTTTATAATCTAGTAGGGAAATACATAGGAAAATCAAATAACTATAGTATATAATATTCCCCATTGTCATGGACTGGGCACACTATGTTAGAAACCTACAAAGATTTTGAGTGTAGATTCAATTCCATTTCCTGCTAGTGATGAAATTCAAGAATCTAGGTCATTTGGAGACAACTTACATGCCCTTTTTGGATGTAAGCAAAGGAATGGATCACAATGAAGTCAGAGTATTTGAGGTTCAATCTTGCTTCTGGTGTTTACTTGTTGCATTATTTAACCTAACATTTCAGTTTCCTCATCTATAAAATAAAGTATGTAAATAAAGTCCTTTCTAACTCTAGTTGTTATTTAATATTCTTCTTCCAACTCTAAGGCACAAAAAGTATATGTATATATATGTATGTTTATGCACAAACATATATGCATGCAAGTACATACATTTGTATGTTTATAATATATATACATGTATACATATGTGTGTATGTATAAAAAATAGTTATTCTAGGTAATCTCTAGCTTCCCAAGAAAAATTACTAAAATCATCTTAGTTATTTCTTTAACTTTGATATTTTGCTTAAGTTTTGTTAATTAATTGCAATCAATTTCTAGAAATGTTTCTACTGATTACCTAATCATCAAAAGTGCATTCATCTGTGCATCCATTGGGAGTTGTCATAGGGTGTGTGGCAAAAACAAAGACCTCTGTGTCTTTATCTAATGAGCCTTGACAGGATAACAGCCAACATGTTCACTGGCTTCAACAGAATTTCAACACATTCTGACATCACTTAATTAAATTTGTCTTAGAGCTTGACTGCATGTTAAAAGAGTATTTACAGTTGCAAGGAAAGTGAAGGGAAAGAGGGAATGGGAAAGAAGATAAGATTCTAGCCTTGTGTAAGTAATGGGAAAATTTGTACTCATTCAATATTCTATAAAAATTGTCACCCTCAAATGACCTTTCCTTGACATGAAATAATCTCTCTGATTTAGAGATTAGATTAGAAACTTGATGTCACATATGTGCATCTTTCTTGAGTGTGTTGCCTATGCTATTCCAGGGATCATTGACTTGAACTTTCTGATTTTGGTCAACTTGGTTAGAACATTTCATTTTTTTTTCCTTTTTCATGCCTAAATTGATAATTAAATTACCATTAAACTGATCTAATATTTTACAACCTTTACCCTTTAAAGAACATAGTGAAATATAACCTTTACCCATAAACCAATAAAAAAGATGATACATCACCTAAAAATTACCAGAATATCAAAAAAATCACCCAATGATTTTCTCTTGACATATTCTCTATTTATCTGGCTCCTAATTTGTCTCATATAAATGTTTTCATATAGAGAAGTGAAGTTTATTGAAAAAGGGGGTTACAGATTGTCACATACTTTAGCACATTTGATTTGATAGTTTTAATTAATTTGGTAGTTGGGTGGAAGATAGACTGAAGTGGCAAGAGATTTGCAGCAAGTAGACCTATTAGGAGGCTGTTACAATAGTCTAGTTGGTAAGTGTTGAAAGCCTAAACCAGTGTTATGGCAATGTCAGAAGATATAAAGAGGTATTTATGCAATACAGTTGTAATATAGAAATGACAGGACTTACATCAGTGAATGTGGAGGGTGAGAAAGAGTGAGGAATTGAGAATTACACCTATGTATGGCTTGAATAGAGTTTTCCACAATAGTAGAGAAGTTAGAGGAGAAAGGGTTTTTTTTTTGGGGGGGCGGGAAGGGGGAATAATGAGTACAGTTTTAGATATGTTTTGTTTAAAAAGTTTCTAAATCATCCAGTTTAAAGTGTCTGATAGACAGTTAGAGATGTGAAACTGGAGGTGAAGAAAGAGGTAAGAATTGGTTAATAGATCTGAGAATCATACACATGAAGATAATTGAACCCAGGTTGATGATATCACCAAGGAAAATAGTATGGCTGTAGAAGAATCAGAAACTAGGACAAACCCTTGAGATCATTCAAGATTAACAGGCACTACCTGGAAGAGTATTCATTAAAAAAAATCTGAAAAAAAAGCAATCAGGTTGATTGGAGGAAAAGCAAGAGTGATACTACAAAAACCTAGAATGTAGAAAAATATCAAGAAGGAAAGGGATCAATGACAAAGTCTGAAGAGAGATAAATAAAGATGAAAACTGAGGAGAGGACACCCATGTACTCAAATGGAATCCTCACAATGTCAAGATGCATAAAATTAATAATACCCTTTATTCTTTAACATATTAGGTTCATCCTATGTGGAAAATTTATGGGAAGACATATCTAAGAGTCTACCTTGGGCAGACATGGATGTGTTGGAATCTGTATCAGTTAAGGACACATCCACATTGTTGGGCTTACAAATTCATTAGAGTATTTGAGAGAAGTAATCATATAATTCCACATTAATAATGCTATAGAATTTGCATTGATACAAAGGAGAAGGAGAAGGAGAAAGAGAAGGAAAAGAAGGTTTGTATTTAAAATATTTGTAATAAAAATATTAAAAATCATGGTATCAACATTTCATTGTCAAGTAAATTCAATGAAATTAGACAGTCTCAACTGAGAGAATAAATACTGATTAATTAAATGAAAAATCATTGTATCACTTTCCAAACTGGCACAGCAGTTTGGCACATCAATTACTAGAAATTTTCTTCTGTATCCACTACTATGTTTCAGACTTGGCAGGCAATTCTGAATATACAAAACTAAGAGCAAGAGACAATTTAAAAATAAGTATGCATCTGTTATCACTTTGTTTTTTCCTCCAATTTCTTTGGCAGGTATATATATATAGATCTTTAATGTCAATAGAATAAAGGTACAAATAAGATTGATCAGTTGTCTCTGCTCCTTCTATCTTTTCTCACCAGAGAGAGCTACCATTTTCAGCATTCACTTAGTGCTCTGGTCACCAAATTAGGATTTTTTAGAAGCAATAAGAAAAATGAGGTTCCTTTAAATTAGATGATCAATTATGAGTCTCTTTCCCCCTAGGTTGAGAAAACACAGATGCTGCTTTTGGACATTGCCTAATAACTTGTACACAAAAAGACAATTCCATTTTTCTCCCAGGCTTAGTGCAGCTAAAATGAAACTCCCAGTCCTATCCTAAATGATTAAATAATCAATTAATCCCCCCTTTAGACTTAGAGGCAGAATGTGGAAGATATTGTAACTTCAACTAAGCCTAGACTGTGGTTACTTTACACTGGATATTGTTTTAAAACTCTGGTTTTCTCAAAATAAAAATGACCAAATCCATTAGTATTTAAACAAATATGATAAGGAGAATAGCTAGCTTTGCTGTTGTTTTCATATTACTTTTGTAACATTTCCCTGTGTGAGCCTTAATAATTTGCTCTTAGTAACAATCTTTAAATATTTGAATATTTGTCATATGGAGAATAAATGGATTAATTGGACCTTCATTTTGGCTTCAAAGCCATTGGTGGAAGTTGTGCAAGTGCACTTCAACTCAAGGAATAAATATAATTAAAAAAAAAAAAAAACCTTCCTAACAGAGTGTCAACAGAAAATGAAATTGATTTCTTAGTGGGCTTCTTTTTACTGAACAAAAGAGAACTCTTCAAGTGGAGTCTCTATGATCATTCATTGGAGATGTTGAGACAGAAATAATGAGTTAGATAAAAAAAAAAAAGAGTACAAGATACCATCATGTTTTAAAGATTATCGAGTTAGATAATATCAATAAGTAATATTTCCACTTTATTGTACCATGGGAATTGTAAAATTAGTAAGGAGTTACCTTTCCTTTGGAAAACAATTCCATATGTATAATTATTATTATACCTAGTATAGAAGTATATCATATGTTGACCCAAAAAATGTCTCAAAGAAGAACATAACGGACAGTATGATCTAGTGCCATGAAACAAAAAGAGGACCCCACAGAATATCCTTGTCTTCCCCACTGGATGAACAACATTGCACTTGCACACACACACACATAGACACATATATATGCACATATTTCTTTCTTTTTTTTCTTTCTTTCTTTCTTTTCTTTCTTTCTTTCATTTTTACTTTCTTCCTTCTTTTTTTCTTTCTTTATTATATAGTGTATGTAAATATGCAAGCATCTTTTTTTTTAACCATTGAAACTTTTTTTTAATCCATAAAAAGATAAAGAAAGAAATTTAGAGGGAAACAGAAAAAAAAGCAGGTTAATTTTGAAAGTAAAATGCTGAATTTGTGTTCAGGGTAGAGATTCATAATTTCATATACAATCTTTTTATGGCCTATTTAGTACATGAAAATTGTGTTTTTCTGTTCAAAGTTTTTTTTTTTAAGAGAGTTTCCTTCACATTCATTTCCACTGATTCCCTGTACATGTGTATGTATGCATGTATGCATTTGTCTATATACGTATATGTGTATTTATGTATATATAAATATATCATTGCTTGATTTTGTAGCCTGCTTGGAGGAAGTGGGAAGAGAGAAGAAAAATAATAGAATTAAAAGTGCTCAGCAGAAAACAAAAGAATAACCTATAAGGAAGCAAAGAAAAAAGGGACACTCATAAATATAATTACTTCTATTATTAGATATGCTTTCTTAAAATATGACTGTATTGTCATATATTGTAACAACTCCTGATCTTCTGCTGGGGACATGACAATTTTGCATTGACCAAGGGAAATTCTTCATTGAGAAAATAAAAACACATACACATGTACACACACACACACATACACACACATACATATATATATATGTATATAGGCAAATAAATACATGCAAATATAAACACATTCATGTCTCTATTTGTACATGCATGTGCATACTTTACCAGATCCTGTGTTACAATGGTCTTTTCTCCTCAAAGTGATATAAATATCTATATATATAAATATAGATATATAGATATAAATTTGAGAGAAATGTCTACATGCTTACATTTTAAAGCTCTCCATATATTTGGCTCCCCTCTATCTTTTTCATATTTCATAGATTTTTCCCCTTCACAAACTCTATATGATTTCACCAAATTGAGTTTTTGATCTTTTACTAAACTTAATACTCTTGTCTCCTGTCTCTATATCCACAAGCTATTATTCATTCTTCTATATATTCCCTTCTTTCTCCACAACTCATTCCTGGTAATATTTCATTCATGATGTGTTTTTGTTGACCCCATTTATTTTTTAATATTTAGCGTTTCTCTCTGTCTGTCTCTGTTTGTCTGTGTCTCCTCTCTCTAGCCTCCTCCTTTTCTTTTTTTAACTATTTCAATATGGATATTATATCATTCAATTAGAATGTGTATTAGTTGAAGTTAGGGACTATTTTTTAATTGTATTCACATATATACTTTGTATCTAATTCAGTACTTGAAAATAGCAAGTGCTTAATAAATCATTATTTGATTCAATTTAATATATTTACATTTTTCTTGAAATCATTCACATTTCATTTCTCACAAGCCTATTTTGTACACCTTTCCATCATGACCTCAAAACATTTTTATCCTGGGATCTTCCTTTAGCTTTGAAAGTCACAATTAGTTAATTACCTACTATGTGCCAGGTTCTGTGCTAAATTCTAAAGATATAAAATATGAGAAAAAAAATTTTGCCCTCAAGGAGCTCACAATCTCATAGAGGAGATTTGCCCTTCTCTAAGCAAATAAATACCAACAAGAGGAGATTGTTGTTGGTGGTGGTCATTTGTTAAGCAAATAAATTTGTACAAAGAAGCATATATAATTTAAATAGGAAATAATGAGGAGGAAGTTACTAAAATTAAGAAGGGTCGGTGAAAGGCTTTCTGTAGAAGATGGAATTTTAGTTGGAACTTGAAGAAACCCAAGGAAAGCAGTAGACAGAGGAGAGGCATTCTAGGAATGAAGAACAGCAATAATAATAAAAAAAGTGTGGAATTGCTAGTGGAGTAAATATCTTGTTCATGGAGTTGATGAGGTTTAGGTTTTGGGGTTCCCTTTCAAGGAACCAAATGATGATGTCTAGATTTAAGGAACCAAAATGAGATTAGGGTTTCTGGGGGTCAGGGAGTTAAATGATATCTTCTAGTGGCAGGTTTGGGGTTCAGGGAACCAAATGGCAAGGTTTGGCTCCCCTACACCCCTTTGGGATTTGGCACAAGGGTAGGGAGTTTTGGGGAAACCCTTTCTGGTGGCACAGAGATTCTCTGTAAAGGAATTTACAAACCTGAAAAAACTAGATTGATAAAAGAGTTTTATTATTGGCATTAAGAAGTCATCCTTTGCTATGTGTGAATAGAAAGGTTGAATTCCTTAGTGGCAAAGTCTGACAGAGCAGTTAAGTCTAGAGAAATCCCAACAGAGGGGCATAAAATCTCACTAGGGAAATAGGTGAGGATAAAGAGAGGATAGCACTGGAAGAGAATATCATCCCAGTGGACTGAGGCTTGTTATGCCAGGAAGAAAGAGTTTCCTTAGCATTGTATAGCATGGGAGGACCTCTGCAAAGAAATGAATTTTTAATTGCTATATTTATAAGGGGGTCTTTGGCTGAAAGCTAGGCCTGTTCCTCCCAATGTAACTGGTGGGTAGAGTTGAATTTAATAGAAGATCTTTAATTGAATAGGGTTGGAATTCTTTTAACTCAGGACTGAACCAGCCCCACCTAGATAACAGAATGAAACTGTTTATCTTGTTTCCCTAGGACAGGGTCTCTCACTGAGGCAGAGTTGAAGGAGATTTTCTTTTCCTTCAAGGAGTTTCAGAGTTTCAGGGTCCCTTCTTAGAACAATTATGAGACCAACATCATTGAATTGAATGGTACATGAAAAGAAGTAAAGTATAAATTCTGAAAAGATGGGAAGGGGGATAGGTTATAAAAGACTTCAAATGTCATACAGGACTTTGCATTTGATTCTGGAGATAATAGACAGCCTGGAGTTTGCTGAATAAGGGGAGATATGATTGAACCTGCACTTTAGGAAAATCATATTTATGACTGATTGGAGTGAGGAGAGACTTGAGAAAGGCATACCAACTAGCAAGATTATTGTAATAGTCTAAGTATAAGGTGATCAGTGCCTTCACCATAGTGGTGGCAGTCTCAAAACAGAGAAGAGGGATATTGGAGACATATTGAAAAGGTGAAATTGACAGATTTTGACAATATAATTTAATTGTTAAGGGGGGAAGATAGTGATAGCCAAAAATGGAGGTACTAGGAAGATGATGTTGCCCTCTACAATAATATCATTGGATAAACTAAAAGGATGTAAGCATCCTTGACCAATGGTCACCAATGCTGGCTGCCTCCCACAGGTCATGTAACTTCCTGCAACTTCAGGTATCCCAATTTCAAAGTTCATTCCTCCAGAGATCAAATAATCTCCTCAAGGTCTCAGTTCTGGAAACAGGGATCATGTGACAATACTGAGAAACACTTCATCCAATCTACCAAATACTATATTTGGTGCCAAATAATATTTTATAATATACAATCCAAGTTGTTTGTTGCAATTATTCAAGCAAAACTCACTGACATTTCAAAAAAAAAAGTAAGAAAATAATTTAGATACTGAAAATCCAATAATTATTAAAATATTATTTAATAGTTACATTGTTACTCCTACTTATGAAAGAATATGCTCATTATAGGCTTGAATTTACATTTTAAAATGTCTTTTAAATTTTTGCCTCTTTTTCATAAATTTCTCCCATAAAATTTTTAAAGGTTTTTAATGATTTTTTTTCATTTAAATTCTTTATACACACTTATTGTGTATCTAATTTATATTTTAATATATTTAACATCTACTGGTCATCCTGCCATCTAGGGGAAGGGGTGGGGGGGGTAAGAGGTGAAAAATTGGAACAAGAGGTTTGGCAATTGTTAATGCTGTAAAGTTACCCATGTATATATCCTGTAAATAAAAGGCTATTAAATAAAAAAAAATAAATTCTTTATACACAAAATGTATCTATCTGAAAAACGGACAAATTTAGGAGATCCCAAATCCAAATTTTATAAAATGAAAGCAAATAAGCATTAGTGTCATTCTGGGTTCAGGAACTAGAGAAAAGATGCTTCTTTACAACTTTGGCAAAATAAATAGTAGGGGAAAATTTATGAATGGAGCTGTTAAGCTTTGCTATTTGATTGTAAAAAGGATCCTCTCCTTTTTATAATATCCAGGTTTTTAAAAAGAGGCTTTACTTTTGTTAAGAGATGATTCATAAATAACAATGTGTTCTTTCCACCAACCCACAGCTTGAAAATAATGGCACTTGAATTAATTGTGTTATAATTGCTTTGAGTTAGAAACAATTGTAAATAATTTAAAAGGTACTTTTATGTTGATGAATGCTACCTAAAGGAGACTTGTAAATCTATTCATTATTTCCTCAGTAACTCAGAAGAAGATAACCAATCCTGATAATGAAATGCAAAATTGCTTCACACTTAAACCTATGTAAAACTTTCAGGCAAAAATACTAACTAATATTTTCCAGTTAAGCTCTAACTAGAAATATAAATGAGATGAGGGTTAGAGTTGAGATTTTGAAATTTTGTCCAACTGGTATCTTTGTTTCTTTCTACCTTCCCCCCCCCTTCCCTTCCTCCCTCTCTTCCTTTCCTTTCCCTTCCCTTCCCTTCCCTCCCTCTCTCCCTTCCTTCTTTCCTTCCTCCCTTCCTTCTTTCCTTCCTTCTTTCCTTCCTTCTTTCCTTCTTTTCCTTCTAAATGTTTCTGCCATAATGATATGCCTTCTCTTCTTTATTGATTTTCATAAACAGGAGAAAAATCTCTACCATCGTGTTTCCTGAAAGATAGAACTCCATTTTTAACCATCTTGACAAATAGATCTCTAGGGGTTCCATGAAACTTAGAAAAATCCATGAAGTGAAACATGGCAGCAGGTGGTCAAACAAGTTCAAATAAATAAAAGCATCACTTAGTTCTTTAAGCACACTTTCTCTGAGAACTAAAAACAAAACTGTTTCTTTGTTCTATCCTCATTTTCCTTAGATACCTGTTAAAAAGGAAACTATTAAAGTATCATGTCTAGCTTTATATAACCAAGCTAAAATCAGATTTATGTACAATGAAATTTTCCCTACTCTTAAGGAATTTACATTCAATTACAGATAAGTATTCAAACTACATATATAATTATAAATAAAAATGTGAAGAGGAAGAATGATAATGACTGAGGGGGGTATCATAATAGAACTGTTAAAAGAAGCAGTAGCTGAGCTGCATTTTCTAAGAAGCTAAGGATTCTATAAAGTGGAAGTGAGCAGGAAGTGCCATTTTACAAAGGAAGGTAAACACAAAATGTAATATTGTTGACAGAGGGTAGTAGATGAATTCCAAGAAAATAAATGAACATGCATTCCATTATCTGTATGGAGATGATTTTCAGATTTTTTTTTTGTCAATTTCTGTCCTCATTCTTCATTTTCAATGTTACATCTCCAATTAATAGACATCTAGACTCAGATATTCTGTAGACATCTTAAAACTCAACAAATGTGGAATTGTACTCATTTTCATTCTTCCCAAACCCTCCCCTCTTCTGAACTTTTCTATTACTGTTGAGGATACCACTAATCTCCCAATCCCCCAGGGTCAAAACTTAGGTGTCAAAGTTGAATCCTCATTACTCCTCACCCTATATATCAAAAATTATGAAGTCTTTCAATTCCATATTAGAAAAAATATGTTTTCCTTTCTTTACTCTGACACAGCCACCACCCTGGTGCACAGTCCCATCACATGATGTCTGAACTACTGAATTAGCACTGTAATTGGCCCCATGGCCTCAAGTCTCTTTTCATCCCAGGCTATTTTCCTTTCAGATGCCTTAAATAGAGGTCTGACCAAGTGAAACTTTTACTTACAAAACTCCGCATCATCCTCATTATTTCCAGATGATAAAATCCTCTTCTTGACATTCAAATCCCTTTATAACTTAGTCATTCCCTACCCTTCCTGTTTTCTAATATTTTACTTACCACAAATTCATTATTATCCAATTGAAGGGCAACCTTGTTGCTCCTCATTCAAGACTTTCACTGGCACCTATTTCTCATCTCTACTGCACAGCATCCTTCAAGTCTCAACTGAAATGCCACCTTTTATAAGAAACCTTTGCTAGTTTGTCCTGTCTCTAATAAAGAGAGACAGACAGACAGTGACAGAGGCAGATAGACAACAGACAAGAGGAAAATGACAGACAGACAGATTCAAAGATCTCTTATCTGTATGAATGGTATTTGAATGCTAGATGTGAACAATATGGTTACTTGGCTCCTTTTTTTGGTATTTTTGAGTCTTCAATTGTTTTGGATATATATGGCATATTTATGTATGTGTGTATGTGTACTTCTCTGATAAGTAATCCTGACATATTTCTCAATTTCCTCTAAATACTTCATTTTCTCACTCTCTTCCTCTTAAAAATAATGGATACAAAATATAATTACTTACCTCTTTATCTCCACCTGATAAAAGAAGAAAAAAATCATCTAGGGAAGGGTTAAAACTAAACCTTTCATCCATAATGTCAATATATTTCATTGAATATACTGAATGTTTGTTAGATAAATTCCAATTTTATCTTTGACATTCTAACTTTACTTTAAACTGTCACTCTAGCAAAACATAATTCTTTTTCTATTTAAGGATTAGTATTCATATGAATTGAATAGAAATGAATATTATCTTGTAGCTCTCCAAATTCAGAAAACACATGTTGAAACACTGTTATAGCAGCAGGTTAATTTGAACCAGTTTGCTAACTCCCTTTTAGCGCATTGGTATGGTGTTATTTTCAGTTTGCCTGAGGCCACACCCATTCAGTGATTTAGGTTAGGGTAGCAAATGAGGCACCTAATCTTACACCTAATCCAAAAAGATCTAACTAAAAGAATAAGTGAATAAATGAATCTGGGAGGGAAAGACCATCAGGGTTTCTGGCCAGAGAGGAAATGGTTGTTATTTACAATCAATATGAATAAATCAGGGCCCAAACAATGACCAAATAGGGGTTGGCTTAGGACCTATTTGTAGACAATTAGAATAATATTGGTTCTAGCTTAAGGCCTTGCCCTTAAGAAAGAAATCTACTCTTTAAACTGCAAGATATCTCTGGAGGGTTCAGAAACACAAAGGAGAAAAAAAACTATTTTTTGATTATCTATAGGTACAGGTATACTATTTTATGTGGAGGGGAAAATATAAGGAAGAAGGAAGAAGGAAGGAAGGAAGGAAGGGAGGGAAAGAATGAAGGAAGAAAGGAAAGGAAAGAATGAAAAAAGAGAGGAAAGGAAGGAGGAAGGAAAAGAAGGAAGTAGGAAAGGAGGTAAGAAAGGAGGGACGGAAGGAGGAAGGGAGAAAGAAAGAGAAAGAGAGGGAGGAAGGAGTCTTCCAACTAACCAATTCCAGGCCAGTTTTACTCAAAGGGACTGATGTGCTAGTTATAAGGTTTATATTTAGGGAACCAAAATGAAATTAGGGTTTCTGGTGGTCAGGGAGTTAAATGATAAGATCTAGTAGCAGGTTCGGGGTTCAGGGAACCTAAGAGGTTTGGCTCCCCTACAACCTCTTGGGATTTGGCACTAGGGTAGGGAGTTTGGGGGACTCCCTTATGGTGGCACAGAGGTTCTCAATAAAGGAATTTACAGACCCAAAAACCTAGATTGATAAAAGAGGTTTATTATGGGGATTGGAAGTAAAGTTAGAAATAGGCATAAAGTCTGGTTAGGGAAATAGGTGAGGATAAAGAGAGGATAACACTTGAAAAGAATATTATTCCTGCAGTTCTCAGTGGACAGAGAGTCCTGGCAACTGAGTGAGCTGCTAAGGTCCATCTACAAAGACTTTAGTTAATGGAAGTTCATTATATTGGTTATCTTGGTGGGGGTTGGGAAACCCAAGCAGATCAGAACCAGTAAGGGCTGGGAGAGCCCAAGTTGGTTCAGATCCAATGGGGGCTGGGACAAGCCTGGATCTCCTATTAGAATTCAAAGGGATACTTTTGACCAGGATTTGTGAATCAAAGGCCCTGACATCCTGGACTAATATGCCTCAGCCAGGAGGGGCTAGGAATCTGATAGTAATCACAGCTCATTCTGAAAGGAATCACAAATCAATAGGAAATACAGTTTCTTAAAGGGACCACAACCTGCTTCACTAGTTCATAGATCTGATATCATTCCTCTGTTCAAAACCTGTCAGTAAGTTCCTGTTACTTATGGAACAAAATGCAACTTCCTTAAACTAGTCTTTCAAGTTCTTTCATAGTCTAGATCTAAATAACCTTTCTGCTTCTGTTTCACACTAATACCCTTTATCCACTCTTCATTCCAACAAAACTAGGTCATCCTCCATGTTCCAGTCTTTACTTACCCTCTCTTTAGTATTTGTAAAAATTACTGAAAGTTATTCCCTGCACAATTCTACCTGACTGCATGTAGGTGGCACAATGGACATAGTTTGGGGCCTGAAGTTAAGAAGATTTAAGTTAAAATCCTATGTTAGCATTTACTAGCTCTGTGAACTTGAGCAAATCCCATTTAACACTGAGCCTCAGTTTCCTCTTCTATAAAATGATAATAATAGCACCGACTTAAGAGATTGCTATGACAACCAAATAAGAGAAAATATTCAAAACATTGTATGAACTCATGTTATATACAGGCTAGCAACAAACCTCCTTCTTTAATGCCTGTTTCAGTTTACATTTCTCCATGAAACCATCTGCATTTTCCCTAGGTCTTTAATCTTTGATCCTTCATATCCTTCCTCTCCCTCCCTAAAATGGGGAGAATAGAGTCCTATTTTCTTTTTTGTTTGTTTCATTTTTGGTCCCAAACATTGATTTCAATAATAAATCTCACTCTTTGAGGGGAAACTCTCTCTAGCAATGTAGAATAGCAATTGTTCTACAAGGTACAGCTTTAAATATATGTCTAAAGCACTGAAAAGGTAAATGGTTTGACCTAGAATCACAAAACCAGTATGCATTTTATCCTGGCTCCTAACTCTCCTGACTTTTCTACAACTATTCCAGCAGACTTGCCTTCCTCAAAAATTGAGCTGATTCTGTAGTTCCTGATCTAATCAATGAGTATCTGCCTGAAATGACCATTGAAGAAAATGCCCTAGCCATTGGTAGCTATTTCTTCTCTCTTGGCTTTACTCCTAACTTTCTGGACATTTTTATTTTTATTCCCATTTGTATCTGATACATGAGTGATTAATAGATATTCTAATGTTGTATTTGTCTATTTTTTTATTAGCAATAAAAATAGAGCCCACATCTTCCTCATCTTATGACAAGCCTTCTATATGCTTCTTATGTTTCTCTTCACATCATTAATTTCACTTTTACCATATGTATATATTCCTTCTTCCCTCTTTCAGATCATAAGCCCCTTACAGGACAAGGACAATTTCATATTATTTATTTCCTTTTTCAATCTTCTTTGTTTTCTTCTAGTTCTTGAGGCTAATCAGCCTTTGAATATATACTACATATGTGATCTTATTTTCCACAACTGAAAATTGAAGACATTGGATTACATAGCCACTGAATATGCTCTTATATATCTAATTCTATTACTCTGGAATGCTAAGTATGTTATTTTTAGATAAATCACATGGAGACTCCAATCGAGATTAATTTTTTACCTAACTTATTTGTTAAAAAGTAGAACTTTTTGATTTTTTTTTTTTTTTGATGAGGAAAGTGGACTGACCGTAACATGAATGTAAGTGGTTATTGAATGGCCTGGCACTAGAACTCTTCAAATGAAGACTGGGTAGCCTTTTATCTGTGAGACTGAAGAAGATATAGGTACAAGTTAGACAAGACAGGTCCTTACTAATTCCAAGACTCTATAATTTGCTTAATTGAAGTCACATACCAAATGAGATTAAGAATCTTAGGAAAGCCTAGCACAGAAGAAAAAATAGAGACTTAATAATAAATGTTTCTAAAAGTAGATATAATTTTAGCAGCACCAGCAATTGTAATAATGCTAGGATTCAATCATTTTTAAATTATTTTTTTTAAAATTATTTTAAATAATTTAAATTATTCAAAAATATCAATTTACTTTTTATTTTAATTTTCTGTTTAAAAAACAAAATAGAAAAAAAACAGAAAAGGAAAATAAAACAAATTGAAATCAAACAAAACATTGTCATGTACCCTACAAAACATCAGGAAGAATTCAAAATATATAACAATAAATTACTAGTTCAACAAAGGAAATATAACAGCAGAGGAAATTATATTTATAAGTTTCCATCTTTGTTTTTTGCTTCCTTGTGTAATGCCAGAGAAACTGAGGCAAGATAGAGATTAGAGGGTATTTAATAATTTATTAAATGGGAGAGATTTCTGGAACCAAATGGATCCGTGGTTTGGTCCTAGGGCTAAATGAGACTATCCTCTCCAAGAATCCAGCAAACAATGTGAGTTCTCAATAACCTATTTACACATAGCTCAGACTCAGGGGGTAGATTGAGGCCGGGGTGGAGTCAAGGTGCTGAGAGTAGGAAGGGGACTCTGACAATCTGGTTCTGACTGGGTATGGGGGATGGGATGACCTAATTGGGGGGTTGTGGGGGGGGGAAGAACTCCGGAGATGGGGGAGGCATCTTGATAAGACGGTATCTGACATTCTGATAGCTTGGGACGGAAGAGGCATTCTGATATTCTAAAACATAAAATTTTTTATCCTTATCAAATATTCTGATAAGGGGGGGGGGGTGGAAGGACTGAGCTTTGAGCTGATTATTATAAACAGAAGCAGAGAAATTGAGTGAGGACTCGGTCAGGATAATTAGGGAGATTGAGTCAGGATAATAAAAGAGAACTGTGGCATAACACTTGTTCTTTTGTTCTCTGTTGTGCACTTTTTACTTTATTTTCCCCTTTTCATCCACCCGACCTCTCCCAAGGAGGACAGTTAATCAAAGATATATTTATATATACATATGTAGATACATAGACATCATATCCACTTGTGAAGAAAGGATATACTGAAATATTTTGTTTTTTTTAAAAGAAAATTTTTTCTGTTGTATAATTCTCTGGGGAAATGTAAATAACTTCAAATTACATAGTTTGGTCATCATTCCAATGTACTTTAAAAGTGTGTAACTTTTTGGAAAAAGTCTTTGCATTTTACATAGTATGTGAACTCAGAAGAGACAAAACTAAACAATTGTTAGGGTGACAAGAAGGAAGAGGAACTACATGGAATACAATTATGTACCTTTAGTCCAAAAGTCTTAGAAGAGTTTTAAGGGCCCCAAAAGAGGCAGAGATAATTGCTTGCATTGAAGAAGCTTTGGATTATCTCCTTGCTTGTTAGTTAGACCAAGTTAAGGAACAAAACATTAAGTGAAAGCATTGAATGTCCCTAGCACTTACATGTAAAAAAATTCCTTAAAGACTGGGGTTATTCTGCTCTTTGCTTTTTTATCCCTAGAACCTAGCACAATTTTTGGCACATAAAAAACTGTTTAATAAGTGTTAAAGTGTTCTCATTTTTTGTTTCATATTGATTATTGGTAATTTTTTTCTCAAAAATTTATAGTGGAGGGGGAAGTCCATCTTTTGATTTCATTTTGTCAAAATAATAGAAGTCTAAATGCCTTTTCTGGATCACCCATATCACCATACTCTCAAATTTATACATATTATCCAGAGCAATTTTTTTTGCAATTCTTACATTGTACTATTTCCTACTTTAGCTAGGAAAATAAGCAAGACTGTTTTACTGTGATTGTTCCATGTCTCAAGGCCATGTATCTCTGCTAAGATCATATTTCATCAAATTTCATTTTCACTAGGCTGCAAGAAGTAATTATTTTCTTTTTTATTTTTCAAAATACTTGCAAAGATAGTTTTCAACATATACCCTGCAAAATTTTGAGTTCCAAATTGTTCTCTCACCACCTTCCTCTTCTCTCCCTAGAAAGCAAGTAATCTAGCATAGATTAAACATGTCCAATTATTCTAACCATATTTCTACATTTATCCTGCTATACAAGAAAAATCATATCAAAAAGGGAAAAATGAGAAAGAAAAAACCAAGCAAGCAAACAACGATAATAACAAAAAGGTGAAAATACTATGTTATAATCCACATTCAGTGCCTATAGTCACCTCTCTGGGTGCAGATGGTTCTCTGTATCACATCTATTGAAGTTGGCCTGAATCATTTTATTTTTGAAAAGAACCAAGTCCATCACAGTTAATCGTCACAAAACCTCGTTATTGGTGTGTAAAACAAGTAAATCTCAACAAATATTATTTTCAAAGAATACAAAACTTTATTGAATTCAGTTCCTTAAGTTTTCCAGAGATGTTAAACTTCCTGCCTAATATCAAAGTAAGTAACAATCAATGACTGTTAACAACTGGCTATAGTGACCAAAACACAGGTACTCATGAATAAAACATACACATGCACACATACATAGATATACATATTAATTCATAACTTATGTGTTTGTGTAATAAATGGCAACATATTTCCATAATAATGAGCATATTCTGTTTTCTAAGATCTGTATTCATTAAACAAAGATCAATACTTCAGCCATCAAAGTAATAAAAAAGTAAAACTTTTCAGTCTTAGAAAACAATGGAAATTTCCAAGGCAAGCAAAATTTACTAGTCTTTTCATTTATAACTGGGTTTCCATGTGACTATTACTTATGATAATGTTTTGTAGAAGTTCTGCTATCTCAGATAGTTAAAACCAGGTATTAAAAATCATAGGAACAGTCTGTATAGAAAGGAAGGAAACAAACATTTATTAACCATCTATTATATATCAGATACTATTCTAGGTACTTTACTAAAATATTTTTTGATCTTTACAATAACTCTGACAGATAAGTACTATTATTTTCTCATTTTACAGCTGAACAAACTGAGACTGACAGAGTTTTAAGTAATTTGCTCTAAGTCACATAGCTAGTGATTATGTGAGGCTACATTTGAAGTCAGATCTTCCTGACTTCAAGTCTGCTACATAGTCTATCATATTACATAGTTGCTACCATAAATCAGTTATCAGTTCAAGCATTTTTCTTGGACTATTCTAAACTATTCTAAATACCTAGCCAAAGTACAGTGAAAAGAGGACTGGATATGAAATTATTCTAGTTAAAATCCTGTTCTTAATTTACTACTGATGTGACTTTGAACAAGTCTTTTAATATCTCAGACTTTAGTTTCTGAAAATACAAAATTAAATAGTTGGATTTTACTATCTCTACCATCTCTTCCTACTCCAAATTTAGATTAATATGATCCTAAAACTTCATCATTTCGGTAGTCAGTGACAAGTCATCCCCACCACTAAAGAAATACATCACAGTCCAGGACTTCCTGGTCATCATCTCAAATAAGAATAAAATATACTATTTGCTCTTCATCAGAGGTGAACCTTTATTAGGGAACTGCTACTAATGAATGCTATACCATAGGGTAAGCTGAAATGAATGCTGGAGTAATGATAATTGGAGAGATAGACAAACAGAGAGATAATTAGATAGAGATTAGATAGATAAAGCTATAGAATTACATGTACATATATGTGCATAATTGTATGCATGTATGTATATTTATATATACTTTATTTTCTAAATTCAGTTTAATTGCTCTCTGGATATCATTTTTAGCTATGTCTTCTAGTTCCCAAAATACATGGAAAATAAAACATTGCAATACCTATTTTTGTTGTTGTTGTTGTTGTTGTTGTTGTTTTTTCCCCTATGAACTGTTGCACATATGAGAGAAGAGCAAATTTTGTACTTCATCTCTATGTTTGTTGTTTTGGTGGCATGATTAAAGATTTGAGGTAGGAATTGATATTAAAACTCAATAAATGACAGTAACATTTCATTTGAATGATTTTTAGCATTTTTCTGCATTTGCAAATTTTATTTCTAAAAATCATGTAAAAATAAATATAGAAAAATATAAATCTATAGAATAAATTTCAAAATAAATCCCTTTAATATATACATTTCTATCTTTTCATGTAGTAGGGCTATAAGAATACATAACCTTTGTGTAAGCATGGAATACTAGTGCTTCTTTAATAATGGACATATGTTTATTAAGAGCATTAAAGCTTGCAAAATATTTTACAAGCATTCTTTCATTTTCTTTCTCTCCAGCTATCACGAAGTATTCACATGCTGCCACCTGGCTGCTGATCCAAATTGTAAAGGAGGCCAAGTTCATTTGTGGGACCCCAGGCTTTTTTCTCCTTACCTGCCATTATCAAACCCTGCCTGTGGTTAATTGCATTAGTTGGCAATTTAATAAGTTTCAGAGTGTGGAAAGGAAGAAAGCCAGAATATTGAGTTGCTCTAAAATCCTACTAGATGGGAACTAATTGAAAGAAATAAAGATGTTTGACCTGAAGAAGAAAGGACTTGGAAGGATAGGAAAGGATAATTGTCTTCAAGAATCTGAAGAGCTGCTACATGGAACAGACTTTGGGCTCATAATAATATGAGTGCAACAAGAAATGCATGGGTAGAAATTTGTAGGGTTATAAATTTAGGCTTGATTAAAAAAAAATCCTACCTTCTCCTATCATGGAAAATAGTGGCTTAACCCTCCCAAGAGGTCTTCAAACAAAAATCATTTGTGTGTTACAAAGTGTTCTTGATTATGTATCTTAAATAGGCAAGATGCTAAGTGAAATCCCTTCCAACTCTAAGAATCTGTGACTATTTTCATTACCAAGAAGAAAAGCTTTTGCTGTAAGATCATCATATGCAATGGATTGAATTAGGGATTGAATAGGGATAAAGAATAAATATGATATGGATCCTGTCCACACAGAACTAAGAATCTAGTAAAGAAAATTGGATACAAACATACATACATATGCTACCTTGGTGCACCTTCTCTAACTGATGTAATAGATCTATCAGAAAAGGTTATCCCAGTGACAAGGTGATTTTTGGGTCCTTGTGTACTCAGAAATGTAGTTCATAACACCTACCTACTATAAAGATTGTTTGTTTTCTTTCTAACCAAGCCAGAAGATATGATTGGTTCTAAACAAAATTATTAAGTAGATAATATCGAGAAAATAATAAAGAAAGAATACTCATCATAAATCTGATCACATTCAAAATTTCAAAAAACTTTCTTTTTTTATCATTTGTATCATTTTATTTTTTTTTCTTTTTTTATTTAATAGCCTTTTATTTACAGGTTTATTATGGTAACTTTAAATTAACAATTGAAACCTCTTGTTCCAATTTTCCTCACCCCACCCCTTGATGGCGGATGCCAGTAGATTTAAGTATATTAAAATATAAATTAGATAACAATAAGTATACATGAACAAACCGTTATTTTGCTGTACAAAAAGAATCAGACTCGAAATATTGTACAATTGCTTTGAAAAATCAAAATGCAGGTGTGCATAAATAGAGGATTGGGAATTAAGTAAGGGTTTTAGTCATCTCCCAAGGTTCTTTCTCTGGGCATAGTATTCAGTTCATTACTCCATTAAATAACTTGGTTGATCTCATTGCTGAGGATGGGAGGTCCATCAGAACTGGTCATCATATAATATTGTTGTTAACTATAATATCTTGGTTGCTCATTTCATAGCCTCAGTTTGAAATCTCTCAGGCCTTTCAAATCATCCTGTTGGTCATTTCTTACAGAACAATATTCCATATTTCATATACCACAATTTATCAGACATTCTCCCAACTAATGGCCCCACTCAGTTTCAGTTCTAGCCCTCAAAGGGGCCACAAACATTCATTACCAGGTCCCTTTCCCTTCTTTATGATCTCTTTGGGATACAAGCCAATTAAACCTGCTGGATCAAAGGGTATGCAAGTTTGATAACTTTTTTGAGCATAGTTCAAACTATCTCCAGAATGGTTAGATTTTTCCAAACTCCACCAACAATGCATCAATGTCCCAGTTTCCCTCCCCTCCAACAATCATCTTATTTTTTCCTGTATTTAAATCGCAGGTGTGTAAGTATCTTAGAGTTGTCTTAATTTTTTTTCATTAATAATGACTTGGGCATCTTTTATATGACTAGAAATAGTTTCAATTTCTTCATTAAATTGTCTTTTTATATCATTTGCCATTTTTCAATTGGAGAATGGCATTTTTTTATAAATTAGATTTTCTCTATATATTTTAAATGAGGTTTATCAGGACCTTTGACTGTAAAATATTTATTTTTGCTTCCTTTAATCTTGTCTGCATTGTTTTGTTTGTACAAAAAACTTTTCAGTTTGGTATTCAAAATTTTCTATTTTGATCAAATGATCTCTAGTTCTGCTTTGGTCATAAAATCCTTCCCCTTCCACAGAACTGAGAGGTAAACTATACTGTATTCCTCTAATTTATTAATAATTTCATTCTTTATGCCTAGGTCATGACCCATTTTGACCTTTTCTTGGTGTATGGTGTTAAGTGTGGATCAATGCCTAATTTCTGCCACATTAGTTTCCAATTTTCCCAGCAATTTTTGTCAAACAATAAGTTCTTATCCCAAAAAGCTGGGGTCTTTGGGTTTTTCAAAGACTAGGTTGCTATAGTTGTTGACTGTTTTTCCCTTAACCTAACCTATTCACTGATCCTATGCCAATACCAAATCGTTTGTAACCTGTATATAATATAATTTTAGATCTGGTACAGCTAAGCCACCTTCATTTGATTTTTTTCATTAATTCCTTTGAAATTTTGAGCATTTGTTTTCCATATGAATTTTGTTGTTATTTTTCTAGGTCATTAAAATAGTTTTTGGGAATCTGATTGGTATAGCACTAAATAAATAGATTAGTTTAAGTAGTATTGTCATCTTTATTATATTTGCTCGCCCTATCCAAGAGCATTAATTAATTTTGCTCATAAAGTTTCTGATTTTCCCTTGGCAGATAGATTCCTAAATATTTTATATTATCAGTAGTTACTTTGAATGGAATTTCTCTTTGTAACTCTGACTGTTATTTTTTTGGTGACATATAAAATGCTGATGACTTATGTGGGTTTATTTTTAAAGCAACTTTACTAAAGTTGTGGTTTTTCTAATAACACAGAATCTCTGGGGTTCTCTAATATACCATCATGTCATCGGCAAAAGGTGATAATTTGGTTTTCCTCATTGCCTATTCTTTTCTTTTAATCTCTTTCTCGCTCTTATTGCCAAAAACTAGCATTTCTAATAAATATTAAATAGTAACAGTGTAAAAATTTTTCCTAAATTTTGGGAATTTGGTTTGTCTCCATTACATATGATGCTTACTGATGGTTTAAATAGTGCTTGATTATTTTTAGGAAAATCCATTTATTCCTTACTTCAAGTGTTTTTTAAGGAATGGATGTTGGTTTTTCAAATGCTTTCTGCATCTAGGATGATCATATGGTTTTATTAATTTGGTTATTAATGGAAATTATATTGATAGTTTTCAAAATTAACCATGCATTCCTGTTTTAAACCTACTTGATCATATGATTATTCTGGGGATGATTTTCTTAAGTCTTTTTTTAATATTTTATTTTAGTTTTAGCATCAATTTCATTAGGGAGTTGTCTTAATTTTCTTTCTCTGTTTTCCCCTATGTTTGGGTATCAGTACCATGTCTTTTGTCATGAAGGGATTTGGTGGACTCCTTCATTCCCTATTTTAAAATAATTTATATAGCATTGGGACAATTGTTTTTAAATGTTTGATAAATTCACATTAAATCCATTGGTCCTGGGGTTTTTTTTTTTTTAGGGGTTAATTGCCTGTTCTTTTCTTTTTCGAATGGGACTATTCAAAAAATTTCTTCCTCCTCTATTATCTGGGAAGTCTGATTTTTGGGTAGTCATCCATTTCCTAGGTTATCTCATTTATTAGCATAAAGTAAGAGCAAAATAACTCCTTATTTTTCTCTAATTTCCTCTTCATTGGTGGAAAGTTCTCCTTTTCATTTTAAGACTACTAATTTTTTTCCTGCCTCCTTTTTTCTAATATATTTCCAAAACATCTATTTTATTGGCTTTTTCTAGAAAACTCTTAGTTTTATTAATTAGTTCAATGGTTTTTTACTTTCAATATTTTAATTTGCCTTTTTTTTTTAAATTTCAAAATTTAGTATTTGATTGGGGATTTTAATTTTAATTTGGCCTTTTTTAGTTTTTTTTCTTGCCCAAAATTCATTAATCTTTTCTTTCTCTTTTTTATTCAAGTAAGCCTCTAAGGATATAAAATTCCTTTTATTACCGCTTTGGCATTTGGTATGATGTCCATCATTGTCATTATCTTTGAAATTATTAATTGTATCTATAATTTGCTGCTTCACCCAATCATTCTTTAAGATAAGTTTTTAGTTTCAATTACTTTTTGGTCTTTCCTAACTTTTTGTTAATTTATTTTTATTTGCATCATGATCTGAAAAGAATGCATTTACTATTTCAGCTTTCTTCATTTAATTTTGAAGTCTTTTCTAATATTGGTAATTTTTTGAATGGATCCATGAACTGCTGAGGAAAAGCTATTTCCTTTCTATCTCCATTCAATTTTCTCCAAGATCTAACATACCTAATTTTCTAATATTTATTTTTCTTTAATTTCTTTCTTATTTGTTTTGTGGTTTGTTTGTCTAATTCCAAGGTAGGTTGGGATCTCCCACTATTCAGTTTTGTTGTCTTTTCTTCTTGCACTCTCTTCTTCTCCTTTGGAAGTTGGTGCCATATCCTTGGTGCATATATTTTTATATTAATATTGCCGTTGTTTATGCCCCTTTGCAGGATGGTTTTCCTTCCTTATTCTTTTAATTTGATCAAGTTTTGCTTTTGCTTGATCTGAGATAAGAATGGCTACCCTGTTTTTTTTTTTTACTTTACCTGAAGCATAAAAGATTTTGCTCCAGCTTTTTACTTTTATTCTATATGTATCTCCTGCTTTAAATGTGTTTGTTGTAAACAACATATTGTAGGGGTTCTGACTTTGATCATCTGCTATCTGCCTCCTCTTTATGGGGGAGTTCATCCCATTCACATTTACGGTTACAATTACTAATTCTGTATTTCCTACCATCCTAATAACCCCAGATTATGCTTTGCTTTTTCTTGCCTTCCCCAACCCTCTTTCCCCTTTTTGAACTTATGTACCCCTTGTATCACGATGCTTACCCTCTTTAGAATCCCTCCCTCCCCCTTTGAATCTTTTCCCCTTCCTTCCCTTATTACTCTTTTTCTTTTCCCTTTTCCTCTCCCCCTTTTTTAATGAGGCGAGAGAGAATTTTCTCTAAAACAAATATCAATTATTTTTCTTTGAGCCAACTCTGATGAGAGTCAGATTCACACAATGTTCTTCCCCCTCTCTAAATTCCCTCACATATAATAAGTTTCCTTTGCCTCTTTATGGGATGTGGTTTCCCTCTTTTTATCCCTCCTTCCCACCTTATTCTGCCATCATCCCTTTTCCATATGTACTTCCCTTTTTTATGTTACATCAGTAAAATCAAATTATACATGTATTCTTTTTGTATATCCACAACAGAAATACAATTCTCAAGAGTTCTTTTTTACCTTTTCTGCATCTCTTGAGTCTTATGGTTGGAGATCAAATTTTTTGTTTAGTTCTGTTTTTTTCCTTAGAAACAAATGGAATTCATTTGTTTCATTAAATGTCCATCTTCTTCCCTGGAAGAAAATGCTCAGCTTAACTGGATAGTTTATTCTTGGCTGCATCCCAAGTTCTTGAGTCTTTTGGAATATCAGATTCCAGGCCTTTCGCTCCTTTAATGTAGAGGCAGCCAGATCTTGGGTGATCCTTATTGTGGTACGCCGATATTTAAATTGTTTTTTTTTTTTTGGCTGCTTGTAAATTTTTTTCCTTAATCTGATAGTTCTGAAATTTGGCCACAATATTCCTTGGGGTTTTTATTTTAGGGTTTCTTTCAGAAGGTGTTCGATGACTTCTTTCAATGCCTATTTTACCTTCTGATTCTATTACATCTGGGCAGTTGTCTTTGATGATTTCTTGTAAAATAGTATCTAGGCTCTTTTTTTCATCATAGTTTTCGGAAAGTCCAATAATCCTCAGATTATCTCTCCTAGATCTATTTTTCAAGTCTGTCATTTTTGCAAGGAGATAATTCATGTTTTTTTCCCAGTTTGTCATTTTTTTGGTTTTGCTTGACTGATTCAAGAATCTGTCTCAATGAATCATTGGTTTCTCTTTGTTCAGTTCTAATTTTTAAAGAATTATTTACTTCATTAGCTTTTTTAATTTATTTCTGTATATGTCCAATTGAGTTTTTAAATGTTATGTTTTGCTCTGTGCAATTTTTTTCCATTTCACTAATTTTTTTTTTTAGTGAATTATTTTCTTTTTCCAATTCACAGATCCTACTTTCTTGTGAGTTCTTTGTCTTTTCCAATTCACAAATCCTACTTTCTAGTGAATTTTTTATTTTTTCCAATTCACAATTCTTACTTTCCTGAGATTTTTTTACTTTTTCCAATTCACAAATTTTGTTTCCCTGCACTTCCTGGGAATTTTTTATCTTTTCCAATTTGTATTTCAGGAAGCTTTTGCTCTCCTTTAAGGCTTCTCTTTCCTTTCCCCGTTTATCTTCTAACTCTCTTTTGAGACTTTTAATGGTCTCTTCTATGAGAGCAACATGATGGTCTATTGATTGTTTGCTTTTAGACTCTTTAGGTTTGCTGACCTGCTCTTTTTCTGCATAGAAGCTGTCGATTATTCTTTTCATCTTTTTATTCATGTTTTAAAGCCTTTAGGGTATGCCTCCTGGGCAAGGGGGTTACCAGCTTCCTCTGCAGAACAGGAGAGATGTAAACTGGTTTCCGGCTCCGAGGTATGGGAGTGCTCTGAGTGAGAGTTTTTCCTTCCCCCAGCAGGAGGTGGATTCAGCACTGGCCTAGCTATCGAAGTGCCCATTTGGGCTGTGTGGGTTAGCGATTGCCCTAAGGCTAGAGACTAAGGGGTGAAAGTGTCACTGCCCCAGGCCAGAGCCTCTTGTGGGGCTATGGGTATTAGCAGTTGACCGCAGACCACCGATTTTATCAAGAGTCTGCCTGGAATTCTTCCCCAACATCTCTGCCCGATGCAAATTGGTCCTTGGAAAGCTCTATTGCCCCAAGCCGAGCCCCCACTGCACAGATTAGAGACTAACCTGGGCTGTGCCCTCCTGTTGTGCAGGTTCACCACTGCCCCAAGGAAAAGCCCCCTACTGCGGGTTGGGGCTGTGAGCTTTGCTGAGATTTGTGCTTTCACTGTCGGTTTGAGGCTGTCCTCAGAACCTAATTTCTCTCCCAGTCTACGCTGATCTCCCCCTAGCCCTGGAACAAACCTTTTTTTTGGCAAGACTGCAGATTTTCTTTGGCTGTTGAGTTGTTATACTTTTTATCTTTACAAATTGTAGCAGTCAAGACTATTTTTGAGGCTCGATATAATATTGATAAAGAGGGTAAGAGAAGAGCTTAGAAAGTCTGGTGTGCCTTCTCCTCCATCTTGGCTCCACCCCCCAAAAACTTTCAATAAGAAGAGGAGATGTACATGGGAAACATATGTTAGCAATAATAAGTGGCATCATTAACTAGTTCTTTAATGTTTACAAAGTGCTTGATTTTGTAATATGTTTTCTCAATCCAAACATAAAAAACATGAACATCTTGGGCATATATGTTGAGTCTTAGATGGAGAGAACATATACATGCATATAAGTATGTTTATAAAATCATAGAATGCTTCAAGAGTGGTATGTGTATATGTATTGCTATTTCAGATGTCAATAATGAATATGCCATAATTGAATATATAAAGAACACCTATAGGAAACATGTATGGCTGGCGACACATTTATGGAAGGGAAAACACATAAGAATAATTTGTGGTCAAGACACACATATAGATGAACACATATGTAGGAAAAATTCTTGGTCAAGGTGCATACATAACAAATGTGTGACTCTAGGGCACATATAATTGTTAGTTATTAGGAGATGGTGGTACAACTCTTACCACTAGATGCTACCCACTCTCATATTTTCCAATAATGTCACTATTATGAAGCACCCAGGCCTGCTACCTAATATTCTTTTATGATAGAAATCTGTTTTGGGGAATTTCAGATATGTGGACATGAGGTGTAATCTCTATTATGCATTGCTTCCTGCTTATCTTGTAAAGCCATTGCCTAATATGTCTTACTAGTATAAGTTTGTATATTCTACTTCCTACTTCTTCCTCATGATAGAAGGAATGGGTTCTCATCTATTTTTCATTTCAAATCACCATAAGAATTTGCCATAGATCTTTTTAGAGGAATCTTCAGAACCAGATCATTGAAGTAGGAAAAACCTTTCAGTAATTTTTCCTCCCACATGGATAATTTGTCAGGTCTAAGCCATAATTATATTTATTACCCTTAGAGTCCACTGCTTTGGGACTCAAACCAGTTCTAGTTAACTGCTACCCAGAGGCTTATCTAATTTTAATTTCCTACTTAATAAGGTCAAGTCCTCTATTAAAGCCTGAATTTGACTTAAAGTTAGAAATTCCTTATGGTCTCTCCAAGGTAAACTCAATAAATTTTGGATTAAAAATGCCATCTGCATCCAGAAAGAGAGTGATGGAGATTGAATGTAAATCAACACATGCAATATTCATTTCTTTTTTTCTCTCCCATGGTTTCTCCCTCTTTTTTTCTGATTTTTCTCTCCCAACATGATAGCCTCCCTAATTCATGTCTGACTTCTAAACTGCTCTCAAGTAGTACCAGTTTGGAATTCACTCATTTAACAAACTACCAAAGACTCCTCAATCCCAAGATTCTTTGGGTACTATAAAAATTAAGAGGAGTAAGGGAAAGCATAAAAATAAAGTAAGGTCGAGTTAGATTATCTGTCACTTTTTGGAATCTCTTGCTCCCTTTAAACTCAACCCAATTACCATATACAGCCACTAGTTTTTTTTTTTCCATATTTAAATATGTTCCCTTGTTTCTATTTGGTTCCTTCTGCCTCGTCTCATTTCTGCTTTTTCTAATATGTTCCTGAAATTATATTATATACATTGTATATACTTAGATATATTCATATTAGGATTTTTTTCCAACAGAATGAAATCTCATTGAAAGAAGGCACTGTTACAATTCTGATGATTTCATCCTTAGCATTGTACTATTTTTTAGTACACAGCAGAAGTAAATACTAGATTCTTGTTAGTCAATTAGTCAACAAATAACCATTAAGACATTGTACTCATCATAGAGGAAAAATAATCAAAAACAGTGCTTACCCTTAAAGATATTATAAATTCACTGGGGGAGAAAATATCACTAACCAGGTTAATACAAAATATCTATAGAGTAGATAGAAAGCAGTATGAGAAGGGAAGACTTTAGCTAAAAATAGGAAGAAACAGGAAAAGCAGACAGTGAAATTTAAGCTAAGTCTTGGAGGAAGTCAGAGAAACTAAGAAGTGGACTCAGGGTGTGGGGAAGCCAGGCCATATTGATTAATGAGAACTACTTATTAAATATACTTTAGAAATTGGCAAACACTACAAATCTGGGTTTAGTTTGTTGTTTTGTTCATTGCCTAGACTTAAGAAAGGGACTGAGGAAATGTTAATAATACACATTAAATCTGAGCATGCTGATCATACAGGCTTTCTGTTTTTTATTTGTTTGTTTTTTTGATTCCAAAAAGTAAATTGTTTAACATTTATGGGCATTATTCTGAGTGGAAGTGATAAGACATAGAATCACAAGATGTGGGGAAAACCAGTGCAAAAGCTTTGAGGAAAAGTTGCAAGATCAATGTGTTGGATAGTAAAGTACATGGGAAGGAATAAAGTATTAGAAGAGGAGAGGAGAAATATAAGAGTTCAGTTATGAGGAGTTAGACTAACCAACTGATTCCTCCTGCCTGGATCCATTCCTTTCTCTAATATGTATATGTAGCTAACAATAGTACAAACCTAATAAAAATATGTGTTCATGTGTTTGAAACAAGGTAATTTTTAAGGTGAAAAATAGTTAATTATAAAAGGTCAGTTCTAATGAAAAGATTTTAGAACTCATTTATTAGTTGTTCATTCATATTCTGGATAAAAAAGGGGAAGGCTGCCTTTGTTTTCACCTTTCATCCTACCAGAACTCAGACCCCACCTCTGACTCCTGTCCCTGATAGGTGGGTGTTTAATCTTGCGGGAACCAGGCCACCACATTACAGCTATTTCTTGCAGTCACCATGGTATATCCGCATGGTGGGTATCCACATCCATTAGAGAGTTAATGCCTTAAGGCCAGAAATTGACAATTCATTAGCTCAGTATTTGGCACAGAATAGGTGTTTAATAAGTGATTTATCAATCTATCATCTATCTATCTATCTGACTCTCATCTATTATCTTTATAAGATATGATAGAATAAATATCAAATAGACCTCTTCACACAAAAACAGATTAGCTCCCTTAAAAGGCATTTACCAAAAGAACTTATTCTCTTTTTTCTCCTTTCCACCCCTTGCTGCACTAAAACTTCTCTGACATCTCCATCATACCATAGGGGTCAGATCAAATCAGCTTTGGACCTATTGCTTCATCACTAGTCCCTGTCTTTCTGATTGGAGAATAGTGCCATGGATTTCACAACCTCAATTTAAAGTGGTTTTGAAACTTAATTGAGTCCACAGCCATCTCCTCAGTTCTATCTGGCCATACCACTTTGAGATTTCTCTGACTATGCTTCTGCATTAGGCACCCTAACTCAAAAATGAAGGGTACCACCTGCCTAAGGAGGAACAACCCAAACAAAGTTGCAGAATTGGAGCAGATGAAAGCTTCTGTGATGGTGGTTAGTATTAAGACTTGGACCATGGGAAGGCGTAGGAGGCAGAGCCAAGATGTTGGAGAGCAGAGATGATTTTCTGTGACCTTCTCTGACCTTATCTCAATCCAACAGCAGATTAAGCCCCTAAATTGGTTTTGGAATCAAAAAATCCACAAATATTTGGAGTACAACACATTCCCAGAAGAAGATACCTTGGAAGAACTTCAGAACAGGTCTGTTTTAAACAGACAGGGGAACAGTTTGCTGAACCTAGACTGCAGCACGAAAGCAAGGAGTTGGGGTAGGGAGTCAGGGCATTGCAGCTTCCACGTACCTGAGAATCTTCTGTGAGCCTCTTAGGCTATTCTGTCTTGGTTGCATGCAGATGGTTTGGCAGATTTGCTACAAAAGGCAACCTGTAAATCACTGAGCCCTGGAAGAATGCTGGACCTAGCCACCATTACCTAGCACTGGAAATCAATCAGCAGAACTTCAGGGCAAATTAAAGTAGCTGTCTCTCCTTTGCAATGAACAGCTCGGTTTAGTCTGTTCAATGCAAAACCTTTAAAAAATGAATAAAAAACAAAAAGAACTCACACCATAGACAGCTTTTATGGAAAGAGGAACAAAGCTCAACTCCTGAGGGTCCTAAAGACAAAGCAAATCTAGATGAATTCCCAAAGGGAAACATGAACTGGTCCTTATTTCAAAAGGCTTTCTTGGAAGATTGCATAAAGGATCTAAAAGAGAGTTAGAAGAAAAATGGCAAAATGAAATGAGATCATTGAAAGAAGGAATGGGAAAAAACATATAAAACCCTACAAAAGATATATGAAAAAGATACCAATTCACTAAAAAACAAAATTTGGGAATAGGAAAAAGAATGCAATGAACAAAAAAAAATTAATTGGCCAATTACAAAAGGAGCTAAAAAAGGTAACTGAAGAAAATAATTCACTAAAAATTAGAATTGAATAAATGGAAGTGAATTACTCAGTAAGACTTTAAGACGCCATCAAACAAAAACCAAAAAAGAAAAAAAAAAAAGAAAAATAGAAGTAAATATGAAATATCTCCTTGGAAAAAACAACTGACCTGAAAAAAATTGATCTAGAAGATCTGTTTCTGGAGAGACAAGGACAACAACAATGAACAACATCATTCAGTAAAACCAATTAATAGGCTTACTTCACTTAATAGAACACATAACATTCCTTAATGGAATATTTTTTTCACTACTCACAATGGCTATTCCAAATCTTCTAATCTCTCTGAAAGTCTCTCTATTGCTTTTTATCTTTTCCCTTTCATCAGAAGAAATTACTTCCAGATTGACTGAGGAAAAAACAACCCATCCATTTGGAGTTCCTTTTGCTTCCCTTTTCTGCATTTCATAACTCCTTGTTATCATCTTCATTCTGGTCCCTGTGTTAGCCTCCGTTGGGGGGGAAAAAGTGGCCCCTTTCTTTACCAAAACCAAGCCCTTTACTTGTGCCTTGTTCCCTTTTGCTAACATTCTTTAGCAGTTTGCCTTTTCATTTATCCTTTCACTTTATCTTCACTTCAACTTTAATATCTAGTGGGTTTCTTCCTTGATACCTCCCTTTCCCTTTCCTCCTCTACTTTTCACTTTTCTTTCCTCCCCTTCTCTTGATAAATATTTTTGTACTGTAACCAATTCAAATCAGTTTGTGATATCTTATTATTAAATTTCCAGTATGAGCTTTTACCCTTAGAAAATCAGCAAATGCTACAAATTAGAACTTTATTTCTCTATTGAGTGTCCAGATATTTAAAAGTAATGCTAAAAATGTTAACAACATAGGTTAAACTTAAAAGTCTACCACATGTAAATATATATATATATATATATATATATATATATATATATATATATATAATATATATATATATATATATATATATATATATAATATGTACGTACATATTATGTACACACATGTATGTTAAACATTTTGAACTATACCCCTGTTCAACATGCAATTTAGAGAATGAAATATTGAAAATGATAGAAGAAACTTCACCAAATAAATTTCTTAGAATAATTGTTTTGCTTTTATAAAGTCAGTCTTGAAAAATATTAAATAAAAGACCATTTCTGACATCCTTTATCCACTGCTCAACCTTTTCTTTGCTTCCATTTCCCAACACACATATACACACGCACACACATATCCAACAAACACACACACACACGCACACAGATTCACATATTTACAAACATCCTGCCATATTTTTCCCTAGCTTGTAGGAAATGCTGTGCAAGTATTATAAGAAGATTCCCCTTTAATCTCCATGACTATTTTCTCCCCTTTAAATTATAAATATCTATCTTATACATTTAGTAGTTCACAAAGGCAGGAGATAATTATGGGGTATATTGGAGAAATAAATTGCCTTCTACTTTTTTAAAGGAAGTGAAACAGATCCATCTCTTTAATCTATTAGCTCAATGTAACATGAGATTAGTAAGGAATTAATTCTCTTTTTTTATTATAGCTTTTTATTTACAAGATATATGCATGGGTAATTTTTCAGCATTGGCAATTGCAAAACCTTTTGTTCCAACTTTTCCCCTCCTTCCCTCCACCCCTTCCCCCAGATGGCAGGTTAACCAATACCTGTTAAATATGTCAAAATATAAGTTAATCACAAAAAAATGTATACATGTCCATACAGTTATTTTGCCATACAAAAAGAATCAGACTCTGAAATATTGTACAGTTAGCCTGTGAAGAAAATCAAAAATATAGGTGGACAAAAATAGAGGAATTGGGAATTCTATGTAGTGCTTCATAGACATCTCCTAGAGTTCTTTCATTGGATGTAGCTGGTTCAATTCATTACTGCTCTATTGGAATTGATTTGGTTCATCTCATTGTTGAAGAGGGCCATGTCCATCAGAATTGATCATCATATAGTATTGTTGTTGAAGAATATAATGATCTCCTAGTCCAGATCATTTCACTCAGTATCGGTTCATGTAAGTCTCTCCAGGACTTTCTGAAATCAAGGGAATGAATTCTCTATGTGCATACCATCTAGCTTTAATAAAAAACAAAATTAAATAGTGAATTTTTAAATTCAAGGTTACAGAAATATACATGTGTGTAGGTATATGGTTATGTATATGTATGATATATAGATACATATGTGTCTATACATATATGTATTACAGGGTAGAAATGGGAATAGAAATGGTAATAAGTACTGAACTTATAATGTCATTGGGAAATTCACAAATTAGGAAACTTTATCATTGAGACAGCATGTTCTCTACAGCTTACATTCTTTGAGAGAGATCAGTGAAAGCTCAAAATCATGATTATTATAATACTAGTTCTTCTCAATTACATAGGCATATGCAATTATGTGTATGCATGTGTGGATAAATAAGCAGATACATAGAGATTAATATACCTAAAAAAGGAATTTGTATTGCTTACATGCATATACACACAGACAGACATAGAGCTTGTTCCCACAGTGAATAGAGTAATGAACTTGGAGTCAGGAAGACTCATCTTCTATTGAAATCTGACCAAAGACATTTGCTAGCTTCATGATTCTAGGCAAGTCATCTAGCCCTACTTCCCTCAGTTTCTATTTCAGTAAAATGAGCTGTAGAAGGAAAGGAAAAACTGTCCTAACATTTATGCCAAAAATCCAAATAGTCATGAAGAGTCTAATATGACTGAAAAAGACCCGAACAAGAGATGATCTAGCAAGGAGCAGTAATTTTTCACTGCCTAAATATATAAGGTTAAATGTTAGATGTAAGTTTCTGATTTGCTTTAGTGAATTCCCTTTACTTGTAGAATCACAGTTTCTGATACTTTAACAGAACAAATGTATAATTTTATATTGTGGAATCAGAACGCTAGACTTATCTCATTTCTTGGGATTATAGGGTTATTTCATTAAAGGACTTTATATAGAAAGTATTACTAATCTTAGGAAAATATGATAAAATGTGTTCTCATTGTTAAAATGTTTTCTTTAGAAAGAACAATGTATCACACTAGCTCAGCTCCCAGTATTTTTCTTAGTATGTTCCCATCACAACTTAGTTACTAAGTCCTGCTAACTGTATATCTATCATTTTCCTCACCTCTCATTTCCCTCTACCAGCCATTTATAATACCTTCTCCTTCATCTTTCATTATGTACTGTCTTCAATGCATTCTTTATCTTTTCAAACCGGTTGTGAAACTAAAATTGGTCAGCCATATCTAAATTGGTTGGGATATATGACTACAAGATCTGTCTGTGTGTTGATGGACCAGTTCTCCCTTGTATACATAAGTAAAAACAAATGACTTTTCTTTTCTTTTTTTTTTTTTTTATTTAATAGCCTTTTATTTACAGGATATATACATGGGTAACTTTACAGCATTAACAATAGCCAAACCTCTTGTTCCAATTTTTCACCTCTTACCACCCCCACCCCCTCCCCTAAATGGCAGGATGACCAGTAGATGTTAAATATATTAAAATATAACTTAGATACACAATAAGTATACATAAAAACATTATTTTGCTTTTAAAAATCAGACTCTAATTATTGTACAATTAGCTTGTGAAGGAAATAAAAATGCAGGTGTCTAAATATAGGGATTGAATTCAATGTAATGGTTTTAGTCATCTCCCAGGTTCTTTTCTGGGTATATAGTTCATTCATTACTGCTCCATTAAAATGATTTGGTTGATCTTTTGCTGAGGATGGCTGATCCATCAGCTGGTCATCATCTAGTATTTTGTTGAATATATAATGATCCTGGTCCTGCTCATTTCACTCACATCAGTTCTTTAGTCTCCGGCCTTTCTGAAATCATCCTGTTGGTCATTTCACAGAACAGTAATATTCCATAATTTTCATATACCACAATTTTTAGCCATTCTCAACTATGGACATCATTCAGTTTCCAGTTTCAACCACTACAAAAGGGCTGCCCCAAAACATTCTACATACAGGTCCCTTTCCTTCTTTTAATCTCTTTGGCATTTCCCAGTAGTAACCTGCTGGATCAAAGGTATACGTTTGATAACTTTTGAGCATGTTCCAAACTATTTCCAGAATGGTTGATTTGTTCCAAACTCCACCAACAATGCATCAATGTCCCGTTTTCCCACATCCCCTCAACAATCATCATTATTTTTTTCCTGTCATCTTAGCCAATCGACAGGTGTGGTGGTATCTTATTTTTAATTTGCATTTCTTGATTAATATTGACTTGGACATCTTTTCAATGACTAAAATAGTTTCAATTTCTTCATCTGGGGAATTGTTTTCATATCCTGACCATTTTCAATTGGAAATGAAGCGATTTTATAAATTAGAGTTAATTCTTGTATATTTTAAATGAGGCCTTTATCAGACCTGACTGTAAAAATATTTTCCCGTTTTATTTTCCCTTCTAATCTTGTCTGCATTAGTTTTTTTGTTTGTACAAAAACTTTTCAGTTTGTATAATCGAAATTTTCTATTTTGTGATCAATAATGATCTCTAGTTTCTTTGGTCATAAAAGACCTTCCCCTTCCCAAGGTCGAGGTAAACTATCCTATGTTCCTCAATTTATTAATAATTTCATTCTTTATCCTAGGTCATGAACCCATTTGACCTTATCTTGGTGTCTTAAGTATGGATCAATGCCTAGTTTCGCCAATTAGTTTCCAATTTTCCCCAAAATTTTATCAAACGTAAGTTCTTATCCCAAAGCTGGGATCTTTGGTTTTCAAAGACTAGGTTCTATTTTGTTGACTGTTTTATCCCTTGAACCTAATCTATTCCACTGATCAACTAATCTATTCCTTAAATAAAAAGTTTTGGTAACTGCTGCTCTATAATATAATTTTAGATCTGGTACCTAAGCCACCATCATTTGATTTTTTTTCATTAATTCCTTGAAATTCTTACCTTTTGTTTTCCAATGAACTTTGTTGTTATTTTTCTAGGTCATTAAAATGTTTTGGGGAGTCTGATTGGTATGCGTAAATAAATAGATTAGTTTAGGTAATATTGTCATCTTTATTATATTTGCTATATAAGGCATTTAATATTTTTCAATTGTTAGTCAGACTTAATTTGTGGGTTGGGAAAAAATTTTAAAGGGTATTTAAAATTTTTATTATCAAAGTTTCTTTTATTTTCAAAATTCTTTAATGAAAAAATTGATGATTATGTGGGTTTATTTTATAACCAACAACTTTGCTAAAGTTGTGGATTATTTCTAATAACTTTTTGGAGAATCTCTGGGGTTCTCTTAACCATCATGTCATCGGCAAAAGGTGAAATTTGGCCCTCATTGCCTATTCTTATTCCTTTAATTCTTTCTCAGCTTTTATTCTATACTAATTTCTAATACCATATTAAATAGTAACGGTGATAGTGGGAACCTTGTTTCCTCAGATCTTTTGGGAATGGTTGCAGTTTGTCCCATTCATATGATGTTGATGGTTTTAAATAGATGCTGCTGATTATTTTAAGGAAAGTCCATTTTTCCTATACTCTCAATTTTTTAATAGGAATGGATGTTGGATTTTTCGTTTTTCTGCATCTATTGAGATGATCATATGGTTTTTTTAATTTGGTTATTAATGTGGAATTATATTGATAGTTTTCAAATATTAACCACCCCATTCCTGGTATAACACCTACTTGATCATAGTGTATTATTCTGGGGATGATTTTCTTAGTCTTTTCTAATATCTTATTTTGATTTTTCATCAATATTCATTAGGAGTTGTCTATAATTTTTCTTTCTCTGTTTTCAACCTACCTGGTTTAAGTATCAATACCATGTCTGTGTCATAGAAGAATTTGGTGGACTCCTTCATTCCTATTTTATCAAATAATTTTATGCATTGGGAAATTGTTCTTTAAATGTTTGATAGAATTCCAATTAAATCCATGTGGTCATGGGTTTTTTTTAGGGTTAATTGCCTTTCTATTTCTTTTCTGAAATGGGACTATTCAACAATTTCTTCCTCATCTATTATCTGGAAGTCTGTATTTTTGGGGTAGTCATCCATTTCATTGGTTATCAAATTTATTGGCATAAAGTTGGAAATAATTTATTATTTCTCTAATTTCCTCTTCATTGGTGGAAAGTTCTCCCTTTTCATTTTAAGACTACTAATTTCATTTTTCCTCCTCCTTTTTTAATCAGATTTCCAAAGGCTTATCTATTTTATTGGCTTTTCATAGAACCAACTCTTAGTTTTATTAATTAGTTCAATAGTTTTTTTACTTTCAATATTTTTAATTTCCCTTTTATTTTTAAATTTCAAATTTAGTATTTGATTGGGGTTTTAATTTGGTCTTTTTTTTTAGTTTTTTTTAGTTCGAATTTTAATCTTTTCTTTCCTTTTTTTATTCAAGTAAGCCTCTAAGGATATAAAATTGCCTCTTATTACCCTTTTCTTCACCCAAAATTTTGGTAATGTCTCATCATTTCATTATCTTATGAAATTATTAATTGTATCTATAATTTCCTTCACCAATCATTCTTTAAGATAAAGTTTTTAGTTTCCAATTACTTTTTGGTCTTTTCCCCCTAACTTTTTTTTGAATTGGTTTTATTGCATCTGATCTGAAAAGAAAGCTTTCATTTCTGCTTTCTTGCATTTAATTTAGGTTTATGTCCTAATATATGGTCAATTTTGAATAGGTTCCAGAACTGCTAGGAAGAAAGTATATTCCCTTCTATCTTCATTAATTTTCTCCAAAGTCCAACATACCTAATTTTCTAATATTTTTTACTTCTTTAATTTCTTTCTTATTTGTTTTGTGGTTTGTTTGTCTAATTCTGGGTGCAAGGTTAGATCTCCTATTTACAGTTTTTTGTCTATTTCTTCTTAACTCTCTTCTTCTCCTTTAGGAAGTTGGTGCCATCCATTGGGATATATGTTTTAATATTGATATTGCTTCTTGTTTATGCTCCCTTTGCAGGATGTATTACCCTTATCTCTTTTAATTAGATCAATTTTACTTTTGCTTGATCTGAGATGGATGGCTACCCTCTTTTTTGACTTTCACCTGAAGCATAAAGGTTTTGCTCCAGCCTTTTACTTTTTACTCTTTGCATCCTCCTGCTTTAAATGTGTTTCTTGTAAACAAATTTGTAGGGTTCTGACTTTTGATCCAGTCTGCTATCTGCCTCCTCTTTTGGGAGTTCATCCATTTTTCGGTTAGAATTCTAAATCCTTATTTCCCCATCCTAACTCAGATTGTGCTTTACTTATTCTTGCCTCCCCCAACCCTCTTTCCCCTTTTAAACATGTACCCCTTTGTTCCACGATACTTATCCTCTTTAATCCCTCCCTCCCCCTTTAGTCTTTCCCCTTCCTTCCCTTATTATCTTTTTCTTTTCCCTTTTCCTCTCCCCGTTTTAATGAGGCAAGAAATTTTCTCTAAAACAAATGTCAATTTTTTTTCTTTTGAACCAACTCTGATGAGGGTAAGATTCACACAATGTTCCTCCCCTCTTTAAATTCCCTCAGATTGTAAGTTTCCTTAGCCTCTTTGGGGATGTGGTTTCCTCTTTTTCCCTCCTTCCCCTTATTCTGTCATCCCTTTTCCATATCTACTTCCCTTTTTTTATTTATATCAGTACAATCAAATTAACATTATTTTTTGTATATCCACAACAAAAATCAATTCTCAAGGATTTTTACCTTTTCATCTCTTGAGTTCTGTTCTTGGAGAAAATTTTTGTTTATTCTGGTTTTTCTTCGAAACAAATGAAATTTTTGTTTCATTAAATTCCTTTTTCTTCCCTGGAGAAAATGCTCACACTGGGTGTTTATTCTTGGCTGCATCTCAAGTTCTTGTGCCTTTAAATATCATTTCAGGCCTTCTTTCCTTTAATTTAAACACCAGATCTTTGATCTATTTGGCCCTCGGTATTTAAATGGTTTTGGCTGTTTAAAATTTTTCCTTAATCTTATAGTTCTAAATTTTGCCACAATATTCCTTGGGTTTTATTTTAGGGTTTCTTTCAGAAGGTGTTCGATGAATTCTTTATTTTTTACCTTCTGATTCTATTCTCTGGGCAGTTGTCTTTGATGATTTCTTGTAAAAATAGTATCTAGGCTCTTTTTTTTCATCATAGTTTTCAGAAAGTCCAATAATTCAGATGATTCTCCTAGATCTATTTTCCAAGTCTGTCGTTTTTTAAGTAGATAATTCATGGTTTTTCAGTTTGTCATTTTGTTTTGTTGACTGATTCTTGCTTCTCAATGAATCATTAGTTTCAATTTGTTCAGTTCTAATTTTTAAAAAATTATTTTCTTCAATAGCTTTTTTTACTTCTTTCTGTATATATCAATTGGTTTTTGAATGTATTGTTTTGGTTTGGAATTTTTTTCCATTTCACTAATTTTTTTTTAGTGAATTATTTTCTTTTTTCAATTCCAAGATCCTACTTTCTTGGTGTTCTTTGTCTTTTTAATTCCGGATCCTACTTTCTTCGAGTTCTTTGTCTTTTCAATTCCACAAATCCTACTTTGTAGTGAATTCTTTATTTTTTCAATTCTTATTTCAGGAAGTTTTGCTCTCTTGTAAAACTTCTCTTTCCTTTCCCATTTTCTTCTAACTCTCTTTAGACTTTTAATGGTCTCTTCTTGAGACATTATTAAGGAGGACAGTCTGATGCATTTTTGCTGTTTGAGGGGTCTCTTCAGGTTTGCTGACCTGCTCTTTTTTCTGCATAGAAGCTGTCGATTGTTCTTTTCATCTTTTTATTCCTGTTTAAAACCTTTAGGATGGTCTCCTGGCAAGGGGTTCCAGCTTCCTCTGCAGAGCAGGGAAAGTGTAATCGATTTCCGGCTCCAAGGTATGGGGCTCTGGGGATTTCCCTTCCCCCAACAGAAGTGGTTCAGCATGGTAGACTATCAAACTTTTAGTAGGGCTGGTGGATTTCGTTGCCCTTGGCTAGACTAAGTGGTGAAAGTGTCCACCGCCCCAGGCGGAGCCCTTTGGGACTGGTTTGCAGCGCCGGGAACCCGGGAAACAAACTCTGCCCAGAGTCTCTGCCTGATGCCAAATCGGCCCTGGAAAGCTCTAAGGCCCCAAAGGGCCCCCTGCAAGATTGGAGGCTAACCGGGCTCGTCCTCCTGCTGTGCAGGATCCTTCCCCAAGGAAAAGCCCTACTGTGGGTTGGGGCTGGGCGCGTGCTGGATCTGTGCCTTCACCCTCGGTTTTGAGACCTCCTCGGAACCCTAATTTCTCTCCCAGTCTCTTGATCTCCCCCTGGCCCCCGGAACCAACCTTTTTGGTGAGCCTGCAGTTTTCTTCTGCCGTGGTTTTCACTTCTTATCTTTACATTTAGCAGTCAAGACATTTTGAGGCTCGATATAATATTGATAAAGAGGGTAAGAGAAGAGCTTAGAAAGTCGCGTGTGTCTTCTCCGCCATCTTGGCTCCGCCCCCAACAAATGACTTTTCTAAGCCAGAAAATGCAGAATGCTTAGTTGATTATTTGACTATACACATCTGTATGCCATGCACTCATGATACTGTCACTATTCAAGTGCAACCTTTTATCACCTTGTACCTTAACTATTTTAATAAGCCACTGGTAGTTTGGCTGCCTTTAAATCTTTTTCCATTTCAATATATCCTCCCTTTTCTTGAAAGTACAAATCTTACTCTATCATCCCTCCTACACCTATTCTAATAAATCCCAGGAGTTTCCTATTGTCAAATAAAACTTTTCTAGTCTTCAAAGTCCTCCATATTGTAGCCTAACTTTCCAGTCTTTTTACACCTTATGTGTGCGAGTAGTTGTGTATTTGATTGTACAATGTCTCCTATTTTGGATTGTGAGGCCTTTGAGGGGAGAGACTACCTTTATATTCCCAGTGCTTAGCATGATGTCTGTCAAATAGATGTTTTTGTTCATTCTTTGTTTTTAAAGAGGACCAATGACCTCATGGGGAATATCTTGACATAAGTGTGAATTGGATTTAAATGAGGTAAAGTTGCATAAAGTTGTCAGCTTCACTTATCCAGTGTTAACAAACGACACTGGTGAAGCAAAAGTCAAAAAGAATAGTGTTGCCCCAGGATGCAGTGATCTTTTTTTTTTTTTTATGTCTGATTAAGCTGTAAGTATTCCACAGTATCTTCTTCAATTGCCTTTATTCTCATTCACCCATTCCACCAGTAGAAGTCCTCACATTCTTAGTATAAACATCTTGCCAATTCACCAATGGCTTTCAGACCTATCAGTTAAATTACTTTTAGCCCATATGCCAAGATAATTTTACCTGGGCATGGATGCTTCACATATTACAGCATTCATGGACTATACATGTACTATACAAAATTATTAACTTAAAAACTCAAGTAATTGAAATTTATTATGCTTAGTTTTCAGCTCATCATGGCTTACAGTTGCCTTGGCAGAATCAGACCATGTTATGTGGCCCACAGGTTGGATATTCATTCCCCACTCCTGTGCTACACAAATGAGAGATGAGTGACAGATAGACACCAAAGGTGAATGACCAGCTCTGAAAAGGACTCAAGAGGGCCTCACACCAGAAGTACTAGTACTCCCTGAACAATCTATACACCCCACTATATAAGTTATATATGAAATATTTAATAAAAGTTTATTGATTGATTCTATTCATATAGATGTAGATATATATGTAAATATATTCATTCACACATATATACATACATATAATAAGCAGGTTATTATACACACACACATACACATATATATGCAATAATTTGTCTATCTTTAATTCCATTTCCAAGGTTAAAACAAGCACAACTCCTTTTCAATACACTATTCAAATTGAGGAGAAATTTTGCCAATGGGAAACACTGACAAAACAAATCATAAGTTGCTAAGAGTTAATTTGATAGTGGAAAAATAGATTTTTTAAGACTACATATACATTATACACTCTACCTTTGTAGCATTAAGGTATGGAACCCAATCACCTTGACCAAGGCTCATTAAAAGAAATTGATATCTTCTCCTTCAAGACACAATCCTAAATGGGGCCTTTCATGTTCCTTCTGCTGCCTCATGTGCTGAGAAATGTTATTTTGCAGTTTCCTCTCTCAGGCACTGATTTGGCTCTGGGTGAGTGATTTTGTTATGAAACAGGTTGAGAAATGGCACCCTCCCAGGAGCAAACTAAGCTACTTAGGGAATGGGACAGGAAGTAATGGTCTGTGTCTAGGAGGAACAGAAAAGAGCCAAGCCATGTGCTGACTCTCTTATCTATATAAGGATGTCATTTATAGTCAAGATGATGTTAATTAGCACTTCTGTTTTCTGCCTACAACTCCACATGCCTAATCTCAAATCTGATTTCTACAGACAGGACCCAGGCACTTTGTTTGCTCCCTTTATGGATCTTTACTTTACCCTACAATTTCAAGAACATAAAAAAAAGAAGAAAGGGAAGAAATGAGAAAGAATATATGGTGCCAGGCTCTTGAAAAAGCTAAATGTTTGCATTACAATTTTTTTTTTCTAAACTGAAAAACAAATCTGTAATTTATTATTATTTTTGATTATATAAAACTTAACATTTTTGCCTCAGAGATATTTATTCCAACATAATTTGTTATTGTAGTTGTTGGTGTTTTAAATCTACTTCTTGTCCAATGGAATGGTATTTTCTAAAATCTAGAAAGAGAATATGAAATTCCCATGACTAAGACAGTATTATGTATATTGTGAGTAGACACTTGGACCCCTGTCCTTGGTCAGTCTTGAAGTCAAGTCACAGATGAAGATAATTGTAAACATCTTTTAAAATTGTGATTACCCAAGGGAAAATTAATAAAGATTAAATTTAGCCAATTACTTCATATGACAATGGAAATTTGCATCATGTCTTCCAAGTTATGTGCTAATAATTACTAAGAGGTAGGCATAGTGTTAAAGCTAGAAGCCTGGCCTTGGATTCAGAAAAACTTGGTTTGAAGTATTGTCTCTGATTCATCCTGCCTCTGGAAACAGGAGTAAGTCACTCAACTTAGTACCCCAGACAGCTCTTTAAGATGAAGGGTCTATTTGAATTGGCAGAAGAAGTTTTCATAGTAGAATAACACTTAGTTATTAAAATCTAAATTTCAGATTATACTTATTCTAGTTCAAAATGTGAAATGAAGAAAAATTGAGCTATTAGACCAAGATTACTTAGAAGCAGAGGTCAAGCTAGAAATAGGTCTATTAATGATTCTCTACTCTTTTTAGGAGGGGAGGCAGTAAGAAAGGAATAGGACCAGAAGAAAGCAGAGCCATGAAAAATCTAGTTGGAAGAGAGTATCCAAAAGAAACCCATCGAAGGAGAGTAAACAATCATTCTTTAAAAGTAATATAATTATATGAATAGAGAATCCTAGAAAATCATCCCAAAATCTGGTTGAAAAAAGTAACAGCTTTAGCAAAATTGTAAGATATAAAATAAACCCACACAAATCAATGACATGTTTAAATATTACTGACAAAGCCCAGCAGCAAGAGATAAAAATAGACATTCCATTTAAAATAACTGTAAACAAAATAAACTATTTAAGTGTGTACCTGCCAAGACAAACTCAGGAACTATATGAACAAAAGTACAAACACTTCTCACATGAATAAAGGCAGATCTAAACAAATGGAAAAATATCAATTGCTCATGGGTATGCCAAAATAATATAATAAAAATGATAATTTTACCTGAATTGGTCTACTTGCTTAGTGCCATATCAATCCAATGCCAACATTAAAAGAGAAGTACAAAGCTATGGAAAAATATTATAGCCAATATTTTTGATAAAGACCTCATTTCTAAAATATGTAAATAACTGTGTCAAATTTATTAGAATGCAGTCATTTCCTAATTGATAAATGATCTAATGATATGAACAGATAATTTTCTTTTTTTAATTAAAAATTTGTATATTTACAAAACATATGCATGGGTAATTTTTCAAATGACCCTTGCAAAACATTTTGTTCCAAATTTTCCCCTATTTACCCCCACCCCTTCCCATAGTTGGCCGGTAGTCCAATACATGTTATATATAATAATATATTTGTTAAATCCAAAATATGTATACATATTTATACAGTTTTCTTGCTGCACAAAAAAAAAATCAAGAAAGAAGAAAAAAACTGAGAAAGAAAACAAAATGAAAGCAAACAACAATAGAGAGAAGGAGAGCGCTATGTTGTGGTCCACACTCAGGTCCCACAGTCCTCATTCTGGGTGTAGATTGCTCTCTTCATCACTGAACAAGTGGCACTGATTTGAATCATCTCATTATTGAAGAGAGCCACGTCCATCAAAATTGATCATCATATATATTCTTGTTGTTGCCATGCATAATGATCTCCTGGTTCTGCTTATTTCACTTAGCATCAGTTCATGTAAGTCTCCCCAGGCTTCTTTGAAATCATCCTTCTGATCATTTTTACAGAACAATAATATTCCATAACATTCATATACCATAAGTTACTCAGCCATTCTCCAATTTGGTGGGCAGCAACTCAATTTCCAATTTCTTGCCACTACAAAAAAGGCTGCCACAAACATTTTTGCACATGTGAGTCTCTTTCCTTCCTCTTGGATCTCTTTAGGATATAATTCCAGTAGAAACACTGCTGAGTAAAAAACTGCACAGTTTGTTAACTTTTTGAGCATAGTTCCAAATTGCTCTCCAGAGTGGTTGGATTTGTTCACAGTTCTACCAAGAGTGGAAAAAACAGCCCCAGTTTTCCCACATCCCCTCCAATCATTTCCTGTCTTCTTAGCCAATCCAACAGGGATGTAATGATATCTCAGAGTTGACTTAATTTTCATTTCTCTGATGAATAGTGATTTGGAGCACCTTTTCATATGACTCCAACTAGTTTCAATTTGTTCATCTGAAAATTGTCTGTTCATTTCCTTTGACCATTTATCAATTGGAGAATGGCTTGAATTATTTAAATTTGAGTCAATTCCCTACATATTTTAGAAATTCCCTTTATTAGAACTTTTGAATGTAAAAATGTTTTCCCAGTTTATTGCTTCCCTTCTAATCTTGTCTTCATTAGTTTTGGTTTGTATAAAAATTTTAACTTAATATAATCAAAATTATGTATTTTGTGATCAATAATGATCTCTAGTTCTTCTTTGGTTGCAGATTCCTTCCTCCTCCACAGGTCTGAGAGGTAAACTATCCTATGTTCTTCTAATTTGTTTATGATATCATTCTTTATGGCTAGATCATGAACCCATTTTGACATTATCTTGGTATAGGGTGTTAGGTGTGGTTCAATGACTAGTTTCTGCCAAAGTAGTTTCTAATTTTCCCAGCAGTTTTTGTCAAATAGCAAATTCTTGTCCCCAAAACTGGAGTTTTTGTGTGTGTCACACTAGATTGCTACAGCCATTGACTGTTTTGTTATGTGAACCGAACCTATTCCACTGGTCAACTGCTATATTTTTTAGCTGGTACCAAATGGTTTTGATGACCAATGCCTTATTTTTTATTTTTTATAGCTTTTTCTTTACAAGATATATGCATGGGTAATTTTTCAGCATTGACAATTGCAAAATCTTTTGTTTCAATTTTTCCCTTCTTCCCTCCACTCCCTCCCCAAGATGGTAGGTAGACTAATACATGTTAAATATGTTAAAGTATATGTTAAATATAATATATGTATACATATCCATAAAGTTATGTTGCTGCACAAGAAGAATCGGAGTTTGAAATAATGTACAATTAACCTGTGAAGGAAATCAAAAAATGCAGGTGGACAAAAACAGAAGGATTGGAAATGCTATGTAGTACTTCACACTCATTTCCCAGAATTCTTTCACTAGTTGTAGCTGGTTCTATTCATTATTCAACAAATGGAACTGATTTGGTTCATCTCATTGTTGAAGAGAACCACGTCCATCATAATTGATCATTATATAGTATTCTTGCTGATCTGGGCCTACTTATTTCACTCAGCATCAGTTCATGTAAATCTCTCCCGGCCTTTCTGAAATCATCCTGCTGGTCATTTCTTACAGAATAATAATATTCCATAACATTCATATACCTCAATGATATATGATTTGGCATCCATTCAGTTCCCAGTTTCTGGCCACTACAAAGAGGGCTGTCACAAACATTCTTGCACATACAGGTTCCTTTCCCTTCTTTAAGATCTCTTTGGGAGAAGCCCAGTAGTAACACAGCTGGATCAAAGGGTATGCACAGTTTGATAATTTTTTTGAGCATAGTTCCAAATAGCTCTCCAGAATGACTGGATGTATTCGCAACTCCACCAACATGTATCAGTGTTCCAGTTTTCCCACATCCCCTCTAACATTTAGCATTATCTTTTCCTGTCATCCTAGCCAATCAGGCAGGGGTATAGTGGTATCTCAGAGTTGTCTTAATTTGCATTTCCAAGTCAAAAGACTTGGAGCATCTTTTCATATGGCTAGAAGTAGTTTCAATTTTTTTCTCTGAAAATTGTCTGTTCTTATCCTTTGACCATTTGTCAATTGGAGAATGGCTTGATTTCTTTAAAAAAAATGAGTCAATTTTCTATATATTTTGGAAATGAGGCCTTTATCAGAATCTTTGATGGTAAAAATGTTTTCATTTTGTAGTTCTAACTGTTGGATTTTGTTAGTGATATATAAGTATGCTAATGACTTATGTGGGTTTATTTTGTATCTGCAACTTTGCTAAAAAGCTATTAGGAATAATCCACACTTTGTTTCACTCCTGATCTTATTGCTTTATATGCTTTATAATATAGTTTTAGATCTGGTACAGCTAGGCCACCTTCATTCGTTTTTCTTTTCATTAATTCCCTTGAAATTCTTGACTTTTTGTTCCTCCAGATGAACTTTGTTGTTATTTTTTCTAGTTTAGTAAAATAGTTTCTTGGGAGTCTGATTTGTATAGCACTAAACAAATAGATTAGTTTATGTAGTATTGTCACCTTTATTATATTTGCTTGACCTATCCAAGAGCACTTGATATTTTTCCAATTGCTTAGATCAGATTTTATTTATTTATTGTAGTTTTGCTCATATAGTTCCTGACCCTCCCTTGGAAGATAGATTCCCAAATATTTTGTCCCATCAACAATTATTTTAAATGGAGTTTCTCTTTGTATCTCTTGATGTTGTAATTTGTTAGTAATGTATAAAAATGCTGATGATTTATGTGGATTTATTTTGTATCCTGAAATTTTGCTAAACATATGGATTACTTCTAATAGCTTTTTTTTTAAGTTGATTCTCTAAGGTTCTCTAAGTATACCATCATATCATCTGCAAAGAGTGATAATTTGGTTTCCACATTATCTACTCTAATCCCTTTAATCTAATTTTCTTCTCTTATTGCCATAGCTAGCATTTCTAATATAATATTGAATGGTAATGTTGATAGTGGGCAACCTGTTTTACCCCTGATCTTATTGGGAATGGTTCCAGTTTCTTCCCATTATGTATGATGCTTGCTGATGGTTTTAAGTAGATGCTACTGACTGTTTTAAGGAACAGTCCATTTATTCCTATACTCTCTGTTATTGTAATAGGAATGGGTTTTGGAGTTTATCAAATGCTTTTTCTGCATCAATTGAGAAAATAATTAAGGTTTTTGTTAATTTGGTTAATGATGTAGTCAATTATGCTAATAGTTTTCCAGATACTGAATCAGCTCTGCATTCCTGGTATAAATCCTACTTGGCTATTTTGTGTTATCCTGGGGATGATTTTCTGTAATCTCTTTGCTAATATTATATTTAAGATTTTTGCAAAAATATTCATTAGGGAGATTGGTCTATAATTTTCTTTCTCTGTTTTCATCTTATCAGGTTTAGGTAATAGTCCCATGTCTGTGTCATAAAAGGAATTTGGTAGGGGAGTCCTTCATTCCCTATTTTGTAAAAACAGTTTGTATAGTATGAGAGTTAATTGGTCTTTAAATGTATGGTAGAATTCACTTGTATATTCATTTGGTCCTGGGTTTTTTTTTTCTTAAAAAGTTGATTAAGAGCTTGTTCTATTTCGTTTTCTAAAATGGGGTTATTTGAATGACATTTCCTCTTCTCTTAATTTGCACAATCTGTATTTCTGTAGATATTCTTCCATTTCATTTAGTTTGTAAAATTTATTGCCATAAAGTTGGGCAAAATAAATCTGAATTATTGCTCTAATTTCCTTTTCATTGGAGGAAAATTTTCCCTTTTCATTTTTGAGATTAACAATTGAATTTTCTCTTTTCTTTTTTCTAATCAAATTAACAAAAGTTTTATCTATTTTGTTGTTTTTTTTCCCATAAAACCTACTCTAAGTTTTATTTATTCATTTAAAAGTTATTTTATTTTCAGTGTTATTGATCTCTCTTTCATTTTTAGGATTTCAAGTTTGGTATTTGATTGCGGGTTTTTAATTCGCTCTTTTTCTAGCCTTTTTAGTTGCAAGCCCAATTCATTGATCTTCTCTTTCTCTATTTTATGCAAGTAAGCATCTAGAGATATAAAATTTCTGCTTATTACCACTTTGGCTGCATCCCACACATTTTGCTATGTTGTCTCATTATTGTCATTCTCTTGGATTAAATTATTAATTGTGTCTATGATGTGCTGTTTCACTCATTAATTCTTTAGGATGAGATTGTTTAGTTTGAAATTACCTTTTGATCTATTTTCTCTTGGCTTTTTATTGAATGTAATTTTTATTGCATTGTGATCTGAAAAAAATGCATTTACTATTTCTGCTTTTCTGCATTCTATTTTGAGGTTTTTATGTCCTAATGTATGGTCAGTTTTTGTATAGATTCCATGAACTGCCAAGAAGAAAGTGTATTCCTTTGTGTCTCCATCCACTTTTCTCCAAAGATCTATCATACCTAACTTTTCTAGTATTCTATTTACTTTTTAACTTCTTTCTTATTTAATTTTGGTTTGATTTATCTAGTTCTGAGAATACAAGTTTGAGTCTTACTATCATTGTTTTGCTTTCTAGTTCTTCTTACAATTCTTTTAACTACTCCTTTAGAAATTTAGATGCTACTTCTCTTGGGGCATATATGTTTAGTGTTGATATTGCTTCATTGTCTATGCTACCCTTTAGCAAGATATAGTTTCCTTCCTTATCTCTTTTAATTAGATAATTTTTTTGCTTTTGCTTGATCTGAGATCAGAATGGCTACCCTAGCTTTTTTTACTTCACCTGAAGTATAATTGATTCTGCCCCAGCCTTTTTCCTTTACTCTGTATGTATTGCTCTGCTTTAAATGTGTTTCTTGTATACAGCATATTGTAGGATTCTGGCTTTTAATCCAGTCTGCTATCAATTTACATTTTATGGGAGAGTTCACCCCATTCACATTTATGGTTAAAACTACAAAGTCTGTATTTCCTGCCATCTTATTAACCCCAAATTATACTTTTCTCTTTCCTTTTCCCCTTTCCCTCCTTCTCAGCATTTTGCTTATGAGGACTACTCCCATCAAACAGTCAATCCCCTTTAGAGATCCTCCCCTTTTCTTATACCTTTCCCCAACAGTTTCTGTTTTCCCTTCTATTTAGCCTACTCCTTCCTTTTTCCCCTTTCCCCTCTCACTCTTCTATAATGCAAGGGAAGTTTCTTGGTAAAACCAAATATGTGTACTATTCTTTCTTTGAGCCAAATCTGAAGAGAGTAAGATGCACACAATGTTTATCACTTTCCCTTCTTTCTCTCTATTATAATAGGTTTTCTTTGCCTCTTCCTGAGGTGTAATTTCCCTCCTTTTACCTCCACTTTCTCCCTTTTTCCAGTACATTCCCCTTTCTATCTTTAGTTTCTTTTTTATATTATAACAGTAAAATCAGATTATACATTATACATGTTATTTATACCCATAACAGAAATAGAGTTCTCAAGAGTTCTTTTCTTTTTACCTTTTAATGCTTCTCTTGAGTACTGTATTTGGAGGTCAATTTTTTTTTTTTGTTTAGCTCTGTTCTTTTCATCAGAAATAAATGAAATTCACCTGTTTCATTGGATATCCATCTTCTTCCCTGAAAGAAAATGCTCAATTTAGCAGGGTAATTTATTCTTGGCTGTGTTTCAAATTCCTTCACCTTTGGAATATCAGATTTCAGGCCTCAAAGCTGTTAGGTCCTATTGTGGATCCTCAGTATTTGAATTGTGTGGATGTCTCTCTTGTTAGTGCTCTCAAAGGCTAGCAAGCCTTCCTCTCTCTTCCCGGACCAATCCTGTTATAACGTGCTTGTCAAGGTTCCTAGAAGACCTCCTCTTCTCCTGGATCCTCAGAAGGGTATAAATTTGTCCTACCTAAGAATAAAGCTTTCTTTTACTTCACCCCTACCTTCTGGTTGGTCTGTCTCTGTGGGATCCCAGTTGGTGCCTGAAGATGGGTAAGTGTGACCTAGCTGTGTCACCAATGGGTGGGCAGTTAGAGTAAACTCTAAGGGGATGCTACTAAGTTGGAGTAGCCCAGAAGGTATGCCACTAGAGAAGGGACACTACAGTGGTGATCTATGGAATTTTTTTTCATTTCACAAATTCTGTTTTTCTGGTAGTTGTTTTCTTTTTCCATTTTATCAAATCTATCTTTTAATGAGTTATATGCATTTTCCAATTTCTCACAAATTTTTCATTTCCTTTCTCCATTTTTCTTCTAGCTCTCTTTTAAGATCCTTTTAAATTTCTTCTAGGAGAGCCTTATGTGACGAGTACCAGGGTTATATCACCTTTTGGAGAAGATCTACTTTTAGTCTCCTCAGAGTTTGAAATCTGTTCTTTTTTGACATAAAACTGTCTATTGTCAGAACTCTGACTATATTTAAGGTCTGCATTTAGGGCAGAGGAGGTTTTCCAAGCTTCGTCTATAAGTGGCTGCTTCCTCTATAAGCAGCCAAGGCTGTGCTGGGTCAGTGCTGACTCATTTCTGGTGCTGGATGGGCATGGTCAGATTATATGAGATTCTGGCATTTCCGGATTCATTATTTACTTTTTGTGTTTGTGTTGGATGTTTTATAACTTCTCTGCTGGCTTGAAACTAGGGCAATGTAGCCAATACTGCTGCTGAAGATTTCTCCCCATAGATATTCCACTAGGAGAAGTCCATCTGCCCTGGGACTCTTTGCTATCTGCACTGTCTGCTTTGGTATATGTGTTCAGCCTGCTGGAGCTTGGCCTGCCTCTCTCCATTCCCAATTAAAACAGACCTTTTCTGGTGATCTTTGAAATTATCTTCTGTTGGTAATTTGTGGAACTTCCAATATTCGTGGATTCTGTTGGTCCAGAGCTAATCCAGAAACTGGATTTGCTAATTGTTCTGAGAGTTGTAGGAGTAGGTGAGAAAGAAATGTGTATCCTCTCTGCCCTCTTGGCTCCACTTCCCAAACAGATAATTTTAAAATGATAAAATTAAAGCTATAGTCATATAAAAATGCTCTAAATCACTATTGATCAGAGAAATGCTTTTTTCCCCTTTCTTTTTCTTCTATTTTTTTCTTTTGTTCTGATTGTTCTCTCCCAACAAGATTCATAAAGAAATGTGTATTTAAAAAATAATTTAAATGTATAACCAGAAAAAAATTAAAACAGAAAAAAATTTCACTGACTATATAAAAAGCTGCAGAGAGATTGGAAAGGATTATTAGATTTGGTAGTTACAATATTATTGTTAAAGTTGGAGATAACAGATTTGGTTGAATGATGAGGTCAGAAGCCAAAAGGCAAAGAGTTAAGATTAGAGTAAGAAAAAAAAGTAAATGAATACACCTTTTGGAGATCGCATTTTCAAGGAGTTTAGCCACACAACGTAGGAGAGTTAAGTACTTGTGGAGAATTAAGCTTTTTGAGAATAGTGAAGATATTGATGTCACATTTTACAAAAGGCAGTGAAATGGGCATATTTGTAGGCAGCAGGAAAGTTGACAGTAGAAAAGATATGATTTAAGATTAAATAATAATAATACTAAATAGATAGCATTTACATAGCACTTTTGTTAATCATGTCAGGCATCATTCTAAGCACTTTATAAATATTATCTTATTTGATCCTCATGACAACTCTGCAAGGTACATGCAATTATTATCTCCAGTTTATCACTGAGGAAACCAAAGCAAAAAGTTCACAGCCACACAGCTATTAAGTATCTAATACTGCATTTCAAATCAGGACTTCCTTACTAAAGGCCCAGCACTCTATCCACTGAGCCATCTGGCTTCCCAAGGAGAGAGTGGAGATGCTAGAGAGAATAATCTATAGACGATGGAGTGAGACTATAGAGGGGTTTGCATGGGGAGAAGTAGAGAAAAAATACATGAAAGAATAAATGGAAAATATGAACTTTACATTATCTATAATTAGGTTGATTAGGAAAAGAATATATAAACAGATGTAGAGGGGAAAGGAGTGAACATTTCATGAACTTCAGTGATTTCTGAATGAGTAAAAAGAAAGTTGAACACATACACTCAATTTAGTAAAGAAATTCAGTAGAAAAACAAGTGGTAACAGAAAAGTGAGAATTTAAGAGAAATTCTAGAATTAAAATAGTAACTAGCAAAACAAATTTGAAATCTAAAGTACTGATTTTCAAAGAATATTAGGAAAGGGGGGACAGACAGAATAGAATTCAATGGTCTGATTCTAGATGAGATGAATAGAGAAGAGAAAAGGATTACAATGAGACAACTATAATTACAAGTTACTACTGTTAGTCCTATTCCCTTTATTTTTCCATCTTCTTTTTCTTTGTAATCAATAGAAATGGAACAAAGAGAAAAACAGTATATAATGAAGAGAAAAACATGCACCATTAACAATTTTGACCATGAAATTGAGTGAGCCAGATACATTGTTAAAAATGAGGGGGTAGTTGAATGCTTTAAAATTTCAGAACACAACAGTGTATTGTTTAAAAATACATTTCAAACAAAGGCTATCACAAATCTGAAATAGGAGCCCAGAGAAAAATTTACCAGTACATGTATGAATACAAATAGAAACAAAAGGATGGTGTACCAATCATATTTTCTGACTAGGGAATACCAAAACTAAGTATGATTAAAAGACATGAAGAATGGCACTTTTATGCTTAAAGGAATGGTGGCAAATGAAATATTATCATATCTAAACACCTCATAATAACTTAAAGGAAGAGTAAAATAATAATTAGTAAAGACTTTAATGTAATACTTTCAGACTTAGATGAATCTAACAAGAAAAAAAAATAATTTAAAATGTGAATATAACTTTTAAAAAGTTAGATATAAAAGATTTCCAGTTGCTATTGGATGACAGTTATAAAAACATAAATAATTCTTATCTTTGCATGACTTTACTGCTTCATCTTTTCTCAGAAAAATCTAATGCATTTTAAAAACTCATAAAAGTAGAGATATCAAATGCACCCTTACTAATAACAACACATTGAAAAATTATGCTAAATATGGAGAATTTGAAGAAAGGATTCTGAATTTAGGTATAACAAATAATAGATTGTCCAACAAAATTTGAGTCAAGGAACTCATCACAGATCAGATAATTTTGCCAAAAAGTTATGACAATTAGACATGTCAAACTTATAAAATTCAGCCAAAGGAATCATGAAAATGAAATATATCATTTTGCATCAAAAAATAAATTAATGAGAAGTTGAGTTATTGTAGCAAAAACCAAAAAGTAACAAAAATATTTTAAAAGCTCAATAAAGTAGACAGATCACAACAATTGGGGATATTACTACAAATAGAAATTTACATATTCTTAGAGTTTATAGAAGTATAGTCCTCATTTTTCTAATTAAAAAACATGGGGCCAGAAAGTTAGTAACTTTAATAAGGTTAGACAGTACACTAGCAGAAGGACTAGGATGATGAGATGTTCAATTTAAAAATCTAGGGGTAGGGAGAGAGAAACAGACAGACAGACAGAAACAGAGAAGTAGAGAGAGAAACATACATTATTCCCTGGGAGGAAGTGTCTTTCAGAAGTTACATTTCCAATGTCCACCTATAATTCAGTCTCTTATAAAAGATCATTATGTTTATTATATTTCCATTTAACATATTTATGTTTTTATGAAATTGACAGAATTGCAGTGCCTAATTTTAAATAAATATGTGGACTAAACTACAAAAACCTCATCTTTGTGTGAAATATAAAAATAAGAAACTTAAAGGGTTCAGTTTTCTGTTTTACTTTTTTGACATTCATATGCCATCTTCTAGGTAATTATTCTTCTGAATACATCTTAAGAGGGAGGATATAAAGCTACATATACATATACATATATTACAATGAAGACGATTATATATACACATGTATATATATTACATGAAGATAATATGAAAACACTTACAATACTTACCATCTTTCATATGCATTCCTGGAATTCCCCTTCTATATTGATAAAAATTTCTTCCTTTCTCACTAGGCTGGCTCAAAGGCCACCTTCTCCAAGAAGTTATCTTTGATTCCCATAGCCAGAAGCTAACTTCCTTTAAAAGAAGAAAATAAAAATTCAACTAGAAAGTGACATCATGATACAAGCTTCCCATGAGTTTTCTATCTCTGAAATGGAGAAGTCACCCTGATTCTCCTCTTCTCATTCAAAATTATACCCTAATTATCTAAAATCCCAGACGACTAAAACTCACAAACTTTATGTGACTCCTCGCTAAATAAGATATAGGCTTTTAAAAAATAAAATAAATTCAGTTTGATTCAGCAAATATACATTAAAATCAATTGTGTAAAGTGCACTGTGCTAGCTATGGGGAAATATCAGGTTTAAATAACACTCCCTGATGTCATATAGTTTAATATAGTATTTCCAGATATTATAGTATTTAATATAGCATTTCCAAAAATAATCTTTTAACTAGAGAAACAGAAAGATGCTCTCTTTGCATATCACCTCTTTGAGGTGATTTTTACAGCTTTTTGATGGAGGCCTGATAGACACACAAGACCTACAGCTGCTTGGATTATATTGGATTAGATGCTCTCTTGGCACACTTTACCTATAAAGATTTATAATCCACTTGTAGTTTGTTTATAATCAAAAGCTCTAGTTTTCACAACTGATATCTCAATATGATGCTAGTTTTTTTTTTCTTTAGGCTCTTTTCTTTAACCTGAGACTTATAGCTGGAAGTGGCTTTATGGATGTCTGTGCCCAATTTCCCTTATAGATGAGGAAAATGAAGTCCAGAAACTACCTTAAGATTAATATAGATTTAAGATGTAATAAATTAGAGATTCAAACCCAGTTTCTATGACATTAAATCCGGAGATTTTACATCATTCCTTCTATCTGAAAGAAAGCAAAAGCAGCTAAAGTGAAGCTAGAAAGTGGAAGATAAGAAAGAAGTGCTTCAAGGGTAGGAGGTAAGAATGACAGTGAGATAAAGAAGAGGAAGTATATTAAATAAAAACATATACCACTTTAGCATCCTAGAATGCTCAAGCTAAAAAGGATCTTAGTGACCATCTAATCCAGTATTCTTATTATCCAAGAGACAGTAGAATAAAGAGTTGAAATAAAATTCTAGTTAGTAAGAGATCAGGAACTGGATTTCAATGACAACTCCCAATCAACACTCTTTCCACTACACCATTCATCCCAGCTGCTTATGCCAAGAAAGTACATCATATATTATCATCATAAAGCATAATTTTTAAGATGTTTCTCTGTCTCTGTCTCTCTCTAGATCTGTCTTATTTCTCTTGTTTTTCTATATGTCTCTGTCGATTTCTCTATCTCTCTCTTTGTCTCTATCTCTTCATCTGTCTCTGTCTCTCTAGGTCTCTTTGTCTGTCTCCCTTGTCTGTCTCCCTCTCTCTATTCTTTTCTCCCTCCTCCTCTCCCTCCTGCTCCCTCCTTTCTTCCCTCCTTCCTTCTCTCTCTGTCTCTCTGTCTCTGTCTCTGTCTCTCTGTCTCTGTCTCTTCTCTCTGTCTCTCTCTCTTCTCTCTGTCTCTCTCTGTCTCTCTCTCTCTCTCTCTCTCTCTCTCTCTCTTCCCCCTTCTTACTCCCCCACTTTTTCTCTCTTTAAGCAATGGAAAGTATAAAAATTTTGGGAATAATATCTTCTCACTACAAAAAGAATAAAATATTTTATATGTTCATGGAATTTATAAAATATTCCATCATACACTTATGAGAAAATAAGATGGGAAAAGAAACATATTCTTATAATAATTATGAAAATAATTTTGACCTTAAAGACTTCCTGTTGTCTGTTGACTTCATTTTGAGAACAACTATCCTAAAGAGTAAAAGAATAGCATTTTGCATTCCTGAAGACCCTGTGTGCATTTATGAAAGCAGATTTTATGAAGTATGGAAATAAGTGACTATGAATGGGAAAAGCGTTACCGAAAAGTGTCAAAGGTAAATGTGAGTGGTACTTTTATTAGACTCATAGCAAAATAATATGTTGTAAGTGAAAAATGAATTCAAACAGAATATTCCTGATTTCAGAATGGTGTATCTGACAGATTCTCTTTGCTGATTTATTTTAAGAATCATTATTCTTAGCAAACATGAATTGATATTATACATGATGAGGTTTTTATTACATTCTTGGCACAAATTTCAGATAGTGGATTTCAAAGCTCTACTTAATCTGATTTGATTGAAAAGGGCCATTATTAACTGCTGTAGAGGGCCATTGATTTGGTCAAAACTTTAAATAAACCTCAGTATTCCATTCCAAGAAAAAAGATCCTTATGCTAAGAGCAAAATGATTAAAGACTCCTCACTTGGATATCATTATCACTATTCTGATAGTAGTTTGCTATGTGTAAATTGGAGAAAATTGCATTGATGTTGATCCAGTGTATTGGCAGGGATTTCAATGCTATTCAACAATGTATTTGATGTGATAGAATAGTATTGTGAGACTCTGTCACAGTTCTTTCTTTTGAAAAAAAAATTGTTTTGGCCACAGAGAAACAGCCATACCAAGCATATAATTTGGGAACCCAAATGCATGTGGATTAGTGCAAATCCAATCTAGTCATTGACTGATGGCTGTATATTTTTCAGTTGTCATACTGGTCTGTGTACTCATCAGCACTTAGGAAAAGCTGTTTATTAATTAATCACCTTAATACAGATGGTGCTGAGTTGTCATATGCTAAAGCCAATGTGTGTAGACCCAATTTGTCCAATTTGTTTATAAATTAAATAGTGATGACTCAGACAGTCATGATTCCTTAAATAATTTAAAGAAATATATCATTATTCCAAGAAATCAATGATTTTACCAGTGTGGGTCCTCTCTCTCTACCAGTCCCTTAAACATCAGCTGATTTTTTTTTATCTTTGTGATTTGCTGATGTTGACTTTATATATGGATATGGGAGCATTTGGATTCTATTGGAATAGCCATAATTCTCAATATCTGAAATACCATGTAAACATGAATAGCAATAAAGAAAATATTAATGAAAGACTATATATTTATATATATACACATATATACATATATGTGTATATATATATATAAATACAATTTGATGTGACATGTAAATCTAAGACTTGATCTTTTTATCAACATGCCAGCCAAGGATATCCACTGATTTAGGATATAAGATTATTTATAAATGTTATGATGGAGAATGACAGATTACATGCAAAACAGTGAATGGAGCTTGACAGAGTTTAATCTAAAAAGTTACAGGGATTTTCCTGGTATCATTTGCAGATGACACCATAAGGACAATTAGAAGACTCTAAAGGAATACAGCTACTATGTTCTGTAGTATTATCTTCTCACTAACAATACTGATAAAACCGTCATATTTGTACTTTATGAATTTTATGCCTAATGGCAAGTGGAAAAGTAGAATTGACTTATATGAAAATGAATTCTGGAAAAATGGCTTGAGTCTAACCAAGTACACATATAAGAAACAAATATTGGAAGTAACATAATTTTAAAAGCTTGGAGGAAATTATCCTCTATTTGTTAAAAAAAAAAAGAGAGAAAATAAAAGAAAAAAGATAACTTAGATAAGCAACAATTAAAATGAAATAAAAGGTAAGGACATTCAAACTTCTGTTCCTTACCTCATATTCCATCTTCTTCAAAATCTGTTTTTCTATCTCTCCATTTGCTCTGAAGCATATCTCCCTTATGTGTGCCATAAGTAGCATAAGGGGCTCAAAGGTCTCTTAGATATTTAAGAGTAATATCTATCTAGCTATCTATGACTCTCTTTCTATCTATCTATTTATCTATCTAGCATCATAAGACTGTCTTGCATGTTTATTACATACCTAATGACCCATCATTGACTATTGAATAAAATAATCTTTAACCTATACTTCAAGACCCTGCAACATTGAGATCCAGCATTATCCCCAACTTTACCTAAAATTGCATTGCTTTTTTTTTTCTTAGCTTCTCTCTATACCTGATTTATCTATTTTTGTAAGTTTTTACATTTATTTTATACTTAATTACAAAATAAGAAAAGAAAAAATGTCTGGTTTACAGCAGAACATGAGAGATTTCCATATAAAACAAGAACTTCCATTTCTAGAAAACCTATGTAATAAATACTACATATTGTTTTCAAAGCTATCTAGATTTGCTTTCTTGTAGATTTTCTTTTGTTCTCTATTATATGCTTTCTTACTTTATTTTTTTCTTTTCCCTGCCCCCCATAAAGAAGACTATAATATAATCAAGTATAGAAAGATATAAAGATAGAGACAGATATAAACACACACATATATGATCATATTGTTTATTTCTACTTGTCATCTGTTTCTCTGATAATATATTTCTTCATAATTTTATCTTTCCATGTTTTTTTTTAAATCAACCAGTTCATATTTGCTACACCAGAGCAATATTACAATCCAATCACATTCTATTTGTGAAATTGTCTCTAAGTTTTTTCCAATTTTCTGTATTCCTATTCTTCGCTGCATGTATTTTATTTATACAAGAAACTTTCAATTAAATTAATAAAAATATAGTTTACACTTCAACAATTCTCTCACGAACAATGTAAATTAAGGTTTTATACTATAGAATCTGCTTCTTTCATATCTTTTTCCCTGTGTTTTATTTGAAGTTCCTGACCTTTTATTCTTTAAAATGAATTTTGTTATTTATTTCTAACTCAGTAAGAGAATTTTGGTAATTTAATTACATTTGTAAAACTACTTTCTAATTTTCACCTTACAACTAAATTTAAAATTCCAACTTAATATTTCTTAAATCTAATGGAACTCTTAGATATAACTATAAACCCATACTTTCTCAGCTTTTATGTTGTCCCATATGTCTGAAATGTTCTCTTTCTATCTCCTCCCATTAAATCTATATTCATACAGCAAAATTTATTTTTAAAGTAATCTTCCCTAGTTAATGTAGATGGAACTGAGCATTCTCTCTTTTGAATTTCCCTACTACTATGTAAGCTTTTAATCTTATCCTCTTTACTATATGTAAAACACTTTGAGGGTAAAATTCATCTTCTATATTTTGATCTCTCATACTTTCTGATAAAGTATCTCATGATGAGCATTCAATAAATAACTGTTGAACAAATGAATGAATGAATTTATAATATCACAAAAGTAACTAAAATTCCTAGGATCTTAAATCTAGAAATGAGAGGAACCTCATAGGCCATCTTATCCAACCCTTTCATTTCAAAAATGATAGAAAATTCACCCAGAATTGTGTGGATAGGTTATGAATTTAGGTTATATGACTCTAGAGTGATAGTGCATTTTCTAACATAAGAAATTTTCCAAGTTCACTCTCTAGCTTTACTTTATTCTTTTTATCCATCATCTCTCAGACTCTGCTTAGCCTCATCATAAAAGAGGGGAAAATATGCATTTTCTATTTCAGAGGTGTAGGGAGGTCTAAGAGAAAACAATTCACTTTTCTACATCAATAGATGTAAAAACTCCCACTTGGCTGGTTGATTGTCTTTTATCTCAAAGGAGACAGTAATGACATTACTATGTTAAGAGTGCAGTATGCCCAACTGTGATGGATTAGACCATTACAAACTTGGAATGCTCTACCATGGGTTAGGAACAAATAGTATATGTTAACATTTGAGGTGGAGATGTCTTTAAATTTGCACATCTCACATGCCTTTTGAGCAATTCTTCTTTCTTTATAGAGCACAATACCTTCCTTGATGTAAACATGCCATGCTAGATGATCCTTTGCCAGCATCTTCCATGTTAGGCAATCAGTTCCAAAATTCTTCAGAGACTATGAGATTGTCTTTGTTTTGCTTCTTCTGACCACCATGTGAGTGTCTTTTTTTGTGAATTCTCCCATGAAATAGGTGTAGAAACACTTAGTTCCATTAAATAAATTATCAAAGAAACATACTTTCCTCCTTGTAATGTCCTTGATAGACCAATGAAACCACAAGGCCACAATTTTTTCTATCACAATTAAAGCAATCACACACACTCCTTGGAAGCACTGAAACAGCTATCCTTATACATACTAGAGGCAAATACAGTTCCTGTATTGATTGATCCTGTACATATCATTATATCTATATCTGCATATAATTACATAGATATCTTTATCTATATACATAATAATAGCTGCATAATTATGTGCAATTTGTAGATTTAAAGAGATATCTGATTCTCTTATGTGTTCCAGAAAAAGCATTTGAGTCCTGGTCTCTGCTGCTTGAATTTTTTCTCTGCTTTAGCACATACTCCCTCTTTCTCCTTTTTTTTTCTTTTCTTTTGTTTTTAATTCAGCCTTTCCAGCATCATGCCAACTATAAACACAGGTACTGTCAGTAAGGTGCCAGAGATAAAAAGACAAATAAAATGTTTGCATGAGCAAGCCTGTAATATTCTGAAAGGGTTTGCAATCTATGAGAGGAGAGAAATCAAAAAGGGAGGAAATTAAACAGCCTTCTTTATGCTGTAATTTATATCTTTATTTCACAAGTTTACAAACTGAAGACATTGGGAAGAAAACACAAGCCAGAAAACCTGGGCAGGAGATATCTATAACTCTGGAATCTAGAATAAAATGTGACCTCAATTGGTAAATGAGCACAATGTTATATCTACAAATCCAAAACTGCTTGAATTTTTCTATTCTTCTAACTGCTTCATGTGTATATATCTGCCTATTGTTGTTACTCAATTGTTTCAAGTGTATTCTTTATTATCTCAGCAAAGATACTACAGTGGTTTATTATTTCTTTCTTCAATACTTTCTCTCTCCTCTGTCTCTTTCTCTTCTTTCTCTCTTTTAACAATGAGAAAAGTGAAACAAACACGGTTAAGTGACTTATCCAGAGTCACACATCTAAGAAATGTCTGAGGTAAGATAGTCATACAAATAGTTAAAAGGTGCAATAAATTAAATGTCATGAGAGATTAATTAACAAAAGGCAAGTTTCTTAATTAGAAAATAGCCCCATTTGTCTGACTCATTGAGTAAGTGAAACAAATTAATGGGAGATATTAAAGAATTAGATACTTAGGTGGAGGCTAAAATATGGAGAAGCCTAAGTACCATTCTAAGTTATTTCAACTTAATTTGGTAGCCTACAGATAATAGATAAGTTTAGAGACAAAGTGGCATGACAAGTACTGACATGAAGGAAAATTAAACTGAAATGTAATAATGATAATAGCCAATATTTATCTAAGTAGCACTGTGAATAAAGTGCAGGGCCTGAAGTTATTAAGATTCATCTTCCTGAATTCAAATCTATTCTCAGATACTTCCAGCTGTGTGACCCTGGGAAAATCACTTAACCCTATTTGCCTCAGTTTCCTCATTTGAAAAATGAACAGAAGAAGGAAATGGCAAGCTGCTCCAGTGTCTTTGCCAAAGGAAAACAAAACAAAATAGCAAGCTGCTCCAGTGTCTTTGCCAAAGGAAAACAAAACAAAACAACAAATATAAAAACCCAAATGCAATCATGAAAAGTTAAACATGACTGAAAAACAACATAAACACTTTGAGGCACACACATTTATTATCTAATTTGGTCCTCACTGAAATCCCATGAGACAAAGTCTATTATTATCTCAGTTTTTTAAATAAATGATGGAGCTAAGATGGAGAGAGTAAAAATGAGGTGAGATTGGAGCTCAAGTCATTTTGGCTCCAAATTCAGTATTCTGATCATTATGCAATGCTTCCTCTTCATGCTGTGATTTCAGAAGGGTTTGGGGTTCGGAATGGAGTTGGGGAATGTAATATTGAATTTAGGATTATAAGACAAAAAAATCTTTGATCTAAAGGTAAAAGCTATTTCATTTGATTGACGAGGAAAATTAGATTCAAGACCATGAATAGACTTAACCAAAGCCCCAAAGCTATAAATTAATATATATACCTGGGCAAAAGTTGGAACCTCATTCTGCCTCAGTCTATATCCAGCACTCTTTATATGCCACACTGCCTTAAACTTTTGTAATATGCAAGATGGATTGCAGGGAAGAAATGGTATGTTAGATGTTAGATGAATTTAGGTTCATAGATTATTATCTAGATTAATAATCTAAATTATTAATAATCTAGAATAGATTATGTGTTCATAAAATAATTGATTTAGATTTGTAAGGTAGTACTGAAGCTAGTTAGTCAGCCCAAATCTCTTCTTTTATTGATAGAAGATTGGAGCCCTGAGAGAATGTGCCTTATCCAAGGTCAAATAACTAATGAATAAAGTGACATGATTTGAACCCAAATCCTCAGTTTCTAGTGGAAATCTCTTTCCACTATCCTATCTTCAGTGAACTATATAATTCATGCATATAACCCCAGTGAATTCATTAAACTTCAATTACTTATTCCAAGCAGTGTCATTTACCCACATATTTGATATTTTTCAAAGTACTTTACTTTTGACATATGATAAGTAGAAATGCCGAGCCAAGGTTCATGTTACCAAAAAAGGAGAGCAATTATATGGTTCCATAGTCTCCCCAAGTATGCATTTACTTATTGATACAGGCAGATAGAATCAAATTTAGCTTCAACAGATCTCTGGGGACTGGAAATGCAAAACCACTTTCTGCATAACGCACACTAACTGGAATTCCTGGGAAGACTTGAAAATGTCGCAGAAAGGAACCCCCACAGTAATCTCTTTCTCAGTAGTTGAAGTGACAAGGACCAGAATAATATATCAGGGAAATAATGAGCCTCACCCAAGGGCCCAGTAGGACAGAAAATAGACTGAAGCTTAATCTTTTTCCTGTTAGCACCTGCTTGGTATTTAAATTATTTCAATGAGATGGAACTTATAAAGGACAATGAGCATGATGGGGTAAACAAGACAAGAGAGCATGTGCATGCTGGGGAAATGATATTCTGGTTATAAGGTAGTACAGAGAGGTTTTCCTAAGAAGGCAGATCCAAAATAAAATAAAATACCATTAAAAAAAAGAAGTGCACATATTGTTAAATACCTGCTATGACTCTAAGGGAATATCTGTGCACTTTTTGTGTTTAACATTGAAAAGGAAAGCAGCACGTTTTTGGCACCGGGACAGTGAAGTGTATTTTTCTGTGAAAGCTAGAATTGGGTATAATCAAGAAGCAACATTGCATAGTAACTAGAGAAACAGCTATGGATCCAGGAAGATGAATAGTAGTATTTCACCTTGGACACAGTCTATATATAGGACTCAGAATAAGTCACTTAATTTCTCATTTCACCCTATGCAACTCACTAAGACAATAGACTGTAGAACAAATAGTAACTTACTTAAGCAGAATGTATTTCCTCATTGGGGTTGCCTGTACCAATGTTACTATAGATCCCATTTTAAAAAAAAAATCACAATTAAGGCAATCATTCAAATTTATCTAAACAATTGGAATAGAGATAAGTTCACATACATGCAAGTGAAATCCACAATTTCCAAACTGACCCTGTACTTGTATCTATAGATATTTACATCTATATCTTTAGTAATATTAATATCAATATTTAAATTGATACTTACATTCTTATCTACTAATATGAGCATAGTAAGAATTTAGAACTAGAATGGACCTTTCAGATAATTTTTAACCTCTTATTTTTAATTTTTTGTTCTTATATCAAATTTATTTCCCTAATAGATATAGAAAAATTTCCCTTTTCCCCTCATCCAGAAACCATTCTTTTAACAAAGATTAAAAAAGGAAAAGAAAAGAAAATCATTTGGTAAAACCAACAAAAATATTGTTTTTAATTATGAAGAAACTGAGACCCAGAGACTTGCTTAAGAAAACATGAGAGGAAATATCAAAACTAGAATTTGAAATCAGTCTCTCTGACTCTAAATTCACAATTCTTTGCACTTTTTCCTTTACCTTCCCTTTTTCTCTTCCCTCAAACATTTCTCATACATCAAGATGTCAGTATTCTTGAAAATATATCATTGAAATTTAAATGTTGGAAAGGTTTTAAGTACAGGAACATTATTGTACTTTATACTTGTTGATCTGAATACCAGCTTAACGACTTGTGAAGAGAAGAGCTATTATCTGATTGGCCACAGGCTAGTGAGCATTTGGATTGAAGAAAGTGTCTCCACATCAAATAAATTATAAATCCTTGTGTTATTGAATGAAATGGATACAAACACAACCTTGACATTGGAGTTTCTCTCTGCTGTCTTATCTTTGGATAGGGATATCACCCTGACTTCTGAAAGATTCTGAGAATAGAACACAAATAATAGATGGTCTGGTTGCATTAAATTTGTCCTTGTACTCCTAGTATTATAGCAAATAGAACATGATAAACATTTAACATATTGTATATCACAGAAGATTGATGAATACTAGTTGAAGAAGGAGCTAAGGCATGGTGAGGTTCTTAATTCATTAATAAAAGATGCATTGCTATCAATGAAATCATGATTTTTTTTAGTAGATATGCATGTGATATAGAATAATATGTGTGTGTTGTTCTTTAGTCATTTTCAATCAAATGCAACTCTGCGTGACCCATTTGGGGGCTTTCTTGACCAAAATATTAGAGTTCACCATTTCATTATCTAGCTCATTTTATAGGGTAAGTAGCTTGCCCAGATTCACATAATTATTAAGGCTAGATTTGAACTCATCTTTCTAACTCCAGATCCAACCTCTCTATTCACTGCTCTACCTTACTGCCCATATGTCTGTCTATGTACATATATAAATACATATAAATTGAATCAGTTCCTTATTTTCAGGTATTTTTAATGGACCTAATTTCTCTCTCTTTTTTTAATCTCATTACCAAACTTCTTGATCAAAGTAGTCTAAGTAAACCATATTCTTGGCTTTTTTGCTTGCTACTTATAAATGAAATGTTATGCTCCATTACTTTCATAACCTAAAAACCAGTTTGCTCATTTTATATTTCCTGTTGATACAACTTTAAAATAAGAAAATGAAATTATCTTAAATAGTTCTACGCACATCCTGTACCCAACTCGTTTACATGGCTCTTCTTTTTTACAGACCAATAAAACTCCAGATTTATTACTATTCTAGTGCATGATTTAGCACATTCTTTACAGCTTAAACTTCATCGTTATCTGCCATTCTTTGGAGTCAGCTGGAAGCATGATGAGCTTGCAACAGGCAGAATTTAGTGAGCTAGAATCACCTACTGTAATTTGCATTAGCATAGTGTACACCCCCAAGGAATAGCAGTGTGACACATGGAAAGGAATTAACAATCAATGCTTTATGGAATATAACAGAAATTACCAAATAGAAAACATTGGTTTAGAGATGACTGAAATATTTCAGGGAATATGACATCTTCATGAACAGTACTTATAATTGTAATGTACTATCCAAGATTATTCCAAGCATAAGATTGCTGCATTTGTTTGACAATATAGTGTCACAGAAAGACAAATGAGTTCAAATTCCAGTTCTAAGACATAATGTGTATAATCATAGCTAATTATCATTTAATCTCTTTGAGACATGATTTTCTCATAATATCATCATAATAATATCATGGAATAACAATATTATTATAGAGTAATATCATGGAATCATGGATCTAGAGGGAAAAAATTTCATAGAATATTTATTCATCATCCTCATTTTAAAGATGAGGAAACTGGGGCAGTGAGGTGGCACAGTGGATAGAGCACCATCCCTGAAGAGAAAACCACCTGAGTTCAAATCTAGTCTCAGACACTATGTGATCCTGAGCATGTCACTTAATCCCAATAGCCTAGGGGAAAAAAAAAAAAAAGAGGAAAGCTCTGTCTAATGGATTTGGGTGCCTTTGTCAAAATCAAAAGAAAATGTCAGAAGTAGGATTCTAAACTAGGCCTGGGTTTTGGGTACTGATTTATACTCAGTCAATTTTAGAATAACTGCTTTTTGTATTTGACCATAGTGTAGCTGATTTATAAAATACAATATTTTTGGAGTACATATCACACAGCAACATTATGAAAATCAAAGAAGTCTGGGAGAGAATTATATAAAAAACAACCAAAAGTATTGGTATTTTGATGACTAATTTATTGAAACAATTTTTTTATTTCCTATTAGAATGGACAAATGGATGTGTGTTTATTTTAATAAAAATGTTTTCCTGTTGTAGAAATGATTGAGCCTTTTGAGTCCTCAATGTATTCAGTTTCTATCATTTGTACTCCTATCATTACTAAAAATTGTGTAACTTAAAACTATTATCATAACTCTAGTGGAAGAGCAGTTTCTGATACTAATTTTTTAGCTTGAAAATTTTTTTCAACCAATCAATTTTGTTTTTCATCTCACTATATCCTTCAGCCCGAAAATTAGTGGCAGGGCAAGCTCCTTGTAAGTCATGTTCAAATATGTGTATATTTCATGTTGTATATTAGCTCATCACCTCTGTGTTAAGAATTGGTTTCCATGCTTCCTCATTGGTTTTTGGAATATTGGTTGATGATTACATTGAAGAGAGTTCTTAAATATTTCACAGTATGTTTCTTTTTTTTTGTTATAGCTTTACATTTTCAAAACATATGCATGGGCAATTTATCAACATCGACTCTTACAAAGCCTTCTGTTCCAACTTTTCCTCTCCTTCCTGTGGTATTCTCTTCTTTTATATAATATAATCGTTCTCTCTAGGAGCAGGTTTCTTGGGGAGGTTTTCTGGAGGCACCCTCAGTTTCAGTTCCGTATAATAATCATCTCAAATGCAGCCAGGTGTTAAAAGTTCAAATGTTTTATTCTCTCTTCAAAAATAGTCCAGTTAGTTTTCTTAGCGGCCTATCTCCCTCCTTGGTTCCAAGAACTCTTGCAGATTGTCTTTTGTCTCTTCCAGTTTCTGCCTCTAGCTCAACTCCGACTTTTGGCTTCTCAATCTCCAACTGACACTCCCCTCTCAATCTTTTCAACTGACTGACTGACTGAAGTTCTAAGAGCTTCTTATGTATGATCTCTTAAAGGTGTGAACCCAAAGGTTGATTCCTCCTCTGATAATGGGATTATGGGAGGTGTAAATTCACAAAGTTACAAAGTTTTATGTATCTCCTGTACTTGAGAACTCCAATGTGTGAGCCAATGTGTGAATTCTCAAAGGTGTAAACTCAAGCATTGTTTCTACCAGTACTAGTGACTTAACACCTTGTAAGGATTTGCTCTAATGTGTGAACCAATAAGCATTGTATCAATTCCATTGAGTTAACACTAGGATTCTAACACCTTCCCCCCCCCCCACCTCCCCTAGATGGCAGGTAGTCCAATACATGCTAAATATGTTAAAGTATAAGTCAAATATGATATATGTATACATATTTATTTTTATTTTTCTATTTTTGTAATAAATTTTTAATGTAGAGAATGTATTACTATGTTCCATAAAATCATAGAAATTGAGATAGGGAAGGGACATTAAAAAAAGTTCCATGTCTCTAAAAGCTAATGTTTTCTCTCCCTTTCCTTTTATTATAACTTTTTATTGACAGAACATATGCATGGGTAATATTTTACAACATTATTCCTTGCATTCATTTCTGTTCCGACTTTTCCTTTCCCTCCCTCCCCTAGATGGCAGGCAGTCTCATACATGTTAAATATGTTACAGTATATCCTAGATGCACTATATGTGTGCAGAACCATGCAGTACTCTTATTGCACAAGAAGAATTGGATTCAGAAGGTAAAAATAATCTGGGAAGAAAAAAAATGAAGCAGTTCACACTCATTTCCCAGTGTTCTTTCTCTGGGTGTATCTGATTCTTTTCATCATTGATCAATCAGAACTGAATTATATCTTCTCTTTGTCAAGAGACAAAGGATTCATCAGAATACATCCTTAGACAGTATTGTTGTTGAAGTGTATAGTGATCTCCTCCTGGTCCTACTCATTTCACACAGCATCAGTTCATGTAAGTCTTTCCAAGCCTCTCTGTATTCATACTGCTGGCCATTTCTTTTTCTTTTTTAATAATTATAACTTTTTTATTGACAGAACCCATGCCTGGGTAATTTTTTACAATATTATGCCTTGCCCTCACTTCTGTTCTGATTTTTCCCCTCCTTCCCTCCACCCCCTATAAATGTTAAATATGTCACAGTATATCCTAGATACAATATATGTGTGCAGAATCGAAGAATTCTCTTGTTGCACAGGAAGAATTGGATTCAGAAGGTAAAAATAACCCAGGAAGAAAAACAAAAATGCAAGTAGTCCACATTCGTTTCCCAGTGTTCCTTCTCTGGGTGTAGCTGTTTCTGTCCATCATTGATCAATTGAAACTGAGTTAAGTCTCTTTGTCAAAGAAATCCACTTCCATCAGAATACATCTTCGTACAGTGTCGTTGTTGAAGTATATAATGATCTCCTAATTCTACTCATTTCACTCAGCATCAGTACATGAAAGTTTCTCTAAGCCTCTCTGTATTCATCTTGCTGGACATTTCTTACAGAACAATAATATTCCATAACATTCATATACCACAATTTACTCAACCATTATCCAATTGATGGGCATCCATTTATTTTCCAGTTTCTAGCCACTACAAACAGGGTTGCCACAAACATTTTGGCACATACAGGTCCCTTTCCCTTCTTTAGTATCTCTTTGGGGTATAAGACCAGTAGTAGCACTGCTGGATCAAAGGGTATGCACAGTTTGATAACTTTTGGGGCATAATTCCAGATTGCTCTCCAGAATAGTTGGATTCGTTCACAACTCCACCAACAATGCATCAGTGTCTCAGTTTTCCCGCATCCCCTCCAACATTCACCATGTTTTTTTCCTGTCATCTTAGCCGATCTGATAGATGTGTAGTGGTATCTCAGAGTTGCCTTAATTTGCATTTCTCTGTTCAATAGTGATTTGGAACACCCTTTCATGGAGAGATAGAAGGAAAATAGGGAAAGGAAAGGGAAGTTTGGCAAGAGGGTTTGGATAAGTCATCCCACTCATTTAAACATAGAGTGGATAAATAAATCAAATCCTTGAAAAACATAATTAGTGAATTGAAAAAGATAAAGAATTCCAAAGAAAACAGAATCAGTGAATTGGAAAAAGAAAATAGCTCTCTAAATATAAAATTGGTAAAATGGAAAAAAATTCCATAGAACAAAACAACTCACTTAAAAACTCATTTGGACAATTAGAAAAAAATAAAAAAAAAGCAAATGAAAACAATAATTCATTAAAAAACGGAATTGAATGACTCAAGGAGACATGAAGAATCAGTCAAGCAAAACCAAAAAAAAAAAAAAAAAAAAAAAAGATACAATGGAAAAATGTCAAATACCTTCTTGGGAAAACAACAGACTTGGAAAATAGATCTAGAAGAGATAATCTGAGAATTATTGGACCTCCTAAAAAATATGATGAAAAAAGAGCCTAGACATTCTTTTCCAGGAAATTATCAAAGAGAACTGCCCAGATATAGAAAGAGAGGTAAAATAGACATTGAAAGAATTCATCGATCACCTACTGAAAGGGACTCTAAAATCAAAACTCCAAGAAATATACTGTCTAAATTCCAGAACTATCAGACCAAGGAAAAAATACTACAAGCAAGTAAGAAAAAAAAAATTCAAATAATAAGGATTCACAATAAGAATTACTCAGGATCTAAGAGCATCCACATTAAAAAAAATGGAAGGGTCTGAAATCTGAGCATTTTTTCCAGGGAAGAAGATGGACATTTAGTGAAATAGTTGAATTTCATCTATTTCTGATCAAAAAATTGGAACTAAACAAAAAGTTTGATCTCCTAATATAGGACTCAAGAGAAATATAAAAAGGTGAAAAGAAATCTTGGGAACTATATTTCTATTATAAATATACATAAAGAACACATGTATAATTTGTTCTAGAAACTAGAGGTGGAAAGGAAATTGTACCAGAAGAAGGGTAAAGTGGGGGTACTACATCTCACGAAGAAGCAAAAGAAACTTACTATATCTGAGGGAAAGAAGGAAGGGGGGTGAACATAGTGTATATCTTATTCTCATCAGAATTGTCTTAAAGAGAAAAAATATTAGACATATTCAATTTATGAAGAAACTTTCCCCACCTCATTGAAAAGTGGGAGGGGAAAAGTGAAAAGGGAAGGAGTAAGCTAAACAGAAGGGAATAAAGAAATTGTGAGGAAAAGGGATAAGAAAGGGAGAGGAACTCTAAAGTCGGGGAGGGATCCTAAAAAGAGAGAGCTGTGAGAGGCAAGTGGTGCTCACAAGTTTAATACTGGGGAGGAGGGGAAGAGGGAAGAAGAAGAGAAAAGCATAAGGAGAAGTTAAAAAGATGGCAAGTAATACAGAATTAATAATATGAACCATAAATGTGAATGGGGTAAACTCCCCCATAAAGTGGAAGTAGATAGCAGACTGGATTAAAAGCCAGAATCCTGCAATATGTTGTTTACAGGAAACACATCTGAAACAGGGCAATACATACAGAGTAAATGTAAAAGGCTGGAGCAGAATCTAATATGCTTCAGGGGAAGTCAAAAAAAGCAGGGGTAGCCATCCTGATCTATGATCAAGTAAAAGAAAAAACTGATCTAATTAAAAGAGATAAGGAAGGGCACCATATCATGCTAAAGGGTAGCTTAATGAAGTAATATAAATATTAAACATATATGCTCCAGCTGGTGTAGCATCTACATATTTAAAAGAGAAATTAAGGGAGCTCTAACAAGAAATAGATAGCAGAACTATAATAGTGGAAGATCTCAACCTTGCACTCTCTGAATTAGATAAATCAAACCACAAAATAAATAAGAAAGAAGTCAAAGAGGTATATAGAATAGTAGAAAAGTTAGGCATAATACATCTTTGGAGAAAACTAAATGGAGACAGAAAGGAGTACACTTTCTTTTCAGCAGTTCATGAAACTTATATAAAAATTGACCATATATTAGGACATAAAAACCTCAAATTCAAATGCAGTAAGGCAGAAATAGTAAATGCATCCTTTCCAAATTATGATGCAATGAAAATTACATTCAATAAAGAGCCAGGGGAAAATAGAACAAAACTAATTGAAAATTAAATACTCTCATATTAAAGAATGATTGGGTGAAACAGCAAATCATAGACATAATTAATAATTTCACCCAAGAAAATGACAATAATGTGATGTCATGCCAAAATGTGTGTGATGCAGCCAAAGCAGTAATAAGGGGAAATTTTATATCTCTAAAGGCCTACTTGCATAAAATAGAGAAAGAGGTCAACGAATTGAGCATGCAACTAAAAAAGCTAGAAAAGGAACAAATTAAAAAACCCCCAGTTAAACACTAAAATTGAAATTCTAAAAATAAAAGGAAAGATTAATAACATTGAAAGTTAAAAAAAAAACTATTTAATTAATAAATAAAACTAAGAGGTGGTTCTATGGAAAAACCAACAACCCCTTAGTAAATCTGATTTAAAAAAGGAAAGAGGAAAATCAAATTGTTAGTCTTAAAAATGAAAAGGGAGAACTTGCCACTAATTAAGAGGAAATTAGAGCAATAATTAGGAGGTCCTTTGCCCAACTTTATGTGAATAAATTCAATAACTTAAATGAAATGGAAGAATACCTTCAAAAATCTAGCTTGCCCAGATTAACAGAGGAAGAAGTAAATAGACTAAACAGTCCCATTTTAGAAAAAGAAATAGAACAAGATATTAATCAACTCCCTAAGGAAAAAATCCCCAGGACCAGATGGATTTACATGTGAATTCTACTAAACATTTAAAGAACAATTAACTCCAATGCTATATAAATTATTGCAAATAAATAGGAATTGAAGGAGTCCTATCAAATTCCTTTTATGCTACAGACATGGTACTGATACCTAAACTAGGTAGGTTAAAAAGAGAGAAATAAAATTATAGACCAATCTCCCTAATAAATATTGATGCAAATATCTTAAATAAAATATTAGCAAAAAGATTACAGAAAATCATCCCCAGGATAATATACTGTTACCAATTAGGATTTTTACCAAGAATGCAGGGCTGGTTAATATCAGGAAAACTATTAGCATAATTGACTATATCAATAATTAAATGAACAAAAACCATGTGATCATCTCAATAGATGCAGAAAAAGCAATTGTTAAAATCCAACATCCATTCCTAATAAAAAAAAACACTTGAGAATATAGGAATAACTGGAATTTTCTTTAAAATAGTCAGGACCATAGATTTAAAACCACTGGTAAGCATCATATGTAATGGAGATAAGCTGGAACCATTCCCAGTAAGATCAGGAGTAAAACAAGGTTGCCCAATGCTAGTTTTAGCAATAAGAGTTGAGAAAGACATTAAAGAACTAGTAGTAATAGGAAGTAATTGAAATAGTAGTAGTGAGGAAACCAAATTATCACTCTTTGCAGATGATATTATGGTATACTTAGAGAACACCAAATATTCTATTAAAAAGCTATTAGAAATAATTCACAACTTTATGAAACTTGCAGGATACAAAATAAATCCACGTAAATCTGCAGCATTTTTATACATCACCAAGAAAATCCAACAGCAAGAGATACAAAGAGAAATTCCATTCAAAATAACTGTTGACTGCATAAAATATTTAGGAATCTATCTACCAAAGGAAAGTCAGCAATTATATGAGCAAAATTACAAAACACTTTCCACACAAATAAAGTCAGATTTAAATAACTGGAAAAATATTAAATGTTCTTGGATAGGCCGAGCAAATATAATAAAGATGACAATACTCCCTAAACTAATCTATTTATTTAATGCTATATCAATCAGACTCCCAAGAAACTATTTTAATAACCTAGAAAAAATAACAACAAATTTCATATGGAATAATAAAAGGTTGAGAATCACAAGGGAATTAATGAAAAAAAAAATCAAATGAAGGTGGCCTAGCTGTGCCTGATCTAAAACTATATTATAAAGCAGCAGTCACCAAAACCATTTGGTATTGGCTGAGAAATAGATTAGTTGATCAGTGGAATAGGTTAGGTTCATAGGACAAAATAATTAATAACTGTAGCAATCTAGTGTTTGACAAACCCAAAGATCCCAAAAGGGATAAGGATTCAGTATTTGACAAAAACTGCTGGGAAAACTGGAAATTAGTATGGCATAAATTAGGCATTAGGACCCACACTCAACACCATACACCAAGATAAGATCAAAACAGATGCCTGATTTAGGCAAAAGAATGAGATTATAAATAAATTAGAGGAACATAGAATAGTTTACCTCTCAGACTTTTGGAGGAGGAATAAATTTGTGACCAAAGATGAATTAGAAATCATTATTGATCACAAAATAGAAAATTTTAATTATATCAAATTAAAAAGCCTTTATACAAACAAAAACTAATGCAAACAAGATTAGAAGGGAAGCAACAAAGTGGGAAAACATTTTTGCAGTTAAAGGTTCTGATAAAGGCCTCATTTCCAAAATATATAGAGAATTGACTCTAATTTTTAAGAAATCAAGCCATTCTCCAATTGATAAATGGTCAAAGGATATGAACAGACAATTTTCTGATGATGAAATTGAAACTATTTCCACTCATATAATAGAGTTTGCCAAATCACTATTGATCAGAGAAATGCAGAAATTAAGACAGCTCTGAGATACCCCTACATACCTGTCAGATTGGCTAAAATGGCAGGAAAAAAAATGCTGAATGTTGGAGGGGATGCAGAAAAAAGGCACACTTATGCATTGTTGGTGGAGTTGTGAACGAATCTTAACATTCTGAGAGCTGTTTGGAATTATGCCCAAAAAGTTATAAAACTGTGCATACCCTTTGATCCAGCAGAGTTACTACTGGGCTTATATCCCAAAGAGATACTAAAAAAGGGAAAGAGACTTGCATGTGCCAAAAAGTTTGTGGCAGCCCTTTTTGTAGTGGCTAGAAACTGGAAAATGAATGGATGCCCATCAATTGGAGAATGGTTGGGTAAATTGTGTTATATGAATATTATGGAATATTATTGTTCTGTAAGAAATGACCAGCAGGATGAATACAGAGAGGCTTGGAAAGACTTACATCAACTGATGACAAGTGAAATTAGCAGAACCAGAAGATCACTATATACTTCAACAACGATAATGTATGAGGATGTATTCTGATGGAAGAGGCTATCTTTGACAAAGAGAAGAACTAATTAAATTCCAGTTGATCAATAATGGACAGAATCATCTACACCCAGAGAAGGAACACTGGGAAATTAGTGTAAACTGTTTGCTTTGTTGTTTTCTTCCCAGGTTATTTTTACCTTCTGAATCCAATTCTTCTTGTGCAACAAGAGACCTCTTCGGTTCTGCACACATATAAGCTACAGGAGATTTCAGCTTTCATAAAATTCATTTTATGTTCCTTGTATGGAAATGTTTATCTGCTGGTATTTGTCAAGTTCATAATAAAAGAAAAAATTAAGGGGAAAAGAAAGTTAGAAGGATCCTAGTCCAACCTATATACAAAAGGAATGACCCCTGTGACATATTTGAAAAGTGATTCTCCAGTCTCTGCTTGAATACCTCCATATGACTGTATCTCTAAGAAACCTGTTCCACTTTTGGGAATCATCAATTAACAAAAGGTTTTCCATAAATACAAAAAAAAAGAGAAGGGGCTCACCAAATGGGAGAAGAAAGTCAAAGGAGTTGAGGAAACTTCCAGTTAATTAGCAACTGGGGAATATTGGAAAAATTTGGAGAGTTAGAAGCAGAGAAAGAAAAATTTTTTAAAATCACAAAACAAACAAGAACAAAATAATCTTCTCCTTTCTGCTTTCTTTTTTTTTTATAACTTTTTATTGACAGAACCCATGCCTGGGTAATTTTTTTACATTATCCCTTGCACTCACTTCTATTCCGACTTTTCCCCTCCCTCCTTTCACCCCCTCCCCCAGATGGCAGATGGTCCTGTACATGTTGAATATGCCACTATATATCCTAGATACAATATATGTGTGCAGAACCGAACAGTTCTCTTGTTGCACAGGAAGAATTGGATTCTGAAAGTAAAAAATAGCCTGGGAAAAAAATAATGCAAACAGTTTACATTAATTTCCCAGTGTTCTTTCTTTGAGCATAGCTGCTTCTGTCCATCCTTGATCAATTGAAACTGAGTTAGATCTCTTTGTCAAAGAAATCCACTTCCATCAGAATACATTCTCAAACAGTATTGTTCTGCTTTCAATTCTATAGATTTTGCCCCATATCTGGTCACCTGGCTTCTTATCCTGAATGTATCCTCAGCTTCTATGGCCTTCTCACTCAAAGTTGTAGATTTAATTATAAAGATAGACAAAAAAGGTCATTTAAAACATAGGATTTTCTCTATTCAAAATAATTTTTAAAATGATGGAAACCAAATATTTTTGTAACTTTATGAACTGTCTTAATTAGTAAACTGATTCAAATAAATATATTGATTCTGTTGTAATTGGAACAATATTTACTGAATAGATTTGGACACATTTACATTGTCTGCATCATTTCCTGGAGCTACCTGATTATAATATTCTAATATTTCTTTCTGTCTTTCTGTATCTCTATCTCTTTTTATCTATCTGTCTCTCTTTTACATATATTTACATACCTTCAACTACTGTATAAAGAATTGACTATAATCTTGTAAATGTTCCTGTCACTAAGCAATAGTTTAAAGTTTGAGCTACTCAGAATAAAGTTAACATCAAGATAATTACAAAACACATTGGGTTAATTTCTTAGTGGGAGGATCAAAAGCTTGACTTTGAAAACTGCTATTTTTCATTACCATTTTCTAGAATTTTTCCCATTATAACAGAACATGGCAATTACTTTCAACCTTGAATTGTCTATGAAATAACTACTCCAAAGTACTTTTTTTCCTTCAAGCTTAATTTGTTTTTTAGTATATAATTTGTGATACATTATAGAGACTATCATACTGTCTATGGGGTTTTCTTGGCAAGGATACTGGGGTGCTTTGCTTTTTCATTCTCCAAAGGATCAAGGCAAACACGCTACTAAAACAGGTAACTATGTGGCTCAGCAGAGAGAGCAATGGAGTCCTCTTTCTCAGTTCAAATTTGATTTCAAACAGTTACTAGCCATGTAACTTTGAGCAGGTCATTTAATGCTGTTTGTCTCAGTTGTTAAATGAACTGGAGAAGGGAATGGCAAACCTTGTCAGTATTTCCTGTCCCCTTCAAAAAAAAAAAAAAAAAAAAAAAAAAACCCTTCCTAAATGGGTTCAAAAAAGAATCAGACACACCTGGAAAATGACTTAACACTACTAAATATACTAATCATTTAAAACTTAATGATTCTCGGGCGGAGCCAAGATGGCGAAGAAGACACACGTGGCTTTCTAAGCTCTTCCCTTACCCTCTTTATCAATATTATATCGAGCCTCAAAAATGTCTTGATCAAAGAAAGATAAGACGAAACAACCCCAGCCCAAGAAAATTCAGTCTGCCAAAAAGGTTGGTTCCCAGGGGAATCAGACAGACTGGGAGAGAAATTGCCCTGAGGAGAGCGCCAAACCAAAGTAAAGCACAGATCTCAACAAGCGAGCCCCAACCCCCATGGGGCTTTCCGGGGGGATCCTGCACGCAGGAGGAGGCCCGGGTTAGCCTAACTGCCCAGTGGGGAGCCTTTGGGGGCCAAGGGCTTTTCCAGAGCCGAGACGGGAGACATCAGAGTTTGGCCCCCGTCAGCCACACTACAGTCCCACAAGAGGCTCTGGCCTGGGCAGTGACACTACCCCCTTTAGTCTCTATCCGGGCAATAGTAACCCACACAGCCCAACTGGGCACATTGATAGCTCAGCCGGTGAATCCACTTCCTGTTGGGGAAGGGAAAACCCCACCGAGCATCCCATACTGGAGTGAAATCAGTTTACATCTCCCTGCCTGCAGAGGAAGTGGTAACCCCTTGCCTAGAGAACAAACCCCAAAGGTTTTAAAACATGAATAAAAAAGATGAAAAGAACATTGACAGCTTCCATGCAGAAAAAAGAGGTCAGCAAACCAAGAGACCTCAAAAGCAAAATGCATGACGTCCTCCTTACATGATGCTCCCATAGAAGAGACCATTAAAAAGTCTCAAAAGAGAAGAAGAAAAAAAAGGAAAGAGAAGCCTTTAAAGAGAGCAAAACTTCCTGAAATACAATTGAAAAAGTAAAAAATCTCAGGAAAGTAAGAATTGTGAATTTGAAAAAAATAAAGAATTCACTAGAAAGTAGGATTTTGAATTGAAAAAGACAAAAGAACTCGAAGAAAGTAGGATCTGTGAATTGAAAAGACAAAGAACAGCAAGAAAGTAGGATTTGGAATTGAAAAAAATAATTACTAAAAAAAAATTAGGAAATGGAAAGTTCCAAGACCAAAACAAAATTTAAAAAACCAATTGAATATACAGAAAGAAGTAAAAAAGCTAATGAAGAAAATAATTTTTAAAAAATTAGAACTGAACAATAGAAACTAATGATTCATTGAGACAGCAAGAATCAGTCAACAAAACAAAAAATAAAACTGGAAAAAAAACATGAATTATCTACTTGCAAAAAACGACAGACTTAAAATAGATCTAGGAGAGATAATCAAGGATTATTGGACTTTCCAAAACTATGATGAAAAAAAAGAGCCAAATATATTTTACAAGAAATCATCAAAGAGAACTGCCCAGATGTAATAGAATCAGAAGGTAAAAAGGCATTGAAAGAATTATTGAACACCTTCTGAAAGAAACCCTAAAATAAAACCCCAAGGAATATTTCAAATTTCAGAACAAGATTAAGGAAAAATTTTACAAGAAGCCAAAAAAACCATTTAAATACCGAGGTCAAATAAGGACCCCGATCCGCTCTACATTAAAGGAAAAAGGCCTGAATATGATATTCAAAGGCACAAGAACTTGGGATGCAGCCAAGAATAAACACCCAGTGTGGTTTTCTTCCAGGGAAGAAGATGGAATTTAAGGAAACAAAATGAATTTATTTGTTTCAAGAAAAACCAGACCTAAACAAAAATTTGATTCCAAGCATAGAACCCAAGAGAGAGAAAAAGGTAAAATAACCTTGAGAATTGTATTTTGTGTGGATATACAAAAGACTACAGTTAAATTTGATTTACATATAAATAAAAAAGGGAAGTAGATATGGAAAAGGGTGTGGCAAAAAAAAAAAAGGTGGGGGGAGGAATAAAAGAGGGCCCATCCCAGAAGAGGCAAAGGAAACTTATCAATTCTGAGGGAATTTTAGAGAGGGGAGGAACTTTGGTGAATCTTACCTCACAGAGTTGGCTCAAAGAAAAAAATTGAATTTGTTTTGGAAAATTCTCCCATTAAAAACGGGGAGGAAAAAAAAGAAAAAGAGTTAAGGGAAGGAAAAAAGGGGACCCAAAGGGGGGGAGGGGGATTTAAAAGAGGGTAAGCATCGTGATCAAAAGGGGTACATAAGTTTAAAAGGGGAAAGAGGGTTGGAGGAAAGAATAAGTCAAGCAAAATCTGGGGTTATTAGAAGGGAAAAACAGATTTAGTAATTTAATAAAATGTAATGGGAAACTCCCCATTCACAAAAGAGGAGGCAGATAGGACTGGATCAAAAGTCAGAACCCTTTAAAATATGTTTTTTAAAGAAACACATTTAAAGCAGGGATAATATAGAGTAAAGGTAAACTGGAGCAAAATCATTATGCTTCAGGTGAAGAAAAAGGGGGCCATCCCATTCAGACGGAAGTAAAATTGATCAATTAAAAGATAAGGAAGGAAACTAATCCTGCTAAAGGGAGATAAACAAGAAGCAAATCAATATTAAAAAATATATGACCAAGTGGTAGGCAATTCCAAAGGAGAAGTTAAAGGGGCAAGAAGAAATAGACAAAAACTGTAAAGTAGGAGATCCAACCTTGACCTGAATTAGACAAACAAACCACAAAACAAATAAGAAAGAAATTAAAGAAGTAAAAGAATATTAGAAAATTAGGATGTTGGGATTTAGAAATTGAATGGATAGAAGGGGAAATACTTTTTCCCAAAGTTCATGGAACCTATTCAAAAATTGACCATATTTAGGACAAAAGACCTCAAAAATTAAATGCAAGAAAGAGAAATAGTAAATGCTTTTTTCAGATCATGATGAAAAAAACTAATTCAACAAAAAAATTAGGGGAAAAGACCAAAAAGTAATTGGAAACTAAAAATTATCTTAAAGAATATTTGAAGAGCAAAAGATACAAAATTTCACCAAGATAATGACAATGATGAGCCTTTTTTGTGGGATGCGCCAAAGGGGTAAAAGAGGGAATTTTATATCCTTGAGGCATTGAATAAAACAGAAAAGAAAAGATTAATGAATTGGCCAACAAAAAAAAAAAGACCAAATTAAAACCCCAATCAAATACTAAATTGGAAATTTAAAATTAAAAGGAGAAATTAAAATATTGAAAGTAAAAATCTATTGAACTAATTAATAAAACTAAGAGTTTTCCAGAAAAGCCAATAAAATAGATAAGCCTTGGAAATCTGATTAGAAAAGGAGGAGGAAAATGAAATTAGATTAAAATGAAAAGGGAGAACTTTCCACCAAGGAAGAGGAAATTAGAAAATAATAAGGAATTATTTTGCTCAACTTTTGCCAATAAATTTGATAACCTAAGGAAATGGATGACTACCTCCAAAAAATAAGACTTCCAGATAATAGAGGAGGAAAATTTTTTGAATAGTCCCATTTAGAAAAAGAAAAGAACAGGCAATTAAACAATCCCAAGAAAACCCCAGGACCAGATGGATTTTAATGAATTTTACAAACATTTAAAGAAAAATTTTCCCAACAAAAATTATTTAAAATAGGGAATGAAGGAGTCCTACCAAACCCTTCATGACACAGACATTAATTGATACCTAAACCAGGTAGGGCTGAAAAGAGAAAGAAAATTATAGACCAATCTCCCACGAATTTATTAAAATCTTAAATAAGATATTAGAAAAGACTACAGAAAATCATCCCAAGATAATTAATAGATAAGAGGATTTTATACCAGAATGCAGGTTTAAATTAAAAATATAAAAAATTTATTAATAAACCAAAAAAAAACCATATGATCATCCAATGATGCAAAAAGCATTTATAAAATCCAAAATCCATTCCTTTAAAAAACACTTGAATATAGGAAAAAATGGATTTTCCTAAAATAATCAGCACTATTTAAAAACCATGGGTAACATATAGGAGACAAACCAACCATTCCCCAATAAGATTGAGGAAACAAGGTTCCCACCATCCCTTACTTTTTTTGTATTAGAAACGCTAGTTAGAATAAGAGCTGAAAAAGAGATTAAAGGAATAAGAATAGGCAATGAGGAAGCCAATTATACTCTTGCCGATGAATATGGATACTTAGAAACCCCAGAGATTCTGCTAAAAAGTTATTAGAAATAATCCAAACTTTAAAAGTTGTTTTAAAAAAACCCAATAAGTCATCAGATTTTATATATACTAAAAAACCAACAGTCAGAGTTAAAAGAGAAATTCCATTTAAAGTAATATGATAATAAAAATATTTAGGAATCTATCTAAGGGAAAACGAAACTTTATGAGCAAAATTACAGACCACTTTCACACAAATTGTCTGATCTAACCAAATTTGAAAAATTTAATGCCTTTGGATAGGGCGAGCAAATAATAAAGAGACAAAAAAACTAACATTTATTTAGCGCATACCAACAGACTCCCAAAAAACTATTTTAATGACCTGAAAAATAACAAAAAGTTCATATGGAAAACAAAACAAGAATTTCAAGGGAATTAATGAAAAAAATCAAATGATGGTGGCTTACTGAAGATCTAAAATTAATTAAGAGCAGCAGTTCCAAAACATTTGGATTGGCTAAGGAAAATTAGTTGATCAGTGGAATAGATTAGGTTCAAATAAAACACAACAAATATAGCAACCTAGTTCTTTGACAAACCCAAAGATCCCAGCTTTTGGGATAAGAACCCACTGTTTGATAAAAATTGAAAAATTAAACTAATAGGCAGAAATAGGCATTGATCCATACTTAACGCCCGACACCAAGATAAGGTCAAATGGGTTCATGACCCAGGCAGAATGAAACATTAATAAATTGAGGAACATGGAAGTTTACATCTCAGACCTTTGGGAAGGGGGTCTTTAGACCAAAGCAGAACTAGAATCATTATGACCACAAAAAGAAAAATTTTGAAACCAACTGAAAAGTTTTTGACAAAAAATTAAGCAGAAAGATTAGAGGGAAGCAATAAACTGGGAAAAAATTTTTTACAGTCAAAGGTTCTGATAAAGGCCCCATTTCCAAAATATATAGAGAATTAACCAATTTATAAAAAATCAAATTCTCCAATTGAAAATGGTCAAAGGATATGAACAGACAATTTAGATGAAGAAATTGAAACTATTTCTACTTGAAAAGATGCCCGTCATTATTAATCAGGAAAAAAAAGACAACTCTAAGATACTACCCACACACCGTCGATTGGCTAAAATGAAGGAAAAAAATAATGATGATTGTTGGAGGGGATGGGGAAACTGGGAATTGATTCATTGTTGGTGGAGTTGTGAACAATCCAACCATTTTGGAGAGAGTTTAACATCCAAAAGTTTCAACCGCACCCTTTGATCCAGAGTGCTACTGGGATTATATCCCAAAGATTATAAAGAAGGAAAGGACCATGTGCACGAATGTTTGTGGCAGCCCTTTTGTAGTGGCTAGAAACTGAAACGAATGGATGTCCACAGTTGAGAATTTGAATAAATTGGGTATATGAAAATTTGGAATATTACTGTTCTGTAAGAAATGACCAACAGGATGATTTCAGAAAGGCCTGAGAGACTTAATTAATGATGCTGAGTGAAATGAGCAGGAACAGGAGATCATTATAACTTAACAATATGATGATGACCAGTTCGATGGATCAGGCCATCCCAGCAACAAGACAACCAAATCATTTCTAATGGAGGTAATGAACTGAACATATACCCAAAAAGAACTCTGGGGGATGACTAAAACCATTACATTAAATTCTAATCCTTATTTATGCACACCTGCATTTTTGATTTTTCCCAAGCAATTGTACAAATTTTCAGAGTCTGATTCTTTTGTACAGCAAAATAATGTTTTTTATGTAATTTTATTATGTACAAGTTATATTTAAATATTTAACATTATTCATCCTGCCATTTAGGGAGGTGGGGGGTAAGAGGGAAAATTGGAAAAGAGGTTTGGCAATTTTATGCTGTAAAGTTCCCATGTATATATCCTGTAAATAAAAATTAAAAAAAAAAAAAATCATCAAAACATAAAAACAAAAAAAAAAAAAAATAAATAAAAAAAAAAAAAAAAAAAAAAAAAAAAAAAAAAAAAAAAAAAAAAGAGTAATAAGGGGGAAGGGAAAAGACCAAAGGGGGGAGGAGGGAAAAAGAGGGTAAGCACGCAAAAGGGGGAATAAGTTTAAAAGGGGGAAAGAGGGGTTGGGAGGAGGCAAGAATAAGTCAAACAACTGGGTTATTAGGGATGGTAGGAAATAGATTTATAATTTAATTATAAATGGGAATGATGAACTCCCATTCACATAAAGAGGAGGCAGATAGGACTGGATCAAAAGTCAGAACCCACAAATGTTGTTTAAAAAAGAAACACATTTAAAGCAGGGAGATACAAAGAAAAGAAAAGGTGGAGAAAACTATTATGTCGGTGAGTCAAAAAGTAGGGTAGCCATCCATCTCAGATCACAGAAGTAAAAAATTGATCTAATTAAAAGATAAGGAAGGAACACATCCGTAAAGGGTGAAAACAACGAAGAACAATATTAAACAAACAAACGTTATGGGCATCCAACTTCCTAAAGGAGAAGTTAAGAAAGTGGAAGAAAAATAGACAACAAACGTAATAGTAGGAGATCCAACCTTGCACCTCAGAATTGACAAACAAACCACAAAACAAATAAGAAAGAAATTAAAGAAGAAATGAATAAGAAAATTAAGGGAACTTTGGAGAAAATTGAATGAATAAAAAAATACTTTCCCCAGCAGTTCAGAACTTATTTTAAAATTACCAATTTAGGAATAAAGACCCTTAAATTAAATGCGAAACAGAAATGAAATGCTTTCGATCAAATGCAAAAAACCATTCAACAAAAGTTAGGGGAAAAGGACCAAAAAGTAATTGAAACTAAAAACATCTTTAAAATATTAAGAGCAAATTATAGATACAATTAATAATTTCACTAAGATAATGACAATGATGAGACGCTTACCAAAATTTTGGGGATGCGCCAAAGTGGTAATAAAGGAATTTTTATTCCAGAGGTTAGAATAAAACAGAAAAAGAAAAGATTAATGAATATTAATAAAAAAAACTAAAAAAGACCAAATTAAAACCCCAATCAAATACTAAATTGGAAAAAAATTAAAAGGAGAAATTAAAAATATTGAAAGAAAAAAACATTAACAATTAATAAAACTAAGAGTTGGTCATGAAAAAATAAAATAAATAGATAAATTTTAGAAACGATTAGAAAAAGGAGGGAGGAAAATGAAAATAGTTTTAAAAAATTAAAAGGAGAACTTTCCAGCAATGAAGAGGAAATTAGAGAAATAATAAGGATTATTTTGCTCAAATTTTAAAAATTTGATAACCTAAGGAAATGGATGAGTTCCTTTCAAAAATAACTTCCCAGACTAAAGGGAGGAAGTAAATTCAAAATAGTCCCATTTTAGAAAAAGAAATGAAAAATTAAACAACTCCCTAAGAAAAAACCCCAGGACCAGATGGATTTATGAAATTTTCCAAACATTTAAAGAAAAGGCCCCAATGCTATAAAAATTATTTGATAAAAAAATGAAGGAACCTACCAAACCCTTCTATGACAGACATGGTACGATACCTAAACCAGGATAAAACAGAGAAAGAAAATTATAACCAATTCCCACGAATATTGATTAAAATCTTAAATAAGATATTAGCAAAAGTACAGAAAACATTCCAGGATAATACACTATGATCGAGGATTTATACCAGGAATGCAGGGGCTGGTTAATATTAGGAAAACTATCAATATAATTGCCATGAATAACCAAATTAACAAAACCATAGATCATCTCAATAGATGGAAAAAATTTACAAAACCAACATCCATTCCTATTAAAAAACACTTGAGAGTATGGAAAAATGGACTTTTCCTTTAAAATAATCAGCAATCATTTAAAACCATCAGTAAGCATCATATGGGAACAAATCCCATTCAAAAGATCTGGAGGAAAAGTCCACATCACCTTTATTTAATTTGTATTAGATAACTAGTTTTTGGGCAAAAGATTGAGAAAGGTTAAAGGAATAAGAAAAATGAGGAAACCAAATTTAACTTTGCCATGAAGATGGTATACTTAGAGAACCCCAGAATTCTACTAAAAAGTTATTAGAAATAATCCAAATCAGCAAAGTTTTTATAAAATAAACCCACATAAGTCATCAATTCTTAAATATAAAAATCCAACAGTCCAAGAAAAAGAAATTCCATTTGTTTTAAATAAAAATTTAAATCAAAGGGAAAATAAAACTTTATGAAAATTTTCACCAAAATTAAGGATCTAACCCATTGAAAATTAAATGCTTTGATAGGGGTGAGAAATATAAAAAGATAACCAAACTAATTATTTAAGCTATACCAATAATCCCAAAACATTTTAAGACCTAGAAAATAACAACAAAGTTCATATGGAAAACAAAAGGTTTGGGAATTTTGGGAATTAATGAAAAAAACTGAAGGTGGCTTATGTACCCAGATCTAAAATTTTTATACAGCAGGTTACCAAAACATTTGGGATTGGCTAAGGAAAGATTAGTTGACGTGGAATGATTAGGTTTAAGGGACAAACAGCAACAAATATAGAACCTCTCTTTGGATAAACCCAAAGATCCCAGCTTTTTAAGAAATACGTTTGATAAAATTGCTGGGAAAATTGGAAACTAATATAAGAAACAGTATTGATCCAACTTTAACAGCACCAAGATAAGGTCAAAATGGGTCTTGACCTAGAAAAGAATGAAATTATTAATAAAAGGGAACAGGATAGTTTACCTTCAGACCTGTGGAAGGTGAAGGCCCTTTAGACCAAAGCAGAACTCAGATCATTACTGATCACAAAATAGAAAATTTTGATTAAACAAACTGAAAAGTTTTTTGTGAAACAAAACTAATGCAGAAAGATTAGAAGGGGCAAAAAACTGGGAAAAATATTTTACGGTCAAAGGTTCTGATAAAGGTTTCTTTCCTATATGAGAATTAACTAAAAAAAAGTCGTTTATTTCCAATTGATAAATGGCAAAGGATAGAACAGAAATTTAGATGAAGAAATTGAAACTATTTTATATATGCAAAGATGCTCCAAGTCATTTTAATCGAGAAATGCAAATTAAGACAACTTAAGATACCACACACCCCATTGGCTAAGATGACAGGAAAAAATAATGATGATTGTTGGAGGGGATGGGGAAAACTGGGAATTGATGCATTGTTGGTGGAGTTTGGAACATTCCAACCATTTTGGAGAGAGTTTGAACTATGCCAAAAAGTTATCAAACTGTTCATATTTGATCCAGCAGTTTACTACTGGAATTATATACCAAAGGTTAAAAGAAGGAAAGGGACCATGTGCACAAGTTTTTAGCCCTTTTTTAGTGGTAAAACTGGAAACTGAATGGAGTCCATAGTTGGAGAATGGTGAATAAATTTGGTATATGAATATTAGGAATATTAGTGTTCTGTAAGAAATGACCAACAGCATGATTTCAGAAAGGCCTAAGGGAACTTACACGAACTGATGTTTATGAAATGAGGGACCAGGAGATCATTATTACCAACAACAAACTATATGATACCAGTTCTGATGGACCAGGCCATCCTCAGAAACCAGATCAACCAAACTTTCCAATGGAGCAGTAATGAACTGAACCAGCATGCCCAGAAAAAGAACTTTGGGAGATGATAAAACCATTACATTAATTTAACCCTATTTATAATCCTATTTTTGATTTCTTCAAAGCCAATATTTTGAGTCTGATTCTTTTTTTACAGCAAATAACATTTTGGTCATGTTACTTATTGTGTATCTAATTTATATTTTAAATATTTAACATCTATTCATCCTGCCATCTAGGGTAGGGGGGGGGGAAAGAAAAAATTGGAACAAGAGGTTTGGCAATTAATGCTGTAAAGTTACCCATGATATTCCTTAAATAAAAAAAAAAAAAAAAAAAAACTTAATGATTCTCTCTGTAAGTATTATATAATAGGGAAAGGACTAGAATTAAGGTCATAAGGAACTTAGGTTCAAATCCTGTTCCAATACTTACACCTTATGATAAACCCCGCCGTTGTGAAGATGTATCTGTATTCAACAACGATTCTTCTCTTAATCAACAAGATCAATTATGATCAATTTCTGTAAATGTTCAAAGTATTAAATGGCAATTGCTATTATCATTATTATTATTATAAATAATCATAATTTATGAAAATTGTGATTGTTTTTGCTTCTCAATAGTTTCAGTCATGTCATATCCCTTTTAGTCTCTTTATAATCCCATTTGGGATTTTCTTGGCAGATATACTGGTTTGCCATTTTTCCCAGCCTATTTTAGAATGAGGAAACTAAAAAGTTGTAATTTCCCAGGGCACAAGCTAGTAAATGTTTGAGGAGGATTTGGGAAAGAAGATGGCTTTAACCATTCTATCTTCTGAGGCATTTACTGCCCCTAAAATATATGTTCATATAGATAATCTACAAATTCTATGTTCTTTCATCTATGAACTGAAGACAGCAACTGATGCATCTTAGATGTTTCTGTTAAATTCTATTGTAAAAATATCATTTAAAAATGATAAATGATATATAGGGCACCCCATTTAATGAATTAGTAATTAATAATTGCTGATAATAGTAAGTAATATGAATAACTATAATAATGGTAACCATAATAACAATAGATAGCATTTATCCAATAGTTTAAATTCTGTGAAGCTCTTTACAAATATTATCTCATTTGATTCTCACAATAAATTTGTAGGTAAAAAGTATAAATATCCAAATTAAAAATTACATGACTTGATGAATCACAAGTTGGAAAAGTCTGAAAAAAAATAAACCAGCCTTCCATTTAAACCTATTTTATTAACTACTCCATGAAGAAATATCATAATGTTCAAACTAAATCTTGTCAGGCAAACATGAAATTGCAATATTGGGTTCAAAACTTGTTGTTAATTATTATTTATAGAAAATATTTGCACCCTGGGAACCAATTTAGTACTTTATGAAGTTGCAAAGTTAATTTTTAATGTTGTCCCGATGTCACCAACAAGTTGTACAAATCAGAAAATTGATTTTTTAATCACTTGAAACAATTGGTTTTGGGAGAGAAAAGGCCGAAAGGGGAATTGAAATATTTTTTTTTTGCTTTGTATTTACAAGATGTATGGGTAATTTTACAGCATTGAAAGCCAAACATTTTGTTCCAATTTTACCCTCCTTCTAGAGGGGATGACCAATACATGTTAAAATATTAAAGTATAAATTAATACAAAATAAAAAACAGAAAAACCATTATTATGGGTACAAAAGAATCAGACTCAAATATTGTACAATTAGCCTTGAAAAAAAAAAAATGCAGGAGGCAAAAATAGGGATTAATTAATGTAAGGTTCTTGTTCCTCCAGAGTTCTTTCTGCTGGGTGTAGCTGGTTTAGTTATTACTGCCCATTGCAACTGATTTGGTTATCCTTTTGAAGATGGCGGGTCCATCAGAAATGATATCATATAGTATTTTTTGTTGGTATAAAGATCTTCTGGCCCCCTGTTATTTCACTCAGATCAGTTCATGTAAGTCTCCAGGCCTTTCTGAAATCACCTTTGTTTCATTTATTAGGAACAATAATTTCAAATATTCATATACCACAATTTATTCAATTCTCCAATGGGATCTACCAGTTTCTGGGCCATCAAAGAGGGTGCTAAAAATTCCTGACAACAGGTCCCTTTCCTTTTTAAAATCTTTGGGATATAAACCAGTAGTAACCTTGGGAAAAGGGGCACAGTTTGATAGGTTTTGAATAGTTCCAAATTGTTTTCCAAATGGCTGATGTATTCACAACCCACCAAAAAAGTATACCAGTTTTACCCACATGCCTCCAAATTCCGATTATCTTTCCCGTCATTCAGCCAATATGATAGGGTGTAGGGTATTCAGAGTTTTTAATTTGCATTTTCTGATTAAAATGATTTAAAATTTTCATATGGCCCTAGTTTTTTAATTTTTTGTCTGAGAATTGTCTGTTCATATCCTTTAACCATTTATCAGTTGGAATGGTTGATTTCATAAATTAGAGCTTTTATATATTTTGGAAATGAGGCCTTTATGAACCTTTGACTGTAAAAAATGTTTTCCCAGTTTATTGCTCCATTCTATTTTGTCACATTAGTTTTGTTTGTAAAAACTTTTCAATTTGATAATAAATTTTCTATTTTGTGATCAATTATGATCGCACTTTTTTGGTCATAAATTTTCCTTTCCACAGATCTGAGAGGTAAACATCGTGTCTCTAATTTATTTATAATTCCATTCTTAGCCCAGGTCAGAACCTTTTTGACCTTTTCTTGGTATACGGTGTTATTAATGCCCAGTTTTCATACTGTTTCCAATTTTCCCGAATTTTTTGTGAGTTTTATCCCAAAGTTGGGATTTTGTTTGTAAAACTAGAGTTTAATTTATTGATGGTTTGTCCTTTGAACCAAACCTATTCATGATCAATTGATCATTTCAGCCAATACCAACTGGTTTTGGTAAGCTGCTTTATAATATAAGTTTTGATCAGGTAGCTAGGCCACCTTCATTTAAATTTTTTTTTCATTAATTTTGAAATTTTGACCTTTTGTTCTTTTCATGGAATTTTTGTTGTTATTTTTTCTAGGTTATTAAAATATTTCTTGGGAGTCTGATTGGTTAATTAAATAAATAGATTAATTTAGGTGGGTTGTCATTTTATTTAATTTGCTACCAACAAGGATTTAATATTTTTCCAATTGGTTAGATCAGACTTAATTTGTGTGGAAAGTGTTTTGTAGTTTTGCTCATAAAGTTTCTGGTTTTCCCTTGGCAGATAGATTCCTAAGGATTTTGTACTATCAATAGTTACTTTAGTTTTTTTTTTTTTTTTTAATGATTGTAAGACATTTATTTATAATAAAATGAAAATCATCAAAAAAAAAAAAAAGCAAAGGCCTTACTGACTTTTTTCTTGTGGAGCCACCACTCTGACTGTCTCAATTATCCTTTTTTTTATTTTTTTTATTTTATTATGCCTTTTTATTTACAAGTTTAGCGGGAACTTTACAATTAAAACAAACCCTTGTTCAATTTTTCACCTCTTACCTCCCACCCCCTCCCCCAGATGGCAGGATGACCAGTAGATGTTAAATATATTAATAGATAATATCGAGAAAATAATAAATAAAGAATACTCATAATAAATTTATCAATTAAAATTTCAAAACTTTTTTTATCATTTGTTTATTTTTTTTTTTCTTTTTTTTTTAATAGCCTTTATTTTAAGGTTATATGTATAGGTAACTGTCAAATTAAAATTCCAAACCTTGTTCCATTTTTCACCTCTTAACCCCTTCCCCAAATGGCAGGATGACCAAAAGATGTTAAATATATTAAAATAAATTAGATACACAATTAAATACATGACCAAACCTTATTTTGGCAAAAAGAATCAGACTTGAAAATTGTACAATTAGCTTGTGAAGGAAATGAAAAAATGCAGGGCATAAATAAGGGGATTGGGAATTTGAATGGTTTTTAGTCATCTCCCAGAGTTCTTTTTCCCTGAGCTGGTTCAGTTATTTGCTCCATTGGAAATGACTTGGTTGATCTGTTGTTGAGGGAGGCCAGGTCCACGAACTGGTCACCATATGTATTGTTGTTGAAGTATATAATGATCTCCTGGTCCTGCCTATTTCACCCATCAGTTGGGTAAGTCTCTAGGCATTTCTGAAATCATCCCATTTCTTCAGAACAAAATAGTCCATAATATTCAAACCACAATTTATTATCCATTTCCAACTGATGGGACCAGGTTCCAGTTTTCAGCCACCATAAAGAGGGCTGGCAAAATTCAAAAAACAGGTCCTTTCCTTCTTTATGATCTCTTTAAATAAGCCCAATAGTAACACTGGACAAAGGTATGCCAGTTTGAAACTTATTGAGCAAGTTCCAAACTCCCCCGAATGGTTAGATTTGTTCACAATTACCAACAAACATCAATGTCCCAATTTTCCCAATCCCTCCAACAATCATTTTTACTTTTTCCGTCATCAGCCAATCTGACAGGTGTGTGGTATCTTGGTTGCTTAATTTCTTTGATTAATGATGACTTGGAGCATTTTTCATATGACTAGAAATAGTTTCAGTTTCTTCATCTGAGAATTGTTTGTTCATATCCTTTTACCATTTATAATTGGAATGGTTGATTTTTTTAAAATTAGAGTTAATTTTCATATTTTTGGAAAGAGGCTTTATCAGAACCTTTATTTGTAAAAATATTTTCCAGTTTATTGTTCCCTTTATCTTGTCTGCTTGTTTTGTTTTGTCCAAAACTTTTCAGTTTGGTATAATCAAAATTTTCCATTGTGTGATCAGTAATATCTCAGTTCTTCTTGGTCAAAAACCTTCCCTTCCAAGGACTGAGAGGAAACATCCTGTGTTCCCTCTAATTTATTAATAATTTATTCTTTATGCTTAGGCATGGCCCATTTTGACCTTTTTTTGTGTAAGGTTATGGTTCAATGCCTAGTCTGCCACATTGTTTCAATTTTCCCACAATTTTGCAAAAAAAGTTCTTATCCCGCTGGGGGTCTTTGGGTTTTCAAAGACTAGACTATAGTTGTTTATTGTTTTGTCCTTTGAACCAACCTATTCCACTGATCAACTAATCTATTCATAGCCAATACCAAATAGTTTTGGAATTGCTCATAATATAATTTAGATCTGGTACAGCTGCCACCTTCATTTGATTTTTTTTTTCATTAATTTTTTGAAATTTTTGAGCTTTTGTTTTCCAAGAATTTTTTTTTTTTTTCTAGGTCATTAAAATAGTTTTTTAATCGATTTATAGGCCCAAAAAATAGATTAGTTAGGTAATATTGCCTTATTAATTTTGTCCCTTTATCCAAGACATTTTATTTTCCAATTGGTTAGATAAACTTAAGTGAAAAGTTCTGTAAGTTTGCTCAAAAGTTTTATTTTCCCTTGGCAGATAGATTCCCAAATATTTTATATTATCAAGTTACGTGGAATTTCTTTGTAACTTTGACGTTGGATTTTTTTGATATATAAAATGCTGAACTTATTGTGTTTATTTTATAACCAGCAACTTTGCTAAAGTTTGATTATTTCTAAAACTTTTAGTAGAATTTGGGGTTCTCTAAATACCATCATATTGCGGCAAAGAGGATAATTTGTTTCTATTACCTATTCTTATTCCTTTTCTCTTTCTCGCTTAATTCCAAAGCTAGCGTTTCTAATAAATATTAAATATTAATGGTGATAGGCAACCCTTGTTTCACCCAGATCTTATTGGGAAGGTTGCAGTTTGTTCCATTACTTATGAGCTTATTGATGGTTTTAATAGATGCTGCTGATTATTTTAAGGAAAAGTCCATTTATTCTTTTGTTTTTGGGAAGGGATGTTGATTTTGAAAGCTTTTTGCATTATTGGAGCTTGGTTTTGTTAATTGGGTTTTTTTGGACCTTTATTGTGTTTTCCCAATATTGGTTTTTGGATAAACCCCTGATCAAGTGTTTCCTGGGAGTGTTTTCGGTTTTTTGCTTTCTTATTTGATTTTGTATTTTTCTTGGGAATTGGTTTTTTTCTTTCTCTTTTTGCCTCCTGGTTTGGTATTACCATGTCTGGGGATGGGAATTTGGTTTTCCTTTTTTAAATAATTTTGTTTGGCAATTTTTTTTGTTTGGAAAATTAATGAAATTTGTTTTGGGGATTTTTTAGGAGTTGTTTAATTTTGTTATTTTTTTCTAAAATGGGAATTGCCAATTTATTTCTTTTGCTGGGGTTTTTTTTGGGTGACCACTTTTTATCTTTTTGGCTAAAGTTTTTTTTTATTTTTTTTTCATTGGGAAAGTTCCCTTTTTTTAAACAATTTTCATTTTTCCCTTTTTTAATTTGGGATTTACAAAGGTTTTTCATTTTATTTTTTTCTTAGAACCAACCTTGTTTTATTAATTAGTTCAATGTTTTTTATTTTATTTTTTTTTTTCCTTTTTAATTTTAGAATTAATTTAGTATTTGATTGGGGTTTTAATTTTTTTTATTTTTAGGTTAAAGGAAAAATTTTTTTTTGTTTTTTCCCTAAAAGGTTAAATTTTTTCTTTTTCCATTTTTATTTTTTGGTTGTGTTTATTGTTTATTATTTGGGAAAATTTTGTATTTTTTGTTTCAAATCATTTTTTTAAGATGAGATTTTTGTTTCCAGTTATTTTTTTTTTTTAACTTTTGTTGAATGGTTTTATTGCATCATGTCGGAAAGATTTTTTTGTTTCTTGGGTTTAATTTGAGGTTTTTGTTAATAAAGGTATTTTGAATGGTTTGAATGTTTGGGAAAGTTTTTTTTATTCCTTAATTTTTCCCATTTTACCAATTTTCTAATTTTTTTTCTTTAATTTTTTCTTATTTGGTGGTTTATTTGACTGAATATGAATTCCCCTTTAATTTTTTTTTTTTTTCCCTTTCCTTTCCCTTTAGGAAGGGTTAAAAAATTTGGGCTATAGTTTATTGAATTTGCTTGTTTTTTTTAAATTTTAGAGGATGTTTTTTATTCTTTTAATTGTAATTTTTTTTTGTTTTGGATAATTACCCCTGTTTTTTTTTTTTTTAAAGATAATAGATTTTGGTATTATTTTTATTTAATGTTTTGTTTTAAATGTGTTTTTAAAAACCATTTTGGGTTTGATTGTCCGCTGTATCTGTTTTTTTGGGGATTCATTTTCCTTTTACGGTTAAATTTAAATTTGTATTTTCCATTTTTTATGTTTTTTTTTGCTTTTTTTTTTAATTTTTATTGTTCCGGGCTTTCTTTGTTTTTGTTTTTTTTCCCTTTCTCTTTTTTTTCCTTTTCTTTTTTTAATAGGGGGTTTTTTAAAAAATTTGTAATTTTTTTTTTTTTAACCGTGGAAAGTTAAATTTTTTAAATTTGGGTTTTGCCTTTGTGGTGATTTAATTTTTTTTTTTATTTGTATTTTTAATTATTTTTTTATGTTTTCGTTTTTTTTTTTTTGTTTACAAAGTTTTTTCGAGGTTTTTTTTTTTTATTCTTGAGTTTTGGTTGGTAAATTTTTTTTGTTTTTTTTTCTTGTGGAATTCATTTGTTTTTGTTTTCTTCCTGGGAAAAATGCCCTTTTAAGGTTTTTCTTGGGCTGCTAAGTTTTTTTTTTTTTCGGCCCTTTGGCCCTTTTGGAGGCAGCCAGCTTGGGTGTTTTTTTTTGCCCTTGGTTTTAAATTTTTTTTTTTTTTGTTTGTAAAATTTTTTTAATTATGTTTAAATTTTTCCCAAATTTTTGGGTTTTTATTTTTTTCTTTCTGGGGGGGTTCGTTTTTTAATGTATTTTTCCCTGTTTTTAATTGGGGAGTTTTGAGATTTCTAAAAAATTGGTTTTTTTTCATTGCGAAAGTGTTTTGTTTTTTCCTGTTTTTACTAAGTTAATTTTTTGAAGTAGAAATTCAAGGTTTTTCCGTTTGTATTTTTGTTTTTGTTGTATTTTGCGTCTCTGAATCCTATTTCTTTTGTTGTTTTATTTTTTAAAGAAATTTTTGCTTTTTTTTTTGAAAAATGAGTTTTTAATTTATTGGTTTGTTTGTGGAATTTTTTTCCATTTCCAAACTTTTTTTTTGTGAATTATTTTTCCAATCCAGTCCCATTTCTTTAGTGTTTTTTGTTTTAATTAAAATTTAATTTTTGAGGTTCTTTTTTTTTTTTTAAAAATTATTTCGGAATTTTTTTTTTCCAATTCCTTTTTTTTTTGAATTTTTTTTTTTTCCAATTTTTTGTAAATTTGTTTCCTTTGGGGCTTTCTCTTTTTTCCCCATTTTATTTTAACCCTTTTGAATTTTTTAATGGTTTCTATACATATGAAAAAGGAAGGGAAACTTTTGTTTTTTGTCTTATTGGATGCTTTTTCTCTGGAATGTATATTCTTTTCATCTTTTTTATGTTTAAAGCTTTTCGGTATTCCACAAGGGGTTAATTCAAAAGGAAGAGGGAAATTTCCAGTCCATTTGGGATTATGGGTTTTTTTTAAAAAAGGGTAATTAACTGGGATTTTAAAAATGCCCGTTTCCCTGGTTTAATTGGCTGGACCAGGGGATTACCCCGGTAGGAGTTTTTTGTTATTAGCAGCACAAACCACCATAATTTATTCTGAATTCTCTCCCCAACGTTTAGGTTGAAATAAAAAGATGGTAAGGGGCCCCAAATTAAAATGGGCGTTTAAATGAGGTTTTCCCAAGGAAACCCCCTTTGGGGTTTCTTGGTTAATTTTAAATTTGTTTATTTTCGAATAATTTTAATTTCTTCTTCCCCTTTGGAAAATTTTGGAGGAGTTTTTTCACTTAGGTTATAAATTTATTTAAAATTGTGCAGTAAATTTTTTGGGCCTAAATTTTTGATAAAGGGTAAAAGATTAAAATTGTTTTCCTTTTCCCATTTGGTTTTTTATTTTTTTAAAGGTTTTTTTATAAAATTTTTTGGTTTTTATTTATAAAATTGTGTTTTTGGGTTTATTTTTATTAACTTTTTACTTAAATTTATTATTTTAAATTTTTAAATTTGGTTTTTTTAATTTTAAAAGATAATTTTGGATGGTTTTAATTTTTAATTGTTTCAATTTTTTAAAAGGGTAAATTTAATTCAAATTTAAAGGTAAGGATTTGGGAAATTTTGTTTTATCCTATTTTTAATGAATTTTTCTTATGTATGGTTATTTTTTAATGGTTTTTAATGATGTTGATTTTTTTAAAAAGTATTTTTTTTCCCTTTCGGTTTTTTTAAAATTTTTTCAATAATGGTGGTTTGATTTTCAAATGAATTTGGAGATTATTTTTTGTTAATTTGGTTTTAAAAGTGGTTAATTTCATAAATTTTCCCAAATATTGAACCCCCTTTTTTCCTGGTATTTTCTTATAGGTGATTTTTAAATGATTTTTATTTTTTTTATTTATTTAAGATTTTGATTTCCTTTTAGGAATTGGTTTTAATTTTTTCTTTTCTTTTAAATGGTTTAGGGTATATAATGTTACATAAAAGGAATTTGTGGGGTTTTTTTATTTTTCTGTTTTTTAGCATTGGGGTAATTTTTTTAAATTTTTTAGAATAAAAACCCTGGTCATAGATTTTTTCTTAGAGAGTTTTAAAGTTTGTTCTTTTTTCTGTGGGCTTTAAATTTATTCCTTTTGTTAAAGTATATTTTGATAGTTTCCATTTCCTTGGTTTAAATTTTAATTTAAAAGTAAAAATTATTTTAATTTTTATTGTAAGTTTTTCCTTTTCATTTTTTAAACAAAATTTGATTTTCCTTTTTTTTTCTAATAATTTAAAAGGTAAATAATTTTTTGTTTTTTTTTTCAAAACCAATTTTAGTTTTATTTTTAATTAAAATTTTTTGTTTTTTTTCCATTTAAAATTTTTTTTTTTTAGAATTTCGTTTTTATTTAATTGGTTTTAATTTGGTTTTTCTGTTTTTAAGTTGCCCTATAGTTTTTTTTTTTTATTCAATAAGTCAAAATTAAAATTTTTATTATGTTTGGTATAAAATTTTTTTTCTAATTTTCTTATTTTAGGAAATTATTTTTTCTATAATCTTGTTTACCCAATCATTCTTTAAATTTTTTATTTATTTCCAATTTTTTTTTTTTATCCCTAATTTTTTTTGAATGGTTTTTATTTTTTTCTAAAAGAAAGTTTTTTTCCTTTCCTATTTTTTTTTTTTTGCCCTTTTGGTCCTTTTTATAGGTTAAAGGAGGAAGAAAATATTCCTTTTGTTTTCAGTTTTCCAAAATTATCTCCTTTTTTAAAATTTTTTTTTGAAATTTTATCCCCTTAATTTTCTTTTTTGTTTGTACCTTCCCTTATTACTTTTCCTTTTTTTTCCCCCAATAGGTAGGAAGTTTTCTTAAAAAAGTTTCAATTTTTCCTTTGAGCTAATCTTTGGGAGAGTGTTAAAGTTCCTTTTGTTCCCTCAGGAGTTTTGCCCTTTCTGTGGGTTTTTTTTACCCCCTTTTCCCCTTTTTCTGCATTTCCTTTTTCCATTTCTACTTTTTAGTTTTTTGTTTTTTTGTGTTTTTTTCATTCCCAAAAGAAATCATTCTTAGGAGTTTCTTTTACCTTTCCTTTCTTTGAGTCCATTGGGGGAGTCAAATTTTTTTTTAGATCTTTTGTTTTTTAGAAACAAATGGAATGTTCTTTTTCATTACATTCCTCTTTTCCTGAAAAAATGTTAGTTTTAGTTTTTCTTGGTGATTTTCTTGGCTTTCGGAATTCGATAAAGTTTATCCTTTTTTGGGGACCAGTTTTGGTGATTATTGTGCTTTCAGTATTTAATTTTTTTTTGGCTGTTTAATTTTTTCTAATAAAGCTAAAATTTGGCCACAATATTCCTTTAATTTTTTATTTGAGGGTCTTTTCAAAGGTTTCAAGAATTCTTTCCCTTTATTTTCTTTCGTTTATTCCTCTGCCTTTTTCTTTGAGGACCCCTAAAATTACTAGGCCTTTTTTAAAAATTTGAAAAGCCAAATTAATTTGATTATTTCTCCTAGATTATTTTTGGTTTATTTTTAATAAATTTTCATGGGTTTTTTTTCCCAATTTTCATTATTTTTTTATTACTGATTTGCTTTTAATGAATCATTGGTTTTATTTTTCAAATTCGAAATTTAATGAATTTGTTTTCCATTTTTTTTTATTTTCTAATTAATTAAATTTTTAAAGAGTCGGTTTTTTATGGAATTTTTTCCACATAATTTTTTTTTATGAATTATTTTTTTTAAAATTAAATCCTAGTTTTTTAAATCTTTTTTTTTTTAATTAAAACTTTATTTCGAATTCTTTACTTTTCCAAACCCACAAAACTTCTTTTCCTTTTTTTTTTTTTTACTTTTTTTCAATTCACAAATTTGTTTCCTTTGCACTTCCCTTAAATTTAACCTTTTTTTAATTGGAAGAACTTAGAAAGGCGTGTGTGCCTTCCTCCACCATCTTGACTCCACCTCCTTGAAATCATATTTTATTGAGGATGAAGGAGGCTCTGCTTTGCTAATTAGTAGTTCCCTAATTGGGAAAGTCACTTCCCTTTAATTGGCCTCAGTTGTTATCAGTTCTCCAACCTGCCCTTTGGAAAATAGAATAATTATAGAGTATCCTAAAAATCTTACTATATTTGAAACCTTAATAGCTTAAGATATTTTAAAACTTTGAGACAATACATTTGTACTTACTGCATTACTCCTAGAGTTATTATTGGGGACTGGACCAGTGTATATAAATTTCTCCATTGGTGCCAGCTATTTTCATAGCAGAAAATTATTTTCAAAAGTGAAATTCAGATTCTTGACCTACTGATTTGCTTATTTTGAAATGAATAAAACACATTGTGGAATTTCTTAGTTATTTTCTAGAGTCAAGTTCAGCAACATGTGGAATAGAATAGTAATCATTTTAATTGTTAAAAGGTCTAGACTTTCAAAATTGATCAGAATACAGAAAGAGAAAAATTCCAGCAGCTTATCAAGTGACAGCTTCTATTATCTTGAGGCAAGAGACAAAAAATGAAATGAAGGGTTAAAAGTATATTTTTAAATTGGAAAGTTTTTATTTTACATTTTGAAATTGGAATATTTCCTAGCATTTTAATACTTATTTTTCCTCCATTTATTTATATAAATATGCAAGGGATCTTTAGTTTCAGCAACTCTGGGAATTACCATTGTAGGAAACTCCAGCATCCAATGCAGATCACAACCATGGCTCCTAGAGGCTTACCCAAACTTTTTTTTTTTTAAAACTTCAGAACGTCAAGCCAGTATCTGAACCCAGATTTTTCTAACACCAAGATCAGTATTCTATCTACTGCAGAAAGCTATGATCAAGATATCTCCCCCCTTTGCCACCCTCATCATGGGACAAGGTGGTGAAATGAAGAAGACTCTGTGTTATGGGCCAGAACTCTGAAATAAGGATTCTTACAAGGTGCTAAGTCAGAGGAATTGATGAAACAATGGTTATCTAGTTTAGCATGGTGCTTAATAGTTCTTTAGTTCAGTACATGTACTTATTACTTAATATAGTTCTACAAGATTCACACCTATGATAATGTAATTATAAGAGAGCATATAAGCTCTGACAAATTCAGCCAGAGTCAGAGCCAGAGAAAACAAATAGACTGGAGGTGGGAACTCAAGCCCTGGGACTCAGAGAGATTCATTCCATTTCAGCCTCCTAGTGGCTGGCCAGGCTTTCTGCACTTCTCTAGAGAAAGCAAGACTCCAGAAGGCCTCTAAGAAAGCTAGCCCAGGCCCCAGGCAAGGATTGTGAAGAAGGCAATAAAGAATTTGGACTTTGGGCTTTAACATCTGGCTATTCTTGTGGTGATTACTCTGCTAAAAGGAAGGCTACCCTAAGACCAGACCTCCAGAAAACCAACCAGGAACACTACAACTGTGCTATTCTAGACCTTTAAATTACAGGTATATACACAGATACACACACATATATGAAATTCCTGTTGAAAACATTTATTTCATTGATATGCATAAGCCAGTATTATGAAAATTGTCCTGTTAGAGAGTATTGAGGCATAAAAAGTGACTTGTCCAGAATAACACAACCAGTTTCTATCAGAGATAACACTTATATTCGAGTTTTCCCAATTTATAGATCTATCTTTTCTATACCACAACATGTTGCTTCTCATCAATCCAAGTTTAGTTAAGTTAGAGGAATGTTAGCAATTGCTAAGGCTGCTATTTTGAAATCACATTGGCAAATTGGCATCAATTTGCTTTCACAAATGTTTAAAGAAATATTTTCTCACATAGAATACTGGCAGTAGAGCCAGTTTAATCAAATGCTAAAAGATAAGTAGGCACCTGTTCTCACCTCTGGCAAGATTTGTTTTCTTTCCCCAAGGCATGAGCTGAAGGTGATTTTCGAAGCTCAGTACATCAATAATCAGGTCTGGAATATGCTGTTAATAAGCACAGCGTATGTGGGGTAATTTGCCTCAATATCTGGAGGACTACCCCATTGAAATATGCAATGTGTCTAAGGACACAGTTACTCCTTACTTGGTGCAATGATGGATGACAGAACTTTGGGCTGTAAATAGGATTGTCATTCTTTCCCCCAAATCATTTCAGGAGGGAAAAAATGATGACTTATCTACAAATACAAAAAAGGTCAGATTTTTTTTGGACTATAATATATTACCCAGTTTAGATTGTCTTTCCTTCTCTCTGATTTGTTTACCCATACAGAATTAGTGAATAAGATTAAAAATAAATAAGACATATAGGAACTTGAACTCTTTGAAGATTTTTGATTGTCATCCTAAACAATCCAATAAAGGCATTCAACCTTAGGAAGGCATAAAAGAAACAAATGAAATAAAGCTTGGAAAAAAAGGAATAGCTAAGCCAAGAATGCACAGATGCAGGAAGAAATATAGTAAACTGCCCCCTTTCCCAAAAATTAGACAAAAAAATCTCCTTTGAACATATTCAGGAAACATACCAGGCTGAATTCTGATCAGGAAAACCAAAACAAAAAATTAATGAGTTATTTTTCTAGCCCAATTCAACCTAGTGATACAGAGTTCTGAGTACATTGATGACCAGATCAGGTGAGGAATGTTCTCAGGAAAAGGTTGAGCAATAATAAAACAAGGAAATCTTAGATCCATTTTGTGTAAACTTGTGTAAGATATAGAAGCGCATGTCAACCAGTGGCTCTATCACTTGCTTCCAAGTTTTAGGTCATAGATCTAAAGGAGACTGAAGAAGGGGTCTGAATCGAGGGGTAAAATTGCAGGATAAGATATTGTTCTTGAACTGTATATTAAGCAAGAAGCAAGTTCCAAAGAAAGCAGTAGTTCAGAGCTTAAACCCAAAAGATGTAGCATGATCTAAGTTCCATCTTCTATCTTAGTATGAAGACTGAAAAGAAATAACCAAGATAGCAATCTCATTCCAAAAGGAAGCCATTGTCCTGTGAGTTTGAACTAGGAGAGGTTTTTTTTTTTTGAGGTCTCTTGATAATAGCTGAGTCACTCCAAGAACCATGTACTAATATTTCATGTGTTCTTGTATCCTTAGCAACTAGAGCATTATCTGTCACAAAGAAGGTGTCAACAATCTGACAAATATGAAAATATGTTTAAAAGAATTGCACATATAATATGAGATCACTTGCTGTATTGGGATGGAGAATTTAAAACACAAAGTTTTATTAAAATTAATGTTGAAAAAATTTTTACACATGTTTGGAAAAATAAAATACTATTTAAAATAAGATTCGATCAAGAGGGAAATCTACATTATATGTCAATCATATTGATATTCTTTTAAATCCATATCTACATCTATATAAATGTCTATATATACATATATATATATATATATATATAGAGAGAGAGAGAGAGGGAGAGATTTTGTATGTGTGTGTGTGTGTGTGTGTGTGTGTGTGTGTACATGCTTAACTGTAGTCTGTTTGGGAGAAATTATAGCAAGGATGAAAAGGGGAAAATAAACTGAAGTAAAAATGCACAGCAAAGAACAAAAGAAAAACCTAAAATGAAGTAAAGATAGACAGTCATGCATATAATGTCTTCTATTATTATATATGCTTTCCTGAAATGGCAATTTCTTGTTACATATTTTGAATCCTGTCTGATTTTTTGCTGCGCATTTGACATTTTTTCCCTTTTTCTGTCTCCCTTTTTTCTTTTCTTTTTTTTCTTATTTTGTATTTAGTTTTAAATAACTAAATATATATGTTTTAAAATGTAATTAGCAAATGTTTGTTGACTGGCTTATTGATCCTATTGGTCAAATCTCTTTTACTGTGGTATAGTGGGCAATAGCACTACACGTGGAGTCCAAAGATCTGACTTCAAATGTTATGAGCAACTACTCTGGTCCTCCATATCTCCCCCTCAAAAATAAAGAGCTTTGCCTCAATGTCTGCCAATATTGATTGAAACTCTAGATCTGTGACTTGTGATTCTAATTCTATGTCACCAGCCAGGCTAAATTTTGAGACCTAGAAGATACTAAAAAAAGAGAATATGATCATGCTACCAGAGTTTTTTGTTTGTTTTTAATGTCTAAAGCTAAAGAAGTGACATCAGCAAACAGTACACCTCAGAGGCTGAAAAACCTCTGGCCTTGTTTGCTCTCCTGCTTCTTATTTCCATGTAGAAGTCAGTCACTGCTGTAATCCAGGAGGTTGAATAGCTAAGATGTAAGGGACATATGGCATCATGAATGAAATGATAGCCTCATCCTCTTTTTTACTTCAAGGCTGGCCTCTGGCAGCAAATAAAATTAAGGATATCCCATATCTCTGGAAGAATGTTTAGATTGGCAGCTATACTAGACTCTTAACTTTTGATTATACTTAAGTAAGGGAAAAATCCAATGAAGACTTCCTTATGGTGAAGAATAGCAGTGTTGAGAATTTTTTGCCCAAAAATGCCTTTCCCTGCACCATGCCTAAATTTCTCTGTGTTATGTGTCCCAAAAGGATCTTTGTGACCAAAACTACTTGCTTTTAATTTCAGTTACTAAAAACACCTAAGATTTTGACTAGTAATGACTCTATATCATAAAGTCAGAAAATAAATTCATTAGGATGCAGTGCATCTGATTCTTTTCTTCCTTTTTGTCTGAGATTTGTATCCAAGTTCATAAAGTTCTTGAATCTAGTAATCATGATAATTGAGATGCTGATCATATGTCATCACCCTTTCTTACACCCTACAAGTCATTGGCTTGCACTTAATTTTCCACTGTGAGTTTTCCCAAATGCTGAACTCAAAGAACAAGACAGGACCACAAGATTTACAGCTGGAAGGGATGTTAAAAACCACCTGGCAAATTCCTTTTCTCATTAGAATGAAACTACAGGTCAAAAGACAGGGAATAATTTGACCAAAGTAAGCCAGGAAAGCATAGAGCTGGTATATGCATCTCTATCTTCTGGTTCCAAATTCAATATTCTTTCCTTTATCCTACTGTACTGACAGTGTTTTATTTGTAAAAGGACTTCTGGGGTTTCCTACTTGAGATTTTTCATGCTGTTAGCCTGAAAGTTACTTTACTTCTCTGAGATTCATTTTTTTCATCTGTAAAATGAGAATTGTGGATAGATTAAAACTAAGTTAGTAAGAACTTAAAATCTATGACTCAATAGTAACAAACTTCGCAAGTTCTGACATTCTAAACACAGGATCTAAGAGCAGCATAAAAAGATACTTCACAAGCTCCAAATTTTTTTGGTAACTCCCTCCAGAAAAGTTTTCTAGCAGCTCTATTTTTTTTTTTAACATTAAACACAATTTCTATAGATTCCTTGCAATTAGACACAATGCCTACTATTGACAGTATCAAGAAGGTTGATACTTGAAAATGTTACAATTTTGAACAAATTTGATTATATAAGTAACAATTCATATGGGGATGATAACTGTAACTGTTTGAGATTAACAACTGTTTATTAATTGGGAACAATATTAGATGTGACAGCTCAACTTATAAGATTCTATATAATAATTGTTTTTTAATTCTTTCCTTCCATGTCAGCATTTTATGGAATCATTCTATGTAATTTCATGTGTTTTTTTTTCCCTTTGAAAATAAAGGAGATAATAGAGCCACAATGATATGGTAGAAGCAGCTATCCAAATAATCCCTCCCAAAATTCTCCTCCAAACAGCTTTAAAATAATTTCTCAAATTAAATTTTGGTATAGTAGAGCCAAGAAAAAATCAGGGTAAAGTATTTTGACAAAAGAGTTGTATAATGCCAAAATGAAAGTAGGTATGGATCTAGCTCAACCAAGGCAGCAGCATCATGTAGACCTTATAACTAGAAGCACAACAGCAACTCTCCAAGCTCTCACTTCAGAGAGTGTAAGAGGATTGTCAACTTGTCAGAAAGAGATTACAGGAATTCTTTACTGACTGAGTTTAGATGGTGCTAATTGGCAACTCTAGTGCTCATAAGAAGTTCTGTAACAGTTCTAGTGCAGAGAGGAGAACATAAGAACAGTCATAAGGGAGAAGGGTTCCTGGTCACAGTTGCAAGGTAGAGAGAGTCACTAGTACTTGTGACTGCATGAGAAAAAGGACCTGGATCACATTCCTGGACCAAGAGGAGTGCTAGCACTTGTAGCTGTTTATGAATAGGGTAGGTAAAGAACATGGAACAATCTTAAAATTAACAATGAATAAACTTTCCCCAGATTATACCATCTTGAAAGCACTGAAAGTTTGCAGTCTCCCAGAGCTAACTATAAAAAATACCACAAAAAAAATGACATTTAGGACAGTGCCTCCTCAACATCAAGTGAGCAGACCCCAAATTTAACATGAAATTCAAAGTCAATAAATAAACTGGGGAAATTAATAAATAATAGCAAAATAGCTAGATCATAGAAAGAAAAGTTTCTACTGAAACAGAGAAGACCAAGCCATAAACTCACATAAAACAATGCAAACTACAAGCACACCCTCAAAGAAAAGTTCTAATTAAACACAAGACCAACACAAATTCTGGGAAGACTTTAAAGAGTTAAGAGTAGTTTAGGAAAAATTAGAAAAATAAATTAGAATGAGGTAAGAAAATAATGAAAAGATAAGTAAAAACATGGTAAAAGTACAAAAAGTACTGAAGAAAATAAAAGAATTGGCCTAATGGTAAAACACTAATAAACTGCAAAAAAAAAAAAAAAATAATTCTTTAAAAACAGAATAGGTCAAATTGGGGAGAAGGAGGAAGAATAAAAATTCACTGAAGAAAATACCTTTAAAAAAATAGAATTGAACAGGTAGAAGCTAATGACTCCATAAGACATCAAGAAACAATTACATAAATACAATAGAAGAAAAATAGGAGAAAATGTGTAATATAAGAATAAACAGATGACCTGCAAAACAAATTGTGGAAAGAATTTAGTTACTTAACTTTTTTTTTCAAAGCCTAGATGTCATATTTTAATAAATTATCAAGGAAAACTACCAAAATGTCATAAACCCAGAGAGTTAAATAGAAATTGACAGAATTACTTGAAAACCTCCTGGAAGAAATACTAAAATGAATACTCCCAGAAATATTATAACTATGTTTCAGGATTACTATATCAAAGAGAAAATATTGCAAGCACCCAAAAAGGAAAGATTAAAATAATATCATGGAGCTACAGTCAGAAGAACTTGAACTGAAGGACTTGGCCTCAGACATGTAATAGCCGTGACTCTGGGAAAATCACTTAACTCTTGTTGCCTCAGTTTCTCATAAGTTAAATGAGCTGTAGAAGGAAAAGCAAATTTGCATTCTAACATCTCTGCCAAAACACACAAACAAACAAACAAACAAACAAACAGAATGGTCATGAAGAGTGAGGAATGACTCAACAACAATATAGTTTTAAAGGACTTAAAAAAAAAACAAAGGAATTTATATTTATAATAGAACTCTGAGGAAGCAACTGAAACATCATGATGATAGAAGTGAGATGATCAGCTCTAGATTAAGAAAAATCATTTTAGTAGCCCAACACTAGGCTGGAGTGGGGAAAGATTTGATTCAGGCAAGAAGATTAAGAGGCTGTTGCAGTAGTAAAGAGAAGAGATAATCTTTGAAAATAATATCTTGTTGAAAATTAATTATTGTTTTTGTTGTTAATATACCAGTCTAAGAAAGAAATGGATGATAACTTAACAGGGTAGATATAAGGAATGTTTATCTTGGATTTTCCTCAAAAAAGAAATGCCAGAAACATCTCCCTTACATTCACAAATTCTGTTTTCCTTGGAATTGTTTACCTTTTTCCAATTCACAAATTCTACTTTCCTGAGAGTTAATTTCTTTATCCACTCTATATTTTAATGAGGAATATGACTTATCCAGACCCTCTAGCAAAGCTTTTTTTTTTTTTTCCTTTTCTCCAATTTCCTTCTAGTTCTCTTTTAAGATCTTTTAAAAATTTCTTCTATGAGAGCCTTGTGTGATAGTCTCCTCAGGGTTTAACGTTTTCTCTCTTTCCATATAGAAGCTATCAATAGTTAGAGCCTGCTTTGCCTTTTTGCTCATTTAGGGGAAAAAATGCAGTCTGCTTGGGGAGGAGGGGCAGTGGGGTATTTCCAAGCTGCCTCTACAGAAAACAGGAAGTGGCAGTGAAAGGGCAGTGGGACAACACCTACTGGCTGCACTGGGATTAGCAGTTGTGCTGAAATCAGCAGAAGCAGAAAGGCAGCTACTAGTGCTGCGCTGAGACTGCACTGGGACCAAAAACTGTGGCTGTGCTTGGATCACACTGAGTCATTCTGGGTGTTGGGTGGGTGTGGCCAAGTCCTGAGAAACTCTAGCATTTTGGAGTTTTAATCTTTACCCTCTGTGTTTATAGCTTCTCTGTTGATCTACTACTGGCTTGCTGCCAGGGCAAAGTAGCTCACACTGGGGTAGAGTTCTCCCTACAGATTTTCCATCACCAGAGACCACACCCCACCCCATTCCCATCTTCTTAGCATGAGCTATTTCCCTGTGCTCTCACTGCCTGTTCTTTGTGCCTGGCCTAACTCCATTCTGTCCTCATACCAGAGCAAAACAGACCTTTTCTGGAGAATTTTGAAATTATCTTTGGTTGGTAATATTTTATACTCCCAATATTCATGGATTCTGATAGTCAAGCACTAATATTGAGGCTGAATTTCGTTAAAATAGATTGAGAAAAAGGAGAGTTTAAGAAAATGGGTGTGTCCTCTCCTCCATCTTACACACTTATTACTTTAGAGGATTTTATGCCTTAATATATGGTCAATTTTTGTATAGGACCTATGAACCACTCAGAAAAATTAAACTACTGTCTGTCTCCATTCAATTTTCTCCAGAGATCTATCATACCTAATTTTTCTAACATTTGTTTACCTCCTTAACTTTTTTTCTTATTTATTTATTTTTGGTTCAATTTATCTAGTTCTGAGAGGGCAAATTTCAGATCCCCCACTAGTATAGTTTTGCTGCCTATTTCTTTTTGCAGCTCTCTTAATTTTCTCTTCCAGAAATTGGATGCCATACCACTTGTTGCATATATGGTTATTATTTATGTTGCTTGATTATCTATGCTACTCTTTAGCAAGATGTAGTTTTCTTCATCATAGCTTTTAATTAGATCAATTTTTGCTTTTGTTTGATCTGAGTTCAGAATGGTTAACTCTGCTTTTTTTTTTTTTAACTTTACCTGAAGCATAATAGATTCTGTTCCAACCTTTTACCTTTACTCTGTATGTACTACTTTGCTTTAAAAATGTTTCTTGTAAGCAACATATTGTAGGATTCTGGCTTTTATCCAGTCTGCTGTCCACTTTCATTTTATGTGAGAGTTCACCCCATTCACATTTACAGTTAAACCAATTAATTATATATTTTCTGCCATCTTATTTACCCCAAATTATGCTTTCTTCTTTCCTTTCTCCTTTTTACCTCCTCCCCAATATTTTACTTCTGACTACAACTTGCCTCAAGCAGCCTTTCCCTTTTATAGCTCCTTCCCCTTTCTTATAACCTTCCTCTACTATTTCAGCTTTTCCCTTTATATTAGCCTCCCCCTTTCCTTTTCCTTTGCCCTTCCCATTTCCTTCTAAGGTGCAACAAGTTTCTCTGTGAAACCAAGTATGTTTAATATTCTCTCTTTGAGCCAAATCTGATGAGAATACGATTCACACAATATTCATCTTCTTCCCTTCTTTCCCTCAATTATATGTTTTCTTTGGCTTTTCATGACATATAATTTCCCTCATTTTACCTCCATTTTCCCCCTTTTCCATTACAATCCCCTTTTCACCTCTAGTTCCTTTTCTACATCACAACAGTAAAATCAAATTATACTTGCATCCTCTATGAATACCCAAAACAGAGATATAGTTCTAAAGACTTCTTTTCTTTTTACCTTTTTATACTTCTCTTGAGTTCTATATTTGGAGTTCAAATTTTTTATTCAAGTCTGTTAGTTTCATCAGAAATAAATGAAATTCACCTTCTTCCCTGAAAGAAAATGAGAAATTTCCCTGAATGAAAAATGTCTGTTTAGCAAGATAATTTACTTTTGCCTGCATTCCAAGTTCCTTTGACTTTTGGAATATCAGATTCCAGGCCCATACCACACTGGGTCTGTGTGCTGCCTGCACTAGGTATCTGTGATGGATACGCTTGGATTTGGTTCATCTACTCTCATGTTGATTGAAACATCTTTTCTGAAGATCTCAAAATTATCGTCTGCTGATAATTTGTTATGTTTTCAATATTTGTGGGTTCTGTCACTCCAAAAATAATTCAGGGGCTGGATTTGCTGTGAGTGTGAGAGTTGTGGGTAGAGCTTAGAAAATACATGTCTCCTCTCCATCATCTTGGCTGTACCCACCCCCACCTCCCTCAAACAGCTCTCTCCCTTTAACTGTTTTTTTCTTTAATCTTTGTTTCTTATCATGCAGAATGTCAATTCTTACTTAACCAATTACTATCTAGCTTATTTATAATAATCTTCACCCTGCTACCAGATACATTGGTTGTAATCTGTAGAGCTGGGGAATCAGATAACTAAACATATTAATAATCAAGTGTCAAATTAGAGTAAATTACCTCTGAATGAAAATGTAAGAAGCCTCTCAAATGGAGTAAATTACAAAGTGCATTTAATGAAGAGACCTCATGACAGGCATTTCAGCTGTTGAAAGGGAAATATGCTAAGGGGTTGACATTTTCTGACCTGGACCCATCTTTAACTGAATCTTATTAAAATATATTTTTAAGAAAACAATTCATTTATTATACCTTGTTTTCTTAATAGTTTTCATTACTAGTATAATCAAAGAGACAATAGTTTACAGCTAATGATTGGTATCTGTCAGCTTTCAGTTGGGAAGTTTAAAATATAATACAAGCAAATGGTAGATTTCCAGGACATTCACTTTCTCCAGGTCTATTTTCTGGTTTCTATTAATTAAGAAATGATGTGATGGGGTATAAAGAGTGCTGGATCTGAGGATTCTGGGAAGATGAGAGAGTAGTTTGGTAACTTTAAAACTCTGAAGAATTCTCCCATAAATAGAACAAATTTGTGCCTCAGGATGAACATAGATTAGTGAAAAATCAAGAAGACTTGGGACAGAACAGGAATCTTCCACACATAATTTGAGATCCAAAGAAAGATCTCAGTCTGGGATTAATCTCTCTGAAGTGCAGTCACCTCTGGAATACCTCTGCAGAAACATCAAGTGGGTACCCTTCAGCCTGGCTAGGTATGGCTAGAGCTTCAGCAGGAACCACCAGTACTTTCACCTCCCAGGCTGTTTGTATTGGGCTCTGAGTCTGGAAAGAGTAACTGAACCTTGGCTGATTGGGTATGTCAGGCCCAACTGTGCTGCTGGGATGCAGGATGAGAAGGAACCACCACCCAGTGAGTGCAGAGGCAGTGGAGCAGGGACACTGCTGGTTGTAGGCACTTGCAGGAGGGTGTAGCTCTTGTTTAGGGTTCCTGGTCAGTGTGGAGAGGTGAAGGGAAGTTTGAAGCATGATCTCCCTACCCCACAATTAACAATACTTATAAATACAATAACAGAAGAAAGACTCCCAATACTGAAACATACTATGGGGACAGAGAAAGAGGTTCCATCTACAGAGGAGGAAACTAGTAAAAAAAAAAAAAGTTTCTACTCCAAAGAATAATGTGAAATTACTCCCTGCCCAGAGAAAATTTATAGAAAAACTAAAAAAAAACAATTTAAAAATCAAATGAAAGATATTGAGGAAAAAAATTTTAAAATTCAAGAAGAACAAGAAGCTCATGAAAAAAAGTTAACCAACTAGAAAAGGAGGTAGGGTCTCAAAGGTGAAAATAATTCTTTAAAATTAGAATTGAGTAAGGGAGAGCCAGTGAAGCTATAAGAGACCAAGAAATAATAAAGCAGATTACAAAGAATGAAAAAAATAGAACAGGATGTGAAACATTATATAAGAAAAAAATGGCAGATCTGGAGAACAGGTCAAGAAGAGAAAACATAAGAATTATTTGACTTCCAGAAACTTGAGACCAAAATGACAACCTTGACACAATAATTCAAGAAATAATTCACAAAAATTGTTTTGGAGTGATAAAACACAATGGGAAATTAGAAATTGAAAAAGTCTACCTATCTCTTCCTCAAAGACATCCTTTGTTAAAAAAAACACATAGGAATATTATTGACAAACTTTGAAACTCCCAGATCAAAGAGAAAATTTTTGAAGAAACGAGAAAAAAAAGATACTAATATACTGGATTTATAATTAGAATTGTACAAGACAGCAACTACAATAAACCACAGGTACTGTAATCATGTCTACTGACAATCATAAGAACTAGGCCTGCACCCTAAAATATCATATCCAGCAACATTATCTTTAATTTTTAATGATAAAGTTGGAAATTCAGATTTTCAGGATTTTCTATTAATCAAACTCCAACTTGACAGAAAATTTAACATAGAAAAGTCAATATGAAAAATCAGTTTTAATGAATTTAACGTGGGCAAACTGTTTAAACATGAACAAATTATTTAATTTTTTAACAGGGGAAAATGTATACCATATGTTTAAGATACACATCAACAGTAGAGTAGCTCAAAAGAAAGATTTACAGAGTTAAAGTAAAAATAGTAATCTCAATACAAATGAGTTGCAGAGCAAGAATAGACACAGAGGCATTAGAAGGGGAAGGAGGGCTTGTAGTTCTGAAAATCTACTCTCATTATGAATGGGTTTATTAGGCAACACTACATATATACTATGAAGGGTATAGCACCCTTGAAAATCTATAAAGAAATAAGAAGGAAGGAATGGGCAGATGGTGAAGCTAAGGGTTGGAGAGATGTTAAGTAATAGTAAGGCAATTTATGGAAATTAAAGAGGCAGCAAGGATAGAAAATACATGTGTGTGTATGTGTGGGGTATGTATGTATATATCTACATATATATACATAAATATATCATTTCATAATTGTAGCTTGTTTGGGAGTGTTGGGGGGAGGGAAAAGAATAAAGTAAATAAGGTACACAGCAGAAAACTAAATAGCACTTTACAAGGAAGTAAAAAAATAGACATTCATGAATACAATTTCTTCTACATATATATATATATATATATACTTTCTTGATCTGGTAATTTGGTGTTATATTATTTTGAATCCTCTCTGATGTTCTCCTGAGCACATGACAATATTCTGTTTTCATTTGTATTTCTTTTTTATAATTCTTTTTTTTTACTCTTTTTTAAATAAAATATTTTTTTAAAAAAATACTGGATTTGAGTCAAGAAGGTATTGTCCTTGAATTTCATCTCTCTCATTTACTACGTGTTTGGCTTTGGGCCCATCACTTAATGTCTCTGAACTTTTCTTTTCTGTCAAATAAGAGTTGGACTCTAAGACAAAGGCCCATTCCAACTCTGCTCATCTATTGACTAAATATAGAGCCTAAAGTAGAAAAAATTAAGAAGCTATTTTAACATTTTTATTGAAAAATACTTTATTCTACTGGGTACCTATAGAAAATAAAAACTGCCAATGTTTTTCCTTTGTCTTTTGTTAATGAATTTGCCACAATAGATTTTATGTGCAAAATAAACAAATAATAAAAAGTTAGAAATTCTCAAAAGAAAAATCTCACAAATATCAATGAAATCTACTGTACTAATCATTTTCTGTGATGAATTTCTATTAGAATAGCACAACAAAATTTAAATTATACAATAATAGTTTTAAATGAGAAGAATTGTAGAGTATTGAATAGAGAGTTATTGACTTGGAAATGAAGTCTATTTATTTTCATGCACAAGCTATTTGTGTAATCCTGAGCAAATCATTTCACTTGTTAGTATCTTGATCAATTCTAAGATTGTATTTTCCCCAAGAGATGATTGCTTTCTTTAGCATTCTATACCATAACCAGAAGGATTCTACTACTACCAATCTCTTCCTTGAGTATTGAGGATGCTGTTCTCTGTCCTAGCTATATATCTTTATCTTTTGTTCTGTGAATTTCCTATGGCTTTTTTCCTAATGTTATTTTGTATCATCTTTATGCTCATTGTCCAACTCATATATTCCTACCCAGAAGTAGACCAAAGTAGAAATATAGAAGAGAAGCACTAAAGTCAACTTAGCCCTTTCCCACATATTATAGTATAAATATTCCAAGTTTTGAGATTCAAAATAGAGCTGACACATGGTGAGGGTAACAGACTTTGGTGTAAAGTAAATTTACAAGGCACTGATACCACTTTTTCTTCACCAGAATATGTCATTGCTATAATGAAATTAGTTAAGTGAAGAATAAAGAGATGGAGGAGACATAAACAAATAGAACCTAAGTTATGGTTTAGTCTATCAGTAAGTAGAAAAACCTATGCTTGTGAATCAGTTCACTTAATAAGAAGAGCAATAGCCTCATCTCCCAAAAGATAGAGTTTGGGGAAGTTAGGAAAACATAGTGAATGGATAGACCACCTACTGCTTCTAATGTACTTCAGCCTACTAAAAGCTAGAGGACACTCAAGTACCAGACTTCTCTGGAGCAGGTTATTGAGCCTCTCTGGGATGAGTAAGTATGGAGCCAGAGTACATTCATGAAAGAATAAATGTCCAGTTTAGCTATTCTATTATTTTAATTAGCTATTCTAAATTTAAAAGAAACAACTATAGAATCCAGGAAGATCCAGGGTTGCTATGTGAGCCTTGTCCATATGAGGAAATGAAAAAGCATTTATTAAGCACTATTCTGTGCCAGTACTTTGCAAACTATTGGGGATACAAATATGAAAGCAAGAAAATCCTTGACCTAAAAAAGCATATATTTTGATAAGAAAGTAACTTATACTGAGAGTGATGACTGTAGAGCAGAGTTTTGGTCTGGAGAAGTCACAGAAATTCTAAATAGAACTACAGGACCGTCAAAGAATGGAAATGTTTATCAACTGGATAATGTTGGCAAGCAAATTGTTGTACATAAATTTAAAGAAGTATTGGATAATTTACCTATCAGATCTTTGGAGAAGAGAGCAATTTATGACTAACGATGAAGTTGAGAACATTATGAAAGGCAAAATGGACAACTTTGATTACATTAAATTAAAAATATTTTACACAAAGAAAACCAACAGAAACAAGATTTAAAGGGAAATAAAAAGCTGGGAAAAATCTTTATATCCAGTGTTTCTGATGAAGGTCTCATTTCTAAAATATATTTTAAAAACTTTGTCAAATTTATAAGAAGATAAGTTATTCTTCAATTGATAAATGGTCAAAATATATGAGCAGACAATTTTCAGATGAGGAAGTTAAAGCCACTTATGATGACATAAAAAAAATGCTCTAAATCACTATTGATTAGAGAAAAACAAATCTAAACAATTCTGTGTTACCACCTCATACTCCTGAGATTGGTTAAGATGACAGGAAAAGAAAATGATAAATTTTGGAGAGATTGTGGAAAAATTGGGACACTAATACATTATTGGTGGATTGTGAAATAATCCAATTATTCTGAACACTAATCTGCAATTATGCCCATCAGGCTATAAAGCTATGCATATACTTTCACCCAGCAGTGCAATTACTGATCCTGTATCCTAGTAAATTTTAAAAGAGGGAAGAGGAACCACATGTGCAAAAATGGTTGTAGCAGGTCTTTTTGTGGTAGCAAACAATTGGATAATGAGTGTATGCCCATCAATTTGGGAACGGCTGAACAAGTTGTGGTATATGAACATAATATAATATTATTGCTCTATAAAAATGATGAACAATCTGGTTTTAGAAAGGCCTGGAAAGATTTACATGAATTGATGCTGAGTAAAACAAGCAGAACTATGAAAATACATTGTACACAATAACAGCAGTGAATGTGTGATGATCACATATGAAAGATTTGTTTTTTCTCAGTGGTTCAGTGATCCAAAATAATTTCAATAGACTTTGGACAGAAAATTCCAACTGTATCCAGAAAAATAACTAAAGAAAGTGAATGTAAACCAAAACATGCTATGTTCACTTTATTTTTCTGTTTTTTTAATCTCTCTTATGTTTTTTTCTCTTTTTGTTCTGATTTTTCTCTCCCAACATGATTCATAAAATAATGTGTAAAATAAATAAATTTACTAGAAACATATTATTACACTATAAGTAATTATAAATATGACAAAAACAGAAAAGAATTGTTGTTCAGTCATTTTTCAATCATGTCTGACTTTTCATGATTATATTTGAGGTTTTCCATACTAGGATACTGGCATGGGTTGGCCCTTTGCTTCTCTGGCTTATTTAACACATGAGGAAACCAAGATGAGTTTTGCAGAATCTAGATTTAGCACTCTATTCCTGGACTACCTAGTTGCCCCCAATAGAAAGGAATGAGAACACTTAAATGAATTGCTGTAAAATGAGGTAAACAATGTAATTTTAAAGAACAATACAATTGAAACTTCATGATATGAAATTTCAATGGACACATTCTCTCCCCCAAGAAGATATGTAAAAAAAAAATGAACCTCCTCTTTTTTTTTTGCAAAGGTTGAGGACTATGAGTATGTATTATTATACATGTCAGATTTTACACAGGTGGTTTATTTTATTCTTTTTCTCTCTTAAAAATTCTGTCATAAAAGTTGCTTCTCTGGTGAAAGGTCAGAGGCAGGATCTATCATAAAATATGAATTAAAACTCAAAACTATTAAGTTTTTTAGGTTGAGAATTATATCTTTTAGTGATTATAACATTGGATAATTTTCAATCCTCTACTTTTCCACAAGGAACAAATACACTCTGTATTCTAAGCTTCTCGAAATACTTTTTATTTTCTCATGATTATTTAACACATTTGCAAAATATCCCTTGTGCATTCAGGTAATACAATCACTTGAAATAATAAGAAAACAGTACCATCATTGAACAACTCCATTTGCTACTTTTAGTTGGGATAAAACATTCCTAAGCAACATGAGAATACCATACTTAAAGTGAAGCAGATATGTTCTAGAAAATTTTTTATATATCTCCTCAAATCTTGTCAAATATCCTATGGTTAAAAATTATTTAATTAAACCTAAACAAATATGGAGTCAGAGAGAAAATAAGAAGTCATTTCAATTCCTCTAACTTTTCACAAGCCTAAAGTACTTCTATTTTGTGGTGAATATATTCTTGGAGTTTTTTCAGTACTTTGCTTCAATGATACACTTATACCACTCTTAAAAGCTATCATTCTACTATCCTGTTTTCTTGCTATTCTAATAGAGAGATGGTAAAGCAATGATTTCATGACTTTATAAATGACTCAAGTGATAGGATCTCAGTGTGAAATCAAGTTAAATTCACCATATGTCTTTCTCAGTCAGCCCCCAGTTTGCATTTTTTTGAGAAAATTAATGGGGGACATAAGTTGACATCCTGTTCTTAAAAGAAAGAAATAAGAATATAATTTTATCTCTCTAAAATGACATAGTTCTATTGTATAAAAATCTAAAGAATATGATAACAGCAAAAAATTGTTATTGTTGATTGCATGTTACAACATAGTTCATCAGAGTTTGGTATGATAAGGGATTAAAAATAAATCTTTTAAATATTTCAGCAAATAGAAGATACTTCTACATAGCAAAGTTTTGGGGGCCTAAATCTGGGTATGCTCATAGACAATGTTTCATTAAGTGCATATGTAAATATGTATGTGTATGTTTGTGTACATATGCATACACATATATATTTCTTCAGATATAGATTGTTTTTAATATAAACATTGGGAAGACTTATGGGAAAGTAACTTTCTATGCATGGAATTTGGATAACAACTTATTATAAATGCTAACAAAGAATGTGATGCAAGAGGGATGTTAAAAATTATAACCATTTTTATATCTAAGAATACATACTACAATATAATTTTGTGGGATATATTATATTTTACTATAATATATATTAATTTTATTTTCATAGCTGTAAAATATGAAAAAATTCAATATTGCTACTGGAATTTATATTTTGATGGAATTATAACATTATTTTTATTTTAATATTGACATTAAAATATTGACATTAAATAATAAAAACTTATTTACATTTTTTTACTGGAAAAATAAATTATTGTAGCAAACTTTCAGCATAGGAGAGCTCTGGTTTGCTAAACATTTTGTTTTGCTCTGAAAGTCTTAAGTGACTGTCCATCATGCTAATGTCAGCATTTCCTGTTCAAGAGAGCTTAGGGCCTTGAGTGGGAGTATACTAAAATAAAGAGTCATGGACCATGATCTCCAGAGAAAAAGTTTAAATGGATTCCAGTAATTAATGGCCCTTGGGGTTACACTCTTAATGCTTGATGAAGGGGAAGGGGATGGAAGGGGATATAAAGTTTTATATCATAGCTATAATAGATCAACCCTCACTTATAAATTATTCTCTAATACCAATTGGGGTGCTTTTTAAGAAATATTACTCTATTTTACTTCTACTGAAGAACTTTCTCTTCTTCTAAGTATTAAGGGGAAACACATACCCTAGAAGCAAGTCCTAATAGTATAATAGCTTACATTTATTAGCTAATAAAATGTTTACTTGAGATGGGTGAAAAACCAAATGAATTGATAATTATATATATAATATGTATATAAATTAATTTATTAATTAATTTATTTATTTTTCTTTGGAAGTTCTGTAACACAGGGATATCATAAGGGCTCTTGAAAAATAAATGATCTTACCTGATAATAATTCATGGCTGGTTTGACTGTGACCATGAACCACAATAGCTTCAAATCTTCCTTTTGTCTGTCTCTGTCTGCTTCATTATTTTCTTTCAGTCTCTTCTTTGATTTTTGCTCATTCTTCAATATTTCATTGTGCTTTTGGATCTAAAAAATGAGAGGTTAGATCTGGCTTTTTTTCTGTATTTATCTAGAATTTTCATAGGAGAAAAAGTAAATTAAATTTCAGCACTAACTCTTATAACTCTTACTGCTGACTTAAAGGTCGAAATGATTGGTTCTATGAAGAAATCCCATTCAGTGCATTTTGCCTTCATCTATTAACCTAAGCATGGTAAAGTCATTCTGGAATTAGAATCTAGCAGCATTTGGTGCTTATGTTTTATATATGTTTCCTGACAAAAGAAGAATCCACTTACATCTTGATTGAGGCAGAGATGGAAAATAAATCCTTTTTTTAAAAATCATAGTATCTGCCTAATTGAATCTACTGCCACATAATAAATAATATTAAACAAAGATTTAAACAATGTAAGATTCAATAAAATATGTATTAAAATCTCTCTTCCTAATGAATGTTATTATCACAAATTTCAAATCAGAGACTTTTACATGAAGCCTAACAAGAGTTCTGAAATATGGCAAAGTTTTTATTCACTGAGTTTTGTTCTTTGACACTGTTACATAAAGAGTAATATTTTCTTTTTTTCTTGGAATTATATTACAGTGACAATGGGCTATGTATTCTAATGTATTCTAATTTCTGCATATAACCTATTTGATGGAGCTGACAACAGTTTCTGAAAATGAAGTTATGAATATTTTTGCCATGTTGAGATAACTTTGAGCATCATAAGAGTCAAGTGAGTTGCCATTATAAAAACAGTTTTCAAGAACTATCCTGAAGAAATGGATGGAGAGATTTACTTTCCATCAGTAATTATATACAATACATGGAATTGTAACTAAAATGATTTCATGGGCAATAGTACTCCAAATTTAATAATTATTTGGGTTCTTTATAATTAATCACAATACTTGTTACAAGAAGAAAAGTGTTTCAAGCTAGTTATAATAAATTTTCATCAATAAATCAGTATGCCTCGTATAGGCCTATGAATTTGTAATACATATTTAATCAACTTGTTTATATAGGCAAGAGTTCTTTGTACTCTCTCCTCCCACCGCACCCATACACACAAAAAATTAATAGGGCTTTGCACAATAGACCTATGTATACAAATTCAAAAGTTTAATTCATTTCCATTAAGAAAATATGTTTAAGGACTAAGATTTTGCAAGAGATGACTCATTAAAATATGCAGGAATAGGATTAAAAAATTGATAGTGATTAGTAATCTACAGTTAAATTGGTCAATCATATAGTTGAATCATATAGTGAAGATAAAGAAAAGGCAATGAAGGGGATAATTAGAAATGGCAGATTGATTTTATGTCATGCTAAAGAATATCTTAAGAAAGATGAAGTATAGAAGAAGATTCAAGGACATGCAGTCATGGTCAGGGAAAGGGAATTCAACGTTCTGCATGATAGAAGCAGAACATTTAGAGATGATAGAACAAAATTTGATTAATATTCTGAGGGCCTGGGAGGAAATGAAGAATAAAGTCAAGGGAGCTTAAGATGGTAATAAACTGGGAAGCCAGGGACTTTACGGAGAACTAAGGTATATGTGTCACTACTGTATCCCAAACTTCAATTTCCTTGAGCATCAAAGAATCCTATATTAGAATAAAAAGGGACCTTAGGGTTTGACTAGTCCAAACTCCTTTATTTTATAGATGAGACAAATAAGGCCCAAGAGTTTAAGTGATTTATCAAAGATTATACAGGAAGTAGGTTGATGGACTGGAATTATAGTTGACTTTTAAAACTCTAATTGACTGTAGTAACAGATTGTATGAAGGAGGACATTTAGATCATGGTAGGGAAGGGTTTTAATTATCAGATTGGGTAGTTATATTTTATGTGATAGTTTACACAGAACTATTAAACAGCAATAGCAACAACCATATCTTGCCTAGTTAAACAATTTGACTATTTTTTTTAAATGACCATATACTTTTTCTTAAAAAAATTATTAGATGACTGACATACTAAGTTTAAATAAAAATAATTTTAAGTGATGAGGTTGCAGGTACAAACAGATTCATTAGAACAAATATTTCTTATCCACACAATCTACTTGAAGAAGTCTTCACATGCTTGAGATAGATACCTCTCTAATTCACTAGTGGATTTGAGTCCTGTTAATTACCCTCAACCTAGTTTAGCCTGTCTGCTGAGATGATTTTGCTGAGGTGTGGCTACTGTCAGTGTCACAGCTGTTTGGAATCCACAAGTGAGAATTGGGTCTCAGGAGGATAATAATGTAGATGAGCACCCCTGAAAAGGGCTTGGCAAGCTCTCATACCAGATGCATTAGTCCCCCCAGTATATATCTCTATAAATCCCAGTATAAATCTATAGTGAAATGGGAAAAGGATAAAGGAGAGATCCAAGCTAAGTGTCCAAAATAAAACTGAGGAAAGAGAAAATTTTCAGCTAGGACAATAACAAAAATTTCAAAGATGAAGTGGAACCTGAACTGAGCCTTGAGGTAAGAGAAAGATTCTGAAAGGAAAGCAAAAGAGGTACTGGTATTCGGAGCAATTGGGAAAATAATCTTTTAAAGTACATGGGCATGGAAGATAGTTTATTGAATTTGGTGAAATGGTTCATCACCAGACTAATATGTAGTCTTAAGTAATGTTAAGGCATTGCCTGGGGCATAGCAAATCTATCTCATAAGTAGCTCTTAAACCCAGCTCTTCCCAGCCAACTTTATTTTCAACATATTTTCACATTCTCAAAAATAATGCTAAATTGATAAAAAAAATTTTTGAATTTTTTTCATTACATATAAATGATATTAATTTACTATATTTTGTAATCTAAGAGAGGATTACCTTGATTCCCTTATAACCAAGGCAATGAAAAATGAGACATTTATTTATTTATTTACTGAACCTTTTCTATTTTTCATTTATCAAGGCCCTTCTGCTAGACAGAGAAGAATCTTCCAGTACTTTCTTTTTTGTCTGTTGGAATTCTCAGAATAATTGCTATACTTTGAAACTATCAATCAGGAAAGATGTTTTTTTTTTTTTCATGTCTATAGGGTAAAAGACAATTCTTTATCATTTAAAACGTTTTATTTATGAAGATGGATACCAAATTTAATTAAACGAGGCAGAAGGAAGGGAAGAAAAAGAAATCTATGCATCATTAGTCTGGAGAGGTTTAAGAGAACTCAAAAGTGTTAAAGAAGAGAAATGATGAAAACTTGACCTACATATAGTTAGTGAATCAGAGATGATAATTCTGTTTGCAATGTGAACATGGCCCAGACTTATTATTAAGGTTCTCACACCAAATCTTAGCATTCATAAGCAATTTCAAAAGTTGTTGATCCAAATCAAGGAAGAAAATGAAAGCATAGAGTAAAGAACATATAAAATATTGAATGGTCATCTTTGTCTATTGATGGGCATGAAGATACATAGAACTGACCTATGTGTTTCTGTTATAATTTACTGTTAAATAATTTGGTAACATCTTTTTTATGTTTGCACAAAAAAATTAGTGATACAGCTTCAAATCTCAAATTTATTTTATTTATTCTGTAGTCTATTAAAAGCTACCAACCTAAGAAGCTATTCTACAACCACCTTCCAATGAATTTGTGCAACTCCACTTGGTTAACATTGTATGTTGAGAAACTGGGAGAGTATTGGAAATACTGGTATTTCTGGGAATACAATTCCACAATTTTGGTCAAATGGAATCATTTCAGTTCTCCTCGGAATATATGGATCCTTTCATTAAAAAGCATACTTGTTCATTTCTTTACCCATATAAGTCTACCTTTTTAAATGAAATTTTAGATATTATTTTCTCATCAACTTTTTTTCATCATTTTGTATAAGAATTGCTTGATTCATTATTTTCAATATATTGTGTGGAATGGTGAATGATAAAGCTTTTTTATTGTTTTAAAATTTGTGCCAATTATTTCTTTTTTTTTTAAATTTCCACAACTATTTAGCAGGAATCCTCTTTCTCTCAAATAAATTACTACTCGTATTTCATTGTTAGTTCATTACATTTTCCTTAAAGGTCCCTTAAGGGTCAAAGTCAATATAGAGCTGAGCTGTAATAAAGCCCAGTGCTGGTCACTGTTGGGATTAGAAAAACTTGTAAGATTACAGCACCCTCTGCAGGAGTGTTTATGGATACCACCTCATGCCCTGACATGAATCAAGTAGGGCCTAACCTACAGAGTTTTCCAGATAATTATGGAGTCTAGGCAGGCAGAAAAATCAAAATCGAGTATAGATATTGGTCCATGGATTCCAGCTGTGGCCTATCATCATTTAAGCTCACTCAGTCTAAATATACTTACAAAACAATTCCTTTCTACCTTGGCAATTCTTAAGGAAATAATTGTTTTTAAAATAGGTTTTAAACAGAAAATACTTTTTAGAATTACAAAACAAAATAAAATCTATATTTTAAGGGAAGTTTTCATAAAAAAGAGATGCCAGATACCAGAGATGCTATCATTCCCTTCCAATAAAAGACATAATAAAACCAAGCCTAAACAAGTGTGTTTCCATAAAAGGTAATGTGAAGGCAGCAAAGCAAAGTTTATAAAAACCAAATTTGTTGTGAATCTATTATTTATATAAGTATACTTAGAAAGGGATAGATATTTCTGATTCTTCATGTGAGAGATTGATTAATGCATTATAAGTTGGTCAAGAGCTCATTATAACCACAAGAATCTTATGTTTTTAATCTGAAAGGAAGAGACAGTTATATAACCTGGGTGAAGTGATTGAGGTTTTAATCAAGGGTGTCAAGTAAGATGGTAACAGATTTAGAAGTTATTGAATGTCAAAGCTTCTGACAGTACTTGTGTTTTGTTTTGTTATTTTTATGATGAACTTAATATACGATAACTTGTCATCACAGAAAATTTCCAATGTGCCAAATCAAAAAAAATGATCACATATAAAACTATTAACATTTATTTTATAAATATTCCTTTAAAATACTAACAAAAATAAAAATCATCTTAAATTGAACAAGGAAGAAACAAAATAGCCTTTTTTTGTTCCCTTATAAATTTTAAAATATTTTCTTTTGTGCATTTTAATATATTGTTTCTTTTTCTCTTTTCTTCCTTTTTTCTTTATTTTCTTCACTGCTCTTTTTGTGTATTTACAGAGTACCATTAATTTAAACTCCTTCCCCAAGATGTCTCATAGCAAATAATAACTATTAGTCTTACTCTGCATTAGTTCATGAGAGTATATTGAAGTTTTTCTGAATTCTTTATGTTGATCACATTTTCTTACACTATAATAAGATTCCATTGCATTCACATGCCCCTATTTATTTATTCAGAATTTTCCTCAAATGATAGACACACATTTTGTTTCTCATTCATGGGTATTAGAACAATAAAAATATTGCTAAAATAACTTTGTTCTTATGAGTCCTTTATATCCATCTTTAAGCACTAACATTTGGACTTCTACATCAAAACTTCACATTCACTTAATAAAAATACTAGTTAAAACAAGAACTTCCTAAATGATCAACTTTGGTGAGCACCTCCTCCACCCTAACACCCTTCCTCTAATCCAGTAGTAGCTGGTGTCTGCTCCCCCCTCTCTAATTCAAAATATTAGTGCTCTTCATATTTCCTCAGACATAAAAATCCTACTCATAAATCTAGTAAAGTTGAATATTTTTTATTCTTTTTCAAGTTTCAATCATTTCTCCGCCATATGAATAGTAAAAGGATAAAGGTTTGCTATGAATCTGTTTCATTATCTAAATGTACATTAATTTTTCTCAGCAATTTTATGCACAGCAATTAAAACAAACCAGCTTTTATCTCATAAGAGCTGGAGAAAGAGGAAGATCAGAAAGTGTGTTTGTAATGAAGACCACTCAGGCCTATTGCACAGCAAATTAACTTAGACCATTAAGCTTAATGGACTTTGAGAAGCCAGAGAGGTCAACTATTAGTTCAAAATAATGACCTTCAATCCAACCTCAAGGAAATGTGTAACCATCCACAGAAGCCCTTATTAATCTATATCACTAAGTTGGACTAGGAAAGGTAGCAGGATAGAACTGAAAAATCGTTTTTCTCTTAACCATCTTATTCCTTTATACCTGATATTAGAATTAGTGTCACCCATCAAAAGTTAACCAGATGGAGTCTTCTAAGAATCTAGGCAGAATGGGTCTCATAAAGCTTGGCTCTAGAGGAATTTACAATTGTTTACAACCTAAAAGTGGCCCCATTGCTTGTTAAAGCATAAAAGCTTTGGGGGTGGGAAATTGCCATAAAAATAATTAAATGCCATTGGGGATAGTGTCATAAAAATAATTGAAAGCTTCATGGTTTTCACAGTCATGAAGTAAATCTTCAAAGTTATGGCAAAAGCCATGCCCTTGCCCTGCACTGGTGTGCTAAGATATGGCAAAGGGCACATGTGTCAGTGTTGAAAGTGCTTGAAAAACTCCCAGGCAGGATAAGGTAGGAATTTCTACCTTAATTCTTCATTTACAGCAGAAATTTCTGAACTTTTTTTTGTATTTTGGGCCTCTTTGGTATTCTAGTTAAGTTTATAGAGATATTCTTATAATAATGTTTTTAAATGCATAAAATAAAATATAATCACTAATGAAAACAATTACATCAAAATGTAGTGATATATGCACATAGACAAAGTTTATATATGCACACGTGTAAACATGCATAAGTGTAATAACTTTACATCCAGGTTTGTATATATTATGTATGTATATGTGTATATATGTATATGGATTTATAACTTAATAATACCTGAACTTGTGAAGCACACACACGTGTGCGTGTGTGTGTGTGTGTGTGTAGTAGATTTTATTAAATCTCTCAGACTTAACTATGAGGAAAGTGATACATACACCTATGTATGTATGCATATGCATACACTATATATATATGCATATGTCTAATACATATACATATATTACACTCACATACACACAGTACTGTAAAAAATCTGAGTATTGTCTACATGAACTTTTTATTATGCTTAGCTGTAACCAATATGAATCAAAGATTTTTTGTGTGTGTTGTTCCTCTAATTTCAAGGTTAAAATGGTCTTTTTGATGAATATCCAGATTTTCAGAGCTTACTATTCATCTCCATAAGTGTTCATTTAAGTTGGGATAGGTCCATAAATATTTTTCTTCATAGCCTTGAAAGGCTTCTGATAAAGAAATAATCTGTGTGAAAAATACTTCAATATGGAAACAAGACTTTTTAAAACAATAAAATAAAAAGAAGCTTGAAACAATATTTTAGAATAAAGTTTCTTTAGAACCCTCTATTTTTTGAGATCAAATTGAACTTTTTTTAAAAAATCACTTATGCTGAGGAATGTCAAGTTAATACTTTCTTTAAAATACATTTTAAATTGTAATGTAAACCCTTGAATTGTTCAGTAGAAAAGCTTCCCATATAAATTTTAACATTTTAATTGAGTAGTTATTAAGAGCTTGAATTGGCTGACAAAGTGTTACCCCTCCAAAAAAAATAATTATGATGTCATAAAATCCACTAATTCAAATAAGTAAATAGTGGGATTATAGAAACATAGACTAAGAATCTGAAGAACATGTAATGTAATGACTGCATTTTACAAATGAGGAAAAGCAATGAAGCTTTTACAGCTCATAAGCTGTATACAGCTAATAAGAGATATGGTTGGGATTTGAAATCAGGTCCTTTGTCTCCAAATTCAACACTCTAATTAATAGACTTGACTAATTGCCTGAAAATGACTAATCATATGGGCCAAGGATGAATTTAATTGTTATTTTTGGCTATGAGAAATTATATAATTATATATACGTATTTATATACATAATTATAAAATATAATTTTTACTTTGTTAAATCTTAGACACTTTATCAAAAACGCAATTTCCAGAATAAGCAACTGTTTTTCATGACGGAAAAGGGAAAAATAATATTCTGCATCATGAAAGGAAAAAAAAAAAAAAGATGAAGTTGAGTATGACTCATAATAAAAACTTGAATCAAGATTTTCCTGACTCCAAGATTGTTATTTCTCTATTTCCTATACGATACTGATAACAAAGACATTAAGGCTTTTTTTTTTTCTATTTCTTATTTATATATGATATATCTCATGGAAGCTAATAAGTGACTTAACTTCCCAAACCATAGTTCCTTATCTATAAAAGGAGAGGGTTTGCTTTGTCTAGTGCTTTGTTTCTTCTCCACTCAAACAAACCAGTCCATTTTCCAATCAAGTTCACATTGAAATAGAATCATGAATAGCCTTAGCTAAACACATTTCCATGTGGATTCAGGAAAATATTGCACAATTAATAATAAAGGGTAGATAAAATAAATTGAGGGTTAACTATTGACCTGACTCTTTTTAATCATGGAAAATATGTTATTGATTATAGACAATTATGGACATTTTGGCCTCTGCTCCAACATAACCCATAAGGATTGTACTGTATCATTGAAAACTAGGAAATTAGGACATTTTTTACTGAGAGAAGAGGGTAATGTTGTAAATTAGAAGATTATCTGTTTGCTATAGAAATGTCAGGATAGAAAATTCAGACTTAAATCATCCATGATAATTTTGAAGGAACTAATTTGATTTTATGATTATAAAGAGGCAATAACTGAATCTATATTCTTCTTGCCAAAATTCAGAATATTTAAATTGATAAAAAGGATTTAGTAATATCTATATTTACAATAAGGATAGCAGAATCGGTTTCTGAAACATTGGCCTAATTAATATCAAATTGTAATTAGCTATAGTCCAATAGAAAGGTAGAACACATTTTTTTTTAAGTTTGTTGTTCAATTATTTATGTTATACCTGACATTTTGCAACCCCATTTGGGATTTTCTTAGCAAAGATACCAGCTAGTTTGCATTTGTGAGTCATTTCACAAATGAAGTAATAGAAGCAAGAAGGATTAAGCAAGTGACTTGCTCAAGGTCATACAGTGTCTAGGTCCAGATTTTAATTGAAGAAGAATCTTCCTGATTCCAAGTCCAGCACACTAACCACTATGCCAGTTAGCTGCCTTTATTGTAGCAAAAGCTACAAGGAACATATATTTATAACAGTGGTTTCACATAGAATGAAGAGTTTGGTTTTCTTCTCTGTTTCATGTCCCAATTCAGATAATACTGTAAGGTTACTAGCTGACAATATTCCAGCTGGAACCCTTTCATGAGCACAAGGTTCACAATAGTAAAGAAAGAAAAAAGCTTATTTTTAAATCAAATCAACAAAAACAAATAAAGCCAAAATTATAGACCTGTCAGAATAACAGAAGCCAACACTGAAGACTTTTTCTCCAGGGATCTGTAAAGTTTCAATCACATACTAGGTATAAGCAGCCAGATTCACTTCTCTGGTAAGACTCCCCAGTAAATGTTGCTCCTAAGTTTATCATAGTTAATCCTATTAATGTTCCCCATAGTTTTTCAGAATACTTTCTCATTATTGTATTTTTACTTGAGTATTTTATTCAACATTGCTGAGAGGAGAAAAGAAGGGAAATAGATTATTTCAAAGGTACATCTAAGTCCGTGTGAAACTACTAAATGTATACTATGTATCCAATCAGTATCATTGCCTAAGAACTAACTACCTTATTCATACTCCCCAAACTTTCTTCCCTTTGATAGTAAACTAAAATTATATGGAGAATGGGCCAAAGCAATCAATTATCAAGGAGTGTTTAGAAGAAATATATCTTAGGATCATGCATTACATGTGGAAAGGATTTCAGCAACTATGTAGACCACGAATAAACATCATTCTCTTTATTACAGGGAAGTTAAATTATTTATTAAAAAACTTGAATCTTGGTTTTGTCACTTAAGAGTCAGCTATTTCTATTGTATAATCCACAAGAATTCTTTTGGATACTCTAATAGAACGTGGCTCAGTGAATAGAGCACTGGCCTGGAATCAAAAACACCTGCAATGTGATGCTGGAGAAATCACTTAACCCCATTGACTTCATCTGTAAAATAAGATGGAGAAGAAAATGACAAACTCCAAGTATATTTGCCAAGAATACCTTAAATGGACTCATAAAGAGTCAAGAGTCAGACAGAACCAAAAACCAACTTAACAAACAATAACAAATACAATGTATGTTTCTTAAATAGAGATATTCTTTTACTATTGTCTTTATGTCCTAAATGAGTTTCTAGCACAAACTAATGAAAACAGCTAGCATCCATAGAGAACTTTAAAATTTACAAAGCTAATTTCACTTGTGTAAATAATATCATATTGCTTTCCTTCTCAATGGGTAAGGGAGGGCTGGAAGAAGGGAGAGAATTTGGAAGTCAAATTTTTTAAATGGTAAAAATAAATAATTATAATATTTTAGAAAATTAAAGTTAGCAAAGCCTTTTATCAATATTTCATTTATCTTCACAACAACTGCAAATAGTGTATACCATTTCTCCCTAATTTTATACATGAGGAATGAGAGACAAGCAAAAGTTACAAGTTACTTGTCCAGGATCACACAGCGAGTTAAGTGTCTAAGGCTGGATTTGAACTAAGTAGGTACTTGATATGTTTGTTGATTGGTTGTTTCCAATAATAACATAACACATTTATAAAAGTACTTTACTCCAATAACTGGGTTACATCTCAGGATAGAAAAAAACAAGTAGCCTCTAATGCACTCATAAATTTAATTTGACTGATTAGTTTATTCCCCATAGTTGATTAGAAATTTTTTTTTTCCTACAAGTTTAGGCAAGTTAGACTATTACTTTCTAATTTCTAGATCCTCTGAAGAAAGAAATAGATTTAATTCTTTGTATTCAGGTCCTTGAGTCAAGTCTTTATTCAATAAAGGATAGTAAGAGGAGAAATCTTTGCTATTTGAAGTATTGTACCCTTCAAATGAATCTCTAAGTGGCTGAATACTAGATAGTTGCAGCTGAGCAGAACATAATAGATAGATTTATCATTTTATTGACTATTTAAAATATCTTTGTAATCTGTAGGCCATTGTTCAGAAATTATGCCAGGATTAATACACATATACAAATATTTATTTCTAGTTAAGCATTTACATACATATGTGCATACATACATATATGTACACATATGACAATTCATTTTATACTGTATAGTCAATTAAAAAAAAACTACACTCTCTTAAGTTTGGGGCAGCAAATAAAGCACACTGGAGTTGAAATCTGGAAGACCTGAGTTCCATTCAGTTTTAAATAATCATTTTGTGGCCATAGGCAAGTCACTTAACCTATTTATCTCAGTTTTTTGTTTGTTTGTTTTGTTTTTTCTCCAACTATTAAAGGAGGATAACAGCACCTATCTCATAGGATTATTGTGAGGATAAGATTAGGTAATATTTTAAAAAATTATTTAGCATAGTTCCTGCAACACAACAAGCTAATTATATAGATTCTTGCTCTCATTTTCCTTTTCTCATTCTTAAAAACAAGTAAAAGATCTGAGTCATTTTGTTATTACCATTTTATAAGCACTGATATCCCTACTAAAATTCCCTTCCCATGCATCAACAGGTTTCAAAGGTGACCCTAGGCTCTTTAAAGCTATGTCAGAAAAGTATGAGCTCTTACACATCTTTCAAAGTTAAACCATCTTCAAGTTTCAACCCAAGAATAATTTCATCAGTCAAATGAAGCAAACACTTGTGAAGAACCAATGTTGTGAAACACAACTTTGGGCTGTGTTTCTAATTTGAAGATCATCCTAACTGAATGGAGAGAGCTTTGTCACTAGAAAATTGTTTACTAAGGAATGAATTTTTTTTTGGTAGAAGTCTCCCATGAAAGTCTCCACAAAAATGAGGAAGGGCTTCAAGTGGCAGTAGGGTGGGAATATTATGTGGACAAGCCATAGTTCTTTTTAAGTATGGAAATATAACATCTGTGGATGTGCATCATAAGCCAAGGTCAGAAATTTATAAAACATGCATCAGGGGAGGGCAGAGCCAAGATGGAGGAGAAGGCACACACGACTTTCTAAGCTCTTCTCTTACCCTCTTTATCAATATTATATTGAGCCTTAAAAATAGTCTTGACTACTACAATTCATAAAGATTGGAAGTATAACAACTCACCAGCCGAAGAAAATCTGCAGTCTCACCAAAAAAGGTTTGTCCCTGGGCTGGGGGAGGGGAGGGCAGTGGGGAGCAGAGATCAGCACAAGCAGGGACAGAACTAAGGCTCTGAGCACAGCCCCCAACCGGAAATTAGAGCACAGATCACAGCTTGGGGCAGTTGCGAACCTACACAGCAGGAGGGCACAGCCCAGGTTAGCCTCTAATCTGCACATTGGGGGGCTCAGCTTGGGGCAATAGAGCTTTCTAAGGGCAGAGACTTCCTGCCAGACTTTTGGTAGAGCTGGGCTATCTGCAGGTCAGCTGCTAATACCCACAGCCCCTTTAGGGGCTCTGGCATGGGGCAGTGACACTTTCACTACTTAGTCTCTAGCCTTAGAGCAACAACACAGTTCAACTGGGTACTTCGATAGCTCTGCCAGTGCTAAATCCACCTCCAGTTGGGGGAAGGGAAAACTCTCACTCAGGGCACTCCCATACCTCAGAGCCAGAAGCTGGTTTACATCTCTCCCTGCTCTGTAGAGTAAACTGGTAATACCCTTGCCTAGAAGGCATACCCTAAAAGCTTTAAAAAATGAATAAAAAAATGAAAAGAATGATAGACAGCTTCTATACCGAAAAAGAGCAAGTCAGCAAACCTGAAGAGACTAATAGCAAACAGGCACCAGACAATACCCCAAAGGGGAATGTTACCTGTCCCCTTTTACATAATGCTCTCATAGAAGAGACCATTAAAAGTCTCAAAAGAGAGTTAGAAGAAGAATGGGGAAAGGAAAGAGAAGCTTTACAAGAGAGCAACAACATCCTTAAATATGAATTGGAAAATAAAAAAAAATTCCCAGGAATTGCAGGGAAACAAAATTTGTGAACTGGAAAAAGTAAAAAAAAAAAAATCTCAGGAAAGTAATATTTATGAATTGGAAAAGACAAAAAATTCACAAGAAAACAGGATCTGTGAAATGGAAAAAGAAAATAATTCACTAAAAAAAAATTAGTGAAATGGAAAAAAAATTCATAAAGCAAAACAATTCATTTAAAAACTCAATTGGACATATACAAAAAGAAGTAAAAAAGCTAATGAAGAAAATAATTCATTAAAAATCAGAACTGAACAAATGAAAACTAATGATTCATTGAGACAGATTCTTGAATCAGTCAAGCAAAACCAAAAAACTGACAAACTGAAAAAAACCATGAATTATCTACTTGCAAAAACCACAGACTTGGAAAATAGATCTAGGAGAGATAATCTGAGTATTATTGGACTTTCCAAAAATTATGATGAAAAAAGAGCCTAGATATTATTTTACAAGAAATCTTCAAAGAGAATTGCCCAGATGTAATAGAATCAGAAGGTAAAATAGGCATTGAAAGAATTCATTGAACACCTTCTGAAAAACACCCTAAAATAAAAACCCCAAGGTATATTGTGGGGAAATTTCAGAACTATCAGATTAAGGAAAAAATTTTACAAGCAGCCAGAAAAAATAATTTGAATACTGAGGTGCCACAATAAGGATCACCCAAGATCTGGCTACCTCCATATTAAAAGATTGAAGGGCCTGGAATCTGATATTACGAAAGGCAAAAGAACTTGGAATGCAGGCAAGAATAAACTACCCAGCTAAGCTGAGCATTTTCGTCCAGGGAAAAAGATGGACATTTAATGAAACAAATGAATTCCATTTGTTTCTAGGGAAAAAACCAGAACTAAACAAAAATTTTGATCTCCAACTATAGGACTCAAGAAATGCAGAAAAGGTAGAAAGAACTCTTGAGAATTGTATTTCTGTTGTGGATATAGAAAAAGACTACATGTATAATTTGATTTTACTGACATAACATAAAAAAGGGAAGTAGATATGGAAAAGGGATGATGGCAGAAAAGGTGGGAAGAGGGGATAAAAAGAGGGAAACCACATCTCATGAAGAGGCAAAGGAAACTTATCAAATCTGAGGGAATTTAGAGAGGGGGAGGGACATTGTGTGAATCTTACTCTCATCAGAGTTGACTCAAAGAGAAAATAATTGACATATTTGTTTTAGAGAAAATTCTCTCTCGCCTCATTAAAAGGGGGGAGAGGAAAAGGGAAAAGTAAAAGAGTAATAAGGGAAGAAAGGGGAAAAGATTCAAAGGTGGGGAGGGAGGGATTCTAAAGAGGGTGAGCATCATGATACAAGTGGGGCACATATGTTTAAAAAGGGGAAAGAGGGTTGGAGGGGACAAGAAAAAGTAAAGCATAATCTGGGGATATTAGGATGTCAGGAAATACAGAATTAGTAATTCTAACTGTAAATGTGAATGGGATGAACTCTCCCATAAAAAGAAGGCAGATAGCAGACTGGATCAAAAGTCAGAACCCTACAATATGTTGTTTACAAGAAAGACATTTAAAGCAGGGAAAAACATACAGAGTAAACGTAAAAGGCTGGAGCAAAATCTATTATGCTTCAGATGAAGTCAAAAAAGCAGGGGTAGCCATCCTTATCTCAGATCAAGCAAAAGCAAAAATTGATCTAATTAAAAGAGATAAGGAAGGAAATTACATCTTGCTAAAGGGTAGCATAAACAGCGCAGCAATATCAATACTAAACATATATGCACCAAGTGGTATAGCATCCAACTTCCTAAAGGAGAAGTTAAGAGAGTTGCGAGAAGAAATAGACAATAAAACTGTAATAGTGGGAGATCTCAACCTTGCACTCTTAGAATTACACAAATCAAACCACAAAACACATAAGAAAGAAATTAAAGAGGTAAATAGAATATTAGAAAAATTAGGTATGTTAGATCTTTGGAGAAAATTGAATGGAGACAGAAAGGAATATACTTTCTTCTCAGCAGTTCATGGGACCTGTTCAAAAATTGATCATATATTAGGACATAAAGACCTCAAAATTAAATGCAAGAAAGCAGAAATAGTAAATGCTTTCTTTTCAGATCATGATGCAATAAAAACTACATTCAACAAAAAACTTAGGTGTAAATAAATCAAAAAGTAATTGGAAACTAAATAATCTCATCTTAAAGAATGATTGGGTGAAACATCAAATTATAGATACAATTAATAATTTCACTCAAGATAATGACAACGATGAGATATCATACCAAAATTTGTGGGACTCAGCCAAAGCGGTAATAAGAGGAAATTTTATATCCTTAGAGGCTTACGTGAATAAAACTGAGACAGAGAAGATTAATGGATTGGGTTTGCAACTAAAAAAACTAAAAAAAGGCCAAATTAAAAACCCCCAATCAAATACTAAATTTGAAATTCTAAAATTAAAAGGAGAAATTAATAGTTAAAAACTATTGAACTAATAAATAAAACTAAGAGTTGGTTTTATGAAAAAACCAATAAAATTGATAAACCTTTAGTAAATCTGATTAGAAAAAGGAGGGAGGAAAATGAAATTAGTAGTCTTAAAAATGAAAAGGGAGAACTTTCCACCAATGAAGAGGAAATTAGAGAAATAATAAGGAGTTATTTTGCTCAACTTTATGCCAATAAATTTGATAACCTAAGTGAAATGGATGACTACCTCCAAAAATATAGACTTCCCAGACTAACAGAGGAGGAAGTAAATTGCTTCAATAGTCCCATTTTAGAAAAAGAAATAGAACAGGCTATTAATCAACTCCCTAGGAAAAAATCCCCAGAACCAGATTAATTTACATGTGAATTCTACCAAACATTTAAAGAACAATTTGCCCCAATGCTATATAAATTATTTGATAAAATAGGGAAGGAAGGAGTCCTACCAAATTCCTTTTATGACACAGACATGGTACTGATACCTAAACCAGGTAGGTTGAAAACAGAGAAAGCAAATTATAGACAATCTCCCTAATGAATATTGATGCTAAAATCTTAAAAAGATATTAGCAAAAAGACTACAGAAAATCATCCCCAGGATAATACACTATGATCAAGTAAGATTTATATCAGGAATGCAGGGCTGGTTCAATATTAGGAAAACTATCAATATAATTGGCCATATTAATGACCAAATTAACAAAAAACATATGATCATCTCAATAGATGCAGAAAAAGCATTTGATAAAATCCAACATCCATTCCTATTAAAAACACTTGAGAGTATAGGAATAAATAGACTTTTCCTTAAAATAATCAGCAGCATCTATTTAAAGCCATCAGTAAGCATCATATGTAATGGAGAAAAACTGCAACCATTCCTAATAAGATCAGGACTGAAAAAAGGATGCCCACTATCACCGATACTGTTCAATATTGTGTTAGAAATGCTAGCTTTGGCAATAAGAGTTGAGAACGAGATTAAAGGAATTAGAGTAGGCAATGAGAAAACCAAATTATTACTCTTTGCTGATGATATGATGGTATACTTAGAGAACCCCAGAGATTCTACTAAAAATTATTAGAAATAATCCACAACTTTAACAAAGTTGCAGGATACAAAATAAACCCACATAAATCATCATCATTCTTATATATCACTAACAAAATTTAACAATCAGAGTTGCAAAGAGAAATTCCATTTAAAGTAATTACTGACAGTATAAAATACTTAGGAATCTATCTGCCAAGGGAAAATCAGAAACTTTATGAGCAAAATTACAAACCACTTTTCACACAAATTATGTCTGATCTAACCAATTGGAAAAATATTAAATGCTCTTGGATAGGGAGAGCAAATATAACAAAGATGACAATACTACCTAAACTAATCTATTTGTTTAGCGCTATACTAATCAGATTCCCAAAAAACTATTTTAATGACCTATAAAAAATAACAACAAAATTCATATGGAAAAAGAAAAGGTCAAGAATTTCAAGGAAATTAATGAAAAAAAAAATCAAATGAAGGTGGCTTAGCTGTACCAGATCTAATATTCTATTATAGAGCAGTAATTACCAAAACCATTTGGTATTGGCTGAAGAATAGATTAGTTTATCAGTGGAATAGGTTAGGTTCAAGGGACAAAACAGTCAACAACTATAGCAACCTAGTCTTTGACAAACCCAAAGACCCCAGCTTTTGGGAGAAGAACTTACTGTTTGACAAAAGTTGCTGGGAAAATTGCAAACTAATATGGCAGAAACCAGGCATTGATCCACACTTAACACTGTACACCAAGATAAGGTCAAAATGGGTTGATAACCTCGGCCTAAAGAATGAGATTATAAATAAATTAGAGGAACACAGGATAGTTTACCACTCAGATCTGTGGAAGAGGAAGGAATTTATGACCAAAGAAGAACTAGAGTTCATTACTGATCACAAAGTAGAAAATTTCGACTATACCAAACTGAAAAGTTTTTGTATAAACAAAATTAATGCAGACAAGATTAGAAGGGAAGCAATAAACTGGGAAAATATTTTTACAGTCAAAGGTTCTGATAAAGGCCTCATTTCCAAAATATATAGAGAATTGACTCTAATTTATAAAAGTTCAAGCTATTCTCCAATTGATATATGGTCAAAGGATATGAATAAACAATTCTCAGATGAAGAAATTGAAACTATTTTGGGCCATATGAAAATATGCTCCAAATCATTATTAATCAGAGAAATGCAAATTAAGACAACTTTGAGATACCACTACACACCTGTCAGACTGGCTAGAATGACAGGGAAAGATAATGTGGAATGTTGGAAGGGATGTGGGAAAACTGGGACACTGATACATTGTTGGTGTAACTGTGAATACATCCAACCATTCTGGAGAGCAATTTGGAACTATGGTCAAAACGTTATCAAACTATTCATCCCCTTTGATCCAACAGTGTTACTACTGGACTTATATCCCAAAGAGATCATAAAGAAGGGAAAGGGACCTGTATGTGCATGAATGTTTGTGGCAGCCCTCTTTGTAGTGGCTAGAAGCTGGAAACTGAGTGGATGTCCATCAATTGGAGAATGGCTGAATAAATTGTGGTATATGAATATTATGGAATGTTATTGTTCTTTAAGAAATGACCAACAGGATGATTTTAGAAAGGCCTGGAGAGACACGAACTGATGCTGAGTGAAATGAGCAGGGCCAGGAGATCATTATATGCTTCAACAATAATACTATATGGTGACCAATTCTGATAGACTTGGCCACCTAGGCAATGAGATAATCAAATCATTTCCAATGGAGCAGTAATGAGCTGAACCAGCTATGCCCAGTGAAAGAACTCTGGGAGATGACTAAAAAGCATTGCATTGAATTCCCAATCCCTACATTTTTACTCACCTGAATTTTGGATTTCCTTCACAGGGTAATTGTACAATATTTCAGAGTCCGATTCTTTTTGTACAGCAAAATAACGGTTTGGTTGTGTATACTTATTGTGTATCTAATTTATATTTTAATATATTTAACATCTACTGGTCATCCTGTCATCTGGGGGAGGGGATTGGGGGAAAGAGGGGAAAAATTGGAACAAGAGGTTTGGCAATTGTCAATGCTGTGAAGTTACCCATACATTTAACCTGTAAATAAAATGCTATTAAATAAAATTAAATAAATAAATAAATAAAAATTAAAAAAAGAAAACACGCAGCAAATTTTGAAAATCATAGTGTATATCTTCCAAAATTTCTGATATAGAAGAAAAAAACAGTACAAAAAATTCTAAAGTTTATAACAGTTACAAACAACTGAGATTAGCATTACCTCAAAGTAAATCAATTGAAATGTGGAACTATACAATTATATTCTCCTATCTGATGGTGGTATAAATGATGATGATATTCACATTTATACAGCACTTTAAGGTAAATTGTGCATTTAAAAAATAATTATTAAAGTTAAATACTATAAGTATTATCATTTTACAGATGAGGTTATTCAAGATTAAATAAATGAAATGAAAAAATGAGTTATACCTGGTTCCACAGTCTTCTGAACACAAATAAATATAAAGAATGCGATAAATTGCTCTAGTATTCCATATAAACTACCTCTCACTAATACATTATTAGATTTCAAAATAGAGATACAGATAATAAATACAAAAAGTAAAGAGACCTCCTATAGCTTTATGCCTACTAATTCTATTTTTTCCCCAAAGGGCACAGAATCTGTTCTACTATAAAGTTTTGCTATTATATTGCTATTTAGTAATTTATGCTAATAGTTCATGTGTTTTAGTGATATTCCACTTTCATCCTTTCATGACATCAATAAGAAAAACTGTTTGAATTTTTATTATAATATGTAAATTGAATTTTCTAGCAGGAATAAAGGTTCACCCAACACTTTGATGTATCAACACTACTAATCAAATGAATCCATTTAAGACCTTTAAAACTGAAAAATAAATGTTAGCTTTCATAATAGAAGTCTAAACAGAACCCTAATAATTTGTTAATTGTTCAATTATTTCTTCCTATTCCTGAAGTTCTGCCTTTCACATGTATTTATGAAATCCAAATATGACAGTGAATTTCTTATGGGTAAATGTCCTTTACTAAAACAGATTGGCAACTGGTATGCAACTTATTGTCCTAGTGTTGTCTTGATCCTTGAGATATTAAATGACATGCTCAAGAATGCACAGTAATAGGTGATAAGAAACCAGATTTTCCATTATCCTGGACTTGTTTTCTCTACATATTTATTAGTTAGATGTACATTCACCAAAATGTAATCAATGGAATATAGAATCTGGGCATTTTATAGTGAAATATATCAGAAATTTGTGTAAATAGCAAAAGATAAAAGCATTCAGCATATTCCAGTCCAAAGCTGAAGACATTATATTTTAATTCTTAGTTTATTATCACTTTTATCATTGACCTGTCCTCCATGTTATTAAAAATAAAACATGGTACCATATTCTAAAATCTTGGATAAAAAATCGCCACCACAATCAAACTTCAGACTCAACTCAATTATCAAATGACTATTCAAAGGATTGAAGTTAATTGTCAATGTGCATAGTGTATTTCTTAATCAATACTGATTGAAACTCTGGAAAAAAGCAAAACACCCTTTAAAAATCTAATTAGTCTTTCAAATGTAGTAGGAATAGCAATCGACTCTGACTTTAGCAGCATTTTTTTCAATAATATTTCCTTTTAGAAATTGTAATTTGTTTTTGTACTGATACCTCTTTTGTTTACATATGTGTGAATATATGTCTGTATATATGTATATACTTTTATATATGTGTGTATATTTACATGTGTACATTTACATATACAAATTAAATATATACATACATATGTATTTATTTTTATATTCCAGATTTTTTAAGAGCTGTGGATGAAGATTTTCCAAAAAGTGATTTAGAAGAAATAGCTCCTGAGAACAGAGAATCCAAAAGAGGTATCAGTACAAAAACAAATTACAATTTCTAAAAGGAAATATTATTGAAAAAAATGCTGCTAAAGTCAGAGTCGAATACAATATAAAATAGGAGAGAAATCTCTCATTACAAGTTCTGCCAAAAGATGATATATTAAGGACTAGAGTATTTCAGGATGATGGGTACAATCTTTACCTTGTGACAGGTATTTTATGGAGAGAGAAAAGGGGAGAAATGAAAAAGATAAATGAAGTATAGGCAGAAAACAGATTACTTAATGTGGAATGGTCAGAAAAGAACTGTTTCCTTATATATTCAGTTTTAACTAAATAATTCCATTCCACAGATGCTTTTTTTTTTTTGTTTGAGGCAATTGGGGTTAAGTGACCTGCCCAGGGTCACACAGCTAGGAAGTATTAAGTGTCTGAGACCAATTTTGAATTTGGGTCCTCCTGACTTCAGGGGTTGTACTTTATTTATATGCCATCTAGTTGCTCCCAAAAAATGCTTTTGTATTTGGACTACTTTTTTTTTTTTGGGGGGGGGAAATGTCATTCACTGCAATGATCAAGACTGTGTACAAAAAATAAATAGCAAATTTAATTTAAAAATAAATACCTTTTCTTTATTTAGTCCCCTCTCTCCTTCAAGAATGGTTTGTGACTTCCTTCAGAATCATCAATTAAACCTTCCTTCTATCCACTTATTAATCCATATTTCTTTCCATCTATTTTATAAACATTTATTAATCACCTACTATATATGAGGCATCATGTTAAGAACCAAGGGGAATACAAACATAAATTCCATATGGCCCCTGTACTCAGAGAGTGTGAATTCAGATGATGACAGATTTAGAGTTAAAAGGAAACTTAGATGCTATCTTTTGTTTTCCAGAGTTTCAATCAGTATTGACAGAGAAATATACTATGCAAATTGACAATTAACTTCAATCCTTTGAATGGCCAATTGATAAATAAATTGAGTCTGAAGTATCCTATACTTGATTGTGGTAGTGATTTTTTTTTTAGAGGAAATAGGGAAAAACTTTTGATGCTTCCACCTGAATCCTTGAAAAATTTTCCAGGATACTCTAGTTACAATAGGCTTATAGAAGTGCAAGATCATGAATATACCAAAGCCACCTCAGAAGTTACCAATTTCTAGCTCTCCTCATTTCATAGATAACAAAATCCAGTCCAGACAACTGAAGTGATTTGCTAAGAGTAATAGAACTAGTCAATGTTTGAGCAGATTCAAATTCTCTCTACCAGAAGAATCATTCTCACTTCTGAACTTTTACAATATTCATGACTCTCAATGCAATTATCTAAATCTAATTTGCAGCATTCTTCTGTGCATCCTGTCTTCCTAGGTAATATTGTAAATAACACTTAGGAAGATAGAATACACAGAAAAAAATGCTGCGCTTAGGTGCTAGAGTTGGAAAGACTTTAGTTCAAATCTGAATTCAGAAATGTTCTATCTGTGTGACCCTGGAAATCATTTAACTTTTGTTTTTTCTCATCTGTAAAATGAGGATAATAGTAGCACCTCTCTCCAACAACTCTTGTTAAGGATCAAATGTGATGTGTAAAGTACTTAGCACAATACCTGACATATAGTATACTATGTAAATTTTGGTTATTCTTGTTAAGCAGTTTAAGTCCAAAAGACTTATACTCTTTTGCATCTCCAGTACCTCATATAGAATAGTTGCCTACTATAGGTACATAATGAATGCTTGTCAGAGGTCATGTTACTAAATAAATTGATTTAAGTTTCATTTTCAAAAAAGACTTTCAGTGTTTTGTTCTTTCCAGGGCTCCACTGATTCCAAAGGAGTCAGTAAAATCACTAAGAAATGAGAAGGCAAGGTCATTCATTTATCAGCAGATTGCTGTTTCACCTTCAAATGAAACTAATCCTAATAGGATTATGAAACATATTAGCCCCAAATGCCTCAGATTCTTGCAAAAGAACTGACATTTCCTTTCCAAAAATTATAATTGAATCCCTATGTACTAACAGACTAGCCACCCTAAAAGTCACAAGCAGAAGTGCCATATGAGGTATGCATCTGTATAAATAGACCGGCGCCTCAGTTATTTTTTATATAATTCCTATTAAAAATGTAAGACTACAAGCTTTCAAAGTGCTTTTGCTCCTCAGAAACCTGTAAGAAAAAAGCCAAGTTTGTGCCCACAGTCTCACAAGGGTCAGTTGGCAAAAGTAACTTACTTTATAATTCATGGATTGAGTACAGAATTTCCCAGAGTAATGAACTGTGTGTACATCCTACAATAATTTGTCCATGAAATGGATTTGGGGAAGCATGGTAAAGTCAATGTTTCCTTTGATCAGGTTTTTTTTTTTAACCTTTAATCCTACCTCAGCGCTTCACATAACTCACATAGTCATGTCAAAAATGAGATGAAGAAAGTCAGGAAGGGACCACATTTCTATATACTAAATAAACACATCTGGAAATAAAGGCATTAGAATGGGAAGAAATACAGTCATGTGGATCTAATTTTGGACTAAAAGGCATATTGAAAATAACATCAACTCCAGATTTCTCAAGAGTAGTAAAATGTGATAAAAACTCAAAGATTTTGTTATCATTTCTGCTGCAACTCAGTACTTTATTTTGAATGAGTAGAGCAACATCATAAGATTTTGTGGTTGCTTTTAAAGTAGCTTGAAGATACTTAGTACAGGAAGAATGTTGCATTGTGTCCACTATTATCATCATAAGCCACTTTTAAGGATTTCAAAAATATGAAGAGCTAAGAATACACAATTCTTAGAATTAGAATAGACAAGATTATATATAAATGAGGTTTTTGCCAATTCCACTTCCCACTAGGAGCTTCAGAATATTCTGCAAAACACAAAGATATATTAGCATGATGAAACTACAACTTTAAACCAAGAAGAAATGTTGTAATCCAAACATCTCATTTTGCAATTAGTTTGTACAGCAAATGGCCCTGAATTTACAAAAAAAGAAGTTCAAATTAAACTTCAGACATTTCCTACCTATGTGACATTGGGCAAGTTATTTAATCTCTGTCTGCCTCAGTTTTCTTATCTTTAAAATGAAGATAATAGTATTTACTTCCTAAGATTGTTGTGAGGAAAAAATGAGATAATATATGTAAGTTCTTTAAAAACTTAAAAGTGTTCCAGCAATAACAAGACTATGTGATGATCAGCTATGATGGATTTGGGTCTTTTAAAAAATGAGGTGATTCAAGGCAATACCAAATAGACTTGTAATGGAAAGAGAACCATGCAATCTAGAGAGAGGGAACTATGGAAACTGAATACGGATCAAAGCATAGTATTTTCACCTTATTTTGTTTGCTTTTTTCTCATTTTTTTCTCCTTTTGACCTGAATTTTCTTGTGCATCATGAAATTTAGAAATAAGTTTAGATGAATTACACATGTTTAAATTATATTGGATTGCTAGTTATCTGTGGAAGGGGTAGAGAGAAGGAGGGAGAGAAAGTTGGAATACAAAGTTTTGCAAATGTGAATGTTGAAAACTATCTTTTCTTATATTTGATAAAATAAAAAGCTTTTTTAAAAAAGTGTTCTATAAATTCTATGATGATGATGTTCAGGACTGATGAGAAAAACAAGTCTGGGAAAAAATTAAATAACTTACCTTAGATTCAACAAACTAGTCTAAAGTTCTGGGGATATTTTGATTCATATTCCAGAATACTTTCCAAAACACTATGCTACCTTCAATAACAGTCAGTCAACGTGCATTTATAAGTATCTACTCTATGCCAAGCATAGGGCTAGAAACAAAAGAAAAAAAAAAAGATAATGTCATTATCTCCAAAGAACTCAAATGCAAACAGCTATATACATATGTATATGTACATATACATAAATGATATATTTAGAGAAGATGGAAAGTAAATACAAAGTAAAGACAGAAGAGGGGGAGGGGAACCTAGGAAACCTACATCTATAGGAAGATGTAGAATTTGAAAAGAATCATGAAGAAAGTCAGGGGAACCAGAAATTGAAGATTAGGAGAGACAGTATTCCAGATGTGGGGGATAGCCCATTAAGACAAACAGAATAGGGAGAGGAAGCATCCTCTATGAAGAACAGGAAGGTCAGTGCCATTCAATCAAAAAGTATCAGAAAAAAAGTGACGATAAGAAAATAGAAAAGTAGGAGGAAGACAATTTGTGAAACTCTTTAAAGATAATATATGATTTTACAGTTTCTGGAAATAGTAAGTATAGTTCAATGTATTTTTATAGAGTGTACATGTGTAATTTATTCAACTTCATTTTTAATTTATAGAATAAAATAAACATTTCCAAAACATAGGACAATAAAAAGATTATTACACATGAAGCTGTGAATCTACTATGTAGAAATTTCTATTCCTTTCAAAAATACAAAAAATTGGTGTGCAATTTTCTTTATTTTTTTCTTTCCCCCTCATTACTTGTACAAATTTATAAGTATAAAAAATATATAAAAGAAATAAGATGCATAAAAGTATAAATTTATTAATAAACTACATAGGCACAAATTATAAATATTAACTCATATGAATATAATTTATACTTTTATATATGATTTATGTGAACATAATTTATACTTATATATAATTTGATATATTCTGAAGGTAGTAAATATAATTAGGGAGTATGACATGGATCAACCTATAGTTTAGTAAAATCACTTTGGCATCTGAGTGATGGGTGGAATAGAGTGGAGAGACACTTGTGTCAGGGGACCAAATATAAAGCAATTTTAATGAGGGGAAGGCACAAAGTGGTATATGAGGGCACAGCAGAAAGTACCATGCTTAAGGAAGCTATATTTGCTTCTTTTTGGGTACCATTTGGCATTTTCAAGAAGTTTACATATTTAATCTACCATGAAATGTTTCTTAATTGTCAAATCCAATAGCTTTTTCTTAATACTTAACCTTATTAAGCAATATGAAGCATTTGAGCCTATTGACCATTCTTTCATCCTGGCTTTTTCTCTCTTGGGTTTTTTTTTTGTGACATTGTTTTTTCCTAGTCCCTCCCATAGTTATTTCACCTTCTTTTTCTCAACTACATAGATTTTGATCCAGCTATTAAAGGGCAAAAAGTGGTCCCACTTTCAGGCAAAAAGAAAAGCAAAAATGAACAGTCTGGTATACATACTTTGTGGGACAACCTAAGCTACCTGAATTTTTAACAAAGAAAGATGAAGCACATAAGGCTGAAGTATTTTTAGAGCTTAGTGAGCAATTATGTTTACTCTCTAAATACTGAATGCTAATGGGGTTTTGAGCTATGCAGACTGACACTAGCACAGCAAGACTGCAATTAGTCTGGAAGCAATGTGAAAATAAAACTCAAATCTCGACCAGGACAAGGTGCTAACAGCAGAAATTCATTTTCTTTCTCTACACTGGGGTCATGGATGGTACTAGGAGAATATATTTAATTGACTGAATTAGTCAGAAAAGCAAATGAAAAAAAAATGAATTTCCTATTCACTGTGCTGAACTTAAAGGTTTCTATACTGAAATTGGAGATAAGACTCAAATACTTCAGTGGTGAGTATATTTTAAATAAAGATCATGAAATTTAATTCAAATTTATCATTTTAAAAACAATATCAGAATAATAGCATGAGAGTGGAAAAAAGCAGTAGTGAATTATTTCCCACCTTGCTTTATATAATCAGATCATTTAAATGAATGTCTATATATTCTAAGCATTATCACAGTTATCAGAGACAGTAAGTCAGTAAACATGTATTGAACAGCATGGGTCAGAGTTCAAACTGGGCATGAAGAAATAGGCAGAGCTCAGGAGGCCAAGAACAGCATTACAGGATATAGGAATAGGTAGGTCTTTAAATAAATAGATAAAAATGACTATAGAACTCAGAATCCTCAGCCCTGCTTATATGCAGCTCTCTTGGAGTGTGGGGACAAAAAGTAGGTGAAATCTATTTTTTTCTTTCTCTTTCCTCTCTCTTTCCTTCTTGCTCTTCTTCTCCCTCTCCCCCTCCATCTCTCTCTTTCTCCCTCTGTCTCTGTCTCTCTGTCTGTCTCTCTTTGTTTCTCTATGTTTGTCTCTTTCTGTCTCTGTCTCTGTGTGTGTATGTCTGTCTGTGTATTATCTGTCTCTTCTGCCTGTCTACCTTTGTTTCTTTCACTGTCCTGTGTCTATCTCTGTTTCAGTATCTGTCTATATTTGTCTATCTATGTCCCTTATTTCTCTGTCTCTGTCTGTCTCTCTCTTTCTCTGTCTCTGTCTCTGTGTGTATGTGTGTTTGTGTATCTATCTCTTCTGTCTGTGTCTATCCCTGTCTCTGTTTCACTGTGTCTATCTCCAACTTTGTCTGTCTCTATCTGTTTATTCCCCCTCTCTTTCTCCCTGTCTGTGTTTGTGTCTCTATGTCTCTTCTGTCTACCTCTGTTTCTGTCTTTGTCTCTCTGTTTCTCTGTGTCTGTGTATCTATGTCTTTTAGGTCTGTCTGTCTCTGTCTCTTTCTGTTTCACTATCTATTTCTGTCTCTGTCTCTGTCTGTCTGTCTCCCCCTTCTTTTCTGTCTCTGTCTCTTCTGTCTTGCTCAGGTAGAAATCATAAGAGAATGGACAATAATGCTAGAGGAGATGTCAGAGGCTGTTTAATTCAGTCCATTCTTTTTATATCTGAGGAAACCAAAGGCTCTCTATAGGAACTGTTGCATGATGCTTGCAGAAGAGATCCTGGTTGGTAGAGAGATTATAGTGTTGGATCTGAAGACTTTGGTTCACTTCTGACTTCAGTTTGATTAGTTCTGTGATTTTGGACAAGCCATCTAACATCACTGTGCCTCAATTTCCTTATTTGTTAAATAGGGCTAATATTGTTACTTACTTCTAAAGTTATTGTAATAACAAAATGATAGAATATTTGTAAAGTGCTTGGCAAACCTTAAAGAGTTCTATAAATGTGTATAAATACTATATGTTATATGAAGGTTTCATTAAAGAGACATTCCTTTTGTTTTGAAATAGGAAAGAAACATGCTTTGGCAGTGATCTCTGGGGAAAGCATTCCACCTAGGCAAGCCGTATCTTTTTTTTTTTTAACTTGTTAACATTTTTATTTAAAGTTTTGAGTTACAAATTCTATTACCCTCTCCCTCCCTTCCCTCTAACCCCCTCCCTGAGACTATAAGCAATAAGATAGAGCTTATACATGTACAGTTATGTAGAACATATCCATATTAGTAATTTTGTACAAGAAGACTTAAATAAAAGGGAAAAAGGGAAAGAAAAAAGGAAAAAAAAATATCATGCTTAGGTTGTATTCAACCAATATCAGTTCTGTGTCTCAAGGCAGATGGTATACTTCCATCATTAGGCATTTGGAATGAACTTGAATCATTGTATTGTTAAGAATAGCTAAGGCATTCCCAATTCTTCATCTACCAATAGGCAAAATACTTGATATACACTCATTACTTAGGAGAAACCTAAGAGTTCGGGCATTGCAAATTAGCCAAGTGAATAGAGAACAGGGATTCATGAAAATCTAGGTTCAAATTACCTAAGTGGAAGATGATCGCTGTATTACCATGGGCAATTCACTTAATTGCTCAGTGTGCCTAGCATAGGTGACTATATGCAGACTATAATTTGAACAGCTTCAAAAAGGCATTGGAAGAGGAATTTTCCTCACTGGCAGTCCTCTATTGTGATCAAATTAAAACAAAACAAAGCAAACAAATAATAAAAGATGGCCCAAAATGAGAATTGTTTGTTTTATTAATAAAGAATGAAATAAAGTACCACAGAACCAGAAAAGGGCCAAGGCAGGGGGTGGAGGAGTGGGAGTGTTGTAGTGCTGATATAACATGCATTTCTTTAGCAATATAGAAATGACAGAGATTAGCAACTAGCTAGCAAAAATTGTTAGGTAAAACACAAAGCTATCCAATGATATCCCCTTATTCTTCATCTCTAAACTCCATTGCCACAGTGAACAGTCTCTTTATGCATGACATGGTCTTTGTATTATAACATCAGTATGTTGGTGTTTCTGCTGCCTCCAACTCAATTTATGTTAAAAGAATTTTATTTTTGATTAATTCTGATGAAACTTATTTCAGGAATGTTTTGCAAAGCTTTTTCCAGATGGAAAAAATGTCAATTATAACTAAGATATGATATGATATAACAAAGGCCTTTAAGCAAATGGAGAAATGTGTCAGGAGATTAGAACACTAGGGTGTTGGTGGAGCAGAGGATCAATGTAAGTATTACAATTAATAATATAGAGCAGAGTTCCCTTTCCTTTTTTCTTGTTATATGTAATGAAGTTTAACTTATTTTATTTTTTCTCAATAGTATTTATTTCTTCTACAATTACATGTAAAGATGTTTTACAACATTACTTTGTATAAAATTTTTAGAGCTAATATTTTTCTCCCTACCTCCTTCAAGTCTCTCCTTCCCAAGACAGAAAGTAATATGTAACCTATAATTATAGGTTATACATGTGCAGTCATGTTGTGAAAGAAAAATCAGAATGAAAAGGAAAAACCACAAGAAAGAAAAAGAAAACAAATAAAAAGGTGAAAATAGTGTACTTCTATCTGCATTCAATCTTTATAGTTCTCTCTTTAGATGTGAAAGGCAGTTTCCAATTCAATTCTATTATACTAGTCTTGGAGCATTGGACTGTTAATAAAAACTAAATCTATCATAGTTGATCATTCCATAATTTTGCTGTAATTGCGTACCATGTTTTCTTGTTTCTGCTCACTTCACTGCATTGTTTCATTTGTGCAACAACTTTTTGATTTAATGCAATCAAAATTATCTATTTTGCATTTCTTAATGTTCTTTTTGATGAAAAATCCCTCTCTTCTCCGAAGATCTGAACCTTAAAATATTCTTTGCTTTTCTAATTTGATAATAGTATAATTCTTTATTTCTAAATCATGACCCATCTTGAGCTTATGTTGGTATAGGATGTGAAATGTTGGTCCATGTCTAGTTTCTGCCAAACTACTTCCCAGTTTTCCTAGAAATTTTTATCAAATAGTGAATTCTAAGTCCCAAAGCTAGAGTCCTTGGGTTTATCAAACAATAAATTACTATAGTTATTGACTGTTTTGTCTTCTGTATCAACCCTATTACATTGATCTACCACTCTATTTTTTAAGCCAGTACCAAATTGTTTGGATTACTGCTGCTTTATAAAATATTTTTAGGTCTGATATAGGTAAGTTACATTTCATTGCATTTATTTTTTCATTAATTCCCTTGATATTCTTGATCGATTTTTTTTTTCTTTCAGATGAACTTTGTTTTTATTTTTTTAGGCCTAAGAAATATTTTTGGCAGTCTAACTGGTATGGCACTGAATAAGTAGGCTCAATTTAGATAAAATTGTCATTTTTATTATATTAATTTGGTCTCCCCATGAGCAACTGATATATTTTCCAATTGTTTAGATTTGATTTTTTGTTTGAAAAGTGCTTTGTTAATTGTGTTTATATACATCCTGGGTTTGTCTTTGCAGAGTAACAAATACTTTTATGTTGTCTACAATTATTTGAGATGAAATTTCTCTTTTTATCTATTGCTGATCGGCTTTGTGGGTAATATATAGAAATACTAATGATTTGTGTGGGGTTTTTAATATGCTGGAATTTTACTACAGTTATTAATTGTTTCAGGTAGTTGTTTAGTTGATTCTCTAGAATTCTCTAAATATATCATCATATAATCTACAAAGAATGATAGTTTTATTTTCTCACTGTCTAATTATTTCCATTTCTTTTCTTCTCTTATTGCTAAAGCTAACATTTCTCATACAATATTGAATAATAATGGCAATACTGGACACGATTATTTTACCTCTGATCTTATTGGGAATGCTTCTAGCTTTCCCTTTATTATACTATTACACGTAATGCTTGATGATGGTTTTATGCAGATACTATTTGTCATTTTAAGGAAAAATCCATTTGTTCCCATGTTCTCTGATGTTTTTTAATAAGAATGGGGGCAGAATTTTGTCTAAAGCTTTTTGTGTGTCTACTGAGATAATTATATAATTTTTGTTATTGATATCATCATTTATGCAGATAATTTTCCTGACATTAAACCAGCCCTGAATGACTAATGTAAATCCCACTGTAAATCCCACCTAGTCATGCTAAATTATCCTGGTGAAAAGTTGCTGTATCCTTTTAGGTAATATTTCATTTAAAATTTTTGCACCAATATTCCTTAGGGAAATTGGTCTATAATTTCCTTTCTTTGTTTTGTCTCTTTCTGGTTTAGGTATCTGCAACATTTTGCATAATAAAAGAAGTTTGGTAGGAATCCTTTAAATATTTTTTCAAATAATTTATATAGTATTGGAATTAGTTATTATTTAAATGTTTGGTAAAATTAAATTGTTAATGCATCTGGCCCTAGAGATTTTTTCTAAGGGAGATTATTGATGGGTTGTTCAAATTTTTTGTTTAAAATGTTACTTAAATGTGTTATATACTCTTCTATTAACCTAGACATTTTATATTTTTGTAAGTATTCATCCATTTCAATTAGATTATTAAACTTATAACATAAAATTGGGCAAAATTTCTCCTAATTACTACTCTGATTTCCTCTTTATTGCTGGAAAATTTAATCAATCCTGGTAATTTGTTTTTTTTTTCTTTCCTTTTTCTAATCTGATTATTTTTTTCATAAAATCAAGTTTTAGTTTTATTTATTAATTCAATTAATTTCCTTATTATGAATTTTATTAAGCTCTCCTTTGATTTTTCTAAATATGCTAAAATATGTGTTAAATTATATATATATATATATATATATATATATATATATATATACACACACACATAGTTATACAGTTATCTTGCTGCACATGAAAAAAATCGGATCAAGAAAAAAAAAAAGTGAGAAAGAAAACAAAATCCAAGCTAATAACAACAGAAATAATGAGAATTCTATGTTGTGGTCCACTCTCAGTTCCCTTAGGCCTCTCTCTGGATGTAGATGGCTCTCTTCATCACTGAACAATTGGAACTGGTTTAAATCATCTCATTGATGAAGAGAGCAACATCCATCAGAATTGATCATTGTATAATCATTTTGTTGCCCTGTACCATGATCTCCTGGTTCTACTCATTTCACTTAGCATCAGTTCATGTAAGTCTCTCCAGGACTCTCTGAAATCATCCTGCTGGTCTTACAGAACAATAATATTTCATAACATCCATATACCATAACTTATTGAGCCATTCTCCAATTGATGGGCATCCATTCAGTTTCCAGTTTCTTGCCACTCACTACAAAAAGGACTGCCACAAACATTTTTGCACATGTGGGTCCCTTTCCCTCCTTTAAGATCTCTTTGGTATATAAGCTCAAGTAGAAACACTGCTGGATCAATTGCTTTCCAGAATGGTTGGATCCATTCACAGTTCCAACGACAATGTATCAGTGTCCCAGTTTTCCCACATCCCCTCCTGTATTAGTCATTATCTTTTCCTGTCATCTTAGCCAATCTGAGAGTTGTGTAGTGGTACCTCAGAATTGTCTTAATTTGCATTTCTCTGATCAATAGTGATTTAGAGCACTTCTTCATATGACTATAAATAGTTTCAATTTCTTCATCTGAAAATTATCTATTTATATCCTTTCAACATTTATTAATTGGAGAATGGCTTGAATGCTTATAAGTTCTGGTCTTGTCATCAGAAATGTTGAAAAACCCCTATTTTATTCAAAGTCCATCTTTTCCCCTAAAAAGTAATGCTTTATTTTGCTGGATAGTTGATTCTTGGTTTTAATCCAAACTCCCCTGCCTTCTGGAATATCGTATTCTTGGCCTTCCAATCTTTTATTGTTGAAGCTACTAAGTGTTGGGTAATCCTGACTATTACTCCTCATTATCTGAATTGTTTCTTTTTTACTGATGGCAGTGTTTTCTCCTTGACCTAAACTTCAGTAATTTATCTACAATGAAATAGTAGTTTAGACTTTTCATTTGAGGGTTTCTTTTTAGGAAAAAAATGATGCATTCTTTAAATGACTTTTTGACCTAATTCTACAGTAGCAGGAAAATTTTATTTGATGTTTTCTTGAAAGATATGGTCCAAGATCTTTTTTTTTTTTAATCATGTTTCTCAGGTAGTCCAATAATTCTTAAATTATTTCTCTTGGATATATTTTTCACATTGATTGCTTTTTGAATGGGATATTTTACATTTTCTTCTGTTTTTCTTCATTTTTTGAATTTCGTTTGATTGATTATGTCTCATTAACTCATTCACTTTCACTTATCCAATTCTAATGTTTAATTTTTATTTTCTTTAGTAAGAAATTTTCATTCTTTCTCTATTTCGCCAATTCTACTTCTAAATGAACTATTTTGTTCATTTTTTTTCCATTTCACTAAATCACTTTTTAAGGAGTTGCCTTCCTCAGTTTATTTTCCCCATTTTGCCAAATTTATTTTTAAGGATTTTTTTCCAGACAATTTTTGTGCTCCTTTTGTGAAGTTGTTGAACCCACACACATAATACTCTTGCATAGCTTTCATTTCATTTCTTAATTGCTACTCTATCTCTCATACTTAATTTTTTAAATTTATTTTTAACACACATTGCTCAATGAATCATGTTGGGAGAGAAAAATAACAAAAAAAATACACATGAGAGATTTTTTAAAAATAGAAAAAAGTGAACACAACATGTGCTGACTTACATTGAATCTCCCTAGCTGTTTTTCTAGATGCAGAATGCATTTTCTGTCAAAAGTCTATTGTTATAACTTCATATTACTGAAGCACTGAGAAGAACCAAGTCTTAATTTTCTTAATTTTTTCTTTCTCAATTTTTTTCTTAATTGATCATTTCACACTCTTGCTATTATTGTGTACAATGCATGTTATGCTCATCATCAGTTCATGTAAATCTTTGCAGACTTTTTTGTTTATCATTTTATAGTATAATAATATTCCATTACCATCATATACTATAATTTATTCAACCATTGCTCAATTGGTGAGCATCTACTCATTTTCCAATTTTTTGCTACCAAAAAAAAAGACTTTTACAAACATTTTTACATATGTTGGTCCTTTTTTCCTTCTTTATGATTTCCATAGGATACAGATCAAGTAATGACACTACTGAGTCAAAGGGTGTACATGATTTTATAATCTGTTGGGCATAGGTCCAGTGCTCTCCAAAATGGTTGGATCATTTCACAACTCCACCAACAATGCATTAGTATCGCAGTTTTCTCACATTCCCTCCAACATTTATCATTATCTTTTCCTGTCATCTTAGCCAATCTGAGAGGTGTGAGTTTTAATTTGCATTTCTCTCAATTGTGATTTACAGTATGTTTCATAAAACTGTAGATGACTTTAATTTCATCAACTGAAAATTGTTCTGTTCATGTCCTTTGACCATTTATCATTTGGGAAATGACATATTCTGTTAAATATGGTTGAGTTCTTTATATATTTTAGTAATAGGACTTTTATCAGAAATACTGCCTATAAAGATTTCCCCCAGCTTTGTAGTTCCCTTTTTATTTGTTTCTATTTTTTTTTTGTTTGTGTAAAACCTTTTTAATTTAATGTAATCAAAGCTGCTCATTTCACCTTTCATAATGTTCTCTGGTTATTCTTTGGTCATAAATTCATTTTTCCCAAAGATTTGATAGGTAAATTATCCCTTCTTCTTCTAATTTGTTTATTGCATCATATGCCCAAATCATGTATTTATTTTCACCTTATTTTGGAATGGGATGTAAGATGTATGTCTATACCAAGTTTCTGACAAATTATTTTCCAGTTTTCTCAGCATTTTTTTTTGTCAAATAGTGAGATTTTGTTCCAGAAACTGGAGTTTGGGGGTTATTGTATAGAACTAGACAAAATAATAACAAAATTCATGTGGAAGAAAAAAAGGTCAAGAATTTCAAGGAAATTAATGAACAAATACAAAGGATCAAGAATTTCAAGGAAATTAATGAACAAAAACAAAGGATGGTGGCTTAGAAGTACCAAATTTATTATGGTGTGTGTATATATATATATAATGTTAATTTGATTGGTATGGCACCATACAAGTAGAACAACTTAGGCAGAACTATCATTTATATTATATTAGCCATGAATGATAGATATTTTTCCAATTGTTTATATTTGAATTTTTTTATATGAGAAGTGTTTTATAATTATGTTCAGTAGTCCTTAGCTTTGTCTTGACAGGTACATCTTCAAGTATTTTATTTTGTGTACAGTAATTTTAAATAGAATTCCTCTTTCTTTCTCTTGATAATGGGCTGTATCAGCAATATATAGAAATGCTGATGATATGTCTGGGTTTATTTTATATTTATTTTTATTTGAATGAGAATGCTATGGTGTGGTCCACACTCAGTTCCCATGATCCTCTCTCTGGGTGTAGATGGCATTCTTCATCACAAAATCATTGGAACTGGTTTGAATCATATCATTGTTGAAGACAGTCACATCTGTCAGAATTGATTATCATATAGTATTGTTGTTGCCATGTACAATGATCTCCTGGTTCTGCTCATTTCTCTTAGCATCAGTTTATATAAGTCTCTCCAGGTCTCTCTGAAATCATCCTGTCAATTGTTTCTTACAGAGCAATAACATTCCATAACATTCATATACCGAAAGTTATTCAGCCATTCTCCAATTGATGGGCATCCATTCAGTTTTCAGTTTCTTGCCACTATAAAAAGGGCTGCCACAGCCTTTTGCAGATGTGGGTCCCTTTCCTTCCTTTAAGATCTCTTTGGGATATAAGTCCAGAGAAACACTGCTGGATCAAAGGGTATGCACCATTTGTTTGTTTGTTTGGTTAGTTTTACCGAGGCAATTGGGTTTAAGTTACTTGCCCAGATTTGAACTCGGGTTATCCTGGCTTCAGGACTGGTACTTTATCCACTGCACTACCTAACTGCCCCAGAGTATGCACAGTTTGATGACTTTTTAAGCATACTCCAAATTGCTCTCCAGAAAGGTTGGATCCTTTTACAACTCCACCAACAATGTATTACTGTCCCAGTTTTCCCACATCCCCTCCAATTTTTGCCATTATCTTTGCCTGTCATTTTAGCCAATCTGAGAAGTGTGTAGGAGTTCCTCAGAGTTGTTTTAATTTGTCTTTCTCTGAACAGTAGTGATTTGGAGCACCTTCTCATAGGACTAAAAATGGTTTTAATTTCTTCATCTGAAAATTGTCTATTCATGTCCTTTGACCATTTATCAATTGGAAAATGGCTTGAATTCTTATAAATTTGAGTCAATTCTCTATATATTTTAGAAATGAGGCCTAAAAGGCCTTTTATACCTCTTCATGTGATCTAATTTTCCCATTATATTCCCTTTTGTCTTTTTCCACTACAGACCTTTTCTACTCCTTAATGTTTTTTTCCTTCCGATGTGAAGTTTTTTTTCAGACAATTTTTTTTCTTTCTTTTTTCCTTTCTTGTTGATTCTCTTATGAATACTTCTCATTTCCTTTTTCAGTTTTTTTTGGTTAATTTTTTTATTATATTACAACTTTTTATTTACAAGATATATGCTTGGGTAATTTTTCAGCATTGACAATTGCAAAACCTTTTGTTCCAACTTTTCCTCTCTTTCCCCCCACCTCTTCCCCCAGATGGCAGGCTGACCAATACATGTTAAATATGTTGAAGTATAAGTTAAATACAATATATGTATACATGTCCAAACAGTTACTTTGTTGGACAAAAAGAATCGGACTTTGAAATAGTATACAATTAGCCTGTGAAGGAAATCAAAAACACAGGCAGACAAAAATAGAGAGATTGGGAATTCTATGTAGTGGTTCATAGTCATCTCCCAGAGTTCTTTCTCTGGGTATAGCTGGTTCAGTTCATTACTGATCTATTGGAACTGATTTGGTTCATCTCATTGTTGAAGAGGGCCACGTCCATCAGAATTGATCATCATTCATTTTTGTCCACCTCTCTTATTGCCTTTTAAAGTCTTTTTTGAGCACTTCCAAGAAGCCTTTATGGGCTTGAGACCAATTCATGTTCTTCTTTGAGATTTCTTCTGTGGATAATCTGTCCTCATCTGAGTTTGTGTTTTGGTCTGCCCTGTCACCATAATAGCTTTCTATGGTCAAGGTTCTTTTCTGTTTCTTGTTTGTTTTCTTTACTTTGGGTATTTACTGGAGTTTTTGTTTGTTTGTTTGTTTGTTTGTTTTGTTTTTTACTTTTATGGTTGAGTTCTGCTCCTAGAGTAAACATAGTGCTGTCTCAAGCTTGTGTGCAGCTCTGAGCCTTAACTGTGAACAAGAGTACCTTGTATTTCTAGTGGATAACTTGGCTGATCTTTTTAGGAAACAGTCTGGTTTTCTAGAATTTGTCTTCTGAGCTGGGAATGGAAGCTGTCCCTCCGATCTGCTTCTCTACTAAGCCAGGACTGAGGGTTTTATTTGCTGATTTACTGAGACTATTACCTTTTCACTGACTTTCCCAGAATCTATCTGATCTGGACCGAACACCCTTTTCATCCCAGTCTTACTGCTCTTTCTTGAAGCTTTTTCCATCTATCTTGAGCTGGAAAGTGGTTTCATTCTTTCAGTCTCTGTTTAGAGACTTGGCTTCATTTGGTTTTTGAGGGAACCTGGAATAGCTCCAACAGCTTACTGACTTCACTCTACCACCTTAGTTTTACCTCCAGAAGTTCTCTCTTATACTTAATATTTAAAATCCTTTTTGAGCTCTTCTAAGAGAAACTTTTGAGCTTGAGCCTAATTCATGCTTCTCATGCTGACATTTTGCTAATACTGTTCTCTGCTAAGTTGAATTTTCATCTTCTCTATTGCCCTAACAGCTTTCTGTTATATTTTTGCACTTGTACTTATTTTTAAATGTTTATATTTGCTCCTATGGTAAAAAGAAGACTGTCCCAAGCCTCTTTTTAAGAAGGACAGAGGTCTCCCAATGACTTTCCATGTTGGGGCCAGAGATGCTGCCATCTTTCCTACTGGACTGGGTTAGCCTGGCCTAATTCTGCCAATGTACCTGGATCCGGGACTCACAAATTGCCTTCTGTACTTTGGTTAGAGGTCTCACAGATGGCATGCTGAGCAGTGCACTAACTGCTGAACCAGGACCAAGAGGGTTTTGTTGCCAATCTGTGTTATGGCTAAGATTTTATTGCTACATTCCTTGCACCATGCTTGTGCTGGACTGTGTCTCCCTTTAACCCAACTGAGGTAGACCTTTGCTGAAGTCTTTCCAAAATATCATGAACTAGAAAATTTTTTCACTCTGAATTTTCCCTCTGAATTGGAGGGATTCTATCACTCCAGATTCTTTTTAGAGGCTTGATTTAAAGTTGTTTCCAAGGAAAACAAAGGAGAGCTCAGGCGACTTCATACCTTCTTTCCACAATTTTGGCTCTGCCCAGTTTAACTGTCTTTAAGCCCGTTATTCCATTGTGGTTTTAAACAATTATAAGACTCTCATAATTTTCTGGAAAAGCAAATACATTTTTATTTATTTAATAAATCTATCTACAAATTATATCCTCTATAATGATCTATATCTATACATAATGATCATATTTGTGTATAAAAATTTCAATTTAAAATCAAGATGGAATTGCTTTTATTAAAAGTTAGCTAAAATATATTTTATATGGTATCAATTAACATAAAGTACTCCCTCATGGGCAAGTCACTTAGTTTTGCTGGGCCTCCCTCAGATTTCTTCACTTGGACGATGACAGGGGTAGATCAGGTGACTTTTGACATCCTTTTTCTACTGGAAGTTAAAATCTAATAATTTCTTTCCTTAGAGATTTGCTCACAATGACATTGTTGATTACCTTGCAATTTACCAGTGTCATTTGAAACTCCTAAAAAGTAAAAATAACAAAAAAATAACAAAAAAAAATTTGTGTAGGAATGTTTTTGTGATAGGACAATGTCAGGCCAAATGTTACAAAAGTGTTTTCTGGAAAGTATTTAGTTCAAGATTAGAATTCTAGGAGAAAAGAACAAACAGGATAAACATTACAAGTTAGATGGCAATACTTTGTCATGGGTCTCTTTGCCTTGTGCCTTACTGACTTGTCCTGGTTGTGAAATGAGGGTTCCCCCCATCTTGTTTCTAATCTAATGGAAGGCATTAGAATGAGGGAAAGGAAGAGAAAGGACAATTCTAGGTATTTGCCATTTCCATTGATTGGGGATAATATGCCCTGCATTCCATAATACAAACAGTAACACAATTTGGAAAATTATAGACAAAATTTATAAAGTCTTTTAAGGTTTTCAAAGCCCTTTCCACATGTAATCTCATTTAATCTTATTTAAAAGGGATAGTGCAGTTGTGAAATCAATCTCTAGCTATCAGAATTGTCCATCTAAATGTACTTCCAGTAGTGAACCCCAGAAAAAAAGGATGAGTGGCATTGACAGTAAGCATTTCTAAGTCATAAAACTGAGGCAACTTGGCCTTTGGCTTTAAGGCCTAAAGTCTGGAATTTTGATTTTATGTAACAAAGAGAGTGAGCACCCCTTTAGTAAACACAATTAATTGAATGATTCAATCAAAGCACATAGGAATAAAATTATTATTTTATATACAATAGCACTTAGGGTTAAAAAGATAGATAAGCATATATCCCATGAAGTGTACCCCTAAATTTTTGTGCAACATTGTCTAAGGAGCTATGATGATAATAACACAATATTATAATACAAAGGATGATAATAGTAGCAATAACGTGGGGGTGGGGAGAGAAAGACAGACAGAGACAGGGAGAGACAGAGAGAGATTTAACCAAAAAATTTTCTTTTCCCCATTTTAAGGAACCCTGCCTTAATATATATAGGAAAAGACTACTACTAGGAAGTATTGAGAACTAATTTCCACATTGAGTCAGATTTCCTACATTTTTTTTTTGAAATGCTACAATCAAGGAAGAAATGAGGCTTTTCTTATTGTTTTCTCAATTTGGTAAGAACTATTGGGAAATAAGTGTTTCTCCAAAAGGGGGTTATAATATATTTAAAACTACTATATTGATGTTGAAGGAGTTTTATTTTTCTGGCATTTTTCATGGATGGGGAGGGGGAGGATAAAGGAGAGGGAAAATATTTAGAACTGAGAATAAATAAAATTGAATTATTTTTTCCCAAGGCAAAACACATAAAACTTGCTTTTTCATGATGGGTATTTAAATTTTAACATATGATCCTAATTTAAAGTTCATTTAAAGTAATGGCCACTTAAAAAGACGAAGATGAATCTTTGTAAACTTTAACCAACTACAGTTATAATAATGATGAATAATGATGCTAAATGTTCAAATGGTGGTAATGATGATGATGATGATGATTATCATGACTATGTAATGATGCAATCACAAGACTGTAATTCCCTAGCTAAAAAGTGGAGAATATGGCAATAAATGAAACCTTACAATCTTGGAAACTTAGATTCTTGAGGTCCCTTTATTACTCATCTGTAAGACTGGGAATGCTATTTTTATTCTAGGTAAAAATCAATATGAGAAATATTTATTAATTATCTGATATGTACAAAGCATGATACTAGGAGCTATGAAATGAAAAAAAGTTAAATAAAATATTTTTAAGTATCAAGGAATTTTAAATTGAATGGAGCGTTATATGGACAAATGCACACATACATACACACACACTACCCACACACATAAACTCACACAGATTTGTACACACAAGGTAGAGTATGATAAAATATAGTACAGTAGGAAAAAAAATTGGATGTAGAGTCATAGCGTGTGACTTTAAATCAGGTTTTCTCCTTACTGGGGATGTATGATCTTGATCAAATTATTTGATCCCCACACCCTCCCTGGGCCCCAATTTCCTAATTTGTAAAATAAAATAATTGCATTACATCATCTCTAATATACCTTAAACCTATCATCCCTAAATATAAAGGAGAAGTCCAGGCAAAGTTCTGTGAAAAATTGAAGAAAAGAATGATCATTTCATGTTTAGGAAAGATTTCATGTTAAAGTGAAACTTGAAGTAGTATATAAAGGAATATAAGAATATTAAGGTATACTAGAAACTAGAAATTGAATGGATGCCCATCAATTGGAGAATGGTTGAGTAAACTGTGATATATGAATGTTATGGAATATTATTGTTCTGTAAGAAATGACCAACAGGATGAATACAGAGAGGCTTGGAGAGACTTACATGAATTGATGCTAAGTGAAATGAGCAGAACCAGGAGACCATTATATGCTTCAATAACAGTACTATATGCAATCAGTTCTGATGGAAGTGCCTATCTTCAACAATGAAAGAATCCAAATTAGTTCCAATTGATCAGTAATGAAAAGAATCAGCTATATCCAGTGAAGGAACCCTGGGAAATGAGTGTGGACCACAACATTGCATTTACACTTTCTGTTATTGTTTCTTTGCAGTTTTTTTTTCTTCCCAGGTTATTTTTAACTTCTTTCTAAATCCGATTTTTCTTGTGCAGCAAGATAACTATATAAATATATTGTATTTAACATATACTTTAACATATTTAGCATGTATTGGACTACCTGCCACTTAAGGGAGGAGGTGAGGGAAGGAGGGGAAAAGTTGGGACAGAAGTTTTTGTAAGGGTCAATGTTGAAAAATTACCCATGCATATGTTTTGTCAATAAAAAGCTATAATAAAAAATAATATTAAGGCATAGAGATGAGTCCATTCCAGGAATAGTGGCCAAGAAAATAATGAATAAAGTTAGAAAATTTACTTTAGCTGCAGTTCAAATAGTATATGATATCTAGGCAAGAAGTTTAAGTGGAAATTGCTGAATGAAGGAATCAGTGTACACACACACACACACACACACACACATACGTGTGTGTGTGTGCGCATAACTTAAATACATTAATATTGGCCAAATACTGTTAGATACTGTGTTTATTATGTATTTGTGTGTATGTACACATCCATCTATCCATAAGTATTATAGTATATATACATATATATCCATACATTCAAACATACACATGTGTATGTATGCATGTGTGCATGACAATTCCTGTTCTCCAGGAACTCACATTTTAATTTAGAAAGATGCAGAGAAGAGTTTAGCTGTAGGACAAATGGAAAGCCCCAGTGCTTCAAAGGCTAGATTAGCAGAGTAAACAACAAGTCCTAAGGGTCTGAAAGGTATAGAGACAACAGGACAAAGTGGCAGGATAGATAATATGAGATTTTAGGTTGTAGTCCATTTTCATGAAGTATTATAGTGGTTCCTCCCTATTTGTTTAAGCAATATTCATTCCTGTCTTTTGGGAAGGTGAGGAGAGCTGCATAAAACTGACCCAGCACCATTGTCAAGGAAAGAGTGAATCTGAAGATTTAGTGGAATAATAGAAATTCTGAGTTCCCAAATGAATGGGGTGAGGATAGGATGCTCTATCACCAGTATTTAGCAAAGCCTGGCACAAAATCAGTGTTTTATAAGTTCTTGTTGACTGACTGTCATAAAAAAAAAAAAACAGAAGGGAGAAAAGGGATGAGAGTATTGGTTCGAACATTGAGAAAATGGTCTCTCCAGTTCCTTTTCTTCTGAGCCTTCTTGTATCCAGACAAGCTGGGACCAGTCATGTAAGAAGTCACCCCTGATATTTGATCCTGCTGGGCCTAAATACTAATCTATGAACTCTGGTTTATTTTGGTTGGAAATAAGGATCCATAAAAGTTTGTCAGCAGAAGAGAAACTTGATCAAATCATTGTGAGAAGATCATTACTTAATTATTAGAGATGACAGCCAGAAGGTAGAATACTCTGTTACGTGCTATTTTAATAATTTATATTAGAAGGATGTTGAAGATGGTTAAAACCAAACAGCATTCTAAAAACCAAATTGATGAATATTAAACTAACAGAAAACGAATGGTCACTAATGTGGGCTGCATTTCCAAATCAGCAGTTTGGATATAATTGTATCATCAGTGCCCTAGTTAAGATTAAAACCAAGAAATTAAATAAAATAAAAAAGATATAGTTTATGAAGTTTAAGCAATTCCAACCTTGCCTATTCAAAATAACACAAATGACTCTATTAGTCTCTTTGACACCTGTTCATGAACTGCTGTATAGAGCTGAAGAAAATCAGAAAATTGTGCTAATTGAGTCCATTATGAATGTATATTATCTAATGCTAGTCAGGATTTCAATTGCCACTGACAAGTTTTTTTATCCATCCCTACTTATACTATACTCTCTACAGCGGCTGTGTGAAAACTTCTTGTTTCTCCTTTAGCCCCATCTTCTCAGCTAATAACTCCATTTATATTTTACCCTAAAAGAGGAAAAACAGGGGCAGCTACATGGAGCAGTGGATAAAGTACCACCCATGAAACTAGGAGGACTTGAGTTCAAATTCAGCCTCAGACAATTAACAGTTATTAGCTTTGTGACCCTGGGCAACCATTTAATCCAAATACAAAAAGGAAAAAGAGAAAAATGATCATATGTGCCAAAAAGCTCCCTATTTTCCTTCTTCATCTCACATAATTTAAATATCATCCTCTACTATTTCCTTCACTCTGACATTAGATGAAAAAATAAACTTTCTTGTTATCAAAGTAAATTCTTTTATATGCATCCTCAATATGACCGCCTCCATCTTCTATAGCATATCTCTCTCCAGTCTCTATCTTTGTGTCTCTGCCTATGTTTTTTGTCTCTCTGTATGCCTGCCTGTCTGTCTGAATGTCTTTGTCTCTGTCTCTGTCTCGGTCTCTGTCTCTCCCTAACTCACTCTCTCTCTCTCTCTCTCTCTCTCTCTCTCTCTCTCTCTCTCTCTCTCTCTTTATAGTTCACCTTTAATCTCTTTGTGATTCTGCATCTTTCCCTAATCCATACAAACATATGATGTCTCCCACATTTTCAAAAACTCCTTACATGATTCATTCAGCACTGCTGGTTATCATTCTATTTCTCTCCTTCTTTCATGTCTAAATTTCTTGAAAAGGTTATCTATAATAGGTGACTCACTTCATTTCCTCTCACACTCCTCTTATATCTCTGCAGGGTGAAAAGTGACTTCATCACTCAACTGAAATTGTCTCTTCAAAAAGTTATTGATGATCTTTTAATTGTCAAATCTAATAGCCTTCTCTTAATTCTTTTCTTTAATGATATCTCTATATCCTTTGTTAGTGTTGATTAATTTCTCTTCATATATATTTTCTGCTATAAACTTTCTTATACCATACTCCTGTTTTCTTCCATATATCTCTCATCTTCATCTTTTTTTTTTGGTGTCTCACTAATGAGCAGTATCTTTCTCTTCTATGACAATTTTTCTTCTATATTTCTGTTATTCTGTCTCCCTTGGCAAACTTATTAGGTCCAATGGATTCCCTTTTCATCTCTATGATGAAATAATAAATTTCAGATGAATCCCAGATATATATACATGAATCTCTATATGTATGCGTATATTACATATATATATATATATATATATATATATATATATATACATATATATATATATATATATATATATATTCATTTGACAAGAGAGAGAAAAATCTAGCCCATATCACAAACATCATTCATACATCACTAACTTCTGTTAGATTCTAGAATTGGAAATCTTGTAAGTCAGATAGTATTTTGAAAATAGAACATATCATCTCTTTCTTCACCCTAGTCATTTCACCTTTCCAATATCCCTTTTGCTATAGAGAGCATCATCTTTTTCCTTGTAAGCCATGTTCAAAATCTCAGCATAATCATTGAATCCTCACTCTCAAATAGAAATCCTGGTTTCTATTAAGACTTATCTCAAATCCATCTTTTTTATTGAATTTTTAATTTTCAAAACATATGAAAGGATAATTTTTCAAAATTAACCCTTGAAAAACCTTGTGTTCCCATTTCCCTTTATTGAAAAGCATGTAATCCAATATATGCTAAACATAGTAAAAATATTTGTTAAATCTAATATAGGCAAACATAATTATACAACTACCTTACTGCACAAGAAAAGTTAGATCAAAAAGCTTTTTTTAAAAAATGAGAAAAAAATAAAATTCAAGAAAATAGCAACAAAGACAGTGAAAATGCTATGTTGTGATCTACCCTTAGTTCCAACAGCCCTCTCTGGGTGTAGATGGCTATCGCCATCACAGGTCTACTGGGACTGGCCTGAATCATCTCATTGTTGAAGAAAGCCATGTCCATCAGAATTGATCATTGTATCATCTTGTTGTTGGCATGTATAATGATCTCCTGGATCTGCTCATTTCACTTAGCATCAGTTCATGTAAATCTCTCCAGGCATCTCTGAAATCATGCTGCTGGTCATTTTTTTAATACAACAATAATATGTCATAACATTCCTATACCATAACTTATTGACCCATGCTCCAACTGGTGGGCATCCACTAAGTTTCCAGTTTCTTGCCACTACAAAAAGGGCTGCCACAAACATTTGAGCACATGTGATTCCCTTTCCCTCCTATAAAATCTCTTTGGGATATAAGCCCAGTAGAAGCGCTGCTGCCTCAAAGGGTATGCACAGTTTGATACCCTTTTAGGCATAGTTCTAAATTGCTCTCCAGAATCCACCAACAATGTATTAGTGTTTTATTTTTCTCACCATTCCCTCCAAAATTTGTCATTATCTTTTGCTGTCATTTTAGCCACTCTGAGAGGTGTTTAGTGGTATTTCAGAGTGTTTTACTTTGAATTTCTTTAATCAATAATGCAAATCTCTATCTTTTGCAAGAGGCCTCTCTAGTCCTCCAATGTGCTAGAGCCATTCTTTCAAAGATGACTTTCCATCTATTCTATTTGTACCTTGCATCTATATCTTTATTTGCCAGTTTTTCACCCAAATAATATTTTTTCAGTGCCTAATATGTGCCAGTAACCAAGGAAAGAAAAAATCAAATTGTTAGTCTCAAAAATGAAAAGAGAGAACTTTCCACCAATGAAAAGGAAATTAGAGAAATAATTAAGAGTTACTTTGCCCAACTTTATGGCAATAAATGTGACAACCAAAATAATAATAGAGAATCCTAACAAACATGGATTAACAAGATGTCAAGTAATACAGAATTTGTAATTTTAACCATAAATATGAATTGGGTAAAGTCACCCATAAAGAGGAAGCAGTTAGGAGACTGGATTAAAAGCCAGAATCCTACAATATGTTGTTTACAGGAAACACATCTGAAGCAGGGAGATACATACAGAGTAAAGGTAGAAGGTTGGAGCAGAATCTACTATGTTTCAGGTGAAGTCAAAAAAGCAGGGGTAGCTATTCTCATATCAGATCAAGCAAAAGCAAAAATTGATCTAATTAAAAGAGATAAGGAAGGGCACTATATCTTCCTAAAGAGTAGCATAGGTAATGAAGTAATATCAAAATTAAACATATATGCACCAAGTAGTGTAGCATTTAAATTCTTAAAAGAGAAATTAAGAGAGCTGCAAGATGAAATAGACAGCAAAACAATAATAGTGGGAGATCTCAACTTTGCACTCTCAGAATTAGATAAATCAAACCACAAAATAAATAAGAAAGAAGTCAAAGAGGTAAATAGAATACCAGAAAAGTTAGATATGATAGATTTTTGGAGAAAACTAAATAGAGACAGAAAGTAGTTTCTCTCAGCAGTTCATGGAACCTATGCAAAAATTGACCATATATTAGGACATAAAAACCTCAAACTTAAATGCAGTAAGGCAGAAATAGTAAATGCATCCTTTTCAGACCATGATGCAATGAAAATTACATTCAATAAAAAGTCAGGGGAAAATAGACCAAAAAAATTATTGGAAACTAAATAACCTCATACTAAAGAATGATTAGTTGAAACAGCAAAACATAGACATAATTAATAACTTCAACCAAGACAATGACAATAATGAAACATCATACCAAAATGTGTGGGATGCAGCCAAAGCAGCAATAAGGGGAAATTTCATATCTCTAGAGGCCTACTTGCATAAAATAGAGAAAGAGAAAGTCAATGAATTGGGCTTGCAACTAACAATTCTAGAAAAGGAACAAATTAAAAGGCCCCAATCAAACACTAAACTTGAAATTCTAAACATAAAAGGAGAGATCAATAAAATTGAAAGTAAAAAAAGAAACTATTGAATTAATTAATAAAACTAAGAGTTGGTTGTATGAAAAAAAAACAAACAAAATAGACAAACCCTTAGTAAATCTGATTTTAAAAAGGAAAGAGGAAAATCAAATTATTAGTCTTAAAAATGAAAAGAGAGCACTCATTCCCAATGAAGAGAAAATTAGACAATAATTAGGAGTTACTTTGCCCAACTTTATTCTAACAAATTCAGTAACTTAAATGAAATGGAAGAATACCTTCAAAAATCTAGCTTGCCCAGATTAAAGGGCAAGGAAGAAGTAAATTGGCTAAACA